>NC_043962.1:38480503-39228003 GCF_902148855.1 Sphaeramia orbicularis | reverse complement strand
TTGTTCTCACCTTACACATAAATGTGAAGACTACAGGTAAGATACAAATGCAAAGCTAATTGGATTCCAGGAAGATGGGTTGTTATCTGATGATAGAGATCCTTCTCTGGAATTGTGGAGCTTTGACTTAATTTTCTTTTGTTGGACAAAGGAATGGGGTCTATATGCATTTACTGGTATAGGGAAAAACCAGGGTTCTCAAGTGTCCTCGTAAACAACCAGCCAATTTTCCAGGAAAGTACATAGCCTATGTAATATAGAAAAGGTAAAATGTCATGAAGATTATTTGAACATTCTTTCATTTTCTTTTTACGGAGAATGAACAAAGAACTCCTACGCTATCTGTCAGAATCCCCCACGATGGATTTGGTTGTGTTTTTCCACAAACCTGTTTATTTCACATTCTGAAGTTTTGCATCTTTGTCACACTTTTCATCCCTGGTCATACCTGAATTTCGTATGGAATGGAAATCACATAATGAGAGTATTTTTGAATAGGTTGTTTCCTATCAAATGGACATTATGTGTCTGAAAAATGTTAGTGTCATTATCCTTTAGATGTAACTATGAGTCACTGCTGGCTGGTAACTGGTTTTTATTAGGCTTATATGTTAATGTTGCTTTTTCCCAAAGTTATTTTAAATGGTTGAACACTACAATTGTAAGCATGTTTGATTGAGCTGCTAAGGTTTAACTGCTGCATACTAGTTTTGTCAGAAATAAGTTTAATGTCTGTGATTCAACTCCTCCTGGTTCAAGATGTGTGTTGGGTAATGAGTGTTTTGTTGAAGACTCTACTAGATTTTCTAAGTAAAGGGAATAAGTGTGATTTGTTGAATTGATAACAAAGACTGGCACTTAATTATCTGCGCTGCATTATTCTAAGATTAATTTGTTATGATATTCAAGTGTGTAAGAGAGTATTTCTACAGATAAGCAATGCAAAGCTGCTTAGTAGTGGATTGCACAAATCTTGTCTTCAGTAACTGCTAGATATTTACTGAAGGGGATTTCAAGAAAAGAGTGGATTGGAAATTTCTCCAAATGACACTTTGCTCATTAATTCATGTCTTGTCAGTCATTATTGTTTTTCTGAAACTTATTTATCCTTGTTGACTTTACTGAACTCTGCAGTCCTGAGGCTCATTCTTCTACACATCCAAAGTATTCAAAACAATCTCAGTGGGATGTGAGCAGTGTGTCTGCAGTGCTTGCTGCAAGTGGCTGAAGCAGGTGGTATCATGGACAGCCCGGTAAATGTTGTTGAGACTTTGCTGCTATTCAACCTGAACTGGTAACATTTTTCCAGTAACTATGAGTGTCCAGTTGTCTGATTCTGACCTTTCACATAGATGTTTAAACTAAATGACAGATACTCTTACTGAAATGTGTAATATGTAATGGAGGACTGAGATTCCTCTGCGAGTGGTTGAAGTGTCATTGGGTTGATGTATGACAATTAGAATTACATTTAGATCCTTTAATAACTGACTTTTAATTCAGTTTTTGCAGTTACATTTCCAGCAAAATTCATAACACTGTTATAAATGCTCATAAATATTCTGAAATGCAACCAGATTCTTAGAAATTGCATTGCTTGTAGTGTAATAATGTAACAACGGGCTCAACAATATCAGCAGCAATTTTGGAGTCTCAGCATACCCTCTGGAGTAATACAGATGTGATATTTGCTTGTGTGCAGTTGTGAAATTTCTTGTGGCTATTTGATTACATGGTCTTTTAAAATCTGTAAAAAGCAGCTCCTAAAAACCTCAACCCACTAGTGCTGACTGTAAGGCCAGATTAAACATTAACAATTAATAACTACAATAGCTAAATTACTACTTTGTGTAATAATTAGCTTTCAGAACTGGCCTGCATTTTTGTCCCTTTCTTATCCATTGCTCCGTATCCTTTCCAGGTTATAGTTGAAGTTGGCTTGTAACAAATTTTTACATAATGGATTCTTAATGGACTTTTATATAATAGTTTGCATGGTTTCTGTTCACCTATTTTTAAACCAGCTAGATGATACAGACAAAAATTTTCATTCCAATTTCCACATTTTCCACTATTTGAGGTTTACTTGGTGCTCTATTAATGCCATCTTGGAGTGCCTTCATTCTATTCTATGGCTTAATGGCCCCCAACTGTCTACTCTCAAGGCATGTAACTTCTGATATTTGACCAACAGATTTTTGATGAGTATAATTACATTTTATACAGGGCAAAAGGCATATACCCCAGGACCACACTATGTTTAATGCTGATAAATGTTTTTCTTCATGTGCTGGATGTGTGTTATTCATCTATTTATACTCAACACGTACTTACTCAGTTACTTGTCAGAAAGTTGTCCACTAAAATTTTACGGTCTTGACAGCCCCAGTGAGCAGGTCATGTCTTATTATTCCTTTTAGTTTTTATCAGTACCTCCACTATCAGCTCACTAATCTCAGTCACTGTATTGTTTGAAGCTTTCAGGATTGCATCAGTCTGAGTACTCTCTAAAATTATTTGGCTAATGGTGTCTAATGAAGTGTCAGCTGATCATTCTTGTTCCAATGAAATGAAACGAGCCAACTTACACCTTCTTGAATTTCATTTGCTTCTGTGGTTTTTAAAAATATGGTTTCCAGACAAGGCATTAGTTAAAATGAGGGCTTTTATTGTTAAATTTACTGTTACATCTTGTACTGACCACCATTCATTGAGCTCTAATGGAGATCACAGGAACTGGGCTTTTCCCTTGTAGGAAGGCTGCCAAAAATGCCAGCATGCAGAGCTGCACTGATCTGATCAGACTCTCCACAAGGGCTGTGCTGCATTCCTGATGGGAAAATATTGGTGTTGTAGCAGGGTTACAAGCAGTACGATAGATTAAAATATAAAAATGTTCCATCAGTAATTCTTAACTGTGTCTTAACCTTTTTATTGATCAGTTTGTTCAGGGAGATAATTTGATGTAGCTATGCTGTTGAACACAGCTTTAGACTTTAAGTGTATTCTAGATGTAACTCATCAACTCTGCCTTTTATTTGGTAATATATCATTAATGTTTAATAATGTCTCTTGCATTGAAACATTTCCTGGTTTCACTTTGACCTACTTTACTCATTTTAGTTGTGACTGGCTGCTGTTCAACATGGAGTGGATGAGTATAAAACAGAGCCTGACTACATTTAAGTTGTTTTTACTTCTAAATAAGTACTCACTAGTGAAGTAGAAATATGTGACTGTTACTATTGTGTCCCTGAGAAGGTTTTGCTTTTAATTTGACATTTTGCAATCTTAGTTCTATACAAAATCTAACTTGACTAAAATTGCAGACTGTACTAAAATGCCATAAAGGGAGTAAGGAGTTCCGTCTATTTTCAGTGATTGTTTGAGACTAGTCATACTCCGACCTGCCACACTATTTTAGTTGTCCAAACTTTTCCAACCACAGTCCTCACAATAACTAGACATTATCATATCATCAGAATATCTAGACCTACTCCATGTTGTTTTCTTGTCATTGTTTTAGCTGTGTTCATGAAGTGTAACAGCCAGCAGTCTTCTTGTACCCGCAATGAACTGTTCTGTACTCTTTCAGCCTAGACTCTGCATGGCGACGGAGTGGCCCCAGTAGGAGTGAGCAGCCAATCAGCCAAGGCCACCGGTAGCATTATGGCGTCCCGTCAGAGGAACTCTGTCCGGATCCTGTCCAACCGGGAGCGAGGCTCCCAGACTTTTGGCTCACAGCGGCTCCTGCAGCTGCTGGTGGAGGAGAAAGTGCGCTGGATGAAATGGCAGAGTCAGGTAAGTATCCAGGAGAGTTTGGTGCAGACCACCCTATCATTATTTCGTGATATTTAGTGTTAATACAAATGTGACATACAATTAATACTCATTTTCCCCATGTACTGTGTCACATAATCATCATGTAGTCATCATCATGTTATCTATTTACATTTTTTTAGAAAAACACCTCATTATTATGTTGAAATTTTATACCTTTATGTAATTTGCAAGCATTTTCCAGTCACACTTTTTTCCCCCATGTTTTTGTATGATTCTATTCTTTCTGGGTGTTTTGTATGTTTTGCATATAGATATCAGCATTTCCTGAGCTCCTGTCACTCTTTTATTCATTTTGATTTTCTATCCTGTTAAACCAACCAGCATCTCGTGCCAAACATCATTTTTTAATTTTGGGGAGCCATGATTTTCAGTCTGGTTCAATGCAAAATAAAATTTTGCATTGAAAATAAAATTTTGCATTCGCTTTGTAAAATTTTAATGGATTAATTAAGAATTCTGTGCTGAATTCATTAAACACGTAAAGCAACAACTTTTTTCCTAAATCCTGTTGTTTTTTAAGTAATTTGCTTGCAGTCAGTAATTTGGATAGCAGATGATTAAAGAACTGTATTATTGAATTTGTAAGATTAATAAAACTAGGATGTTTGATCTAATATCCACATGGCTACTGACTGCCACATTTTAATGTTTTATGGAGACACTTCTGCCTACTCTTCATCCCACTTGACACCAAAATGACAGAATTTGATAGAGACTGGATTTTATAACAAATGGCCAAAGGTGAAATGCAGTTAAGTGTGGCAGGCGCAGCATCCAACTCAGTCTCTGCCAGCGACAGTCGCGCTATCTTGTTACTACAAGCTGCTTCAGACATTATTAATGTTGCCATTCACTGCTTTAGTTCATTTCATCCTCATGTTTCACAAAGAAGTGACCTCGAGCTCTGTCATTTGTGTATTTTAGGTCAAAACCTAGGCTGAACTAACAGTCAAGCCTCTTTCTCTTTGGAAGTCCTTTACTCTGTCCTCACTGCTCCAACACTAGTCTTATTGTGCAGGTACCTCTAAGGCCTGGGTTAGACCACGAGACTATTCAAATGTTGCCCAGTGAAGACTTGTTCAGAATGAATGTCCAGTCTCTGCTGCCCCATGAGGAAATGGTTTAATCCAGACTATAGGGCTCAGAGGACAGTTATTCAGGGACATTTTCCTCTTTTTGTCAGTTTTTAAAAAATGATTGCACTGAGTGGTGTTAAATGATGAGGTGTTGCATACAAAATCTAAGCCTGAGAGGTTATTGTTTTGTCTATCAGACAGGAAAATCCTTAAAGCTGCAGGAGTTGAAATCAGGCAAAGAAAAGTAACTTTGGTGTTGAACCACAAAGTAAAGAGACAGTCTGATGGAATCTCAACAGCAGTTATTAGGAATTTATAACGGCAAATATCAGTCATGTATATAACAGTTCATCACTAAAGAATTATTAAAAAATAGGTTGACAAAGTCAGAAAAGAATAAAAATAAGTTAAGAACTTCAGAAACAAACCAGACATGTAGCCATTTAGGGGAATGTACTTTCTTAAGATGGTATTGTATTCTCTCCACGGTGTTGTAGTGTGGGTTATGTTTGTCTTGCACAAGATGCTGTGGGTTTGAATTTATTCTAGTGTGTCAGATTGTATTCCCTCATAGCAGATCATCAGGTTGTGTTTTAGGTTAATGTGTCACATAAATTGTTTATATATGTACAACCACTCTACAGTCTACTGTTCTATTTTTGTCTTATTTTCACTATGTTCGTATTTTTAGAAAGAGCTGCTTTTTTGATTAAAAATCTATACTTATCTGACAGAAAGTGGAGCTGCCGGACAGCCCTCGGTCAACGTTCCTGCTGGCATTCAGTCCTGACAGGTGAGGAAACGCATCAGTCAGTTATTTTTGTTGAACTATAAATGAGTATTCCTGCAGTATTTCTGATGTGAACTCCAAATGTTGTTTCCGAAGAGCCACCAGACATTTACACCAGACACAAAGCAATGATCAGACAGACCACCAAGGCTAGTGCTTGTTTTTAAATATTTCTACTGTGAACTCTTCTAGGACCCTTATGGCTTCCACACATGTCAACCACAACATTTACATAACGGAGGTGAAGACTGGAAAGTGCCTACATTCCTTAGTGGGCCACCGTAGAACCCCCTGGTGTGTGACTTTTCACCCCACAATTCCTGGCCTGGTGGCATCCGGGTGCCTTGATGGCGAAGTCCGCATCTGGGACCTGCATGTAAGTACTGTGTGTTGTAGAAGGATCCAGGTTATTTCTGAAATGTCGTTTGTCTAATGTAAAAAAAAAAAAAAAGAAAAAAAGTGTAACAAATGATGATGCGCACAATGTTATTATAATAGTAATAATAATAATAATGTTGATAATAACAATAATAATGTTCTCTTTATCTGTGTCATAGTTATTTCTGTTAAGTTCTGATGTGTTTTCATTTGCAAAAAAGCCATTACAGCTGTCAAAATAATGAAATAATGTTAGTGTAACTGTCATTACCCTTCATGTACTGATGCTTTCTGTTTCTGCCATTTTTATTAACTGTTACAAATCGACAATCAGTTCCCTTTAAATTTCAGAAAGTTGCAGTCATTTAATTAGTTTTTTGGATTAATTCAGTTAATATATCAGTTCTTTGTGTCACTTGCAGGCATACAGTCATTATTAGATTTCGCTTCTTCCAAGTGTAAAAGTGTTTTTTTGTAGTATTTTTTTCCAAATGGGTTTATGTGCATGTTGATAACAAAAATAACAGCCTCTTGATGGAAACTCTGTGAAAATGAAATAACATTTTAGAATATAAAATGTAATGCTGGTTCCGTCTGCAGGGTGGTAGTGAGAGTTGGTTTACAGAGAGCAATGTCGCCATTGCATCCCTGGCCTTCCACCCGACTGCTCAGCTCCTTCTGATCGCCACCAACAATGAGCTTCACTTCTGGGACTGGAGCCGACCGGAGCCCTTTGCTGTCGTCAAGACCGGCAGTGATACAGAGAGAGTCCGGTGGGTTGAATGGATCAGCTAAGTGCTGATAACTATGATGAGAAATATCAGTCTGTGTCATTGTGGTGACCAGTGAATAGAGTATGAAGCAGAGGGAGATGTTTATGAACAGACTGATCACATAGATTAGTGAGTTGTAGTTCAGTTCCTTATAATAAGAGTCTGTATTTCATGCCAAACACAGTTCATGTTATGGTTTCTCTTCAAATATTCAAGTTAAAAACCTCTGTTAATATCTGTATTTTTTATGCATTTGCTATGTATATTAACTGCTATAAAACAAGTAAAATAAACCTTTACAGTCCATCATAATATACAGTCCATTATATTTACTGCACGCATGTAGTTTTATTAATTTGATTTTAGCAACAGCTGTTTGCATGAATGTGTGTGGTAAATTGTTCATAGGGCTTCTTGGTTCAGCACAATTTTCAACACAGTTTGATGAAAAATAAGCAGCTGGAGAGTTTATAAATACACATGGCAATGATAAAATGTAGCTTGGTTCAAATTTGATAAACACTGGTGATTGAACTCAAGTTACTTTTGTAATGTTAATTTTTTTTTAAATGCATGATAAAATGTAAGGCTGTGTATCATTTGATTTGTATTTGATGATTTGTAATGTGGATTACATTTTTATTTTTACTTTAGTTTATTATTTCAGTTATATTGTATTTTTAATAATTTTTTTGTGTATTGTTCATTTCGGGGGAGGTATTCATATAAGCCTTTGGTTTTTTTTTTTTTGCTTCTAACATCTCCTGCACAGTCTTGTTACTTGTTTGAATGTTGTGGTTTTTCTTTTGTTTTTTTTATTATGTGCAAATAAATCATAAAATGTTCAGAGTTTTGGGTTAGGTGATACTGATAGACCAGAACTGTGCTTTGCTGTCATTGATTTTCATCTATGTGATCTTTCCAGGCTGGTGAGGTTTGACCCTCTAGGCCACAATCTGCTGACAGCGATAGTGAATCCGTCCAATCAGCAGGTAAGAACTTTTGACTGTACTTCTGTCATTTATCACCATATATGATAAAGGTTTGGCCTCTTATTGTTTTAGTTAGTGAAAACAAAGACTTGGAAAAAATATTTTATTAACTGTAATTAAAATGTTGTTCATTTTCCTCTTCCGTTGGTGCTGTGGATGTCGGGTCGCTGAATAACAAAACTACTGATGCAATCATAAAGCTAAAACTGAAATCATAAACCAAACTGAAAGACTAAATAAAAATAAAAAGACAATTTTAAACTGATGGGGTTTTTTTTTTTCAGAATGAAGAAGACTCTGAGGTTCCGATGGACAGTGTTGAGATGCCTCACTTCCGTCAGCGGTCCTTCTTGCCTTCCCAACCAGTTCGCCGTACACCCATCCTCCACAACTTCCTTCACATTTTGTCATCTCGCTCCCCGGGGGCTCAGACAGGAGGCGAACAGTCACGCCCTCTGGGTGAAAGTGGAGGCAGTGTTGGAGAATCTCCCAGCATGCCTCTGGCCCAGTACCCTGGTGCTGAGCGTGGGCCTCCTGCTCCTGGCTGCACTCAGCACCTGGGCATGGTCTGCCTTTGTAGTCGCTGCTCTGTCAATCGTAACCCTTCTCTGGCCCCCGAGGGCTCCTCCGTGAACTCATCTGATCCTAGGGTGCCATCTGAAGCTTCCCAACCTCCCCCAGCTTCCACGTTCTCTTCAGCCCGAACAGAACCCAGACAACCCTCAGAGCGACCCTCTGCCTTTACGTCAGTCTACTACAGCGCCAGCACTTCTCTCAATCCTCCTGTACCAAGCGTCATTGAGCCGCACTCCACCACCAGGCCAGCACCTGAGTGGTCAGTCAGGGAGATCAGAGTGGGTCCAGGCATGCTGCCTCCCAGGACTTCGTCGTCCTCCTCCATCAGTCTCCTTTCAGTGCTCCGTCAGCAGGATAGCTCCTCCCACTCTCCAGTCTACACCTCTGCTACTGAAGGACGGGGCTTTCCCCAGCAAGGAGCAGAGGCTGGTGGCCGAGACAATGCCGGTACAAGCAGTGGGCATCACCCATTCTGGGACGGCTCCCGCAACACAGCATCTTTCCGTAATGTACTTCAGTGCAACTTGAGCCGCTATTTCCTGGAGTTTGGAGTTGACCGCATGCAGGACCTGGAACCACCTCTAGGGGGCAGCATCACAGATGGAAACCAGGAGCAGAGCCAAGAACTACTAAATAATAACATGGACCCAGACAGGCCAGGGCCTTCCTCATCTTCCTCCTCCTCCCCTACCCCAATCATCCACTATCAGCCTCCACTCCCTCCTCCTCCATCTTCTCACAGCCTGGAAAACAATGTTCCTCCCCCAGCCTCTCGAGGCCATCTGAATCGCTGCCGGGCATGTCACAACTTGCTCACTTTCAACCACGACTCCCAGCGTTGGGAACGCACCAACCAGACCTCCTCCACCTCTGCTTCCTCTCTGGAACCCCCCTCCTCCTCTTCTTCCTCTTCTTTCCCCTCTTCCTCTCCTTGGCAGCCTGAAGAGAGCAGAAGGACACTAGAAGCCCAAACCCAGGACAGGAGGGCACCTGCGGAACCTAGCGAGCAGCCACCACCCCCTGGTGGAGGAGCGGGAACAGGAACAGTGGCCTTCCCTATAGCTCCGCCCTCTAGCCAGCCTGGCGAGCAGACAGTGGGCTTGGTGTACAACCAGGACACAGCGCAGTGGGAGAGTGTGTATCGGCAGGCCGCTGCCGGCCGATCAGCAGAGCCACCAGAGGCCTTAAGCCAAGAAATGCCTGTTGACCCCCCGGATGAGGATTCACTAAGAAGGTACGATGGCTTCATGTTGTTTGGACCTCAGCTCTGCACAGACACTGCACTGACAGTGAGCCAGTACTCAGCACTACATCCCTGTTGTTTTTCAGTTGTTACCGAGTCATTACATCTGTCCTGGTATATTTTTTACACAGGCGACTGTTGGAATCATCTCTATTATCATTGTCGCGCTATGATGTGGCAGGATCAAGAGATCACCCAATCTACCCTGATCCAGCCAGGTACACTATTTCATGTATTACAAACTACCCCCTATTAAACTTTATTTAGGTATAAACAGTAAGTATTCAACCAATAATTATTGTTTGAAGGCAAATCTCAATATCTTTTTTTATCATCATTATTAATCTGTATTATAATTTCAAATCTGGTGATTAATTCTTTAGTTGATATACCAGTAAATTATTTTGGTAGGCTTATGGTCTTGTTTACTATATTCTGCTCTATTACTGTAGATCCCATTGGTTAAAGGTTAGTATGATGTCAGACTAGCCATTAATGTCTCTCAGTTCTTGTGGTGGTCAGTTTCAATTGCACAAAGTGCTGAGCATCACTTTATTAGGTCCGTTTTAAAAAATCCCACCAATTTTGATGATTGGGTTAAAGGCAATAAGTTCTTGTAATTCATGCATCACATTCCACATAAATTGACATATTTACTCAACATATTAACTTGCATGGACACATTGTTCCAGCCCCTAATGTAATCTCTGCTGTCTGTAGAATAACACCAAATAGAGAGGAGACTTCTAGAGCAGAATGATGGGGTCACTGGGTTTGTACAGTGGTGTCTCTTCCAGTTTAGACAGGATAAGAAAACAAGTTTGGGATTGGCTTTCCAAATTTCCTGGAACATGTGCAAATGAGTCTTTTGCGTTCTTCCCCTAATATGGTTAAGGCTACATTTTTGAATCAAGTTTGTTAAACAAAACAGTTTCTGATGATCTTCTGCTAAACACATTGTGATGTCCCTGACAGTAATAGCACATCATCAATAAATAGATACCTTGGTCCATCTCTTTAAGCATTAACTCTATGTTAGGGTGAGTTTTTTTCCATGCATGTTTTTAACATTCATTCAAATGATAAACAGAAAACAAGGGCTCCCACTCTGTTCACAAATGTGTGGATGGGAGGGTTGTAGTACCAAATAGTTTAGGAATTCCCTGGAAAAATGTAACAACTTAAAATGTAATGAAATTTTTGACCGAAAATGTAATAAAACCCAGTAATATAATAATTTGACCAAAAATGTCAAACACTACTGACTTCCATTGTAAAGACATTTTTATAGATGTTTTGATGTCTCATAACATTGGAAGGGGTTTTAATTATTATATTACTGATCCCCCCCCCCCCCCCCCCCCCCCCAAGTCATTTTTGTTGTTTTAAAGTTATAAGTAGAAGTATAAGTCAAGTAGAATAAACATCCAAACCAATTTTATTTAAATATGAAACTGTAAAGTTTTACTGACATAGCTCATGCCCTGTTCACACTTTCCTTAGTTAGCAGTTGAGTAATGTGAAGATCTCATCTGTCCTGTTTAGGCTTTCTCCTGCTGCTTACTACGCCCAGAGGATGATCCAGTATCTGTCAAGGCGGGACAGCATTCGCCAGCGTTCACTTCGCTACCAGCAGAACCGCCTGAGGGCCATGTCCTCTTCAACAGACAACCAAACCAGTAACCCATCTAGCTCCATGGACAACAGTGACGTGGACTTTGAGGAACTGGAGTAAGTTTCATTCACCATCTCTTGATCTAATAAAACATTTTTCTTCTTAAATTAAATGTGAAAGTTATTTTGTGCTTGCTTATAGTTTAAAGTAAGATGTGGCGCACATGGACACAAAGTAATGTTTTCTATGTGAATACAGTAACTCTGGAGTTGAAACACTATGGTGTGCAAGTATTTGAGATGTATCAAGACAAACATGAACACGCTTTGCCCTATATACAGTTAGTTATGTTACAATATGTATTTTATGTTTATGCCATGTTAGATCTGCCGGATGAGCACCGAAACGAGGAGCATAAAAACTGTAACTCCAGTATTAACTTACGAGATATTACAGTCATCCTTATATTTATTAGTTTCTGATATACGTTTACTTGCTCCCAAAGCGTTAAATCAGAACTGAATTTGTTGGCACATGCAAAGTGTGTGTGTCTGCTATGTCTTAAACTTTGTAATAGACAGCCTTCAAACAGTACTTTTGCTCTGGCCGATGCTCAGACTGTCTTTTCGAGCATTTATTACAACAATTACTTTTGAGTTCATTTTGAGCTGTTCAGCCGTCATGATGTTCCGCAATCCTTAAATCTTGATTAATAGTAAAGTACTAGCAAGAAAAAAAGATTTTTACCCCCTGCAAAGCTGTCGTCATTAAGCATTTCCATCGCCTGACTCAGCTACAGACTGTGACTTACAGAGAGCAAAGACACACCGTTTAATAATGAGTTTGCACACTGTGCTCATTTCACTGCACTGACGTCTCCTCACTGTTTACAGAACTTCTGTCACTCAACACTGTTAATCAAGCAGCCATTATTTGAAAATGAGCTTTGTGCACACAGTAATAATGTTTTTGGGTTTTTTTTGTTTTTTAAGAATGAATTTTACACTTCATCCACACAATCACGGAATTTGGCATAATTGGGTATATGGCCCAGGTATAATGATGCCAGTGGAATTTTTTTCATTGTGTAGAAACTGTACGTTATACGAAAGCATTGTGCTGTTGGTGTTTTTGTCATAGTCATGCTCTTTTCTGTTTTCAGTGACAATGGTGACAGAGCGAGACACAGGACGCCACGTAATGCCAGGATGTCTGCACCTTCGCTGGGTCGCTTTGTTCCACGGTGAGTCTGTTTTAAAACCTACATGTATCGCCCTTCATTGCCTCATGTAGGAAACTGGACATCAACCATCCCTTCATAGTTGTGAGATTTGATTTCATAGCATTTAATTTTTATCGGTCCATGTGCAGAATTCAACAGAAATGCTTACATTATTTTTGTCCTATTGTTTTTCAAGGCGTTTTCTCCTCCCTGAGTACTTACCGTATGCTGGAATCTTCCATGAAAGAGGGCAACCTGGCCTCGCAACACACTCCTCTGTCAACAGAGTTCTAGCTGGTAAACACACATTTTCAGTCACTACCACGACTATGATTAGAGGCTCCTAATGCCTAAGGCTTAGCTCTCATTTCTCATCTGTCTGGTATGTTAAGGGTCAACTATGGTGATATATTTTGTATTTTTTTAATAGATATATGTATGAAATCATAATAAAACAAGCTGTGGATGAGTTAGGTTTTGGCAGGTTTGCAAAAACTCAAAAATCCAATAATCCGAACTGAAATGTCTACAGTACAATTTTGATATTTTTTATTACAGTCTATCACATGTATTAGTTCATTTTGTCTTTTTCATTATTTTTGGTTTCAGACAGTTTATTTTTTTGTTTTTGAGCAGTCTTTCTAATAGAAGTGCCTGTCAGTTTGCTCATTGACAGTTGTTTTGATTGTTTTCCCAGGGGCATCAATCGGCGATGGTCAGTCTGCAGTTGCCAGTAACATTGCTAACACAACCTACCGTCTGCAGTGGTGGGACTTCACCAAATTTGACCTACCCGAGATCAGCAATGGTACAAAAGAATTAATTTTATAAAAATATGTCCTGTAGTTTGTAGAAAGTTTCTGCCTGGTAGCATTAACAGCTTTAAGTGACAAAGGTTGAAGCATTTAGTACTGATGAATAATTTTATTTGCTTGATTTTTTATTTAGCTGTAGCAGTTTTTCACTTAAGAGAATCAAGTTGTAGTGTATTATTAGAACCAGTTTTCATGGAGTTTAGATGGAACTTGATCTAGTACAAGAGAAAGTAAAATGTCCTGAAACTGTTGTTCATTAAGGTTTGTGGTTCAGTGATAGTCCTTCTCCTTTACGCAGCCTCAGTCAACGTTCTCGTGCCAAACTGTAAGATTTACAACGATGCAAGTTGCGACATTTCTGCGGATGGCCAGCTGCTTGCTGTCTTCATTCCCAGCAGTCAGCGGGGTTTTCCAGACGAGGGCATCCTGGCCATCTACTCTCTGGCTCCGCACAACCTGGGAGAGATGCTCTACACCAAGAGATTTGGTACAGTTTCCTTCTGAACGTCAGCCTCTGTCTGTGTGGTACAAGCTGTTCTATGTGTATATGAACTATGCGTCACAGAATTTCCTTCAGTTTAACAGTGTGTTTTAACGGCTGAGTCTACTGACAATCTCTCTAAAGTAAACATCTATACTTAGTTAATGGTCACCACTTTCACCTCTATGATGGCAGTATTCTACTCCCTGCAGTGCAATGTAGTCGAAATCATGCCTCAGAGTGTAGTAACACATGCATTTCAAACACAATTTTAGACAAACTGGGTTTTAAGATATTAACCACACCTGAGACACCCCGAGGAATATTTTCTTCACTATTCAATCTGTAATTTGCTTTTATTGCTCCAGAAAAGCTATAAATTAAAACATTACTAATCCATGAAAAAGGCCCCAAACTCTGAAATGTACATTATTTTCTTAGATTTGTTACTCATATTTATACCATTTGAGGTTGTTCACCAGAGTGGCCTTATTTTTTGGCAATGGCTACTGCTACAGAACTGTGGCATGAAATATAGGTTTGTCTTTTGCCACAGAGCCAATCAAATTTTAGCATTTGTAGTTTGACAATAAGCTAGATCCACATTTTGTTGCCACAGAGCCAATCATGGTTACTGTTCCATGAAGTCATTAGCCTCTGGTTGCCACAGCACTGTGGTGATATATGGTGTTCGAAATTATGTCAATCCGCAGAAGTTTAATATTGTTTCGGCTTTTCATCCACATGACACTGGTGTTGTCAGTGCCCTGAAATGGTATTTTTGGAGAATGGGTCCCAGAGCGGAAACATCCCACAACGCCGCCCTCATGTTGCCATATGGATAGGTAAAAGGATGATGCCATGTGACCAGAAGAAGGAAAACCCA
The DNA here is from genome assembly GCF_902148855.1 of Sphaeramia orbicularis. Lineage (NCBI taxonomy): Eukaryota > Metazoa > Chordata > Actinopteri > Kurtiformes > Apogonidae > Sphaeramia > Sphaeramia orbicularis. The sequence continues at coordinate 39,213,313 of NC_043962.1, read as the reverse complement.
GATGTAACCTCATGCACATGCTCACTGCATTCTTCTGTGATTTTAGTGTATCTGTCTGTATTTGTGTACAGCACCACATATAGGTGTGGCATACGTATTACAGTTTTAACACAGTTTTCCCGTTTCCACCTGGACACAGATATTTCTTGAAATGATACACGTATAGACACAAAACTTTTTTAGAATCTGCAAAAGAAAAATACCACAAGCGTTGTCATCTGGACGTAGCCAGAACTGGTACCTTAGCCTTTTCCTGTAACTGAATAGGCATATGGCATGTGCGATGCTTATTGCCACAGCACTGTGGCAGCAGGGTGACAGGTTACCACTCTACACATGATAGAATGAGGGCGCTGATTGGCTCTGTGGTAATAGACGAATGAGAAAGTTAGTCCCATGGGACTGTGGCAATAGCCACTTTATTTTGTTGTTTTACCAGTCATGTATGTACGATGCAAAATGTATACCACACAAGATTCATCTTATTTGGACTTCTTTTATGACATCACTAATACCTCTGTTATCAACCCAACAGTGCAGTGAAATTCTATTCACTAAAATAAAAAATGTTTTTTAATAAATCTGTTTATTAAAAATTTGTCAACTTTCATTTTTTGCAATGAAGTACTTAAACTTTTCTCTTTTACAGGTCCAAATGCCATCTCTGTCAGCTTGTCTCCAATGGGCTGCTATGTGATGGTTGGCCTGGCATCTCGTAGGATCCTGCTGCATCCCACCACTGACCACATGGTGGCGCAAGTCTTCCGCCTGCAGCAGCCACATGGAGGAGAGACTTCCATCAGGGTAAGACTGCACAGACTATTCTGGTCTAGTATCACTGACACCAGCACAAATGCAGTCACCAGTTGGTTAGTTTTACCTGTTTCATGTTAATGTGGCCCATTATAATTGCATTAGTAAGTGTAGATAAAAGAGCCACGCACATTCAAAGCCAAATATTTCTTCGTAACTTCCCCATTTGCTGCTTGTCATTATGCAGAATAAAGTGTGTACAGAATCTGGTGTCAAACCTTTAAACTTAAAAAATGAACTGTCTTTACAAATTCACATATACTGTCATTTTACATCAGAGAGAAGTTATATTATTTGATACCCAGGCTGCAACTAATGACTATTTCAATTGTCGACTTGTCATCAACTACTGTAACAACTAGCCAACTAGTCAGATTAGTCAACTAGTCAGATTATGAACCGCGAAAAAAAAAAAACACTGGCTCTTATTTATGTTCATTGTGGCAATGAAATACTGTAGCATCCAACTGGACGTCGGAAGGACAGATGAGGGTTTATTCCACACCGATCCACCACTTTATTGGAAAACTAGTATTGGTTAATGTCGGCCGTAACTATGCCAAAATAACAGAAAGAAAAATGAATGGGAAACTTAACTGCTGGCTTTGTCTCCCTCATCTGCTCTCTCTTTTCCTCTCTTTCCCTTTTCTTGTTCATACCTCTGTAGCACTCACCGGCTCACTGGCTCCGCCCCCATACTTTTCTCATCCACTCACCTCTCCTTCATAGCCCCATACACACTCAATGCAGACAGTTATTGCCAAACTTTCAATCAGTAACATTAACAGAACAATTACTGCAGAGTCACTGCAATTCGTTTCATGTTTAGAATTGACTCAGTCAGAGCAGTAACATGTTGCAGAGTAGATGTCTGCTTTTTCTGCGAAAAGCTGTCCATGGCTCCTATACTCTTCTTAATGCTGCATAAATTTTGTCATGAAATTGTCAGACAAAATGACAAGATTTCTCTTTAAACTGTTTTGATCCTTTACACACACACACACACACACACACACACACACACACACAGTAATAGGCTTACTACTTGCATGGGAGCTAATTATCTTACGAGATGCATCTAAATCTTCCAAAAACGTGTTTCCTCTGTAAATGTTCATGAATAGCTGAAGTGGCCCCATGGTACACCAGGCTCAGCTTACAGATCTGACATGTGACAGTTTTCATGGTTGTATCACATATGAAATGTTCCCAAACTCTGGACCATTTATTTCTCATAGCCTCGCTTTAGCCGGTACCTACTGCTGCTTCTTCTGTTCCTGGTCATTAGTGCGCATGTGCTGTCAGTGCATCAAAGTTTTGGGAAAAGTGTGATGTCTCACTCTGAGCTTCATTTGGTTACAGTGCAACATTGTTTAGCATGGGGCTGCATGCTGTGGGATACACATGATGATGTCACTAACGACCTGTCGACTACTAAATTAGTTGTTGACTAATTTTGCCGCCGACTAGTCATTGCAGCTGTATTTCACCGTTTTTTGTTTTTTTTTAATGAGCTCATTTATGTCTTTAATTTATACGTCAAAGTGCAGTGTTTTTATTCCATCTAGTAACACGTTTGCAGGAGTTGGAGAAATTTTACAAATATCTGTAAACTCTGTTATCCTAGTGCGTTTCAACTTGATTTCAGTTCAAATTTTATTAAGAACACAAAATAGAGTAAATGCATAATGGTCTAGGGCAGTGATTTGAGTCATCTCTTTGGAGACTCTTCAGTCAACAGAGATCTTCAAACCAGGTCAATTTAGTTTTGTTAAGGCCTGGCTAGGACTTTTAAGTTAGATGTGACTTTACATGTAATGACTTTATTGAACTGTAAGTCCTGTAATTGTATGTTCTTTACAAGTGACCGCGGTTAGAGATGAATAAAAGAGTTTTCATAAAGAAAGCTGCACCAACTTAAAGCTTCAAAATAAACATTCACAGTGTTTCCTTTTATGGTCATGATAGTGGAATTCCTTACACGTGTAAAAGTTGCTGCTGGTACACATCAACAGTTTGTCAACGGTCTGTATGGTGTTGGTGTTGAATATGTCGGTCTGTTTCAGATGGTGTTCAACGTGGTTTACCCCATGGCTCCAGATCAGAGACGCCATGTCAGTATCAACTCTGCTCGCTGGCTGCCGGACCCTGGGATGGGCCTTGCTTATGGAACCAACAAGGGGGACCTGGTCATCTGCCGGCCTGTGTGAGTCTCCTGTCTCAAACTTTTCCCTAACTTGTTTCAGTCGTTATCATCATTCTGAGGTTAGATTTTTACTGAACATGTAGATCTCATGGGCTCTGGTCTCCTACTTATTAGTGGTCTAACCAAATCTGAGTCATTTTGGGGCTTTTGTGTCTTTTATCCTAGATTTGCGTCACACTAAAAAAAAAAGCAATTGTAGAAAATCCTCTTGTCTGTTCTTGTGAGCTGCTTCCCTCCCACCCTCCACAATGAGAAGTGAACTGATGTAATTATCCTAATAGTCAATCAGCACAGGAAGGCCGTTAATTGAAGAAGGTCAATTAGAGCTTTTAATGAGGTCGTGGTCTGTGTGATTCCACGAAAAAATCCTCCTCTGCTTTCAAGACTTCCTGCATGAAAGTGAATTAACAAGCGCTGTTTGTGGGTTTAGGTTTTACCGTAGTGATGGTGAAAGTCCTGGAGAGTCCAGCAGCGAACCGTTGTTCTCAGTCAACAACAGTGGAAGCAGCCGGACCAGGGGTTCTGACAGACCAGGGTGAGAACCTCCAGCTGAATATCTAATATCTATAACTTTATTTTAAGGTTTTTGAGTCCAGGGCAAGAGACAGTAAAATATCGTTCATCCTAAACTCCTGGTTTTGTCTTTCAGCTGTCGTATATTATTGTATTCATTTGCTGGGAAAATGATCTGTCCTCAGAAAAAATAAAAATAAGTACAATGTCTTTTCAGGCTGCAGTTTTTATAAATGGGGAAGAGTCTTTTTCACTCCATCTGCCATTCATTCATTTCAAAAATGCTAGAAAATTACAAGACTATTTTTTGTAATTTGATTTGTCTTTTAATCAGTGATCCAAAAAGCAAAGAAAATAATCAGATCTTCACATATGAGAAGTTACAACTTGTGAAAGTTTTTGTTTTTATACTAATTAAATTAATATTTGAATGATGATCAGACGGTAGCTAAATCTTCAGCTGACTGATCTGCTGCTTGTTGCAGCTCTAATGTAACTCTCCACAATAAAAAACAATAAAGAACATCATTTAGCTGGGAAGTAACTTCAGTATAGTAATTAAGGGATACTCTTATTATATACATGCAATGTCCCAGTGCATGTATTACTGTACAAGCAGAGTTACAACTACTTCAAAATAAATGAATAAACGGAGCAAGGTGTTAAAATTACAAGTTTATTGTATTTTGTTACTCAACTAAGCCACAGATGGTTCTGATTAACTTTTAGGCCAAACCGCTCCGGTTGGAGGTTGGACAGAGACATGGGCTTAATGAACGCTATTGGTCTTCAGCCTCGACACCCTGCCCCCTCAGTGACATCACAAGGAACGCAGACGCCAATCATCCAGCTACAGAATGCTGAAACACAAACGGAGAGGGAACTATCGGAGCCCAGCACATCGCAGCCCACGCTCAGTACTGAGACACACAAACACACTGCCACCGCTCTTAATATTTAATACTAATTATGAATAGAAAGTGTCGACAGAAAACAGACTATGCTCTGCTACCTGGTTTAGTTTATGAGGTTTATTCTAGATGTGCGTACTTTTTCAATGTAATAAGCCATTGATCTATGCCATCAAGCGGTCAATCATTTATTTTTTCAGTACACTTTCAAACATGTTTGACATGGCTGACATTTAAGCAAATTATTCATTGTAGTTTCAGATAAATAATTGAACAAAATGACCAGTTTTCTGTCGGTTCAGCATTGATGCCATTTTCACTGTATGTTATGTATTCATTTTTAGACCTAATATCCTTTCTCCTTTCAGACACTGTGTCTCCTGAGGCTCCATCCACCAGTCGTGCTACTCAGGGGCCGATGGAGGCGGCAGCTCAGGCCACCGGAGCTCAGTACGGAGCTCAGGGGGAAGCTTCAGCCGAAGCAAACACCTCCACAGCCAGCACCGGTACCGCAGATTTTCAATGTTTGTTTTTATATACTGCACTGTATTTGTTTGTATACTATCCAGTTCCTAAGTATGTACACTATCTGACCTTTACAAAGAGATGTGGTTTAATTATGTCCAAGAGTTGCTGAATTAAATACATTAGACAACAGTGCGTTGCATTTTAAAGTGTTTAAGTGTTTGTTAGAAGGATTAGTGAGTAAAAACAGTATGCAGATACTCAGAGGGGTTGGCTGGTGGCGTCATGAGGGCCATTCCTTTGCAGTGCTGTCTGAGCACTTTCCCTGATTTAACCTCATTAGGGCTCTGTTGCAACTCTACAGCTAAATTCCCTTGATAGGATTTAATAAACACCGCTTTCCACTTTGTTTCACTTTCAGCCCTGCTCAGCTCTGTTTCCAAGTTCTTTATAGGGTTTCCACAGGTCCTTAAAAAGTCTAAAATCCAATAATCTGTTGACCTTAAAAGTCTTATACGAGGGAGAGTCAAAAAGTTCTCAGACAAATGTTATAATTTCAAAATGCGCAGTGCACAGCCCCAGTAATTCTACAAAGAAGGAATCTACTGATGGAAACATAGATTGGTGTTTGACTCAAATGGAGCTTATGTAGAAAAATAATTTTGTTATTTTGATAAATAAACTTTTTATTACATTAGTCTGAGAACTTTGTGACTCTCCCTCGTATATGACTTCATTGGTGTTAACTTCAGTCTTTTAAACACAATCCAAGTCATCGCATTAGGAAGTAGATGTTATCAGAACACCTCCAGGTAATGTCTCCTCATAAAACAGACAAAAACAAAAAAGAAATGCTTGATAGTTTTTCTGTTGATGTTATTTTGAGAGCAAGATTAATGACATTTGGCTTGACAACAGCACATTTATTGCTTAGTTGAGGCCTGTTAAACTCTACTAAACACCTGCCATCACCCAGTTCTGTCTTACATTCATATCAGGAGAAACAACAAAGTCAGACTCAGATTTTTCTTCATATCCTTCATTCTTTTTTCTTTTTTTTTGGCCATCATGGTTGTGAAAGGGTTTTAGATTGCTAAGTGAGATGATCTTCTATTTCACTAAAGAACACTATATTTACCTCCACCAAGGAGGTTATGTTTTTGCCGGCGTCTGTCTGTCCGTGTGCAAGATAACTCAAAAAGTTATGGACGGATTTGGATTAAAATTTCAGGAAATTTTAATACTGGCACAAGGAACAAATGATTACATTTTGATGGAGATTGGGGGGGGGACTGATCTGCCTTGGCGGAGGTCTGCCCTCTCCGAATGCTTTTCTAGTTGGACATAAAGTAATGCAGAAATAAAACATATATAGTTGACTAAGTGTCTGATCCTGACGTTGTGGCCCCTGTCTGTCCAGGAGAGTCCCCAGAGTTCGGCTCTGGTGAAGATGCTCTCGCACGAATCCGCCGGTTGATCGCTGAGGGTGGAATGACGGCCGTGGTCCAGCGGGAGCAGAGCACCACCATGGCCTCGATGGGTGGCTTCGGAAACAACATCATCGTCAGCCACCGCATCCACCGCGGCTCCCAGACGGGCACCGGGGCCTCTAGACCCCCTGCTGACCCCACCATGACAGCCCCCTCTTCCTCCTCCTCAGGTCCTCTCCTGCTCACCCAGCCCCAGACACACACCTTCCCCCAGACCGGCCCCCAGGCTTCTAACCCATCTGAACAGCTCACCCCCATGTGGGGCCCCCAGGTGCTGTCGGGCCCTGAACCCTCTGGCCTCTCTCTAGCTGTGGACATGGACGAAGTGTTTGACGGGGGACGGACAGATGACGACTCCCTGCCAGGTCCCTCCTCCTCCTCCTCATTGCTCTTGTCTTCCCCCTCTTCATCATCATCATCCTCCTCTCATAGCAACCATCCCAGTGGCGGCGGCGGCAGCAGTCGAGCCAGCCCCAATAGTTACCCCGGCGACCCGTACAGTAGGTAGGCCAAGAGAAGCAGAGCGATGGCCGATCGTTTCGCAAATGGCGCTCCTAAAAAGCCTTATCTCACAAAGAATGGGTGCTGCTTTGACTCTGCACAGGGTCTCCCGCCTGGAAAAGAAGGGACACAAGAACCTACCCCCACCCCTCCACCCTTAAACCTTCAGTGGCATTGGCGTGCACTTAAAAAAACTGGACTGAAGCTGAACCGCGATCATTCCACGTCAGGAAGGGCTTCTACTTGAACGGAGGCCAGTTAACGCTGAGCTCCTCTCCGCCCATTTCTTTAAGTATCAGCGTGACGGAAGACAAGGTTCCTTTTATTAAAGTGCCATGTCGGGAGGGGGGAGGGGGGCTGTGGTATCTCTACACACATTTACTCCAACGTGCTGCATTCAGTGCCATGTGATGTTGAAATTTGGTGTGAAATAGTGCGTGATTGAAGTGTTTAAACAGTGAATTCAGCACTACTTTATTTTGAAGCCTGTTTTTGTACCATGTGTAGTTATGATGTTTGAAAACAAGAATTGGAGGCTGGACTCTGCTTTATGGCCTGAGATTCATGTGTGGGACGTTACTGTGTTCATGTGGAAACCAATCATCTATGACTGAACGGAAAACTGAGACTGAATGAACTGAATCTACTGCATGTCTTTTCAATGATGCTGCAGTTCATGTTTCCAAATGAAACTTTTTTTTTTTTTTTTTTTTTTTTTTTTAAATTAAGGCTGAAGAGGAGAAGAACATTTCCTGCTGGGTGAGCAGGGGTTTCATTGTGCCCCGCTCCAAACCCTCCACCCCAACCCTCTTAAATCCACCCGGCCCAGTTGCACTATAGTGTGTTTGGTTAGAGCAGCCTGGATGATTGAATGAGTGTGTGTGTGTGTGTGTGTCCCTGTTCAGCGTTGACATGATCAAACTTGACAGAAAGTCAGGAACTGAACTGTAGAGATGATCGAGACATGAACATAGATGCTGATCCTAGTCGACAAAACTTCTTAAATTAACAAACCAACAAATCTTTTTAAAGGAGTGTGTCATTGGTTTTGCTAGTTTTAGGCCGTTTATTATGTGTCTGTTTTTCTAAACAGTGCTAAAAAGTGTTTTATGAATCTAATTTGCATCTGTATTTAATGTTTTTTTAATACCTACAGACCTTTATTAATGAAACTGTGTGAGTAAGGTGTTGCTCCACCACGTGCCTCCAGAACAGTTTCAGTGCTTCGGCGTAGAAAGTGCAAAGTTTAATGGTGACAAATGGTGAGGCCAAACCGTCAATTTGTTTAGTCAACCTATAAAACTGTACGGGGCTCCAAGCATTAAATCCACCAGTACTTACAGAAGAATAAAAATGTCTCACAAATACTTGTTTTCATTTTCAGTCGTGTCCTGAAACAGCTGGACAGTTTATACAAGACAAACTGGAGGAAATGGACACTTCAGGACTGTTTTGAACGGTGAATAAATCCACATTTAGTGCTCACTTTAGAGAGTCTTTGTCAGTGGCATGTATCCAAATAATGGAGCCCAAATAAACTCCACTCTGCATCTATATGGGAATGAACAAACCTGTCACTCAGTGCACCGGCATGGTTCAGTTCTGTGTTCTCACTGATGATGTGGAACAGTGTTTCACAGTGGGCTGTAGATGCAGATGATCGCTGGGAGCATCAGTGTGGGTCATTTTGGGTGGTGATCTTTTCCAAATCATTCTAAACGTATGATATTTAAGTCATTTTTAAAGCTCAGCCAGTCTGCTTTGAGAGTGAATTCTTTTCCTCTGCATGTTAGAGTTCAACATGAGAGTTGGTGGGGGTTTATTACAAAAGGTAACTGTAACAGATTAAAGAAGAATTTTGGCCTTAAATGTAATCACCAAATCTCAGATACTTAATTTGTAGTATTGGTGTTAAAACATGCATATATTATAGTATTGGCATTTTACTACTTTGAGGAAACTGTTGAGGGTTTGAGGTCACTGTAAGAAAAACAAACATGGAAATGTGTGGTTTTTAAATAGTGAATACTGGAGACTGATGCAAGCAAATGGAAATGTGGATAAAAGACATCATGTCTGAGCGGGGTTTGTGTAAGTGTGTGTGTGTGTGTATATGCCTGACTGTGTTTTAGTTGGTGGTTGGTTCGTCTGTTTAAGCCCCCATGTCCCCCTCCCTCACCGTTTCCTCTCCCTTCAAACTCCTGCAGAAGAAAACTTGAATTTTTGATCAAGCGCTACTTTTCCTTTCCAGCCTCTTTATGGGACTGTACAGCCACGATCGCTCTGTGCTGTTTTTTTTTTTGTTTTGTTTTGTTTTGTTCTTTTATAGTCACATGTGCTTAGCCATCCAGCTGCATAGGTAGTGTTTTAAGTTGTGTATGTGTGTGGTGTGGGGGGTGGGGGTGGGGGTAGGGGGGAGTCATGGACCTACAACAATGAAGATATGAGGAGGGGGAGCCCTAACGGGAGCTGTGCAGTGACACTGAGCTGTTTACGTTTTATTTTTTATTTAACCTTTATTTCTGCAGGTTAGTCCTGGCGAGGACAGCAGCTGCATGTGAGAAAATATGTCTGAGAGAGAAACCTAAACACAGCAGGTGATCTGAATGCTCCTCCTGGCTTTACTTGATCAATGAACATTTAAAGAAAAAAACAAAAGAAACAAAAAAAAAAAACACAGTTTATTGGGATGATCTCGTGTCTGTTTTGTGTGCGTGTTTGTTCGGGTTATTGGAGGGGGATTTGTCCCCTCCTTCCCTGTGAATGATTAACAGCGACACCGTATTCAACAATGCAACTGGTATAAAATCAAAGGTACAACTGTGTCACCAAATACCCCTGCTATATCAGACTGTCGAGTTTGTACAGCAACTCTTTGCTTTGACTTTTAGACGTGATGTAATTAAAGAGCTTTGAGAGTTTTTCTGTGATCAGATGAAATTGTTGAAGATTATTTAGTAAAGCTTCTGTAGGTTTCTCCTCGCTGAGCTGCCTCTGGTTGGACAATAACAGTTTTACAAATTCAGCTGTGATAGCTGGGAAACACAAAGCTCGTGCCGAGGTGTAAACCCTACAGATCAAATCTTTTATCTCCTGTTTATCTCAGCTTTTATTAGCAAACAGCAATGTAAAAAAACGCTCAGGTCGTCATTACAAAAATAGTTAATAAATTATCTGGCTGAACCTGACAAAGTTCTTTGTCTTTCAGTTTGAGTTATTTTAGTACAAACCTAAAAGTAATGATGATTTTATCAACTACAGATGTGATACTGGGTTAGATTCTTTAAATTATTGTGTCATGAACTCAAATCAGTCAAAAAATAGATTAATTCCATGTTACTTGTTACTGATTTCATCCTTGTCATGTAGTGTTCTTTAAACAGAAATTCACATTCTGGTTGGAGCTTCGCCAATGTGAGGATTTACTGCTTACCATCTTAAAATGATCAATTCAGCCCAATATGATCCCAAGTGGGTCAGATCAGTAAAATAACTGAAATGGTAAAAAAAAAAAGTTACATTAAGGAAAGTGTTTACATCTCTAAAGTTACTTTAAAGGGGTCATATTTTGCTTTTTTAAAATGTAATTATGCATTTTCAAACATTTCCCTGTGGTCTACATAAATTGTAAATGCAATGCCTTTACGTGTGAATTCTTTATTAATTCAACTCCACAGGTCCATCGTCAACCCTATTTCTGAGTAATGACACCAGGAAGGTCTTTTTGAGCGCTGGCCCTTTAAATGCAAATCGTCGGCTTCCTGATAAAACCTGCTAAGTGACATTTTTGGCTGGGAAGAAAAACCTGCTATCTCCCTTATTATAGCTTCAAATTTCAGTCTCCTGTGAAAGTTGTTTACATTCCATCATAAGTACCAACATTAAAGCAACAGATAATTTTTTGTCATATTTCAGTTTCCTGTTATATAAACATTTTTTTTGTTTCTCCTGTAAAATTTGCCAGAAGTCACATAGCAGGTTTTATCAGGAAGCCGACCAAATGAGCCACTTCACGCCCCACCCCCTCCAGGTTGTTGGCTGTGCTGCTCTGTCCCATTTCTCCGTACTTGGGGAAATGTTCGTCAGAAGTCTTGACCTTTAATGTGCAAATGTTGTGATGTAACTAGTTATAAAACGTAACAAATTAAGCAGGAGTTATAACAGGTTGTAGAAATCCACTTGATTTTTTTTTGCCAAAATGAATATAAAGATAGCTTTGCAGCACCTGGAGGGTTCAAATTCAAACTTTATGAACTATTACGGCCCAAATACACAAATAAATGAACCAAAGAATAATACAAGTGGGTTTAGCAAAATATGACCCCTTTCAAATTCTGAATAACCTGAAAAGATTTTAAGAAAAATAACTGCAATTTTAACAGTATTCTGTCTCAGTTTATCATTTCCACATGTGCATTACATCTTACAGATCACAATGGATCTACAAATACACTTCTATTAAGATATTTCATGTTCTTATTTGTTCAGGTCATTTTTTGTGAAAGTTGTCATTGTTTATAGGTTATTATAATATTTTACTGGTCTGATCCACTTTAGATCATATTGGTCTGTATGTGAAACCTAAACTAAAATGACTGGATTGTAAAATGGTTATTAACCCTTTCGTGCATACTGGTCACTACAGTGGACATTTATTCTACAGCTGTTCTCTTGTATATTCATGGATTTTATTGTTTTAGTTCCATATCAGCCAACACAGTGGACGCTTAAATGCATCATCCCATACATTGCAATTCATACCATTACTGTAACTTTGCTGTTCTTGATAAACTTGATCTGCAGGAACATGTTTGAGTGTAAATCAATTCCTTATTATTATGAGACTGTAATTAACTTTTTTTTTTTTTTTTAAACAAAACGTTTGTTGTTGTTTTTTGTGTGCATATTATCTCCATAAAGTGAGTAATAACTTATATTAGAGTATGTTAAAATGTGACAAAACCTCAGATTAGCAGCATTTTAAAATATTTTATTCATAGTTTTCACACAGTATATCACTAAATACATGTTTATTTGCTTCAAAAAATTAAACATAGTGTCCAGCTGAGTGGATATTTTTGCAATTCCATGAAAAATATGTTCATAAAAAAATTCAAGCGCAGTGGTTTTTTCATGCCTTAAGAGGAATAAAAACACTCACAAAAAAAAAAATCTTGATTTATGCATGAAAGGGTTAATATCATCAGTGTAATTTTTTTGCATTTCACAAATTCATCCCACAGGCCACATTGGACCCTTTGGCGGGCCGGTTCTAGCCCATGGGCCGTATGTTTGACACCTGTGGATCAGTTGATGTAAATTGTTAACTTTTACTGACCTTTAAATATCTTTTGAAGGCTCTGATATGTTTTTTTTAACTGACTGTGTAGATTAAATAGACAAAGAAAAAAACACATCACATAAACAATGAAAATGACCAAAACAAGGTTGGTTATAGAACAAGGAATTATGAATTAACCAAACCTGAAATAGCCGTGCCTCCTAATCTCCCCAATAATCTGTAAATGTAAACAGTAGAACATCATGTTGAACTAAATAATATGATTTTTTTTTTTTAGCTCATATTGCTTTTTAAACTGATTTAATACTTGGTCATTCATTTAAAGCCTGCATCATTCTTTTCTGTCGTCTCACTGAACTAAAACAGCAAACAAATAAACAACAGAACATTATATCGGTCTATTTCCCCTGACTACTGTCATAAAAAAACAAACATAAGACAAAACATTTGTATCAGTCGCACCATCAGCTAATGTTAAAAAAAATGTACTTGAAATCCTGTTTTTAACTTAATTATGATTTGGAAATACACTCACATTCTTGCTTTTCTACTGGTTGTTTCACATTTTCTCTTCTGTTTTAGTTTAAGTATTAAACTATTCATCACATTATGGCCTGTGTAAAATAACTCACATTTACTCACACAGTAAATGAATACATACTCACACAGTGGTTTGACTATAGCTTTTTTTTACTTCTACTCAACTACATCCATTTTTTACAACTTTAGATTTTGTTACAGTTCTGATGGATTTTAACCGGTTTCTTGATGGGGAAAAAAACTCAAAAGCAAATACTCCTGTCAATTAATGGTTAATAATTTTGAGAAAAATGTCATGTCACAGTTTGTTGCTTTTGTCAGTCACAGTGAAATGGATTTATTAAAAAAAAAAAAAAGTGAAGGCCCACATTCATTTGATGTTAAGTTTCACAAAATTGTATCTAGTGAGCTTTTTCAAGTTGGGTTTTGGGTTCAATTTGATGAACATTTAGCCGGAAAAACAATATTGTATCAACAATTTTTAGGTAATTTTTTTTTTTTTTCATTCAGTTTATTTGATAGGGACAGATACAAAAGACATAGACCAACTGTAACACAGCAACGCCATGCATGCATCATAATGCTTATAGCAAAAGCTAATTTGGAGCACCGGTCCCTAGATGGGCTTTTATGAAAAGTTAAAATACAGAGAGGAATGGAGAGACAATGACCTTTTACATACAAAACTGTGGTATAGGAAAGAAAATAATCAGGTTAAAGCAAAGAAACAGATAAACATTATACAAGCATCAAACATGAGTGTTTCAGTGAGTTGCTGGTGGACGGACGTGACATTACCCATGATGCTCTGGTCAGTACCAGTACTTTATTAGTAATAAACTTATATACTTACTATTGCTAATTCTCCTCTTATTCCTAAATGTTAGTATTGTGGATCTAAAACAATAACAGCTGACACAAAAACACAAAATGTGGCAGTGGACGGATGTGACATGGTTGTTACAGATCCCATCATACTGATGCTTGGCAGCCATGTCACCGTTTCCACAAATGATCCCTGTGCAAAAACTAGTATCATAATTATTTATTGTATAGTTTATCATCATACTAAAGAGTAAATAACAATATAGAATTGTTATTTCTTTATAAAAATGCTTATTATTAGAAAACTGTTGATTTAAAAAGTGACGTGTGACATTCTTAATGTATGTATTGGCGTAACATAAGCAGGATGGATCAGCACCATACTCCATATTGAACCTGTAAAAATAAAACATGTGATATGTAGTATATAATCTTGTAAGAAAAACTGGGGAATCTAAAAGAATAGAATATTTGTTTTTCAGGTAAATTCAGTTAAAACATGAAAATATCGCATTAATTGTGATGAAATTGGACATTTCTGACCTGAAAACATAGTTCATATGACCATCAACATGTTGAACAGAACTGAAATCCTGTAAATTTGCATAACTTGCATTTACCAACACAAAGTGCCTTTGGGGATTCATTTATATTGATTTCTTATGCACAAAGACATACATAAGACCTCTAAGCAAATTTTAGCCGACAAATACTACTAATCACTACTAAAATATACAAAAAATCTATACTACAGGGTGGGGAAGCAACATTTACAATATTTTGAGGCAGGGATTGAAAGACAGTGTATGACCAATTAGTTTATTGAAAGTCATGAGAATTTATTTGCCACAAGAAAATTTACATAATAGAAAACGTTTTTATTCTATGTGTCCTCCTTCTTTCTCAATAACTGCCTTCACACACTTCCTGAAACTTGCGCAAATGTTCCTCAAATATTCGGGTGACAACTTCTCCCATTCTTCTTTAATAGTATCTTCCAGACTTTCTCGTAATAGTTTTGCTCATAGTCATTCTCTTCTTTCCATTATAAACAGTCTTTATGGACACTCCAACTACTTTTGAAATCTCCTTTGGTGTGACGAGTGCATTCAGCAAATCACACACTCTTTGACGTTTGCTTTCCTGATTATTCATATGGGCAAAAGTTTCTGAAAAGGTATGGATAATAGTGTTAGGTATGATTATGACATCAATATATGTTTGGTTTCAAAACAACTGACGTAGTGCCTGCTGAGAAAAAACAACTAAATGTTCATTGTAAATTTTGCTTCCCCACCCTGTAGGTAAGAAGTATATAGGATATAAGGACATATACAGGTAATGCAAGGAAATATACAAGGTAAAATTACAAAGGAGGTGCATTCGTGTGATTATTGAACAAAGGGAGAACTTTTACTATAGTGTCATTACTTTTAATTCATTGAAAATGCAAATATTTCATCCACAACATAAAGATAATAGTTAATAAACATCCTCCTCCTGCAGTATTAAAAAATCCAATCTTTCCTCTAATGTTTATGATGCTTTTTGCTGCAGATGGACGCCACTCAGAGCTCTTTATGGACATGAATGAGCTGGACCTGCTGGTGTCCTCTGTAACGGACCCAGGCCTCGGTCTATTCTCAGAGAAACACATCAGCTCATCCCACATGAGGGAGTGTGTGATGTGAGGAGTGTTACAAGAGCAGGTGACGTCAGAAGGAGGTGATTTAACCGATGGGGAGACACGCAGGCGGAGCGGCGACTCCTTTAATGACAGTGAATGAGGGTGGTCTTCTGCTACATAAACAGCAGCCCACCCACTGAACACCTCACCGAGCTCTGGAAGTCTGGAGGTCACCCAGCACCGGTAAGACGCACCTCTGTTTACTCCACGCTGTTGGGACGCTGTGTCCCCCCTCAGGTGTAGATGACTGAATGCATGACAGGTCAGACTGCAGCTGACAGGGGGTTTAGTTTCTTGTGACTTGGTCACAGTTGGGCCTTTTTGTCTCAGATCACTGACTAAATCTGTGACATTTCCTTTATTAACCCTCTTATACATGAATTATGAAAACCCTAATCAAGATTTTTTTTTTCCTGAGTGTTTTTATTCCTCTTTAGGCATGAAAAAAAAGTGAATTAATTTTTTTATTAACTTATTTTTCATGGAGTTACAAAAATGTCCACTCAGCTGGACATCATGCATTTAATTTTAGAAGCAAAGAAACATGAATTTATTGATATACTGTTCAAGAACTATGAAATAAAAACATTTTTAATGCTGTTAATCTGATGTTTTCTTACATTTTAACATACTCTAACTCACTTTATGGAGATTATATGCCAAAAAAAAAAAAAAATCTAATTACAGTCTAATCAAATTACCAATTTTTATTTTTACACTCAAACATGTTAGTGCAGATCATGTTTATCTACAACAGCAAAGTTACAGTAATGGTATGAATGTCAGTGTATGAGATGATATGGAACTGACACAACAAAACCCATGAAAATACAAGAGAACAGCTGTAGAATAGCTGTGCACTGTAGTGACCACTATGCATGAAAGGGTTAATGTGCCAAATGTGTGTGGCCTCTATATTTCTAGTTTTATTGTTTTAACTTAACAGCATCTTATTTCTTATCCATTATTTTTCACTCTGTATTTCCACTCCAGTACTTTATGCACTTATGGGAATTGTGTTCTTTTTCTACCACGTCATTTTTTCAAGTATTTTCTGCACAAAACTAATCCAACTGCTGAAGATACTTCAGAGTTGCATTTATCAGGTTCAAGTAATGTGCAGTAACTGGTTTGATAGTGGAGCAACTGTTGGTCATTTTTCATACAAACTGATCTGGATAACACTTTTCCAAGTTTCAGTATGTACAAGCTCTGCTGGACTTAAAAGAGACCTAAAAAAATATGCAAAATATTATATATGTTTATAAATATATAAACATAAGCATTAATACAGGTGTGTTTTAGGTGAAAATGTAGCTATTTTTGTAATAGTTTCCTCAATAGCATCTAAAAATACCCTCATATTTCTGAATTAGAGCGTTTAATTAGTTAATTAAATCAAAGCTTGTCATTAGTGTCATCAAATCAGTGCAAACCTTTTTCTCTAATCTTATATTATTTGCATAAGAGAGGGTTCAGAACACACCACTGAAAATACTAATATATTCTCTGCTTACAACAACATTATATGTTGTAAAGCATTTATTAAATCTTTACAGTACGTATTTATAATGCAAAGTAGCTGGAAAGGAGTAGAAATTCCTTTAAGCTGTAAATTTTGTACACTACAACAAAACCAACCTTAAGACCACAGCTTTAGCACACAGTTGTCTAACTTATATAAGGGAAAATTTGCCTGCAAGTATTTGATTTAAGAGCAATATGAACCATTTGAGTTGATGAGCAGCAAAAACAGACCTTATAATGACAGTACTGTGTTGTAAATATGAACATGTTTTATTTCCAGTGTTTGAGCACTGAAAACACTGAATATAAATGCCAATAACAATAATGATGATGATAATAATAATTTTAAAAAAATCCTAATAAGACCTTGTAACAAAACTATCACAGAATGGTCACAGCTTTAAAGGCTTTTTTATAAGAAATGTAGCCTAATGGAACATTCATTGTCACATTTTGTCTCCTTTTTGTTATTGTTACTGTTATTATCATTAATAATTATCATGTATTATGCTTGTTATTATTCTTGTTATTATCATTAATAATTATCATTTATTATTCTTGTTATTATTGCTGTTATTATTAATAATAATTATTGTGTATTATTCTTGTTATTATTATTGTTATTAGCATTAATATTTATCATGTATTATTCTTATTATTATTAATAATAATTATCATGTTTTATTCTTATTATTATTGTTATTATCATTAATAATTAATTATCATGCATTATTCTTGTTATTATTCTTGTTATTATTACTCTTATTATCATTAATAATTGTCATGTATTATTCTTGTTATTATTGTCATTAATAATTATTATGTATTATTCTTATTATTCTTGTCATTAATAACTATTATTTATTATTCTTGTGATTATTTTTATTATTATTCTTGTTATTATCATCATTAATAATTATCATGTGTTATTTTTGTTATTATTACTGTTATTATCATTAATAACTATCATGTCTTATTCTTGTTATTATTCACCTCCGTGTGTTTCAGGAAATATGCGACAGTCACCTGACCTAAACGCTTCACTCCGCCCCTGCTTTAACGCCACCTGTCGCTCTCCCAGTGAAGCAGCGTGTCCATACAGCACGGCCGAGGTCGTCCTAATCGTCATGGCAACCACATCCCTTAGTCTTGTCACTGTCCTGGGCAACACTCTGGTAATCCTGTCAATCAAAGTGAACCGGCGCCTGCGGACCGTCAACAACTACTTCCTGTTGAGCCTGGCGGTGGCCGACCTGCTCATCGGCCTGGTGTCCATGAACCTGTACGCGCTCCACATGGTGCGGGGCTACTGGCCGCTGGGCGCTGTGGTCTGTGACACGTGGCTGGTGTTGGACTACGCGGTGAGCAGTGCGTCAGTCATGAACCTGCTCATTATCAGCTTGGATCGGTACTTCTGCATGACGCGGCCCCTCAGCTACCCAGCGCGGCGGACGGGAAGGATGGCTGGGCTGATGATCGCCGCCGCCTGGCTTCTGTCTTTCATCCTCTGGACCCCCGCCATCCTGTGCTGGCAGAGGGTCAAAGGCAAACGCGCCGTCCCTGATGATGACTGTTACATCCTGCTTCTTGGAAGTCCTGCCGTCACCATCGGGACCACAGTGCCCTCCTTCTACCTCCCAGCGCTCATCATGATTGGCCTGTACAGCAGCGTGTCCGCCGCCAGCCGCAGCCGACTGAGTACCCTCCGCTCTGACCGAGACACGCTCAGGACGTCCAGCCCATCTGTAAAAGACTTCCTGCTGAAGCGAAGGAGCTGGGTGACCGCTGACCCCGAGACCAGGACGGGCTCAGAACTGTCTCAGAACCAATCAGAGTCCAGCACTGCAAAGAGCAGAAGGAACCGGAAGTCTCCCAGAAGCCCCTGTGACACGGTGATAACATCAGTGGGAGCCCCCTCCCCTTCTCAGTGTCAGCTGAAGGAGACTGACTACAACAAAATGGAAGCTGACTCCTCGTCCAACACGGACGTCCACAGGAGAGCCTCGGCGATGCTCTCCGCCTTCCCTAGCTTCAAGTCTCAAGAGCGAAGGAAGCGTCGAGTGATAGCGAGAGAGAGGAAGGTCACCAAGACCATCCTGGCCATCCTCCTGGCCTTCATCCTCACCTGGACACCCTACAACATCATGGCCGTCATCGCCCCCTTCTGTCACTTCTGTATCCCCAAAGTCCTGTGGAGAGTGGGCTGTTGGCTCTGTTACATCAACAGCGCCGTCAACCCCTGCTGCTACGCTCTGTGCAACGTGGCCTTCAGGAAAACCTTCTGCAGCCTGCTGCGCTGCCACGGCAGGAGGCTGTGACGACACCAATCTAACCCTAAACACTGAACCCAACTAAATACAATACCTCAGTTCAACAGGTAAACCACATCTGTTTGTCCCTTTGGGAGGAGTTGGCCCGTTGGTGTTTCCATACAGCTGTGGAATGGGAGGCGCTGCTGCTTCCACAGCTGTATTGAATGTTTTAATGCAGTGTTTCCCAACCTTTTTGAGCCACATATTTTACATTACAAAAATCACAAGGCACACCACCAAACAAAAATGTCACAACATGTATATTTATTGAAATATAATGCAAATCAAGTCTCAATTTACTCAATGTGAAACCTGGGCCTGTTTAGTTGAACACAAAGCTGATATTCTTGCAGGAATTGAGGAATGACACATGAATCTTCTTCAACAGCTCTGGGTCTCTCTCTTATTGCGGGGGGGGGCTCACTAGGGGTGCACAGGCAACATTGTCATGGGGCGTTTGGAACAAGAAACCTGAGAGGGTGCATCAGCGACCCCTTGGACAGACCCTCAGATTGAGGTTCATTGTATAATAGTATGGGAGGTACATCCCCCCCTGCCCCAACCCAATACCTGGGGTTCTTGGGTAATTTGCTGATCTGCACTTCACTAGTGAGGAGGGTTTTATCAACAGAACACACCGCATCGGGGCTGATTCACTTTCACTTTTATTTTGCAAAGGGAAACAAGAGACTGTTGTTGTAGAGTGGATCATGCAGTCGTATGTATCTACTGTATATCCCGCTGCTCGCTTACAGTACCAACCAGGTGAAACTGGATCATTTTCAACAGCACACCTGATGATTTCTCATGGCATACTAATGTGCCACGACACAGTGGTTGGGAAACACTGTTTTAATGGTCATTAAACTTCTCTTCCACACAAAAAAGAAGTTTATTTTCATGTTACATCCCTCTGATCTTTGACATTCATTGTGCCAAGGTTTTTCATCATCGGCTGAAGATCTCACCTAAAATCTGAATTTAAGACATGTATTTATGAACAGGATTTATGATGTGTCAAGTATTTTAGAGCCCGTCAGCCTGTGTAGTATTCAACTTCAAGTGCAACTTGGAAAAAAAAAAAGATTTATAAGATAGAGGGAGGCATCAGGAATATTCACACATCCTGAGATCTGGACTTTTTTCAAGACAGGTGAAGAGAAGATGCCATTTTAACAATACCTAAGGTGATTATTTAATGTTTTTGTAACACTAACAATGACAGTGTTGTTTCTGCATTTTTATTTGTGTAAGATGTTTGGTGGAGATCTGTAACTAAGAACACTGGAGCCTCCTGGATATTTTAACAATAATATTCTATGTTATGAACCAGAGCTTTTTATACACTATGAATATCCATAATAAGACACAACTGTCATGGATGCAAATTCATCAAGAATAAACCTACAATCTAAAAGAGCTAGGATTGGATAAGGGCTGAAAAATAGGCCAAAAAATAATTTTGAGATTTTGGCAGATACTGCGATGAGGTTTAAAACATATATATATACACACATATATATATATATATATATATATATATATATATATATATTATATATATATATATATATATATATATATATATATATATATATATATAAGTTATAAAGGCTTTTTTGTGTGGGTCCAAATCAAACATCCTCAGTTCATCTGAAGAATGTTATTCTTGTGGATATTTCACTTTTTTTTCCCCATTTTCTTTTCCTAATTCATTCCTAGATCAGATGTTCTTACAGTGTTATAGTCGACTCATTTTTTTCTGTTGTTATGTCCACAGTTACTCATCTTTTGTTGAGTTCAATAACAAACACTTGGCACGCTGTTAAACAGTCCCATCTATTCCTGTCAGTGTGTTTTCAGACACAGACAATGATAGATGCTTTCAGGTTTTGCTTATGGAGTGAATTGTGCCATTAATTACACACATGGTGTTTGTCAGTTGATAATACACAGGTTTGCAGAAAGCGTTAGTTCTGAAGTTTCAGTGGCATCACCTGTGTAGTCTTTGTAATTATGTATTTTCACAGGCCTCTCTCATACCATATTTATGACAAACTGCAACTTCCTTGGCTTGAAAAATGGCAAATTCAGTTGACAATGTATGTGCAAAGAGGGACACGGTGGTGCAGTGGATAGCACTTATGCCTCGCAGCAAGACGGTCCTGGGTTCAATTCTAACACCAGTCGATGGGGGTGGGACCTTTCTGGGTGGAGTTTGCATGTTCTCTCCAGGTACTCAGGTTCCTCCCACCATCTAAAGACATGCACTGATAGGTTAATCAGTTAATCTAAAAAAAATTGCCCATGGGTGTGAATGTGAGAGGGATTGTTTGTCTCTATATGTCAGTCCTGTGATGAACTGGTGACATGTCCAGGGTCTACCCCACCTTTGGCCAAAAGTAGCTGGGATAGGCTCCAAGCGACCCTAGTGAGGATAAAGTGGGTTCAGAAAATGAATGTTTGTGCAAAATGCAAACAAAACATGTTCAATCACTTGTTCACTATGTTCTGCTCTCTCTTTGGTCTACCATCCTGTCTTCCATGTTCCATCAGTGAGTGACTCCAACTAGTGCAGAATGGTGACAAATGTCAAGATGCACAAAATGAAGTCCCACTGCAAAAGACCTGTATGCTGTCTGAAAGATCAGATCAGATTTCATTCAAGTGTCACAGAGCCCGTTTACATGCACACTAATGCTCTGATCATAATCTGATTTCAGGAATGATCAGATTATTCAAGTGATGATGCAAACATCATCATCTGTTATGTTTTATCAGATAACGGTTGTTTCCTGATTATGAGAAATCAGATTAACACACCTGGATTTCTCTGCAGTACTTCAGTGTCTTCATGGAGGTTAATCTGATTTATTCCATTCTTTTACATCTGCAGATATGTAAAAATAAGTAAATCAAAAACAGAGGTGATGTAGTCAAACATGAGTGGAAGACAATAATAGGAAGTTTGATCCAACCATCATTACATACGTACAAACTCTGAAAGAAATCTGATAATGGACTGAAATATCAAGCAAAGATTATGGTTATTGCATTTCTGAAGTGCATGTAAACGGATAACATCTGATTATTATAATTATGTGATTACTCCCAGTTATTGGATATTTATGGTCATGTAAACAGGCTCACATATGAGCAAAGAAATCCGATTTGAGCCACTGTTGGCTGCAGTATTTACCAGGATTTAAACCCAACAGCTGCAGGCACGTCTTAAACACAAACAATACCATGTGTCCTTAACCCTCTGGTATCCGGGTGCGCCTTTTAGGCACACTTTGCACTTCGTGTTAAAAAACTTCATATTATTTTTCACAATTTAAATAAGGTTAGAATTCAAAAGTTGTTCATTTTTGCATGATCTTTAAAATTTTGGACCCAACTAAAATTTGCACATTGTAAACAAAAGAAAATTACAAGACTAGCATCTGTCTCCCAAGTGTGCCTAAAACGCACTATTTCTTCCATTTGACATGTATGATTAGGGCTGACCTTGATTTACAAAAATAAAATAAAATCAGAGCAGAAAAATAAATCGATATATAATATTTAATAGTTTGATTTATAGGTGTGCATTTTTGGCACACTTGGTGACAGATGCTAGTATTTTTGAACATTTGACCTAGCGCCAAAAATAATAATGCAAATAAACCAATGTTGCTGTTAATCCTTGACATATGCCAGGCTGCAAAAATCAAATAATATGTGATCCACTTTTTATGTAGTATATTGAAAAAAATATTTTTTTGTTTTTTGCATCCAAAAAATGGTTTATTTACATTACAAACACAGCATTTAAAGGGTTAAAAAATGTGACAATTATTGAATATTTGGTATTTTTATTTACAGCTCAAGTTGATGAAATAGAAAAAAGTGTTAAAGAATTAAAAACAAACTGTATGAAAAATTTTTTGACGTTATTCCACAAATGTGCGAAAAACGCACACTTGGTGCTTAGTAAGGGCCTTGCTGGACGGCATACCGGAGGGTTAAACAAAGCTGTGAAGCCGGTGATGCTTTCATTTCATGTCTGACACGTCTTAAGATATAAACAGAACAATGACCAGACCAAACTCTTCACCAAAACAATGTACAGTATTTAATTTGTCCATTTATACAAGTTTCATCTTGCAACGTCAATAATCTATAGTTCAAAAAATAGATTTTATAGAGGATTCTCCATCCGAACTTTACTAACATCTCCGCAGTTTTTACATTTTTCTCAACTTGTCTAAAAACAGGCTCTTTAAAACCCAGCAAATGAGGTTCTCACACTGGATTCAAGCATTGCTTCGATGTTAACTTCTGATCTGCTACTATAAAAGCATTTAGGCCTATCTGAGCTTTACTGTTAAAACAAACTATCAGCTAGGAGGACAGGATTATTCATCATTACCTAGTGGGGGAAGACTGGAAAAGCTTTCCATGCTTAATCCAAAGAAACACAGAAATGTCAAAGCAGAATGGGGGAAAACAAAAGTAAAAGTCTAAACAAATGAAAGTGGTCAATGTGTTTTGGAGGAGTCTCTCGGTTTGTGTTTGATGAAAGAGGGAAGACGATTGATCAGCGGTGGAAGAGATGGGAATCCTGCCGTCTTCTGCGTCTCATTTCCGCCCTTTAATTTGACTTCTTTTCCCCTGGAGACAGAAAGAGAGATGCAGACTGTTAGGGACCAGCGAGGAAACCCAAAATCTGCCTGATTCAGCAAATAAGTCCATCAGCTGAATCACTTTTAGCTCAGAGCAGTACGTTTCAGTTTGATCAATACCATTTTTACAGCATGTGTCCTATGATATGAAGCACCAACAGCAAGATAAGATAAGATAAGATAAGATAAGATAAGATAAGATAAGATAAGATAAGATAAGGTAAGGTAAGGTAAGGTAAGGTAAGGTAAGGTAAGGTGAGGTAAGATTTTGCAATTAACAGCAGCAACATACAAGTAGAAAAACAAGTGAAAAAAAATATAAAGAGAGAAAAAAGGAATCTGTTGTTTATATGAATATTGATATAAATTTTGATTGAAATATTATTTACATATTTACATCGTACTTGCACATTTGTTTCTGTCTAAGTTTTTCCAGAGTGTGTGATGATGGGCTGTGTGTGACTTTTTCTACCATTGATGGATAGTACTGTATGTACATGATTCATCATTAGAATACATCTTGTTGACATTTTGGCTCAAATTGCTGTAAAGAATCTGATCTGCTGGAAACAAAGGCAAAGTTTATCTGTTTTTCTGATCTTATAAAGTAAACTCCAGCTTTGTTTGGTTTCTTAGGTCTTAAAAAAAAAAAAGGGGAGGGGGGGGACTTTAATCTGCCACAAAGCAGCATTGTTTTCTCACATCCATTCTGGAAACTGTCAAATATGGAGTGAAAGATGAGATTAGTATTGTTTGTTTTTTGAGAGTCAATCAGACTAAGATGGTAATTAGGTGCTAATATTTTATATCTATCTATCTATCTATCTATCTATCTATCTATCTATCTATCTATCTATCTATCTATCTATCTATCTATCTATCTATCTATCTACATATAAATATAAATATATATATATATATATATATATATATATATATATATATATATATATATATATATATATATATATATATAATATCAGATATCAATAATATCAGACTCTTCTGATTAAGGCAGTTATGTGTGATATTTTTGTTCAGATTGTCCCATTATTCCAATTATTAGTCAAAACCTGTCACCCCTCATTTTTCAAATCCACCAGTTTGTAAAACCAAGACATACCATTTAAGAATGCACTAAAATATAAATGTCACTTTTGTTCCAAATTGGACCAAAAGAATGAACTGGTGAAAATAAATAAATGAAAATAATATGAACATGAATATGCCCTATACTGATAGTTGTTTTGGTATGTAAGGGTTGTTTCTCTCAGACGCTGACTACAGCCTCAACTACAAAAAAAATGAAAACACGGTTAAGATTTAGTGACATCTAGTGCTGAAATTGCACCATCTGACATAATGTGTAAAGAATGACCTCATTGCATATACAGCCACAAAAAAAAAGATAAAAATTGGACTGTGTTTCCATGGAAAAAGGTCATGTGGTCTGATGAGTCCAGATTGACCCTGTTCCAGAGGGATGGATACATCAGGGAGAGAAGAGAGGTGTATGAAGTGATTACCCATCATGCCTAGTGCCTACAGTACAGGCCTGTGGGGGCAGTGTTATTGAAATTATGCCACACTGAAAAATCAAAGCTAATGGTTAAATATGGCTAAAGTTAAACATGATTTTTTGGTGTGTATTTGTTTTGTCTATTCTGGGCTTTTTAGTGGAGATGATATTAAATCTGATCTACACATCTGATCTATACACCTTAAAACTGGATGACACCTGCCACAGAATAGAAAGAAAAACTAAAAGTAAAACTTTGATCTCGAAGCTAAATGTACCTAATAAATGGAAATCTAAGAAGAAAACTCTGAATACAGTCATCCACCACAGCAGGTCTCACCTCTTGGTTTTTTCACTTTGGGGGAGCAGGGTTTGGACACCTTGACTGTAGTTTGACAGTCGGCATTGAACAACGCTCGCTTCAAGGTTCCTGATCTGCTCTTGGTGTTGGTGGCAGCATCACACGCCCCCCAAGGACCGAACTTGTACTTACAGTCACCTGAAGGAAAACCACAGCACCTTTAACACACTGAAATACTCTCAAAATGTCAAGCACACTGTGTCAAATATAGAAACAAAGGATGTGTTCATGTACAATACAAAGGCTTTTCAGTTACTAACATCACATTTTAAGAGGAATTCACTGAATAAATGTCTTCAAAAGGACATTTTACCATTCCTGTTATTCACTATCTGACCCCTGTTAATCAGATGACATTTGGTTATAATCAACTGTAACCTTAACTTTAAGGTTTAACTTCAGTAAATGTGAAATAAAAAATACTTGAGATAACAGTCCTGCATTGTGAAGTAAAAGCAGTGACATCCTTAAAGTAAAAGATCCTTCTATTATTTGTTAAAACAAAATAATATTTGATGCTTTGGGTTATTAGAGTTTGCAGAAACTAACAATGAATATGTGT
This sequence comes from Sphaeramia orbicularis, assembly GCF_902148855.1. NCBI lineage: Eukaryota > Metazoa > Chordata > Actinopteri > Kurtiformes > Apogonidae > Sphaeramia > Sphaeramia orbicularis. The sequence goes on along the minus strand of NC_043962.1, from coordinate 39,187,112 downwards.
AAAACTAAAAAAACTGCAACAAATAATGTAACATGATGTAAAATAAAATAAAGTTGTAGCTTTTAACAACATAGGACAGCTTTAAAGTACGCTTCTGCTTTAACTCCTGAAATGATTCTCTTCATGCAGTCAAAAAATGAACTAAAGTAAGTAAATAAATAGGTGGGTAAACTGAAAGATTCAGCTGAAACTAATGAAAGCTAAAAAAGGTTAAAACTGTGGTTTTATTGTGACTCATGCAATTAGACTAATTTAATCTTCTATAATCTTTGGATTAATTAGGTTATATATATATATATATATATTTTAACCTCATCATTTATTCCAGATTGATGCCATCATGGACTAGATAATAAAAACTGAAACTTTGTTGAGTCAGATCTGTGCAGAATCACTGTAAGTTGATTAAATTTCTCTTTCAGCCTGTGGGACCTGACCCATATGTCATCGTACCATCTTTGACCTGGTGTCACAGATAAAGGGTCTTGCTGGTTTATTGTTCAGATGGGTTTGGTGTTGGTGTGTTCTTACTGATGTCCTTCTTCCAGTTGCAGGGGATCTTGCAGTGAATCTTGTCAGTGCGATCCTTACATGTGGCCTCTCTCAGACCGTCTCCACAGTCTCCGTGTTCTGGGACACATTTCCCGTACTGAGTCTCTGCAGGGGTGCACTCTGAGGCAGGTCTGGACCGGGACTCATGTTTACTGCCTAATGAACCAGAAAGACAATAGAACTCAACAACTGATTCTGAAAAGACACGCTGATTAAAACCCTTAAAGACCCACGACTATTTTTGTCACAACTATCTGTGTGTCTTTCCCAAGTGATTCATCACCTTTTATTATAATATTATCCTCTGCATTTTACATTTTTCAGTGGAAATTATTTTTTCCTATATTTTATTCAATGATCATGTAGATATTCATAAATATCATAGTACATGCAAAGGTTATTATATCAGTCCATCTATAAATCCAATCCATTATATATCAAAACAGAGAAAACTGAAGAAAAAGTGACTTTTTCAGTAAATATATCTTTAACTGGACATAAAACCAAGTGTCTCCATCCACTGTCATTGATCCAACTCCATGGGTTTTACTAATGAATCAACATTGTAGAAGATGATGGTGTTTCCACATTCACTAGCCGCTGAACGTCTAAATGGGTCATATCTGATGACCATGAAAAGATGACAAACTGTATTTTGTACCTTTTACTTACATGCATTGATAAGATTAATGGATCAACAGGTATTAAACATTTGAGATCAGTAGATGGTTTCGGTCAGTGGTGGATCTCTGGGTCGTTATGGGTTAAACCTGTCACATAGGTGTGTTTTGTTTCTTTTGCCACTGGGGGACAGCAAAGAACAGGTTGTACACACCATTGACATATTAGACATTCAACAGGAACAAGGACCAAGTGACACCATGTAGGACTGAGCAGGTTAAATATCAATCCACTGCGTTTGTGAGGTCAGATTTTCCATTGTGTTTAAAAATACTCTCCTGCTTCCTCTTAATGGTTGTTGAGTTTTCAGTCAAGTGTGACTCCATTTACTGGAACCTGGAAAAACCTGCTCCTCTGTTCTTGAACCTATTTTTCTGAGTACAGGTACAGGGTCTCCCAAAAGCCTTTTTTTTTGTTCCAACAAAATTAGATTTTGAAACTATTCCTGTTTGAACGTTTACATACATAGTTTGACAACCACCAGAGGAAGAATTACCATAGCTGCACAAATAAATGAATGAAGGGATTCAGGTATTATAAGCAGGGTTTGTACGGGTGCTTGAAAATGCTTGAATGCCAATGTTGTGATTTCAATGACTGAAAAGTGCTTGAATTTCAGTTTAAGTGCTTGAAAATATAACTGTGATGTGATTTGTTTATTTATTTTTAATATTAACTCTGCCAGGTTAGATGTCAAGCCAAAGCTACCTACCGAGAGGTGATACATGTTAAGAAATAAAACTTTATAGCAAAAAAGAAAATTTCGGGTGTTCTCAGGTCAACTCAGGGACATTTTTATCTTAATCATTGGTTTGGTGGGATAAAACTTTGTGTTCTCCTTTAATTTCTAAACTTTTTGCTGTTATGAAACATAATTTTAGATGTCTATAGCTTTATACAATGTACATCATTGTGATAAAAAGTGAGAAAATAATCATAAGTATATGTATTCCTGTAGATATGTATTTTACTCCAGCGACAAGGTGATGTGCTGGAAAAATTAAAAAATTACCCTTAAAAGTGCTTGAAAAGTGCTTGAATTTGACCTTGAAAAATGCATACGAACCCTGTATAAAACCTTAACACTGACCTTGGCAGACTAAATTCATCTCCAGTGAGAAAATGTGATATTTTTCTTCTTACGTTTTCATGGGTATGAGCATAAAAGCTGTTCTTAATGAGCAGATTCACTGATGATGAAGTGAATTAACTTGCAGGATTACACAAAAACTACTGCACTAAATGAAACTTGATTGTCATTCTCTCTGATTTATCACTATATGGAAAAAAATATGGGGACACATTATATTTACAGCTCATAGAGTGTCCAATTCTTGTTGATTTGAAATATTAACACAATAAAAATGTTCAGTTGTCAGTAATTAAGAGATTCCTAATCTCAATGGGACTTCCTGGTTAAATTAAGGTAAAATAAAATAAATAAATAGATAAAAATGATCATGTCTACAGGATGATTTTTCTTCCTGAGTGATAGTTGAAGAAATCCAGTGGTTTATAATGATTACTTATGGTCAGTTAAGTATTTAAGTATTTCAGAAAACTAGTTAGGTTTAATACTGAGTAAATTTAAGAAGACAACTCCTACAGGCCTAAAGAGGAAATACACATGTTTATTACACTGATATTTATTGCAATTTAAAAATAGGATATCTGTCGTTGTTGTTTGCAGCAATGAAACACTTAAGTTCAACGTGTCCCATTACTTTTGTCCCTGTAATATAGAACAGTAACAGTCAGGTCTTATTTGTAGTTTGTCGGTTGGTGCTTGTCGTCAGTCATTATTCCATTCAGAGTCACCGCCTCCTCAGACAGTGGGTTTTAAAGTAACCAGTGGCACCAACTGATGAATCAGGACCAAGATGCCTGTTACCATGGAAACAGCCAGTGTTGGCAGAGGTCTCTATTTGACGCTGGTTAGGAAAAAGGAGGGTGCCTGGTGCATTCAGGGAATCACTGTCACATTTAACAAGTAAAAAAAAAAAAAAAATAGATTTAAAAAATGTTGAAGTGCCTCACCTTTGTGATTTTTGGCTTTTTTGGAGGCCTCAGTGGTGAGCGTCAGGGCCAGGAGCAGCAGCAGCGTCACTGAGAATAAACTTCGCATCCTGCAGAGAAAAACACACGGACAGATCATACAACAGGTCAGAAGGATGTAAATGCACCGCGGCCGGACCTGACTTTTCACATTGAGATCAGAGCTGAGCAGTGATGTTTGTCTTTGGCTGTAATCTGATCGTATTTTTTTCAGAGCTGACATGATCCTTGTGTGTAACTGTAGCGTGATCTGGTCGACCAGGGCCAGATGGTCCAAATTTAGTCCAAATCAAATCTGCTCCCTATTCAGCTCAGCCCCCCTAAATCTCAGAATGCTTAAGCCAAATAATCTGACTATTGTAGTCACAGCAGCTTTAGGATTATAAAAGTAGGCTAATGTATTCAGATACCGCCTCTATTCTCACACATATATTTGGGTTGTTTTGCAGACATATTTTCATTTATTTCTGCTTTTTCACTATCCTGAAGGATGTGCAGTTAAAGCGAGGTGTCACACGGCGACAGCGCCCATCAGTTCCGAGAAAAAAATGTAGTGCGAGCTCTTGGCTCTGCTTTGAAAAAAAGAGTCAATTACCCATAAAGCTCTTCTCTCCCTCTCTGCTGTTATTGTGCTGAGAAATGACAGACTCCTCTTTCAGGCCTCCATTAAAGCAATGGTCTCCTTTCACATGTCAGCTGGCAGAGCAAATCCTGCTCTTCTTGCTCCTCCTGCGGCCTTTTATGAGGCAGAACCGGCTCTCAGCAGGCCTCCAGTCTGTCCTCCATCAATGAAGAGGAGAAGAGGAGGGGGGGCAAGAAGGCCAAGCAGCGTCTGAAAAAGCCCTTTAGATTTCCCCTCAAAAGAATACTGATTCATTGGCCCAAAACAAAGCCTCTTCTAGCCTGGTTTCATTTCTCTAAAGCCTAACACAGATTCCATGAAACGTCTTAGGAGCTGCACCCCCCCCCTCACCCCGGCCCCGACCGCCCTGAATAGAAACCTATTAGCATAAGAAAACAATGAAATCTTAGCATGAAGAAAAGGAGTGGGATGCTCCCTTTGGTTAAAACGAGGAACAACATTTAGAGGAACTTCCTCCTGAATCCTGGGGTTCACTCTCTCTTCCGGAGGCAACATGAAACAAAGTTATGGGACAGTGTGAATCCCTTTAAGTTTACTCCTGCAGAGCCTGTTTACAGTCATAAAGGAAGGCATGTATGTTCAACACTGAGGCTCCCGGCACTTCAAGAACGCCCAAAGACCAGTCTGAGCACTGTGACCAGGAAACAAGGACGTTTTACACCTTTACTTCCTCTGAGTCTACAAAAGCACACACACATACACACACACTGACTTTTAATTTTTGCTTTTCCCCCTCCAACCTTTTGCTCTAGTTGTGGAAAACTCATATTTAATGATAATGATGAAAAATATTTAAAGCCAGAAATGGTTCAAATATCTTCTCATTTTGTAGTCGAGGTTGAGTTTAACACCTCAAAACGTAGGTGGTAGCAACAAAAATGTGAAAGTTAAGCAGTGATAAAGCCAAAGCACTGATGTCACTGATGCATCTGCTCTTGAAAACACATTTAACTAAAACCACAGACATTCTGAGGCAACATGAAGCATCATTATATTAATCAAGATGTAAAATGAGTAGATGTAACTTTTTTTTTTTTTTTTTTTGCAATTTTTTAAAATTAAAGTTCAGAAAATACTGAATATATTGCTGTTGGATGATAAAAATTGCTGCAAATAATCACATTTAAGGTAAACCAAATTATGAGTTTTTATTTTTTTTGTACTCAAACATGTCAATAATCACACATTTAACTACAATTACACATTACAATAACAAACTGCTGGGATAAAACGCAGCATCACATAAAAATCAAGATGTTGATCATTCAACTAGTTGAGATCCCAACATACTAACAGCTGTTGAAAATACAAATTAAACTGGTAGTTTTATTTGTAAAAATCATCAAAATACCAAACCAAAGGGGAAATATTCAAAAAAGAAAAATAAAGTAGCTTTTTCACATCAAAATCTGCAGCAAATCATCTAATTTAACACACGTACGACTTGGATTTTTTCGTCAAACATGCCCACAATCGCACATTTAATTAAACAAACCTCTCACAATAATAAATTCTAGAGTGACATGCAACATCACAAGAAAATATGCTGATCATAAAAATAGAAGATCCCTGGAGAGAGTGAAACTAAGGGTATTATCAGTACAAATGCTGGATTATGTTGATTGTTTTGTTTATGATAAAGGTTAAAATGCTCAGCCTGCGCTTATGTGACAGAACTGCAGTAAAACACCACATTCAATACAACGCAACTATTCAGTATTTTAGTTTCAGTCAAACAGCAGCTGATCAACTTTCTACTGATGGACGAAAGGACAGATAGGCTATTCCTTTTTTTTTTTTTTTTTTTTTTAAGATATATCCATGTAAGCAGACGAGGGGGTTTTGAGTGTAAAACATGACAGAAATATGAAAACTTACTTGCCAGGCTTGGAGGAACAGCCAGTCGAGTTGTGGAGTTGTCGCCTTCTGTCGCTGCCCGCCTACAGCTGCTGAGCATCCCCTCCCCTCACACACACACAGACACACACTCTGCATATGGACAATGCTGAACCAGCCTCTTGATGACATCACAACCTTTAATCCATCCTCTGAGGAACAAAACAAACTCGCTTCATTAGCATCAAGTCCAGTGTGTCATACATTTCGTCATTGGAGTTATGCCGTTGTATTTGTTCTTTTATCTATTTATTTTTTAATACAGGGACAGTGCACAACCATACATTGACCTCCAAACAAGGGAAGAAGCATGATACCAAGTTACAGCACAGTGTAGTCCCTGGACAGGTGGATGTAAAGGTTGATAAATGATTAACTGTTTATAGGGCACTCATAGAAATACTCTGAAATTCAACATTTCAACCTTAATGTGTTATGGGAGGACATAACAAGACTTTATTACTTTTGTCAAATTTTTCAAAATGTTTCATTTTCATGTAGAAAATTAAGGTCAGTGCAGTTACCATATTTGGTCCCTTGCCTGTAAGTGGCAAAAAAGTGTAATACATGGATGGAGAGCGTATTTCTAGTACTTTGGGGCCGTGCAAAGATATTTGTCGATTTCAGCCATTTTCACTGAAATCTTTGTGAAAAACGTCTCAGTTACGTAGGGTAAAAAAAAAACTGCATAAAAAATTGGCACATTTTTCAGTTTCAATTAAAAGTTCCTTGGGCTTTACAACTTAAACTGCTACATAGAGCCCACTTGGCGCCAAACCATATATCCAAATTTAAACCAGGTTCTTCTCCACAGTGTTTCAAATGTAGAATATATGATGGCAACTTCACACATTGTCTGTGGTCATGCCCCAACATTCAGGGATACTGGGAGTCTGTCCTACTTGAAATTAGAAAAATTCTCAAAACCCACATTGATTTTGATCCTCTATCTCTTCTCCTTGGCTTACCAAATAGGTGTATCACTAACAAACATAACAGGAAACTATATAATATTTTAATATTATGTGCCCGAAAGAATATACTATTACACTGGACTTCTGATAAACCCCCTTCTATTTCTGGATGGAGGAAGCTGATACTGGAGCACATTCCACTTGACTTTTTGACATGCCTGACACACTCTAGGACTGACATACTCAGTCATATTTGGAAACCCTTCCTGGACTATACTGAAGGAAATGTGTCCTCAATTCTGTCTCGAGCTTTCATCTGCTTTTGAATGAACTTTTTGTTGTTTTGTATAGATATGAATGTGATGAGTATCTGTCTCCATGCTGACTGTGAATCTCTGTTTCAGTTTGGACTGGTGCTGGGCTGTTTTGTTTTGTGTTGTTTTGAAAAATGAAAATTGAACAAATATATTCTTAAAAAAAAAAAGTTCCTGTTTTCACTAGAAGTTGCCAAAAGTAACATTAGAAGTTGCCAAAAGTAACATTATAATAGTATCAGGTAGATTGTAGCAACTCCTGTAATTTTAGTGAAAAAAAATAAATGGGTCTAGGATTGGGGGATATCAATATGAAGGGGAGTCTGGTTACGTAGGGTAAAGTGATTATGGTTACGTAATAATTCTCAAGTCCTCAAGGCTGGTAATTAAAATTATCTGAAGAACAAATTATTTAATATTATCCCAGTATCATGTTTGGAGTGAATAAGAATAACTAATGCTTAAAACCTATAATCATTAAGGTTGAGATATAAACCAGTACTCTCTTGGGCAAGTAAAGTATGAGACAAAAAATGTACGTAAATGTGGATGTCACATATAGTCTTATAAAACAATGACAATCAATTGGCTCTTTTTTTATAGACATCATTTAGAAACAGTAAAATTGGGTTCTAGGACTCCCAGATATTATGTATCAGCTACAAATGACAAAATAAATCAATCTTAAAGTTTTTTGTTTTTTTTTCATCCAACATGTTCATAGTCCCCTGATATTTTTAAATATAAAAAATACATGAAAAACACATATAATGTGAAATGAACATGCATTTTAGAACATTACAACATAAGTGCTGATCCAGACACCTGTCCACATCCACATTCTCCCTTTGAACATCATTCCTTACATTAGTACCATTACTTCATGGTACCTAACAAAGCAGGTACACTCACTGTTCATGCAGAGGTGGACCTTACAGACCCTGGAGACCACATTGGACCTGAGATTGTTGACTCACTGTCCTCGCTGGAACTGTTGCTGTCACTGTCTTGTAATGTATGTGGAAATGACCAAAAATAGACACTTGCCCGATAAAGGGTTAAAGGGTTTAATGAGAATAAAAAGGTTCTGGTTCAACATATCGCAGCAGCCTATCATACATTATATGAACATCCTACCCATCAATAAAAATACCACTTCCAAAACCATTCCAATTTACCAGCCCAACACACACACCCATACACTCACACATGCACTCATACACACTCTTATGCACACACACTTACACATACAGTCATTGCCCCACATAAAACACACACATACATTTAAAACATATAAAAATAGGTACAAATGTGCTTTAACAACAGCCATTGCTTTGCCAAGTGTGCAAACAGGTGCGAAACATTGTTCATGATATGATCTCTGTTAGTTAAGTGTTAAACTGACTCATGGCAATATAAGAACAGGATGATTTTGTAAAAAATGTCCTACATTTGGGAATTCTACACTCCCTTCTAGCAGGCGACCGAGTGACTCGAGCTGTTTTTCCAGAGCTCAGCGCAACAAACTTTCTCATGTCAGGAGTAGCATCAGCAGGAAAGTTTTTGTAAAGTACACAGATGTTCATTAAAAAAAAATTATAAACCTGTCAAAAATTAGAACATTGTGTGTTGTCAGAATTCAACAGTGGTGATACTGTCAAGTTTTCTTCTCATGAATCTTAAGGGTGGATTTGTATAATGATGCCTGAGTCTTTAAGGTGGTTTTACTGGCCTGAGACCAGTATGTCATACAATGTGAGACATGAGGAAAATTAACTGGGATTAGATACATATGAGACACCTCCATGGTAAGAGACCTGCTTATTTTTAAGACCGCTTTGAGATGCTTTTAAGGAACGTTGTTATATTTTTAGTAAGTTTTTAAAATAATGGTGACGTTTTATATGTATGATCTTATCAGTTTTAAGTTTGTTTTTAGTACTGACTTTCAATGTATTTATGCATATTTTTAGTGTGGATGTATGGCTGTGATTTCCATTTCTTGCAACATCTGCTGCTGTCTTGGCCTGGACACTCTTGAAAAAGATTTTTAATCTCAATGAGCTTTTTTTTCCTGGTTAAATAAAGGTTATAATAATAATAATTTTTTAAATATGCAAGATTTTATTTTATTTTATCACAAATATTTTAGTTAGGGTCAGACATTTCTCTGGATCTAAAATAGACCTAAATAGATAAAGTCATCCACGTTCATAATTGTTTGTTCGCTTACACAAATATCTCAAAATAGTTTATATCTGTTTCTGAAAAACACTGACATTATTTTTTCAATCTTTAGTGTAAGACCTGAATTTGACAGCCCGTCAGTGACCTTCTTGAGTTACTATAGTTACTCTCATGGATGACTCTGTTTCATTTCCCATGTGTGAACAGTACAGTGTCATCAGCATACATATATATGGTATTAACATCACACACCGAGGGGTCATTGGAGGTCATTGATATAAATGTTGAAAAACAGTGACCCTAAAATGGAGTTTGTCAATACTTTCTCATACATGGGCTAAGGCTTTTGCTTTCCTCAGCAGTGTTGTGACTTTATTTCTCAGGTGTCTGTAAAATAGATGGTCCTTTTTTCTTTTCTTTTTTTTACTGCAGCATCTCTTTTTTTCAGTAAGTACCAGAGATCACTATTAAAACCATAAAATAGCTTGGTCCTCTTTTCTCTCTTGATCCCTTTTGTTTCTTATTTTTTTGTTTTTGTGCACTTTAGTCAAATGTTTTTATGGATAATGTTAGGTCAGTGCTTGCTAACATGATTTATTTTCACTGACTTCATTCCACTCAGTTTTCTTCATATCATTCTCCAGGGGAAACAAACCTTTCTTTGGAATAAGGGATATTGGATGATCATTTTTATGCTGTTTTTGATCAGATAAGACTGCTATTTAGCTATTCCTTTTTATTATCCTTTCCGGTTTGTTTAAAATAATGACATCTAACAAGGTTTTGGAAGATTTAATTATTCTTTTGGGTTTATTTATCATAATATCCTTAAGTTATTCCCTGCATGTTTTATCAAGTCAGATCATGTTGCAATTGCCTATAAATTGGATTTCTTTGTTCTCAAAATTTTTAAGTATGTAACTGTAACACCTACATTTTTCAGTGCATTGTCCATTATGGCTATCTGTTTGCCTCTTTTCTTTCTTTGTCTTTAACATAAGCCAAAGCCCCTCCCCCCCTTTCCCTTTTCCCCTGTCACATCTGCACACTTTATATTCTGGGTTATGTCCACAGACACACACAGGTTGGGCTCCTGTGTGTCTGCTGCAGGTGTGTCGACTGAAGATAAACCAATATTTGCTCAAACAGTGGTTGCTGTTTTAAGAGCAGTTTTTAGAGTAAAGATCAGGTGGACGTTCATGTTGAGTCACAGGTGCATGATGGGGAACGCCTGTTTCACCAGCCTCAAAGTTCAAATCACACTTACAGTTTTTATAACACACAGACCCACCTATGTTTAGATAATATGTGTTTAGTTATGTTTAACCCTTTAAACCCTGAGCCTAAAATGGTCTGTCTGGACTTTTTTTTTTTAATTTTTTTTTATTTTGATGATAAAAACGTTAGAAAATATGCTGTGAGTGAGTCCTTAGTAGTAGTAGTAGTAGTAGTGTAGTTTTATTTCGAGCACATAGAATCATCAGATAACACAGAACCATACAACATGGTCAAACTAAATTTTCCTGTGCTTGAAAAGGAGTTGGAAGAAGTATAACGTATTGACTCCCACCCCTTTTTACAAACTAATAATTAAATTATTTCTGCTTCCTTTGCTTTGTTAACACATCTTTTCTTCTGTATATTTTTACAATAACACAAAACATCCGTACAAAGCATTCACATACACTTTTTTAGTCACCTCACACACAATCAGATTTGCATAATCAACCGTTTCTTAATATAAACTATAATATTTATATGCACTTTAATTATTTTCTACAAATACAGTGATCAATAAATGTGATAATATCTTATTAAGATAATTAATTAATTACAATAATATCTCATTTTATGCGTATGTCTATGTAATAACTAGATATACACTTATTCAGATAATGTTCTATATTTTGTTATTATACTAGATTTATACATCCTTTTAAATGCACAAATTGAAGAAGACATTTTTAAGTTTTGCTCCAGATTATTCCACAGATGTACCCCTCTGACAGAGATACACTGGCTTTATACAGCATGTTTGTTCTACACTTCATTTTCTTGTAGATTTCAGTTCCCCTTAAATTATTATTACTTTGCCTGGGCTCAAACATCTCCTGTAGACTGTAAGGGAGCATCTGGTCATGGGCTTTATACATTATGATAAGAGTATTAAGGAGTTCTTAGAATTTCCAAATCTAGCAGTAATTTACAATTTACTGCAAGTTATAATGTTGCCAAAATGGCTTATTCTTCAGCTTCCAGTGCAGGTGGGAATGGAACTACTGTAATGACTGAATAAAGCCTTCAAAGTGTAACGTCTCAGGTTTCAGAGAGCGAAATTTTTCCAATTGCACAAACAGTGAAAGAGTCACAGCCATCCAAACTGCATATGCGCAGGGTGTGTTAGCGATGACACGTCAGGTTTTAACCCTTTCATGCATAGTGGTCACTACAGTGGACAGCTATTCTACACCTGTTCTCTTGTATATTCATGAATTTTGTTGTTTTAGTTCCATATCAGCCAAAACAGTGGACACTTAAGCATCATCCCATACACTGCGATTCATGCCATTACTGCAATTTTGCTATTCTTGATAAACCTGATCTGCACTAACATTTTTGAGTGTAAATCAATTGTTAATTGTTATTAAACTGTAATTAACAGTTTTCTTGAACAAAAAGTTTTTTTTTGCGTATTATCTCCATGAAGTAAGTAACCAACTAGTATTAGAGTATGCTAAAATGTGAGATAAAGGTATTAGCGGCATTAAAAATGTTTTTATTTCATATTTTTCACACAGTAGATCACTTTCTGATGATGGGTTTTAAATACATATTTCTTTGCTTCCAAAATTAAACGCATGGTGTCCAACTGAGTGGACATTTTTGTAACTTTGTGAAAAAAATTCAATTGTATAGTTTTTTTTTTCATGCCTAAAAAAGGAAACAAAAAAAAATCACTCAAGAAAAAAATATTGACTTAGGTTCTCATAATTCATGCATGAAAGGGTTAAAGACTTAACAGGATCCAAAAAGACAAAAAAAAACTATTTCACAGGGAGATGACAGGAGTTAACAGGATCTGTTCAACAAAGTTTATAACACAAATAATTTCTAGAATACGGTGTCATACTGTTCCTGTAAAAAACACTGCTGTGCTTGTAAAACATCCTCACGATGCTTACACTGAATGTAAATATAATCCACCCATCAAATGGCACTGGATGTGTTTTATTGCATCCTTTATGACTGGAATAAAAAAAAAGGAGTTCACCGTGATTAGGTTGCCTCTACAGAGTCCATCATTTTTCTACAGTGGCTCAGATGGGACTTTTTTCTACCAGGTGTCATTCAATGTTAAGGTCCATTTTCTCCTTGGCTTTTGAAACCATGTGAGACGTTTGAATGTATTATTTTTATTCTATTGTTTTTATTTGGTAGTGGTGTATTGTTCTTATTTTTTGTTGTTTTTAATTGTATGGCTTTTTATGGTTGTTGTTTTTTTTTTTTTATATATATTCTTGTATTTGTTTTATTTAGGTTTTATTAATATTTCCGTACAGCACTTTTTTCTTTTTTGTACAGTTCTATGTCTTTTAATCTATTCTATATTTTATTCTTTTATTTTGGTTTTAATTATTCTTCTGTGCAGCACTTTGGTCCACTGCGGTTGTTTTGAAGTGCTTTACAAATAAAGTTGGATTGGATTCAAGTCACCTACTATGTGTGAATGTGGACTGTTTATTATCCCTTTACCTTTGAAGTCCACAACAGTCTAAACAACTCCTCACCCTAATAGGTTTTCATGTTTTAGTGGGAATGAAAAGGGCAATTCAGCTGGTAATAATCTGTAACTTCACCAATAAATCCCACTGAAGACACTGAATCCCTGATGTAAACCAGGCGACTGTAGGGAAATCAGACGGGTTTTCTATTCCCCAGCATGATCCTATCACTACAACACGCCTCGAGACAACTGAGAAAATTTATCAGTGGTCCTGGTTCTGGTGATAGACAACTTTGACATGAACACAATAAGTTACACTAACAGAATATTAACCCTCAGAATCCATGCCCACCTTCTTTATCTTCTTCCAACTCATACGCTTTAAAAAGGCAAAGTGGAGTTTCTCAGCTTTTCAGGGGTACCACATGTGTCATGCATGGGCCCACAGAGGTTCTGTAGTGAATGTGTTTAAGCATCAGCATCAATTCAATATTATTTCTTCATTTAAGTGAACAAATAGCTGTAATGTACTTACTTACAAAAGCTTAGACGTTATAGTAAACTAATATTACTATAAAACTAAATCTGGATAACAGTTTTGCCTTTTATGACTATAACTCATGGTTAAAATTGCACACAGAAGTATCACAAGTGTTTCCAAGTCACAGCTTTAAACAATCATTTGTACAGCTGACATAGCATAAGATAATGTAACAGAACAGAACATAAAATAAAGAACATAACAGTAAAGTTCAGCAGGGTTATAATATAGTATTTACCATTTTTACTTGCAGGAATGTTCATTAGTTCTTACTTGGGTAATTATACATTTTTACTACATTATTTCCAATTTATCCATAAACAATCACCATGTTATGTGATGTAAATGGCAACTGAGATATATATATATATATATATATATATATATATATATATATATATATATATATATATATATATATATATATATATATGTATTTATTTATTTATTCCTCAGAGGTGCTGTGTATTTAGAACTTTTGCTCAGTTGTTTTGGTAATGTGAGTATTTATGGATTTATGTATTTGTGCATATATTGATTTAATCCCAATACAGTACATACAAATATTTTTTTCATATTGAGTCCTGGAATTTCATTATATAAGAGTGTGATAATATTTTCCTGAGACTGAGGAAAGGGAAAATTTTAGCTTTTATATATTAAACAATTGTCTTGATTGGAAACTGCATAATGCAACAGTTTTTTCAGATACATTTTTTCAAATTATTTTTATTTATCTATGGAATGTCCTTTGCAATGGGCAACATTTTTGAAGTAAAACTGTCAAACTTTTGATCCCTACAGAGGACAAAAAAAAAAAAAAACATTGCTGGGTCTCAGGAGGATATAGATGTCAGTATATTTTTGGTGAATATTTGTATGTGTCCCCCTGACTGTGTTTACTGTGTGTGTTTAATAAATAATAGATGTCTAGTACGTACGTGGTTCTACAGAGTGGAGCCTCTTGTCGTGTCTGTGGGTCTTTGATAGCAAACAGCCAGTGGAATAAGAGCACAGCAGACTCTGTCACTTGTCTCCAATGGCTCAGTCATGCGTGGAGGCCATTGTTAAAGGCTGCAGCTGGGAAAAGGGAGCAGGAGGCCAGTTCATTCCTGTCCTCCTTCAGGTCCTCATAAACCCCCCAGACTCATGCTATTGTGAAGTTGAGTCTACATTGACAATTCTGTAAACATCGTGACAACATGAGGTCTGGAGAAGTTATTGCCTATATTTAGTTTTTCTGTCTTATCCATCTCACACTTTTACTTTTATTATTTCAGCAAATAGAACCCACTAATGCATTACTTTAATGATTTTTACTTGAGGCGTATGTATATTTTCACATGCATAAATTCTGTTTTAATTGTCATACAACATATTTTATGCATCCGTGCTTCTATATATGAATAGATATTTAAATAGATACATGTTTAGTTTGTATGTAGTTCATTCCAAAGAGGATATTTTTACGTCAGTATGGCATTTAAATTCATAACACTTTGTTATAACTGTTATCTGCACTTTTACTTATAAATATATTGATGTTTCATATATTTATATGTATATTCCAAGTTTCACACTATATTTTGTATTACATCCCCTTCCTAGAATAATTGCCCAAGTCATTTTTTGAGGAAACACAAATAAAACTTAAGAAACTGAGTATTTGATAATTCAGGCAAAAAAAAAAAAAATCATTTTTGTCCAAAAATGTAAGGTGACAATTCATATAGATCATATCTGGTTTATGCTTTAACAGTATAGGTTTTCAGCATGTTGTATATAAATGTAGCATATACTGTACGTACAAGTATATGAATGAGTCTCCTTTTGCTATTAGTAACAGAGGTTATTTCCATAATAGATGAGCAAATTATTCATTTATTTTATATTGTTTGTGTTATTCCTGAACTTTAGCTCCTTCAGTTTGTAGCATAGAGCTGGTCCTGCAGGGTACTGTCTCCATCTCTCCTGCAGAGAAATAATATAACCTGATCTTAATCAGAAGAAATTCTAATGTTCATTTCATTTATGAAAAAGTTTAGTTCAAATGGTGAATATTGCTTGTATATATGTTATGTCATGCCTTCTGCAGTACCAAACTTTTCTGATTTTGTTCACATCAGTGAAAACAGCTGAGCTTTATTTCCCTCATTCATTAATGTACAGCATTTGCTGACTTTGAACACATTTCTATCCCCTGGAGGGTTGGAATTCATGTCACAACACAAATCAGAACATAAAATGAACACTTGGTTCCAACTAAAGAATTTGTCATTTTTCTAAAAGTAAGTTTACCGTTTAATGACTCTGTAAAACACTGCTTTTGCTGCACAAATGGACTAGTTTAGGCTTTGGCAGCTGCAGCTGTAGCAGCCTCAGGCCAGTGCTGTGCATGTTTCAGTACAAAGTGTGTCTTCAGTAACATTTTGTACCGAGCTGATAATTTACCCTCAAAACCCTCCAGTGAATCGATTTGAGCCGAAATTAAAGCGAAGTGTTTATCTGCAACATGAGCAACAGAAACCTTCTACAAATGTCATTTCATCACAGAAAAGTCTTACTGACATGCTTTTATTGCAGGTCACTCAGAAATGATAAAACCAAACAGTTATTACTCCAGTATCATACAGTATAATGTCATCCTGGCTTAAGTAATTATCATTAATACAGTCTTTACTGCTTTGGCAGAATCTGGCTGCAGCTTCTGTTGCTGTTTAAAATCTCCAACACTGACAAATCTATATCCATATCTCAGCTATTTAAACAGTAGACACACATTACAATGAAAGCATTTCTCTGACAGCCATTTGCATTACACTTATGTAACAGACAAAAATACAAAAAAAACCCTCATAGCAACCAAAATATCTAAAATTTGGACTGAAATCCAAAAGGAGATCCACGAAAAACAAACAAAAAAAACCCAAGTGTGAAGCAGTCGACAACTTGCTTCAATGTATTTGATCACAAGCAAGTGTGTTTTCTCTACAAATAAACCATAAATAGCTAAATTAACTGGTGACCAAGTTAAATATCCAAAGTCTGAACAAACACATTTCTTTTGAGTAAACAAATACATCCAAAAAGGTCACTAGAAGCTTGAAAGAAGACACATTTTTGCAGCCGTTCTATCAGATATGGCGAAAGCATCTAGTTTCATCATCTTCAGCTGCACATAGATGAATGCAGTCACTGTTCGCTCACAGCAGCTGTTGTTCGCTTCAACTACTCTTTCTGTACACATATCTTTCATTTTATGTGGAGGTCAGAGCGCTTATGTTTAGCAGATAAAGCCACAATTCAGTCATTGTGGCCTAAAAAATGAACAAGTTTGAATTCACTTTAGTGTCCAATGGCTTTATGTTCCAGTTTGGATTGGACCAGAAGGACACAGGCACAAATTCAGAGATTTCTGGTCAATTAAAGCAGTTTGAGCAGGGATGAAAATGACAGTTATCCTTATTATCTGGCTCTATTCACCTCCTCCCACCTTACAGCAGAGAGGAATCAGATTTTTCTGCCATCTACATTCATTGTCACGTCATTGGAGTCTAAAGAGTTTCTCCTTCACACTAAATTAAAGACAAAGACAGACAGAACGGATGTGACAGACAGCTTAGACTGCTGTCTCCTGGTCTTCTCTCTGGATCATCTGGTAATGTTGGCGGTTCTCCAGATATTCTGCCAGGTCCTGATCGTCAGCTTTCTCAGCACGCTGTTTAGGGGTCTCACCCTGAAACAGAAGAGACAGACATTTGGTCAAACACATCCGAAATAAATCTAAATAAACTTCAAATTGCGCAAAATAAAGCAGCTCAAATAGTCCTAAACTGTCCATTTAGAACAAGTACTAGAGACACTCACACCCGTCCGGCCTGGTTACATGTTAAAGGCAGAATTAGATACTCTCTAGTTACATTTATTAGAAACATCGTAATTACAAAAACACCTGAACTTCTTTACAGTAAACTGACTTTCTTCAGTGACGTCCATCAACATTCCACACGTCAGTCAGAGGACAGACGTTTCCTGTTGCCTGCCTATAGGATGAATCAAATACAGGGTAGTGTGCAATACAGGGCAATGGTGGCATGGAATACATTGCCACAATTTTTAATTTCAGAAATTCAAGCACTTAGTTTTTCTAAAAGGTTGAGAATTTTCATATTTACCCAAGAATAACTGTCTGAGCTATTGCACATCCTGTACTAACATCATCTAGATGGTTTGGGTTTTTTTTGTTTGTTGTGAAGCTGTTTTTATTTGTATGTTTTTATTTTTTGTTTCTGATTTTTGGTTTATTTATTCTTTTTTTCTGTTGTTGGTATTATCATTATCATTGTTATTGTAATTGTTTTGCATTGTGTGCTGTTGTTGATTTTTGGTTTTTGTGTTGTTGAATTGAGTGTATGTACATCCTGTTTGTTGAGTGAGTTGTGGGAAATTGTGGTGCTTTGTTTTTGTGTTGTGGATGACCTCAGGAAGAGTAGCTGCTGTGGTGTGCAGCACCTAATGGGGATCAAACTGCTAACCTAAACTAAACTAAACTAAACTAAACTAAACTAAACTAAACTAAACTAAACAGACATGTTTTAAGGTGATGGAAAGGTGGTAGTCATCATAAGATAATCAAATGAAGCAATAAAAATCCAGTTCAGTACAACAGAAGTGCAGCTGTCTGCTTTGTGCCCCCAAGCTAAAAATCATTAACATCATGAAAGGGTGGATTTGTTAAATTTGTGATTCTGGAGAGACAAATAGTAGACAGATAATAAGACAGATCACTGTTGATGTAAAAATTATCTAAACCTTGGAAAAAACACCAAAATGTATGCAAAATGACCATAGACACTTGAATACCACCTTAAAAAAGAAACTTTAAAAACAAGTTAAAACACCTAAAGAAACATTCAGCGCTTCAGAACTAAAACCAAAATTACGACTTTGGAGGCACACACCACTAGCTGCACTGTTTCAACACCTGAGGCCTTTGGTAACCACCCACCTCAAACAGAAACAACATGGAACACCTCAGAGAGCATTTACTGCACTGCAGTTATGGAAAAACGCCTACTAACTCATCCCAAACCCAGTCCATGATGACCGTTTTCAGAGCATATGATATCACCTCACTATTTCATCAGTTGATCCTGTTACTAAACACTTGAAAAAAAACCTTAGAAACAATAGCTTTGAACAGGTTTTGATACATGTTTGTTTGTTTTTGTCCTCCCTAAGGCATCAACAGTGTTTCTGAGGCTCTTTCAGGTAAATCGAGCTGAGAGGACAGACTGTATACACACTAAGAATCTAAATTCAAACTTGCTCACAATTTTCCAAGTATTTTAAACCTGTGAGGATTTGTTAACACCATCTAAATCAACTACAACACTTAAACATGTCAAAATCTGTCCAGCCTGAGTTTTATATCAGATCACCAGTGGAATTACACTAGTTTCAGAATCAGAATCATGTTTATTGCCATGTAAGCAAACAGGGTTCACATTATTAGGAATTTGCTTCAGTGGTTTGGAGCATACATAGAACATGGAGTAGGTAAGAACAGGGTTCCCACTCTTTCCCTGAAATTATTTTCCAGGTCATTTTCAGCTGCTAGAGAGACAAGTTATCCCATCATACACTAATCCATTCCCCTGTTGCCCTCATTCTTTGGCAGTATTCTTTTCTACAGTTGTACCTTGCATTTACCCAGATTGTTTCTATGTTTCTTACTCAGACATTTGATGTGCAGTTTAAGGCTATAATTTATCTGTGAAAAATAATTATGACAAATGTATCACAGAATAATTCAAACACATCCACAGATTACAGTGTAGCACTTCATTAGCCCGGCAAACAGAGTTACAATGTTCAACTGGACAATTCCCAACTCAACTTTCTCTTCTCTCTTACTTTTTCTCCTGCACTTTCTCTAAAATTATCTGTATATTTTCAATAAATCATTGAACAACAAATTCCTTAGTTTCAACTCAGTTTAGGGACACAAGGTCACAAGGCAGGGGGAGGATAAATAATTTTCCAGGATAATTTAACTGTTTCCAGGACATTTGACCTTTTTCTCATTTTCCAGGACGCATGAGAACCGTGAAGAAGCATTGAGTAAAAAATAAAATAAACAAAGTAGAAAAGCACTCAGAGAGTGCAGACACCCCCCCCCAGTCACCACCAAAATTTAATCTTTTGTTCCTTGTGCCAGTATCAACATTTCCTGAAATTTTCATCCAAATCCATCCATAAGTTTTTGAGTGATCTTGCACACGAACAGACAGCCAGACAGACCAATGCCAGCAAAAACATAACCTCCTTGGCAGAGGTAACAAGTAAGATAGAGAACAAACAAGTAAGATAGTCCACTATAGCTATCAACTTTTTCAAAATATACAATGTGGACAAATCTAATGGGATTGAGTGAGGTATAATGGTACCATTTCTGGTTCTGTGCAAATAGTGCAAGTAATTAACAGTGCAATCTTATTCAGCAGGTAGATAAAGTGACAGTGCAGTGTATTTGTGAGCTTATGTAAAATATAAAAAGAAATTCAAGTGTTCTTTATAAATCACTTGACAGGTTGTTTAATAGAACAGACATGCAGATTGATAGATCAGATATGACATGATCACACAGGTGGATAAGCTGTGCAGAAGGAAAATACAGAGTAAGTGGGAGTGAAGTGAGGAAGCCTCAGCTCTTTTCTAACCATGCAGTGAATCTCGGCTCCATACCAACAGTAGACACACTAAGTAACACATGAACTCCTTTCATTTGCTGGAGAGGAGGAAAAAAACTCAGATTATGGGCTGCTTCCTGTTACCACTGGTTTCACCATGGCAACGGTGAGCCACAGCCTTTGTGTGTGTCGGAGCGAGGCCGGGGATCCTGCAGCGCTTCGTTTCTCAATGACACACAACATTAATCACTTTATACAAGTGGGTCAAATACTGCTGGAGATCCATTTAAAGTCTGTTCGGACGGCTCAGGCTGGTGGCAGTCACTGCGCCTGAGAACGCCGCTGAACACTGCCTCGTACAGCAGGAAGCTGCCATTGTGCAGTGTCAGTCAGAAAATGTTTCACTGATCTCAAAAATCCACAGTGAAGGTTTTGTTGTCAGTCCAGCAGTAGAACATCAGCCAGGAGAAAAGTAAACAGACCACAATGCACTGCAACTACAACACAGGTCACGTTTTTAACCTGCAAGAAGCTTCCACCTGAAATATTCTGCAATCATTCATGTAGTATTTATTATGTCAACATGATAGTTTTACTCATTTTGTAGCATTCATGTTTACTTTTGTCCGCTAAAAAGCCTCATTTTTCTTTACTGGACCTCTGGCTGCCTTAATTTTACTGAATAATGACATTTTGCAGGAGTTAACTTCTTCAGTTTCAGCACTCAGATGTTTGTTGAAAAACAGTCGGAGCTATCATTTTACAGACACCAAAAGACAAAGAAAAGAGAAGTAGATGGATCCACAAATCCAGGAAACCAAACCTAGATCTGTGGATCCAGTTTCATGTCAGGTAACATTAATTTATGCTGTATTTTTGGGTAAAATCATACCTTAAATTACATATTGTTTTGGCTAACATTACTTCTTAGTAAAGCTCTTGGTTTCACGATCAGATATTTCATGGTTTTTGTCTTCATTTTGTGATTCTGAACCTTGTGCTCCTACATGATTTGTAAACTAACTTAAACTAAGGCCAGTTGAACTAAACCCAGTTTTTCAAATACGGGGGAACTGGAGAATAAAGCTACGACAGCGTATTAGAGCCACACCAGAAAATTAAAACACTTGACACTACGAGAATAAAGTCAATATCAATATAAAACCCGTAATTTTATGATAATAAAGTCGAATACAAAAAGAATCACAATGTTATGAGAATAAAGTCGTAGTTATAAAAAAAAACAACAACTCATAATTTAACAAAAATGTCATTTGTTTATGAGATTAAAGTTGTCATATTCCAACAATAAAACCATAATATTACAGGAATAAAGTTGTAATTTAAAAACAGGTGGGAAAAATATCATAATTTACAAGAATGAAGTCATACCCTGCTCGTACAAAGCAGTTGTATCTGTGTTGTATAAAGTACTTGATATTAATTATACGTAAATCTCCTCAGTACCAGTAGATCATGCATATATTCACTGAGGTTAGTCCATGGTCTACTGTAAATGGACTTTGGATCAGCTGGTCCTGGGCCCTAGTTTTGGACCCTGGTTGTCAGTGATGATGAAACCATATATATTTGTTTCAGGTAAAAATAGCGATGATCCCCTACACCCTGGATGTCCGGATATGTGATTTCTGTCCACATGTCAATGTTAATGGAACATTTGCTCTTTGGTCGTTCCTACGGATCCATGTCCAGTCCAATTGTCGTTCATTTAATTTCATATTTCACATTTTCCTGGTTTGGCTGTGTTTACTGCTATACTCCGTCATGTTGAGCAGGTTAGTTTTTGCCACTCAGTCTGACTTAGAGGAGCGTGGCCTGGGGGGGAAGTGACGTATGTGCATTCCCTCTGTAGCTGAAATAGGGCTTTAAAGTTACCTGCTGGCTAGACTTAGTTGCAGGTGAGTGTTCATTTACCTGCAGGTCTGTCTTCATGAGCGATGCCCCTGCCTCCACCAGATAGTGACAGATACTCCTCTGGCAGGAAGTGGCAGCCTTATGGAGCGCCGTCTCTCCTCTTAAGACACAACGCATCAACACAAATTAAACATGAGCACAAGACTAAATATCTGCACATAAAATCTTGTCTTGGTCTTTACTTACGTCTCTTTCTCAGTTATATCCAGGTGGGTTGTGGGTACTGAATGTGACAAAACAAACAAAATGCATTTAGAAACCCATTTCATCAGGATCACAGGGTGAATTAAGAGTGCGAGTGTTTCATTGTCACAGCTCCAAACAAACAGCCTGTCAGAGCAGAAAGTTCAAACCAATCAATCACTCTTTCAGACATTTATAGGACATCAACAGACTCAATATGGAGCCTGTATGTTCACCTGCTGGTGGGAACTTAAACATGCCCCCACTTTAAGCCTAGTGGTAAACAGTGCTGCATTCACAGGCCACTTTTGTCAGGAAAAAAAACAACACTGACCATAATAGGAAAGCCCAACATGTGTGCTTGGCTACATCCTGATCTGCTGAATGAATATCTGCTGACTGATCAATATCTGTATCTATTCGCTCAAAAGACACATTCATCATTAGGATTAAAAAAAAAAAAGTACTGCATCTCTAAAACAAATGTGCTAGTAGCCAATAACAACTTTGCAACAGTTTTATTGCTTGTTTTGAACTTTGAAAGCATTTTCTTTCTTTTCTTACACTCTGCACTCTGTTTTGTTATAAAATGTTCTAGTAAATCTACAGCACAGATTGTAATTTTAAATAAATAAATAAATGATTTTTTTTTTTTTTTAAAATTAATAAATCCTAAAATTATTCTATCTAAAACTGATAAAAAAAAAAACCCTTCTGTGAGCGGTTCAAAGTTCACTAATTAACACATAACTAATTTGTTTGGAAACTATATGGGTGCTTCTATGATACTGGGTTCATTTTGGTACCTGGCACTTTACCAGCTTTTTAAGCCCAATAATAAAAGAGAAATGTTAACATATTTCCCCCCAGGATGTACCCAATGATGACCTCAGATAAATGCAAAAAAATTATACTCTTGCTCTGAGCCATCCCAAAATTAATGCATTTTTAATAACATTTTGGGGCCAAAAATAGGACCAAAATTGGGACAGAAAAAACTACCTAGGTGTCAGTGCATTTGGTCTGGAAAACATGGCTTGAAATGGTCTTATATACCACTATAAATGCTTTACATAATTAGTTCGATTCCTAAAATGTACCTGTGAGAGAATAAAAAAGATATTCGAAAAAATAATAGCGTGTAATTTTCGTGTCCTTTTAACTGTGTTACAAAAGGATTTTTGTATAAAACTAATAAAAAACAATATAAAAATGTGTTTTATCTGAAAAATAATTTCTTTTTTTATCTCAGTAAGAATTTATTTTTAAAATAGACCCAAAGTGCTTCCAAACTTGCTTCATAACATTAGTCTACATCTTGTTTGAATTTTTAGCCCCCATGTCCTGTTTTTAGGGACCAGTTTCATAGAAGCACCCATATATAAACCATATATAAAGCCAAGGGTTCCTACAAACTAAATTTAAGACTTTTTAAGGTCTTTATAAGACTACTTAGAACAGAATTTAATGCCCATTTCACTGTCATACTGGCAAAAATTTGTGACTCCAAGAATTTAGGAAAATGTATTTATTTATTTGTTTTATTTATTTTATTATCTATTTATATCATTTATTATTACTCCAACCAGGCATTATTAAATTTGCACTTCCCCATGCTCACATGTCTTTGATCATTTCAAAGTTATCAAAAACAGGCTCCTAATTTCAATATAAATTGTTGGGTTGGAACAGGTGAAACTGAGTCAAGTAATGTTTCTTTCTTTGCAGTTTGGGCATTTCCCCAGACACATTTAAACACAAAACAACAAAGAAGTTTATGGCAACATAACTTAAGACCTACTATATCAAATTTAAGACATTTTAAAGACTTTTTAAGGTATTATATGCAAATTAGTAAATTCAAGATTTTTAAGACCCCGCAGGAACCCTGAAAGCCACAACCCATGACCTCCACATGCATCAGCCTGTCTTCTCACCGTTTTCTATGAGGTACTTCATGATCTCTTTGTTGCCGGCCTCCACAGCGTGGTGCAGCAGCGTGCAGCCTGCGACGTCCTGCAGCAGGATGTCTGCTCCCTGCTGGTGGAGCTTTATCAGCTACGCAACAACACAAAAAAAAACATTCAACACACAGATTTGGACCATCCTGACAAGACACAACAGCACACACTAACAAGAATAAACTAAACAAGCATAAAACCTGAATCAAATTAGTCAAGAGGTCAGTTTATAGACTCACTCCATTCAGGTCTTCAGTCTTGACACAGTTGATCAACTCTGTATCTACAAAAAAAAAAAAAATGACCACAGTTAATGAGCAGGATGAACATGAAGATCCTTGAAATTCGTTTATGGAGACGTTTTTCAAAGACAGCCTTAAAATACATATTAATATAAATTAAACAAGTTTGGATGAAGTAACTTGTATGTGCAAAAAACAACACAGAACCAGCTGTTTAGGAAAACATCTGCAAAAATGTAACTGAAACAACACAAAATGAACTTAATGTAGACAGACCTGATCAAAGATCCTGTGGGTGTGATTTGCTTTAATATACAACAAACTAAAAACCAGTTTACCTTTTTCAGTGTTGCGTGAGGTAGCGGTGGAGGAACTGTAAAACAGACAAAAGGTAAGACACTAGGAAGTGTTTGAAAACAAGAACACATTTAATCTTAAAAACACCAAGACGACCACAGAAGCACCAGACCAGGCAGCTCACACACATAGAATGTCATACCTAATCATGGGTCTGAAATCAGCGAGGGTTGTATTGGAACGATGGACATTGAGAATCTTTGCCCCTCTCCTTTGGATCACATACAAGAAACAGTGAACACAACATGGACAGTTGAAGTTGAGAAGCAGCTTCAGCACACGGTGCAGGCAGTGTTACAGAACCAGGTACCATGAAGTACAGTCAGCAGCTATGGCTCTGCAGTTCGTCTGTTAATGTAGCACAAGCAGCCTCCAGACATGTTTATGAGTCACAGCCATCACAACAGGAGCAAAACCATTCAGCCACATGTCTGATAATCCACAACAAAAACATCATTCACAAACAAGTGCATCGAAGTTCCAGGTCTGAGGCGGTCTCTGATCCCTGGGAACGTTACACTCTTTGATATATTCTTATGAGCAGGATGCGCTGACAGAAACAAGATCATGTGGACTTGGCTCTTCAGAAGAAATCTAATCAAAGACTCATCCAATAAAATGTAAAAATCTGAGAAATCCAAGTAAAAGACTGGGCTCACTGGAGCTGCTTTATCTCTGGAATACCTCTAGACAACTACAGATACTAACAAAGGCTGGTCTGGTTTAGTGAATCAGTTCATAAACTTTGATTTATGTTGCACACACACAAAAAAACACAAAACTACCAAAATGCATTACCAAAACCCACATGAAGACCACTTGTTCTTTGTTAATGTTCCTGATCCCACATCATCAAACTAATGAAATCCTGAGCAGAACCAACCAAAATACCAACCCACTTGTTCTGGACAGATCTGAATTCACTTTCCAACACATCAGTCTACAAACCTCACCTGTCTACAGGAGCCTTTCACACTCTTCTGCTCAAAACAAGAGTCTATTCATATCTTCAAATTAATCAGAGCAAAGGGGTAAATGAAGAGTTCCATTTAATCAGAACAGATAAGGTAAAGCTGTAATTCTCATTAGTGACTCTCAGATTCTAAACATGACAAGTGAGCAGCACATTATGAAACAGTGCTTCCCCCTACAGGACAACCACTGTTACTGCATGATTCAGGAACCATCTCAAATAAGCAAAAGTGTAGTATCAGCTTTAATGTCAAATACTATATGTAGTCTAACACATGGTGTCATTTGTGTCTCATTGAGCTCACTCATTTGTACAGAAGAACTGATTTTTACTTAATGTTCAGAAAAAAATTAACATACACAGTGACATGTTTTAGTCATTTCAGGATATCTGTGCCTTCTAGAGTTCAGTATCATGTTAGTACTGTAGTAATACAGGCTGTCCATAAAGTCTCTTTACAATTCAAAAAATGCAGCTACTACAAAAGCAATTGATAAGATTTGTTAATCAGATAGCCCTGCAATGAACTGCTGACGTGTCCAGGGTGTACACCGCCTTCGCCCATAAGTAGCTGGGATAGGCTCCAACAACCCCCACGACCCTAGTGTGGATAAAGCAGGTTCAGATAATGAATGAATGAATGAATGAATGTTAATCAGATTTGTTCTATGTACTCAGTGGTTTGCGAAGTTTTTTAAGCACGTTGAATTTGCGCATTTCAGGTACCCTACTGATGAAATAGGTTCAGTTAAAAAAACTACACATTTGCACAATTACTTCAAATGTTGACCTTGAGCTTTTGACTGACTATGTGTCAACACAACTGGATGACCTTCAACCAACCATCATTTTCTAGGTAGATGGTGCACCACCACACTGGGGACTGCATGTTGGTTGGTTCCTAAATCTAACATTTCCAGACCGGTGGATTGGAAGGGATGGTCCAATTCCCTGGACACCTCCTTCATCAGATATCACTGCCCTGGATTTCTTTCTATGGGGTTTGGTTAGAGATATCATGTATTGAACAAAGATACGGGACATCAACGACCTGAAGTAAAAGGACCACTGATACCACTGACACCATTGATGAGGCTATGATACAGCCAACATGGGAAGAAATCCAGTACAACTAATGGTGTCCATGTAGAGGTGGATTAAATGAAGCAAAAAACTTCAATACCTACTTTTAATTTTGCAATAAATTCAACAGATTTGTTCATTCATTTGCTTTTGTAATAAATGTGTTAAATTGTAAACAGACTTTGCGGACACCCTGTATATCTACAACCATCTTTCCTTTCAGTTTAATGCTTCTGCAGCACAGCTCTGCCTTCTACCAATAGTGGTCAAACATTTTATTCCATTTTCAAGCCACGGACAAAATGGTTATAGTAATCTCTGCAGTTTCAGCACAAAGAAAACAGAACAAAATGAAAAGGCACAAATACCTCTGTCATATTTCTTACAATACTATTAGGCCTCCTCCTTAGTCAACAGCAGGGAGGACTAAGAGCATTTGCACCAAAGGGATGACCGTTTAATGCAGTGATAGCCATTCTTGTCAAAGTAGGTTTTGTTTGATTTTTATGAAACTGAGACTTTCATCAATATGAAACATGAACAAGCGCCAGTTTCTTCTGATTAAGGCCAAAAAAGGTAACTAAGATAAAAATGATCCAGACCATCTAAACAAGGGGACATTTAATGGACCTATTTACAGCTTTGGAAATATTAACCCACTGTGACCAAGTAGTGGATATATGAGGGAGCGTCAAAAAGTTCTGACAAATGCAATAAAAAGCTTATTTACTAAAATAAAATTATTTTTCTGCATAAGCTCCATTACTGTAGAGTCTAAACACTTTTCCAATCTATGTTTAAATTAGTAGATTCC
Organism: Sphaeramia orbicularis; assembly: GCF_902148855.1. Taxonomy (NCBI): domain Eukaryota; kingdom Metazoa; phylum Chordata; class Actinopteri; order Kurtiformes; family Apogonidae; genus Sphaeramia; species Sphaeramia orbicularis. The sequence continues at coordinate 39,159,365 of NC_043962.1, read as the reverse complement.
TTCTTTGTCCAATTGCTGGGGCTGTGAACTGAGCATTTTGAAATATTGTTTGTCTAAGAACTTTTTGATTCTCCCTCGTATTTGTCATAAATGTGACTTGTGAAGCCATCAGGGTTTTCTTATGCAGAAATGAGAGGTAAAAGTCTGACAGTAATGAAACCACAAGAAATGAGCTGTATTTAAGTAAAAAAAACAAAACAAAAAAAACCAAACAAACCTATTTCCTTAATGAACATCTGATGTATAATAATAATAATAATAATAATATTCCACAAACAGTATATTATGTCATGTTAAGGACTATTAAACTTAAGTTCTATCGAAAAATAACTTATGGTGAATATTTATTTCCAAAGCCTCTATATTACAAAGTACAGTTAGCTGTTGAAACTATAGGATCCATTACATTGCTTTTACTAATGTTTACATACATTTCCATGAATAGATTGTATGTTGGTACTCTTTTATTTTCTCCCTACTTTCTGTGTGTGATTAGTTATATAGTGGGTTCATAAATGCATTCACACTTTGTAAAGCTACATCCAATTAAGAAAAAAAATAATCTATAATCCCTTAAAATGCAGATTTAGATCATGAATTCAAGTTTTTATTACAGTACAATAATCTCAATCGATCCCAGGAGTGTGGTTCAATTAAATGTTATTGAAGTGTTAAAGCAAACCTGTGTGTGTTTTTACCTGCAGAGGACGGTCTTGGAGCTCTGAGACAGAGCATCAGCCACTGAGCTGTCACTGGAGACCCTCTTCCTCTGACCATCTCTGACTCTGAAAAACACACACACACACACACACACACACACACACACACACACACACACACGCACAGACTGTGGTTTGTTTCTTTACACCATGCACTCGTGTTGTGATTGATTTCTGCTTAGCCTGCTTTAGAAACGGACGGACAATAGTGCAGACAGGTGAATGAGTGACCCAGAAAACAAAAGCCACAAAAGGGACACGTGTCGAGCCACCATCGTCACCATGGTAACGGTACTTCAACAGCACCAGAAGCTCATTTTCTTTCTGATGTTTCAGACCATGACCAGCTGCCACCCTGACAGACTGGTAACTGCAGGACCTGGTGTATCCACTAGGGGGCAAAGAGCTCAGAGGAAAAAAAGTAAACGCTTCTGCTCTTTTAAGCAGATTATAGATTTGCCTTAGTTTTCAGTTTCATTTTACTTTTACTCAAAAATGTTTGCTAGTTTAATTTGTTTTCAATGACTGCTTAGTTTTAGATTCATTCCTATTTTTCACTGTTGTAGGCTTTTTTTGTGATATTTGTTAGTGGTGAGATTCAAGACAAGAACAGGTATTGTATAATACCCCAAATGGGACAGAAAACAGATTTCACCTCCACCCACAATATTCAGCAAAAATAGATTTATAAAGATGAAACCTAGAGCCATTCACTGTGAGTTTAAGAACAATACAAACCCACGATACATGTTGTATTTCAGATGACAAATATGTTCACACAAATGTTTGTTCTCTTACTATGGAGAGCAAACCTTTTGACTCCGATTTGTTTTTCTGCACATTCAGATCTAGCTTTTTTTTTTTTTTTTTTTAGTAAATTCAATATTTCAGATTTGTCTTAATAATAAATAGCACCTTTGCTATTAAAGAACAGTAAATACTAGGAACACTAAAATGAGTCAAACTGAATAAAAATAGAGCTGATTGTCCGGGTCTGACATTGGTTATAAATAAAACCCAGAGCATTAGTAAGTTTGTATAATGATAAACTTGAAAACATTCAAGTATTTCACTCAAACCTGCCTCTTTGTTGTACGATGAAAAACCAAATTGGTAATTTAGTTTCAAGAAACAGATTGAAGGTGACAGAATTGTATTAAAATTCCAGATTCATTTGTCCATTCCCTGTATCTGATCAAACTCAAACTCATTTCCATGAAGCAGCGGACGTTGTTCGCTGTCTCACCTGAGTATGGCTGAGGAGGTCGGGGATGTCGAGGAGGTAGGGGAAGTCGGCGAGGTTGCAGAGTGAGGAAAGGCAAACTTTCGCTGCTGGTCCTGATGCTCCTCAGAGTCCACCAGGTCCGGCATTCCAGGGGAGGTGCCTACCGTCTCCTTGACGACCAGCTCTGGGTCCAAGATGTACAGCTCCTCCTGAGAGATCTCTGTGACATAGTTCAGGTGTTCCTGAAGGAGGAGGAAGGAAACAGCAGCGACTTTGAAGACAAGTGTAAATAAAATGTGTCTGTATCTGAACTGGTTTCCATATTATTTATAAATATATCACATAGAAAAGCAAAGGAGAGGAAGTAATAGTATCTGCAAGTTACTGATTCAAATATTCTTTAAGGTATCCCTGAAAGATTAACTGGCCTTTATTTTCAATCATTTGTATACAAAGCTTGATTAAAAACTGGGAAAAGGATTGTGGATGTTGTTGTACCTGAGCTCGGTCGATCCTGTAGAAGCGGTCTGCAGTTGTACCTGAGAAATAAAGGACTGGGGTCAGTTTTATGCACAACTACATGGTGACCAGTCATTTCAGGTTTGGACTTACAGTCAAGGAAGCACCACTTCATAGATAGTTTTTGTGAAGTAAACCACTCTCCTTCCATCACTTCACAGTCCTGAAGAGACAGGAAGAAAAATGAAACAGGAAAACACATTTCAAAAAAACCTTAACACTGACACTGTCAATACCTGTAGGTGGACAGTGGTGCTTTTTCTGTTTCCACCGTTGAACAGAGAACCAGACTCAAATGCGGCCTTGAAGTCTTTTTTTGTTACATGTGCTTACAAGGAATGGAAACTGTGACAGCATGGATCCACTTCTCAAACACTGATCATTTTAAATACTGTCTGGTCCTGTTTCTATTCATCTACAGATGCTTTTATCAGGATCAAAAGTCCTGTGCAAAAACACATCACCCCTAACAGCAAAATGTTGTTATGGAACATCATCTTTGTTCTAAACGAATTATTAAAGAGGCAGTCAAAGAAGTGCAGCTTCTAGTTCATGATATTTATATGATGACACTGACTACTGCTGATGTTTAGATGTGTTTGATGTGTGTAATATCCTTAGTTAAGCCTACACTTGGAAACTAGAGCAATTTACTAGAGCAAATTAATTAACTTCATTGCCTGACTAGTTGTTTTATTGAACTAGTTTAAATATCTCTGGCAGTCACTTTTTGGGATGTAACCAGCATGTTTTATACACATTACCACATTGTCAAACAACAAACTCCTACTTCTACGCTGTTGGAAACTGAGGTGTAACTGTGGGGAGGAGGAAAGTGTGGCTTCATTTCATGAGGACAACAGTACAAGTTGTAATCTCTGTAAAAGGATTACTCGGAGTTGGACACCAACAAAATGCCAAAGCATCTTCGTAAACGGTGTGGCCTCAAATTCCATGAATGTCATGTTTTGTGTGTATTTTTTCACAAATTTTCACATATGAAACTGATCGGGCTGATCAGGCTCTTTTCCATTCCTGCCCCTCGTTTTCACTCAAACCTGTCCCCAGTTCATGGAAACTCATTCTGTACCTGATCCAGATTATCCTGCAGACGTTCGATGAGCAGGCGGCAGGTCTCCAGGTCACTGTCTCCGGGGACGGTGATGAGCCCCAGTGGTGTCGCTGCAGGAACACAGCAGGTGTTTCATTAACTATGAACAATATGGATCATTTCATTCTTTACATTACACAGACTGACAACCTGCCTTTCTCCTGTAACATCAGTGAGTATTTGACTAAAAGAAACCTCTGAAATCTGTGTGTAGTTGATCCTCTAACACTGTTTGGAAACACCAAAGGATTCACTGACTCATGCTCTGTTAACTATTTGTTGACTGACTCACAGGCGTCCTTCAGCTGATCCTTGTCATAATGCAGGGCTTCATATGCTGCCATGCTGATCCTGTTCACTCGGATCTGCAGTTTCTCAGGAAGCGGCTGCTGGCTGAACACAAACACCACAAACAGAAGCACATTCTCACTGCTACATCACTGAAACACAGCTCTGGTGCCACATAGTGGCAGCATGTGTCGAAGAAACATGGAAAAAGAGCAGCCCTTAGGTATCTTATTATAACTTGTATTAATTCAGTTCATGAATTTCTACCATTTATCTTTATTAATTTGAAATTCTATTAATGTAAAGCTATTTCTTTTAAATTCACAAGTTCCTTCTTTATTTACTTTACTGTATTTATAAATCCCTTTTTTAAAATACTACTGCCAATTAAAATGTCAACAAATATCTGATGATGGATGAGAAAAACAGAAAAATCAATAGTTTGTGCTTTTAATAAGATTTAATTTAATTATTTTTGTGACCCCTGGTTCTTCATAATTAGAGCAGAGAAGAAGATCTGTTTTAATTTCAGTCTCTGAGGAATATTATACCTCTTTTCAGGTTTGCAGTGCATCTTCCAGGAGTTATAAATACTGCGTCTTACTCGTTTAGGTGGGGCATGGAGATCCTCCTCTTGACCTTCTGCACCATGTTGGCCTGGTTCCTCAAGTTGATATGGATGACAGAGGGAGCCAGCTTGCAGGGCTCACCGTCCACCTGCATGGGGATGGACTTGTAGGTGGTGAGGGTCACCTCTTTGCACTGGTGGAGTCGTTCTCCATGACCGCCCACCTGCAGCGTGGCCTGGTGGCAAACAAAGTCAACATTTCATGTCCACTTATACACGAGCAGAGTTTGTGACTGATCTATAATGTAATCAATCGCCTTGAAAAGTTGGTCAGCCCTTAGAAGACCGTAGTATTAAAGTGGGACAAAAAGACAAAGTTTTGTAGATCATGTGTCTGAGAACCATTGCGTTTGCTTTGGGGTGACACATGGAACCTATCATTATTATTCTGACTATGCATGATGTCACATTAATGAAGAGTAAAACGTATGTTTCCAGAGTTATTCAGATGATGCACAATTACACACCTGTCAAACCAAATAATGCTGCAGCAGTAAAACCCATGTCTAATTGTCTGGTGGCAATGAATGAGAAATATTTTCCTAAAGTTAAGTAAGGAAGACAAAATTAACAACCTGAATCTGAGCTTCAAGTCCCACATTAATAATACAATAAAAATAAAACAGGATGTCCACAAAGTCTCAGTAGTTTTCAAAGTTTTTAATCACATCATGGGATCATGTGCAATCAAATTATTGGTCCATTTTTCTTCAACGACAGATCAATTACTGCAAATGTCGGCCTTGACCTTTTGACTGAATATGTGTCACCACAACTGGATGACTTTGAACCAACCATCATTTTCCAGGTAGATGGAGCACCACCACATTGGTGACTGCATGTTGGTGGGTTCCCAAATGTAACATTTCCAGACCGGTGGATTGGAAGGGATGGTCCAATTCCCTGGACACCTCATTCACCAGATATCACTGCCCTGGATTTTTTTCTACATGGTTATGTTAAAGATATCATGCATCAAACAAAGATACAGGACATCAACAAACTGAAGTAAAAGATCACTGATGCCACCGACACCACTGATGAGGGTATGATACAGCCAACATGGCAGCAAATCCAGTACCGTCTGGATGTGCTTAGTGCAACTAATGGTGCCTGTATAGAGGTGTATTAAACGAGGCAAAAAAAACTTCAACATTTACTTTTCATTTTATAATAATTTCCACAGATTTGTCTATTCATTTGCTTTTGTAATACATTTGTTTGACTTTATGGACACCCTGTAACTTTCCCTTAGAAACACAGCTCATGTACAACCAATTATAAATCAAAACGTTAGAGATAAATGCTCATTTCAAAGCTGAGTATTACTGTTATGCACTATTCTGGCACCCTGAAGAAGCAGCTCAGTTATCATCCAAAACTGGAGTGGAGAAAGTAGATTAATGCAGTTTTATCTGTACTGGCATCCCTGAATATTTACAGTTTAGAGTCATCCTTATCTAAAGTCCTTAAAAACTGGCAAGGACACAGCTACACTGGAAACTCCCCTGTTCAGTTGGGAAGTCAGGACCTTGGAGGCATTAAAGTAGGATTGACTCCATCTGAAGTGGTCTGAGCTAATTCACATGAAAACTCACCAGGGAAGTCATGGTAAAGCCGATGACCTCGATGCAGCCGTCATCATGTCGCTGTGGTTCAAAGTCATGATGCTCGCTGGGATGACCCCACGGCATGGTACCTGCACAGTACCTGCAGCACAGTCCAAACAGTTATTAAGTCTTCAGTGGAGGTGACAACTGTGTTTAATGATTAATACTCTATTTTAGGAACATTCATTTGGTTTTGGAGTGAAAGAAGAAGTCAACACTATTTTTAGAACATCATCAAGATAGACATTATTTTATATGTAGTGATGATGGCACCATGAATTGAAGATGTTAAAATGTTTACCTTGGGATGTTGAGGAAGAGCAGGCACTGTAACTTCAACTCCTGGACTTTGGCCGTCAGATCCGTCCCATCACACTGAGGATAGAGATATGCACGGCAGTTTTAATTTAACTATGCCATTATTAATACTTTCAAGTCCACTGCATCCATAAACATATTTATCTATTCATTCATTCATTCATTTTCTGAACCCGCTTTATCCTCACTAGGGTCACGAGGGTCACTGGAGCCTATCCCAGCTACATATAGGCGAAGGTGGGGTACACCCTGGACATGTCGCCAGTTCATCGCAGGGCTGACATATAGACACTCTCACATTCACACCTATGGGCAATTTAAATTAACCGATTAACCTATCAGTGCATGTCTTTGGATGGTGGGAGGAAGCCGGAGTACCTGGAGAGAACCCACGCAGACACGGGGAGAACATGCAAACTCCACACAGAAAGGTCCCACCCCCAATCGACTGGTCATATTTATCTAGTACAGTGTTTTTCAACCTTGGGGTCGGGACCCCATGTGGGGTCGCCTGGAATTCAAATGGGGTTGCCTGAAATTTCTAGTAATTGATTAAAAAAAAAAAAAAAAACTAATAAAAAATATGTTGTAATGATTTAATGTACAGGGTGGGGAAGCAAAATTTACAATATTTTGAGGCAGGGATTGAAAGACAGTGTATGACCAATTAGTTTATTGAAAGTCTTGAGAATTTATTTGCCACAAGAAAATTTACATAATAGAAAATGTTTAAATTCTATGTGTCCTCCTTCTTTCTCAATAACTGCCTTCACACGCTTCCTGAAACTTGCGCAAGTGTTCCTCAAATATTCGGGTGACAACTTCTCCCATTCTTCTTTAATAGTATCTTCCAGACTTTCTCATAATAGTTTTGCTCATAGTCAATCTCTTCTTTCCATTATAAACAGTCTTTATGGACACTCCAACTATTTTTGAAATCTCCTTTGGTGTGACGAGTGCATTCAGCAAATCACACACTCTTTGACGTTTGCTTTCCTGATTACTCATATGGGCAAAAGTTTCTGAAAAGGTATGGATAATAGTGTTAGGTATGATTATGACATCAATATATGTTTGGTTTCAAAACAATTGACGTAGTGCCTGCTGAGAAAAAACAACTAAATGTTCATTGTAAATTTTGCTTCCCCACCCTGTATATGTCATTATAATTAAAACACCACACACTTTTCCTTTTAAAAATGTAAAAAAAAAAGGTGCATTATATACAATATATAGCCTAAATGTTGTCTAAAATTAATGTTTATTTGCAACATAGTATACCAAACTATTACAAGATCAAAAACAAACACATTTTTGCAAAAAACTGTCTCCGTTTTGAATGTATGGGGTCGCCAGAAATCTGTGATGGTAAAATGGGGTCACGAGCCAAAAAAGAATGGGAACCACTGATCTAGTAGTTTGTATTCCCGTGCCCCATTGAATTCCTTCAAGTCATTTAATCTGGCACAATGACATTTGTAATTAGCAAAAAATGCAACCTCTATCATCGTTAGACCCTCAGTACAAATAAGGAAAAACTGAAGAATGGAAAAGAAAGCACAAGAAACCTCAAACACAGGAGGGTTTCTCTTCAGGACTGAGTAATGTGTACTCAACTTTAACTATATGTTGTACATATGAACATAATAGCACAATGGTTTACAACAGTTCACACCCCTAAGAGATATTGACTATTGAGCCTGAGCTGCTGAATGTGAACTTTCTGGTGCTTTAGTGTCTGACTTCAGTGAATGAGGCGAGAGGTTACAGCACTGGTTGGTAAAGAAAGGGAAAGAAATAAACCCACCCACAAATTTGTTTCCGTTTTTAAAGATTAGCACCTTCATATGAACCAGTGACTTTTTAACTGACTAATGAGTATGTGATAAATGTGATAAACTAATATATAATTGGTTTTTGCATATGAACAACAGAAAGGGGAAGGAAAGATTCTTCAAGGTTTCATTGGTACAATTCTACTCCTCAGCCTCATCATCATTATTATTATCGTCATTATCATTATTCGATCATTATCAGTTATCATGTATTATTGCTACTAAACGCTACCATCAGTACGAATTTGAAACAATCATCTACGTAGTGGGTCAGGCTGAAGGAATAGTATTTGAGTTACCATGTCCTTTTGTGTTTCCATTTCCATCCAATAATACGAAGGCCGTTCAATAAGTTCATGGCCTCACCCAGAACAGAACAACACAGACTGATAATTTATATTTTATTTTTCAACATAATCTCCATTTACAGCAATGCACTTGGTCCATCGATGTTCAAGCATCACTATCCCATCACGAAAGAATGTAACATCCTGTATTATAACAACCAGTATTTCTGGGTGAGGCCATGAACTTATTGAACAGCCCTCGTATCAGATATGTGTTATTGAGTCTAGGAGGTGGAGGCAGAACCTTCTGAATGATGTAACCTGCACACTACCTAGACTATTCCATACACGAAATATATTGATCAGTGAGACAGACTCTTATCCTGACTATGAAGGACTCAAACACCATGGAAGGAAACACCTAACACCTGTTATTCAGTGCAGACTCTTTACTCACCACTACTTTGATGTGCTTGGCGAGGTCTTTTGAACTCCCACTCAGGAAATCTGAGAAGGCCGTCTGAATCGCATGGACACAAACATGGATATTACAAACTTGAAACACATGAATGGAAGGCCAGCACTAAGGAATGTAACAACACTTACCCCTGCATAGAACATTTTATTCCTAAAGCGGCTGTTAAACTTCTCTGGGTTTGCCTCTAGAAACAAACAAATCAGAAGACACATTTACTCAGTTCAGTAATCCATGTTTGTGATTTTGTATTAAGGCCATTAGTGACAATCAGTGCTTAAAATGCAGAATAATAACCCACTTTCTGTTTGGAGCAAATGGAGATATGAGCTGTGGTTAGGCTAAACTCGGTCCACTTACATTTCCATCCATCATTTGGCTTCTCAGCTTCATTAAATGAGATTTTAATTCAGTTAGATGCATTTTATTGATCCTACGGGGTAATCAGTTCACTGAACAGCAAGAGAAGGGATGCAAGTAAGAACAGAACAACATCAGCCAACTAAAGATAACAGGAACTATTACTAACAGTGACAATAACCTGACAGATGAATTAAAGTTTCCAAGCAAATTTAGAAATTAATAGATATTTGCCAACATGTCATCAGGCTGCAGGAACAACTATTACAGATTTTTTTTTATTTGTCAAGGAAGACAATTTTCTAAATGGATTTTTTTTTTTTTTAAAAAGTAGGAGTTTATTTTATACTGGTTCCAATTTGGCTTTCCATCAGTCAGGTTTTCACCATTTATTTCATTTCAGATTAACTCAGGTCTAATTTCAGTAACTTTTGTGGGGGTTTTTTTATGTATACTTTTTAGTTATCAATGCTCAGAACACTGTCAACAGTCCATTATGTGTTGAAGATCTGCACTGCAAAGTTTACTTGAGTAAAAGTGTGGAAGAATCAGTATAAAAAGAGTAATAGAATAGAATGGTCCCTGTCAGTGTTTAATGTCGTTTTTGGATTCCTTTTACTGCCTCATTACTGTGCATGCTGTACTTAACTGATGAGTTTTATGTACTGCTGTGCATATAAATCATATTTATAGGATCATTGTCTCATTCATCTTATGCCCACTTTTCATGACTTCAGAACAGCCTGTTTTCAGCTTTGTACCAATGCATCTTTTTAAAGAAAGTTTACATCCTTGGGTTCAAAGCGCTGAATATATGTAAAGGTGTTGTTGTGAGCGGACTGACCTCTGGATTCATGGAAGCCCAGTGTGACATGAGCGTCGAAGCCCAGGCTGAAGTAATTGTTGAAGACGTCAATAGGAAGCTGAAAAAGAGCAGATCAAATTATTTACTTCTTTTACAAGTTGAATTAATTTAAAAAGAACAAGTGAAAAAGTAAGCAGAGGTTACTAACACTTTGTTTCACTTTGGCTCTCCTGTACACACATACAAAAACTTTTAAAAAATTTGTAAAAAACATGTAAAAAAAAAAAAAAAAACAACACATATGTGTCAAATTTGAAAAACAAACAAAAAAAAAACAATCAAGTGAATAGTGTCTGAGAAATCGATTGGACCAATTTTCTAAGTTGAAATTTTTTAAAAATTTGTAAAATATCCAAATATGTAATTTCAGGTATCAAACTGTGCAGTGCTCTTCTCCAGGTGGCAAAGAACATGTGTGTCCAATTTGAAAAGAATTGAGCTAATAGTGTCCAAGAAATCTGTTGGACAAATATGTCAGACGTACAGACTTCCTGTTGTATCTATATACCGGTAGGGTATAATAATCAATAATAATAATCATAATAATCATAATAATAAAGGTTTACTACATGTCTGACTGACCTTGTCGGTTTGCTGCTCGTCCCTCTCCTCTGGACGGGCCTCAGGGTTGGGCTCCACATTCAGGTTCCATCGGTCCAACTGGACGACGTTTCCGTCCTCCACATGTGAAAGGATCTTTGTGATGGGTTCATCTGTGTAACCCTAAGAGGAATGCAGAACGGATTTACACATGACAGGTCTGTTTTTTTTTCTTTTTTAAATTTACATGTAAATTATAAAGTATGTATACAAATAATTAACCCATGTAAAATGCAGTTTGTCATCTTTTCATGGTCATCAGATATGACCCATTTTGGACATTCAGAGGCTCCGTAGTGAACATGGAAACACCATTATCTTCTACAACATTGATTCACCAGTAAAACCCATGGAGTTGGATCAGTGACAGTGGATGGAGACACTTTGCTTATGTTCAGTTAATAATATATTTTCTGCAAAACTCATTTTTTCTTCAGTTTTCTCTATTTCTGATATAATTATCCTCAACTTTAATCTGAGGTTTAATCTACATGATCAGTGAATTACATACAGGAAAATACCTGATTTTCACTGAAAAATTTCAAAACAGAAGATAATATTATAATAAATACTGATAAGTCATTTAAGACAGGTTAAATAGAGAGAAAAATTCCTTTGGGAACTGTCATAAAAGTAGCTCTGGGACTTTAAGGGTTAATAGGTATTAACAGCTCTCTAGTTGTGTAAGTGTAAAGAGGATATTAAATGTTGGTGTGGATGAGATCTATGCTCTAACTTTCAGCTCCAGCAGAACTCTGGTAGAGGCTGACTCACCCCTCCCCAGTTTAAAGTCCTCGCCAGGTCATTTCCAGTCCCCAAAGGCAGGATGGCCACGGGGGGCTGAGGCCGGAGCTTCAGCTGGTCCAACACCGACAAGATCCAGCCCACCTGACCAGAAACAATCCATTTCCTGTCAGCTACTAATACCACTGTATGCATCATAAAAACATCTGTGAAGTGGAACCAAAAAGTGGACACTTCCGGTTCATTTGCAGCAGTAGTTGTAGCTGTTTTAATGCTGAACTCACCGTCCCGTCACCTCCACAGGCCAGAATCCTTAGGTTGGGTACTTTGGCATACAGCTCTAACCTGCAGGAAACCCATTGAAGCAAGTTTGTGATAATTGTTTTAATATTAGACAAATATCTAACACAAAAGGGAAAGCAGATGGATAACTGAGGACTGCAGGGCAGCTGATCTTACCCATCTTTGGGTCCACCTTTCGTCAGGTCAAACACTTGCCGTGGGTTCAGATACCACATAAAAGACTGGACGATTTTAGCTCCCTGAAAAAAAGTGACAAATGCACTGAGGAAAGCTTTGGAGACTTTGAACAAACTAAAAAATATAGCAACTGAACCAGTAAAACCATTGTATTTTCAGGTATTTTCCTGTTTCACTGTATTCTGTTTCTGTGTCATACATGCAGATTGACAGTTTTGTCAATTATTTCCCAGGGACTCCTGCTCTCCAAAAGAGCAATTACAGCGCAGCATGAGTCTGCACTAGTTTCATTTATTTCACATGAAGGTGGTTCAGGGTGAAAGTAAAATATTCCAAGCTTACTGTTCATTCATTCATAGTTCAGTTCTCTAGTATTTGCTCACATATTAATTTTTAGAAACTAGATTCTTATGAATTTATGCAATCAGACAAAGTAGTATGATGCAACTGTTCAGACTTTCACTTTATACCACTAATGGAATAAAAACGTAACCACCCTGGCTTTATGTTTATGCGTCTCTTCAAGGTTTTCAATGAGGTTCAGGTGTGGAAATTAGGACGAGTCTCTTAACTGACAAGAGCTCTGTATTATTAATGACCTGCAAGTGTTTCATGTGTTTTGTTCCAAGACATATAGGTACTTCTACCGGACATGAAGATGCTTTCACATTGAAATCAAAGGATGAAAAACTACCTGGTTTCCACCACTCTTTGGATTAACAAACACCAGCAGAGGCTTCATGAGTTGAGAAGGAAGAGGCTTCACCAGGAACGGCTTCCATCGACCATCCTGGAGTGGAGACAGAATCAAACTTAATGCTTGTGAGAGCAGACACTACATCTGATGATAAACTGGAAATGTATTTCTACACGATGAGAAGAACTGCACAACTTAAATTCCAAACTGATGACAGTGCACTGTCACCTCAGTTGCCTTTTCCTCTATAAGTCAAGATATATCAGACATGGAAACACAGTTCATGAATAGTGTGAGGCTTTAACCCTTTAGCCCCTGACGTGTCTGTGACGAGTGTTCTGAATGTATGATTTATTTTAAATATTCTTAAAAAACATTTTTTCAATAGGAAACATTTCAAAACATGCTGAGAATAGACCTTGTGCTTTCCAAAGACATCTGAGCATGCTCAGTGCACCCCCCACCACCTGTGGAATGGTGGGTAAAACACAGAGCAGTGAGTGAGACTGACTCGCTATAAAAATAGACGGTTTGGCCTTGTTTTCCTTGCCGTTTTTTGTTTTTACTGTTGTTGTGATTTTCCTTTATTTTTCGTTGAGTTGCACCTGCTTTTCAGAGTTAAACCAGGTGCCAAAAAGCAGCTGGACTGATTAAAAAAAATAAAAAATACTTGGATTTCTCTCTCTCTTTTTCTGTTGTTCCACCCTGTTTTGACTCTAAAAGACAAAGTAAAGCAAAACCACTGAAGAAATGAAACACAAGCACATACTCACAGCAGCTTTTATGATACTGAAATAGACACAAATTCACAGCAGCACGTTTACCTGAAATAATGTCTGGGGTGTTAAAGGGTTGTGGGAACGCTTTGGCCATTACAGTGCAGTTTGTCTTAATCTTACCTGGGCCTTCATGAACTGACATTTATAAAATAAAACCACCTACTGTTTTATAATATCCCTCACCTCTGATCCCTTCTTGCTTGACTTATTGCATTTTAATGATGTTCTCTTCTTCCTTTTACTGGACTTCAGAGAAGACTGTAGGAAGAAAAACACAAACATAGGTAACACATTTAAGGAACCAGACATAGGCGTGCATGTTTACTAGAGAACCTACTAGCCCTGATGGACAGAAAATCCTATGAAATACACCAACATCCATGCTTGAAGTGATTTATTTCATTTTCACGATGACAAAACTAATTTTCTTGTGATAACAGGGAAATTAACATGCACATTAAGTAAATTATCCTTATCTTGAGAGAGTGGATAATCGATGTGTTATCATGAAAAACCAAGAGGTTGTTTCCTCTTATGTTTCCCATATCAGTATGAAAAGATGGAATCTTCTCAACTGTAGCGACTAATTTTACCAGAAAATGTCAGATTAGTACACATTACAGATCAGTGCATCTTACTGCTTCTTTAACTTCAAAGTCCAACACAAACTCAACTGTGCATTTGTTAAGAGCTGACATTCAGAACAATTATGGCAAGAAAAACTTTTAGAAATCAATCCTTTGTTTGTTCAAGATATTGTTAAATCAACACGACTGCACTAGGGTTGTTTCTTCAAAATATCTCAAAGTCATAAGTAAATTACTTAATGGAAACATTGCAAGTGTAGCTGTTCTAGGCTTCTACACATTTTGAGACATGTTCAAAACAAGACATGGGGAACCTTTAACAGGACTGTGTTTGCTTCACTATTTGTACATTAAAGGCGCTACAGGCTATTCACACAAATGCACCTGAATGCTAACAAACACCACAGGGTTGGCAATCCTGATAAAACCTTTGACAACTGAAGGTGACTGTACTATACTAACACACATAAAAGTGAAAGAAGACTTTACTGCTGAAGAGGTTTTAATTGACTGTAGTCACTGTTTGTGTACCTGTGGTTTTCGGACCCTGATGATCCAGGTGGGAGGGACGATGACAGCAGCGTGAGCGCCCAGTGAGCAGCACTCCTCTATCTGCTGCAGCATGAAGCATGTCACCTTGTTGTGATACTGAAACACAGGCAGGAAGTCATCTGTAAATTCCTTTGATTTGCAGAGAAAACTCAGTGGGATTCAGTAACACCCCACACTTTGTGTTGCACTATGAACTAAATATCAGGAAGTTGAGGATTCAGATGAATGGAAAAGAATCAGGACTTTAATTAGATTTTCTAACCAAAGATTAAAATATTCAGTTTCTGAGCAGAGGGACTTACGGCTTGTTTGCACCATGAGCAGCTGATGGCAACAATCTCTTTGTTGTGAAATGAGAACTTCTGTTGAAATCCCTGTTGATACAGTAAGAAAACCAGTAAATTCTCAGTCATTTGTTTATTGAAGAATTTAGATTTTAAGTTAAGACAAAGGGCAGATGTAAAGGCTCACCTTCCCACACTGTCGACACTTTCCTGTCTGACGTCTCCTATGGACCCAGTGATGCCGCACAACGTTGGACTGAAATACATCATTACATTAAATGTTTCCCACGATATTATACTTTAACATTTTTTTTTATACGTGTGGGAACAAGGACTGACCTCTCGAACAGTTCGAGATCCTGGCTCCTTAAAAGATGGCTTGCACCTGAAATTTATCTGAAGAAAGAGAGCATAGTCTGTATAGAGGAAACTGTAAAGCAGTTTTATAATCCAGATATATTCTGACGTTTACCTTCTCAAGCTGCTCCATACACATGGTGTGGACTGATATCTTACATGCAGCACATTTCTTCCTTGCCACTGACTTTTGCTGTGGATGCAATAAATTATATATTACATATTAATCCTACATAATTTTTTTCAATACAACCTTTAATAGTTTTAACCAGTTAATAGCAGTCCACACACCAGGAACCTCTATAAAATATCATATAATGTGATGCCTCCATCTTCCTTCTCACGCATTTGGATCTCCTCCATTGTTCACTATATCAGTGACCACAGGGGGCGCTGTAACTCACCAGTGATTTTGCAACACAGTACTGCTCTCCAACATAGCAGAAGTCTCCAGACCCACTGGTCTCAAACCAGACGTGGTCCCCAAACTGGGCATTTTCCTGTAACATAAAACATTCTCTGCTGTGATTATGATTTCATTCCTCATCACACCTTTTCAGATGCATCATATAGTCAGTTAGTGCTTCTAAATTTAGTTCACACTTTTACCATCATCATCCAGAATAGGCTTCGCTTTTTTTTTCTGTCCAACTGATAACAATGGAATCTTGAGTAAATTCAAATCAAACAAAATTACTTACAAAAGGAAACAAAACAATGAGAATAAAACTCAGAAGTAGAAGTAAACGTCATCCACGGGACCAGACTAGGGGTGTATCCCTATTGGTTCACAAGCTCTTAAATGACACCTCAGTGCAGGTGAATTCAAGATGCTTAAACTGGTTGTGTTTACTCTTGATTGACTATGAGTCCGATGGTAGAGATACATAGATAAGACTCAGATCTATACAGATTTATTTACCAACAATACAACCATTACCTCTATCATTTGCTGGTTCAGTGTTTTGTAAGGTTCTTATTAAATGAAGACACTCACACTCCAGTCGATGCTGTTGTTAGGCTCCTGTCGCTGGTCCGTCTGTCCAGATGTTGCAACGTTGGCTCCCACATGCTGTATTCCTGACTTTGCAATGGCTTTTCTGAAAAAAGAAGAAACACAGCCTTCTAAGAAAAGTCTCTTTGAATCATGACAACAACTTGTGTATTTTGTGATGCTGCACACAATGTTTCAGTAGATGAGACGGCTGCTCACTGGATGACACAGTTTACCAATCCTTAATTGCAAGTCCCAGTTACCTGCTCAGTTGTTCGTACACCCCACACAATCACAGTCATTAACCTCAGCGACAGCACTGTGCTGCTGGAATCACAGTTTACCCAGTGAGTCTGTCATGTCATTGTTAGTACAAGCTGCTAATGAGCTTCAGCTCCAGGGAGGATATTTGTGTCTGGAGCAGAATTTCTGGCTGAGATCAGGAATCAAAACGTTCTTAATCTAATTAGAAGTTTTGTTCCATGCTCAGAGCCAGTTCTGATGTCCCCAGAGTCCAGACCACGAGTTATGTAGACCATTACAGGCCACTAAGTCACATCTGACACAGCAGTACCCCCACTACAATCCTCCTTCCTTTAAACCAGTGTGCACCATCTGCAGCTCCAAGAATAAATTAACGTGTACATGAGGAAAAAGTACTGAGTCTCCACTTATACAAACTGCCAACCCAGCAACCTCCTCTACTGACAAACTACATCATCACACCTGCAAATGTGTTTGTTCCTTTACAGGCACCTGCTCCTGAGTGGAAATTAAAGTTTTACCTCAAATGGCTCAAACCAGATTTTCAAGTGTGACAGTTCTTTAAAGACACAATTGTAAAATGCACATTTTGTACAACTGACACAGTACAAGAACTCTGTGAACACTCAAAACAGCAGATGCTTACAGAAAAACAATATAATAATGCAACTTTACAGCAAAACTATGAGTTTTCAGTTGATTGCCTTTAATTCCAATGGCATTAAAATGCACATTGGTGTAAGTTACCTTGTACAGTGAAATAAGTAATTATGCTCACCACTATAGAGTAATTAATAGCAGTGCATCAACACCATGGCAGATTAGATCTATAGTGCATGAATCTAGTGTGACAAGTATACTGATAGATACCATTTAATGGAAATAATGGGAAATCTTTATCTGAAAAATCAACATTTTATGAAAGTAAGTGAAAAAAGGTTGAAAGATTAATGGAAACTGAGATAACTTAAGAGGAATTAACCAACTAAAGAGAAGCTAAAAAAAAAAAAAACTACAATCACCCTAAGTTAAGGCCATTCTTACTTAATAAATATCTAGATAAAACTGCATTATTTTTAGTTTCATGTAGGTGGTCAGGGACTACATACAGCAGAAATGCACTCCAGGTCTCCAGACGAGAGTCATAGCCCTGTGACCCCAGAGGACTGAGGGCTCCGGGGCCCCTGTACAAGGCTGGGTGGCTTAGGTAATAGACTGAACTCCTGCGGCTGGGCAGTGGTTGGCCTCTTCCTGGCCAAGGACTCCCAGCTTTTGAAATAGTAGAGATTCTCCTCCTCTTCCTCTGGCTGGAACCTCGGTATCGGCTGGATGGTGCAGAGTCTCCCACAAAAACCTGAGAAGAGTTCCTCCGAAGGCAGCGAGGAGCTCGGATAAGGGGTCTGGATGTGGACCGTACCTGTGAGGTCTTTCTGATCACCTCCAGGGCCAAGGAGGAGGAGGGACAGCAGGCTACCTGTTGATCAGGAGACCAGGAACCATGGTCGTCCTCGGCCTCAGACGGCTGGCTGGACTCTGATTGGCTGTCAGTGGAGCAGTCACTGCTACCATTGTCTCCATCTGAGTGGGGGAAGCTAGAGTGTGAAATCAACCTCCTGCTGGCCCCATCTTTTACCTCCACCTGCTGTTCTCCAGCTGATAGCCCTGTCCCCATGCCTTCTTCCCCCTCCTCCTCCTCCTCCCCCTCCTCCTCTTCCTCAGCCATCTGGATCAGACTGGCCAGCAGCATGGACGGCCCTAGCAGGTGGGTGTCGATGGTACGCAGCTTCCCCACCTTCTTCCGGCATACAGCAAACCGTGGGTTGAGGCTGGGGGTGGTGGTGCTGGAGCGTCTTCGGCCTTGTGCTGCCAACCTGTTATGTCTGTTGGTCTTTGTCAACCGGTTGCTGCCTGCACATGGCAGACCCCCCTGCAGCTGGACACTGGAGCGCCGGCGCTGGGTCAGGGTAGAGGAAGGCAACCCAACGCTGGACCTCCTACGGGCCCTACTAGCAGGAACAGCCACACTGGGCCTTCGCTGGCGGCAGGGGTCTGCATCTACCTGCAAAGCTGAATCCTTCCTCCTAAAGTGACGACGAAAAAAAGTGTCCATGCTGGATGAGAGGAAGGGGCAGACTTCTAAGAAGATCCTCTGTGGCTGTTGGATGCAAAAAGCAGTTAGCCTGGAGGTCAGTTGATTCAGACCACGTGTGAAAGATGGACAGTAAAGACGTACACAAAGTCTATCACAATACTTACATCACTGTTACAACAGAAATCAACTTTCTATTTCGGTTTCATTCACATATAGATCTACTGGACCACCACAGTATAAATGTGACTTCCCAAAAGACAAGTGGGGAAATTCATTCAGCATGAAATAGGAGTTGTGCCAATTTTAACTCAGGTACAGCTAGCAAAAAACTAATGTACAATAGATCTAAATTCCCCATTCGGTGTGAATGCACCAAATACACAAGGTCTGGACTTATTTCAGTCACACTGGACACAGAGTTGAGCTGTTTTTGTTTTGTTTTTTTCTCCACCTTAATCATTGATCCAAGAGACTTCATTAGTTCTGACCACATGCGAACTGATGAAGATGAAATGTTTTCAAGAACAAAAAAAAACGGTCCAGTTGAACTTATCAAAAAACTGGGCTACATGTTACAGTAGTTACTTTAAAACAGTTGAAAGAGCATAGCGACAGGACCATCCCAGTGGAGAGAAAATCAGGACCCTAACCCAACAAAAGGAGCCCTCCCCAAGCACTAGATAGCAGATAAGGCGAGTGATCGAGCCACAGTGGCCATCCACAGCAAAGAACCCACATTTATTGGGTCACAGCCTGATGCAGAGCTGGTACCTTAGTCATTGTTTTACAGTTGCATGAATTGAATATTTAGCAATTTATAATCAGTCAATCTTAACTTTTACTTCAGCAAGCACTTACTCTAACTATAATGATTAAAATAGAGCTTTTTGTGACACCTGATGCGCAGAAAGAATCTGAACCATTGTTGTCTTTTTTTTTTTCATATTTCAACTCTGGATTTTATATGATCAAAAACACAGAACCAGCATTTTTAATCAAATTTAGGTTCACTAATCCCTCACCATCTAATTACTCACATTTCTGAAACAAGGCAAAAAATGCCTTTGTGAGAGTCTCACAAATGAAGCTTTTCTTTGAGTGCACTTTACAATCTCATGCAGCTGGTTGTGTGAAGACACACTAACTAAACAAAAAGAAGTTAGTGGAAGTCAACTGCAAGACTGTGAAAACCTGAAAATGTAAAGCTTAAATACAATCTGGCAATATACGAACAAGTCAAAGTCCTCCTATTCTTATTAGAAAAGTCAAAAACACTTTTCCTAAACCATGTCAAACACTTTGTCAACACTGTCACTACGAAAACTCTGAAAGCAGCACAACGTTTATTCATCCTGACAGAATCGAGCACATAAATTATACAATGCTGAGTGGAAGTGTGGCTATCTCTCCACAGGGAGAACAGCATGACAACAGGAAGCTGTCACCGCCGCAGTGACACTGATTAAGGCCACGACGACCCACTGGCTTCTCACCCTCCAAACAAAAACAATACACCAATAATTAGTCTGCATTATGAGCATCACTGATCCAACAACAGGAGAATCTCATCTGCTCCACTCAGAGCTGAAACTTATTCATTAATCTCATCTACGGTATATTATTTATAGTCAGTAAAGGATTTCTTAGCCTGAGGTGAAGTCTGAAAAAAGACGGGAAGGTAACCAAAGTTGTCAGACTAATGTAGTAGAGTAAATAGTAAAATAATTGCCTGTAAAACTGTAGAAAATACTTAAGTCTATGTGCTGTTTGCAGTTCATTGATATAAGTTTCTCTGGGTCAGAGATCCATACATCATACATCCATAACAGCAAAACAACAGGACACAAGTAATAAACAGTGGCTCAGACTTAATTCAGCCATGACAGCCTGACAGAAGGACTTTAAAGATGAAAGGTTTTCACAAAGAAGCAATCAGGAAGAAGACAGCGAAAACTTAAACAGATGCGATAATTAAAGACCATAGTTTATAGGTGGAAAAATATCAAATGTTTAACCTTCCAACCAAACGAAAGGCATGACAGATAACGCTGACAGACATTACCAGAAGATCCCACTAGATTCACACATTAGAAATAAAAGATGCAGATTAAGTCCATAAAAATAATTCAGTCGATTAACACTCAGGTGTCAATTTAATTTAAATTTAACCTTCTTAAGTCATTAAGGACAAAAATGTCCACTTTCAAAAACTGCTATAAAAACTTTAAAGATTAGTATTTTTTTCTGAATTCTCTCCATAAACCTCTTAAACTACAACCCTGCTCAAAACTATCAACTACTCATTCATTTTAAGGATTTTAATCCTGTAAATTCCAGTTCGATTACTTGAAAAACTGCAATAACAATAGTACAGATGAATATTTTTCCTGCTTTTTGGTTTAAATCTTTTGATCAACTTTAGTCTTGATCAAACTATCAAGTATTGAGTAATTATCATGATTGTAACCATTTAACTGTTAAAAATAAATAAATTATAAATATATATACATACATACATATATACACATATATATAAACATATATACACATATACATATATAAACATATATACACATATACATATACATATATATATATATATATATATATATATATATATATATATATATATATATATATATATATATATATATACACACACATACACACACAGGGTGGGGAAGCAAAATATACAATATTTTGAGGCAGGGATTGAAAGACAGTGTATGACCAATTAGTTTATTGAAAGTCATGAGAATTTATTTGCCACAAGAAAATTTACATAATAGAAAATGTTTCTATTCTATGTGTCCTCCTCCTTTCTCAAAAACTGCCTTCACACGCTTCCTGAAACTTGCGCAAGTGTTCCTCAAATATTCGGGTGACAACTTCTCCCATTCTTCTTTAATAGTATCTTCCAGACTTTCTCGTAATAGTTTTGCTCAGAGTCATTCTCTTCTTTACATTATAAACAGTCTTTATGGACACTCCAACTATTTTTGAAATCTCCTTTGGTGTGACGAGTGCATTCAG
Organism: Sphaeramia orbicularis; assembly: GCF_902148855.1. Lineage (NCBI taxonomy): Eukaryota > Metazoa > Chordata > Actinopteri > Kurtiformes > Apogonidae > Sphaeramia > Sphaeramia orbicularis. Next base: position 39,137,662 of record NC_043962.1, on the reverse strand, counting down.
CAAATCACACACTCTTTGACGTTTGCTTTCCTGATTACTCATATGGGCAAAAGTTTCTGAAAAGGTATGGATAATAGTGTTAGGTATGATTATGACATCAATATATGTTTGGTTTCAAAACAATTGACGTAGTGCCTGCTGAGAAAAAACAACTAAATGTTCATTGTAAATTTTGCTTCCCCACCCTGTATGTGTGTGTATATATATATATATATATATATATATATATATATATAGTATTCCCCTGTTGTTGCCTAAACTGTCTTCATATTTATTTTAACTAAAATAATACTTACATTTTAAATGCTGCAATGCAATTTGCTTTGTCTGAAAAAATAGCTGCAGATAATATTTTTCCAACAAAATACAGAGTTTCACTGCAGTGATTAAGCATGATTTTAGTGCTTTGTTCAGACTATGCCAAGTGTTTCACTGTACTTAGCCTGAGTCTTTCTTTATTTTACAGCAGCATGAGGACGTGAGCTTCACCTCAGAGGACAGGGCTACTCCTCCCATTATCACCTGGGTGACCGGCCAGGAGCGGCAGATTAGCTGCAGACAGTTCAGACTAGGGCTTCGGGCCTGGCGTTGGTGCTATTTTTAGAACTTCCTCCTCACTTTCACTTGGCAGCTTCACCTCCAACCTGTTTGACCTGAAGCCACAGGTATCAGACTACCTTAGGGTACTGTACCATTCACAAAAAGGTAACCTGATTCCACCAGGCCTTAATGCTTCATCTGGCAACCATGAACACCACAGCATGATGATCTGCATATATTCAGAAAGCTCTCCTTCATTTGTTACTTTTCCCTTGTGGTTTTATGTTCACAACATAGCTAAGTGCATCTCTGGTCCTAACAAATGACTGTTAATTTGCAGTAATTCTCCAACAGTCATCTACAATATGCAAAATTTTTTTTAGCAGTACAATAAATTTCATGATTTAGGTAATATCTCATGGTAGATTGCTTGGTAGAGGAGTTTAAAATTGCAAGCTTTTCCTCCAAAGTTCGTTTTTATGATCAGATTGCCATGGAGTAATTTATTAAATCATGCAATAAAAATTTTTTACATCAGTGTATAAACTACAGGGACAGCAGCCTTATCTGTCACCGCCTGTTGACTCCAGTATTTAATCAAACAGCCTTATCAAAAAGTAAATGCAAGCTGGAAAAAACCTGGCTGATCACTAATTATGAAGCCAGTTAGTTTGTCAAGCAGATGTAGAGCTGAAATATAGGGCAGGTGATAAACTGCAGGAGTAGACGGCTAAATGAAACCAAGCAGCTGTGGGGTTTATTGTACAGAGATCTGAGGACATGAGCACAGTTTGATGCTGCAGCTAATATTTGAACATGTGATAAATACTGAGGAAAAAAAAACAAAACAAGAAAAGTAAAGAAGGTGTATTCATAGTATCATACGAGCTGCTTTCTCCAGTTCAAATGGTTCATAAGGAGAATATTTCACTATAATTGTACTGCTCAAGGAGTTTCTTATTATTAAAAGAACTGTGACTGCATTAGTTTTAGATTGTGCTCAATATCACATTCCATTTTCACCCATCAGTCCTGAACAGGTCTGCACAAACTAAAGAACACACACATCTTACACAGCACTGTGTTGTACAAACCTAGAGGCAACTGAAATCAGAGTTTATGATTTAATTTGCTTCTACATTCTTTCAGACAGATGTTTTGCTTGTGATAAATGTCACCAGGACCAACATTCACTGTTGTTTTATCACTACTCATTTTCAAATTGTGACATATGTGGGTCTAGACTGATGTGAAACGTCAGTCTTCAGAATTAAGTCACGTTAATAAAACAGCCCTGTATCTGATTCAGGACCAGATGTGGCTCAAATCAGAATTTAAAAGATTTCCATGTGTTTTGCACAGTGCTGAGCAAAAACTATATAGGTGCCTCTAAAATACTACCTCCTCTACTGCCTATGCTCACATTTAAATAGAAACAGTTTATGATCAGATGCAGCAAAATGGGAAAAGGTGAGAAATAGATCTGGTCACACAAGAACTGCAAGTGTTTTAACACTATTTCACTGCTGTAATTAAAAACAAAAAACAAAAAATAACCTGTGATCCACATTAGTATGTATAGCTTTTATGATCAAACATGTACATTTTAATTTGATTAAACTAAACATTTTTGTTCTTATTGTTTACAATAATCAGAGCAACCAATGCAGTATTATTACTTTACTACTTCAGCTGTATTTTCCTATTAGTATTCATGTAATATTTACTTGAGATTTTTTTTTGCAGGTTGAAAGTAAACTACAGAGGACATTTTAACAACTTGAGAGTCATTAGTTTAGCCATTAGATCATTCCACATTATTACTCCAAACTTATTTAACATGACTTAAAGATTTTTGTGCATGAATTATATGAAAAATGATCCCCATTATTATTAATTATGCAGGTTTGTACTGAAATTCATGTAAATACATATTAAATATAGAACATAAGCTGTTGAAATCTGTGCAGGCTGGTCATCCAAATGAAGAGTTTGACACCTTTTTTTTTTTTTTTTTAATTTAAAATATCTAAATATTTCTCCTGCCACAAATGTCAAGGTCTGATCACTTAAATATACCTCACTTTCAGCACCTTCAAATCTATGAAAACCACTTGCAAGTAGCAACACTTGTGACCAGAAAGATCCCTAGTCAAACACACATCTGTAAAACGACCACAGAGCTGTAGTGTGAATCAGTCATGTAGCAGCGAGGACAACACAGGACTCCTGATTGTGATGGTCCAGTAGATAAAACTCCAAAACCTCAAGGACAGTGACAACAACCACAAATCACAGCACTGCACTGACAGCTAAAGCCACAATAAGACACTGAAGAGGCTCAGGATTTCTACTAATTAGCTGTATACAACCTGAGAGGAAGTGTTCAGTCAGTCCTGGATGGAAGAGAGACAACACACTGAGGCAGAGGCAGGGCGAGGAGATAGAGGGAGGTTAGAAAACACAGAGAGGGAGAGGCTAAGCTGCTGTTTTAAATAACTCTGGAGTTTCACAAACGGCCAAATCTGCCCGACGGCGGAGCTTCTCATCTCATCTGTTAGATCCACCGGCTGACCCAGACCAGTTCTCCATAAAGGAGGCTGGGAGCTGATTTAGGAGCAGCTTGTCATTTTCACTTCTTTTGTAATAGCTCACTTCAATGCAGCGTTTGCAGAGATGAATGGAGCCGCGGGCCCCACTTCAGAATCCCCGGAATACTCTTCATTAACACTTCAAGGCTCTCCTGCTGCATTATGGATCCGAAAAAAAGGAAAAAAACAAAACAAACAAACAGGAAGGGAGGCTGCATTTTAATTTTCACAACACTGTATCTTTTGTTCTGAGTCATAAGAGTTGATTTTCCTCTGACGCCCCTGTGTGCTGTGGTTCCAGAGAAGTAAACACATCTGTCACTAATTAGAGCATCTTGTAGAAGAATCAAATTCTGTTGGTTGCTTTTGCCGTTACTATGGAGGGAGTGACATAGCAACCGCATCATTAAATCTTTAAAAACACCCAGGTTATGTTGTGATTTTGCTGCAAGATAGTTGGATATTCTCTAATACACTTACCTCAAAATTCAACAAAATACAACTTCAACGATTTTAGACTTCTCTACCACCATCTTAAAAAGAATAGCTAGTGAAGAATCATTTTTACATGATTTTACATTTAGAATGATACCCATCTACAAATGACAGAACATTTTTATCTTGTTTATATTTCTAATCAACAAAAATGACCTACATCAGAGTACACAAAGTTGTAGGTGTGATGCAGTGACCTGCAGTGGGGTTCATGGCTGGGGGGGCACTGACTCTTTCAGAGCCAGATCTACAAATACATGGTGGCCTGAGAAACTGGAATAGAGAGAGTGAGCAAAAGGAATGGCCTGGGTATATGGGCTCTGCATCAAGTCAGCATAGGTAGACTGGCAGGAACTCAACAGGAAACCTTCAAAAAGAGCCATTTCAAACTAAAAATAAAAAAAAGTTTATGGTCTTACCTTTATTTGTACATGAAATGTAGTCCTCCATTTTTGATGAGGTGAATTAAAGTGTAAAAAGAGCGAAGAAGATTATAAGCGCATGAGTCTGTGGACTCACAGGCGCCATCTATCATGAGGCAGGGGTACTGTTTGCCTCCCCTAGTGACTTTTTCACTGCGGTTTTATGATTAATCTGCAGCCTAAAAACATTACAGAAATACATTCCATACGTTATGCAGATTATGGAAGGATAGAGCATATAATCAGAGTGTTTGAAAGCATTTTAACTGCGATATACAGAGGGACAGCGACACAATATTTTCATCGGGTACCAGCAGAGTTCATGAGGGGAGTAGACAGTTCTCCTGGAGGCACAGCACAGCGCTGCCTCACAACGCATCTCCTCCCTGTATTTGAACGGAGCATGCGGAAATTCTGCTATTCTAATTGACAAAAATAAATAAATAAATAATAACAATATTGGATTCGAACGGAAAATGAGTTTATAGGACATACCAGCTGACAACTATCAACATTTATTATATTTTATAGTCAAGTTTTTTTTCTTTTCAAGATTGACAAGGGAGGCTCTGCCTCCCCTGCCTCCTCTGACTGCACGTCACTGGTGTGATGTGCCCCAAGATTTATGTCCATATACAGGGTTCGTACACATTTTTCAAGGTCAAATTCAAGCATATTTCAAGCACTTTTAAGGGTCATTTTCAACTTTTTCCAGCACAGCACCTTATCGCTGGAGTAAAATACATATCTACAGGAATTCAAATACTCATGATTAATTTTTTTCACTTTTTATCACAATGATGTATATTGTATTATGCTATAAACATCTAAAATTATGTTTCATTATAGCAAAAAGTTTAGAAATTAAAGGAGAATAAAGTTTTATCCAAAAAAAAGGGAAGCCACTTAGCCTTCTTCAGGCACACTTTCACAAAGCAAAGACTAAGATAAAAATGTTTAAAAGTTTTATCTTTCAAAATGTATCGCTTCTCTGTAAGCAGCTTTGGCTTGACATCTAACCTGGTAGAGTTGATATTACAAATAAATTAATTAATTAGGTCACAGAGTTATAACTGCAAACACTTTCAAGCACTTAGTCTAAAATTCAAGCACTTTTCAGACCTAGAAAACACATTGAAATTCAAGCATTTTCATGGATTTCAAGCACTCGTATGAACCCTGCATATAGTGGAAATCTAAGCCAGTATCAACGCTATAAACTTACAAAGAAAAAGAAAAATACAGCAGAGTCAGGTGATACTACTGATGGTTAAATTCATTTTGTTGTATCGTGTCGAAATGAAAATTTCATATCACGGTTATTGTGACCAAAATTATCACGGTTATCATTATTATTGCAGTATTATTGAAATTATGCCCAAAATGTTCAAAAAGTACTGATGCACACACTGAAATAATTTAACCAAGTTGTATTTAATAAATAAATGGCACAATTCACTTTCTCTTGGCAGAAACGTTCAAGTATTAACCCTTAGGGGTCTGAGCCTATTTTGGCCATTTTTAAGTACTTTTGATTTTGCCTTTATATACTATATAAAGAAATGTTTACTATACCCATGTTTGATATCTTTTTTTTTCAGCACAACTTCATCTATTCAACTTTTTTCACTTTAACCTACTATATCAACATAAAAGGCCAGAAAACCCACAAAAATATATAAAATCCGATTTGAAAAATGTATATAATTTATTGCATAAATAACACAAAGATGCTTAACGAACCTTTTCAAAGACTTTAAAAGTGAATATTGGTTCCAAATATTAGGTATATAAAATCAAAATTGTAGTAAATTAAAACTATACTCAAATATTTGGCATAAAAGCATAGCTTTACATAGGGTTTTTTCCCCTAAACGTGCAGTAATCAAACACGGTTATCATGATAATTAGAATTTAAACGGTAATACTAACGGTTTGCAATTTTACTGCGGTTTATCGTTATACCAGTAACCGTTACATCCCTAATCGTGTCATTTTAATAATTGAGATGTTGATGGATTGGACACTAGAATAGAGCACTTTAGCTGACACCTGTAAGTTGTGAAATGATGTGAAAAATGTCTAAATATTGGTAGGAAATGCAGTGTTTCCCAGGCCAGACCCCCACTCAGTGTGTCCCCAAACATGCAAACAAACCTGCATCCATGGGGACCACAGACAGAATGAAAAATCCCTCAGAGAGTCAATTAAAACCCCGACTATATGTACAGAGCCAGTGAAATGTTGATCTGACCTGAATGAGCTGCAGAAACGCATTGAGACACCACAGTATATGGTGAGTAGGTCCTGTTAAGTTCTTGACCCAACGCAGACAGTCATCCTTAACTGTCCAACAAGGTTAGAATAGTTTTGGATTTTTCATTATAGTTTAGTTTTATTTAGTTTTGACTTTTTTTTTTCACTAATTCAGTTAGTTTAAATTCATTTTTAGAGCAGGTTTGCTAGTTTTTATTCATTTTCGTTGTTTTCGAAATGCTTAGTTTTGGTTTAGTTTTTGTTTTCATATCTTTTATCTTCTACGCCATCAAATTTAAATAAATCCCAGACAGAACTCTGCTGCTTTCTCCCAACTTTAGTCTCCATGTTTCCAGGTAGAGTGGGGATGAGAAGACGACTGTAAACCACAAGAGACGAGAAGTGACGGACCATTAAATATCATATGGTGCCAGCAGCTAAAATTGCTGGAGGGAAATAAATCGATTTCATATCAATCCAACATTGACAAAGATGAAAACGAAGGGAATTTTATCCATAATTTTTATCCGTTTTAGTTAGTTTTGTAAGCACAGGATACAGTTTCAGATAGTTATTTTTTTCTTTTAATTCTAGTTTTTATTTATTTCAGTTAACGAAAATGTTTTTATGATTCTAGTTTTCGTCATTTCGTTAGTTTTCGTTAACGATAACAACCTTGCTGTCAAACAGTCAAAAATGCTTAAAGGTGATCCAATAAAATCAGCTGGGATTTCCCACTGTCTACTTATGATAATAAATGGAGTTTGTGTACGGTAGCATTGACCGTCCTTCCGGTATCAGCCACATCCAGATGTCAAATCATGCCCTCAACATGTTTCAGGTGTTTCGGGAATCTTCTGTATCGCGATACACAATGAGATGACGACATGACGTTCATTAATGAGACAGTTCATTAAATACTGCTAGAGGAGGTCTGATATAGATCAAAGGGAGCGTAGTTTTGTCCATTTTAATACTTCACACACATTAAATGGACACAATTATTATGAACATATTGGGACAGGTGTTTTCAATGCCAATATCATATTCTCATAGCATAATTTCCCAAGTCATATTTTTGGGCTTTTTTTTTTTTCAGATATTTGCGTAACTTTACTCTCCTAATGGGTCAAAACACAGTAATGTCCCATAAGAAAGCGAACTTTAGTTGACTGCCACTCCAACATTTATTTCAATATAAAGTAGCTCCTTGTTTTGGATAATCCCTTATGGTCCAACTAAAGCAAAAATTAATTTAAAAGTAAAAATGTGGGTCATTTAGCAACACTAATCTGTCAAACTGTCTCTAAAATATCCCGTCAGAGATTTCGAATACCGTGTTTTGAGCCTAACACTGCTGCTTCATTTTTCATCTTTGGCAATGTCCTGAAAAAAATATAACTTAGGCAATTATGCCATGAGGCTAACAAGATGATACTGTCAAATACTACACATGTCCATCAATCGGCCATAATATTACGACCACTGACAGGAGAAGTGGTAATAATACTGATTATCTTAATAAAACGGGACCTATCAGTGGGTTTTATTATTATTATTATTATTAGGCGGCAAGTGGACATTTAGTCCTCAAAGCTCATGTGTTACAAACAGCAAAATGACCAAGAGTAAGGACCTGGGCAACTTCGACAAGCAGGAAATTGTGACGTTCAAATCACTGGGTCAGAGTACGAATGAATGAATGAATGTTTTTATTATTGTGTCTTGCATAAAAAAATATTCCCAGCCCTTACATGGGCTTATAAGACACCAAAAATACAAACCAAAAATCCAATGCCAGACAACAGGCACAATAGATATAAACAGAACAAAGTACTGGCCTATTTAAACAAACACATCTGCCACTTTTTCCAGGCTTTACAAACAAATAATGCTAATTTAAATACATTTGAGCTAAACAACCATTTCATCTTGTCATCATCAATGGCCTTGAACATATCAGGATTTCGGATACACATCTCATTAAACAAAGGGGCTCTCAGTTCATCATATAGAGGACAATACAAAAGAAAATGTGATTCATTTTCCACTTCCCCCAAATCACACAGTCCACAAAGTCTGTTTTCTTCTGGGGTTCGGGTAAATCTCCCACTTTCTAAGGCCAAGGGAAGGAGTCCTGTACGCAACTGAGCATCTCCAGATTTTTTGTTCATTCCTAATGTACAGAGGTTAGTACCAACCAACAGTGGTTTAAGAACAACCAGATCTCAACCAGTCCAGCATCTATGTGACTATAACATTATTACCACCTGTCTAATGTTGCATAAGTTCCCCTTTTTCCACTAAAACAGTTCTGAACCGAGGTCTAGAGTCCACCAGACCTCTGAAGGTGCGTGTGGGATCTGGACCAAGACGTTAGCAGCAGATCTCTGAAGTCCTGGAAATAGAGACGTGGACCTCCATGGATCAGATTTATTTGTCCAAAACCTCCCACAGATGATCACTTGTCCTGAGGTTGGGATGTCCTCTCTTAGTCCATTTTTGGTCAGTACTAACCACTGCAGACCAGGATCACCCAACAAGACCTGCAGTTGTGGAGATGCTCTGTCCCAGTCCTCACCGTTACAATATGGACTTGGTCAAAGTCACTCAGTTCATCATGCTGATCATTTTGCCGCTTCCAACACATCAGCTATGAGGACTAAATGTTCACTTACTGACTAATATATTAAACCCAGTGAAATGTACCAATGTAACGAAATAGTCTATATTATGTCAGTGGTCAGACTATTATGGCTGATCGGTTTATATATTTGCCATAAATATCACTGGAATAAATGTTTTTGTTTCCTTTAGTCTACACTTAAAAATATGTCACCATTTGTTTTTATTTCATTATATTCAAAATCTTTATTTCTTCGTTTGTTATTGTAATTGTTATAAAGGTTGTATGTATGGATTTCATCCCTCAAGTAATCATAAATAAATAAATACATAAATAAATAAATACATAAAATTTTAATCCATATGTTACCTTATAGAAAGAAAGAAAGAAAGAAAGAAAGAAAGAAAGAAAGAAAGAAAGAAAAAGAAAGAAAACCATTATAAGATATGAAAAAAGGAACATTACCAGCAACGTTTTTTTTTTGCTTGTTTTGGGGTTTTTTGGGGCTTTTTTTTTGGGTGGTTGGGTGGCGGTCATTACCAGTAACATTAATGCATAGTTACTTATGATTTCATAAATTCAACAAAAATTAAAATAAAAACACAACTGTTATAACTTATTAGTTAATACATAAGTTTACAATCTTTTGCATCTTTTGTCTTCCCTGGTCAGTTTTTTTTTGTTTTTCTTTTTTTGATATTTTCCTCTTAGGAAGATGTTTCTTGTCAGACAAACATGAAAATTGAAGCAGAATTTTTTTTTTATTTGTTGATTATTGAAATACTGGACTGATGAAGGAATGAATGAAACAGAAGATCTCATTATTCTCGAGTGATAGTGGGTATTGAAGTTTTGTTTGTACTATGAACTCAAATATATGAACAGTGATTTATCATGAATTAAACAGGTTACGGTGTGTTTTTTCCAATGTTGAGATGATTAAATACATATATTCAGTGTCAGTGAGTGGTGCAGGAACTCTGAGAACTGTTAAATGTGAATTTACTGCTCTTTGTGAAAGTAACCATGAATGATTGTCATTAAACCGTGTAAAACAAAAAAATATCAACACAAGAGCAAAAACATGAAACATGCTATATATCTGCTAGAAACCTGGCCCCCAGTTAACACTGACTAAAACCAATCACTCAGGAACCATAACCCTTTAATTCAGGGGTGACAAACATACGGCCCTGGGGCCAAAACTGTCCTGCCATAGGTTCCAATCCAGCCCACAGGATGAATTTGTAAAATAGAAAAATTACAATGACAGTCAAGGGTGTCAAATTACATTATGAAATATTTACATTTACAAACTATTTTCACAATAAAATGTGAATTACCTGAAAAGCTAAAGAAAAAAAGAAAAGAGAAGAAAAGAAAAGAAAAAGAAAAGTTTAATTTTAACAAAAAAAAATAAAAATTATTCACTGTGATCTGTAAGTTGTATTAATAATAAGATGAGACATAATATTCTTGAAATTGTGCTTATTTTCTTTAACATATGTCAGGTTGTACATGGTTGTTGAGGTTATTCATTATTTCATAATGCAATTTGACTTTTTCACACCAAAACAAAGTGAAAAATTTGGATTATTAGGTATGTAAAACTTATTATGCCTATTATTTTACTGGTTTGACCCATTTGACATCACATTGTGCTGTCTGTGGTCTCTGAGCTAAAATGAGTTTGACACCCATGCTTTAATTGCACTGACTGATGGTGTATTTGCGTTTCCCCTCATTGGACCAACATGTTCCAGCATCAAATCATTTGATGCGATCTGTCACAAACCACCGTGATGTGACTTTAACCTGATTTCACGCTGCATCTTGACACTGATTAGCCAAGTGTGTTTGCATCATTCATGAGTCATTTTTTCTGTTGCAGCAGAAATTAGAACACAGTGACTAAAGGATAAATGCTTTCTTCATCATAATGGGAAGATCTTTAAAAGTTTTAGTATTAATATTTTCCCAGATTAATCCTTCAGACAAATGGACCTTTTCTTTCTTAATTTACTCCACTACTGTAGTTATGTACAGATTTGAGGTGATTATATTTTACTAAATTAGGTCAATTTAAGCAGTTTTACTCTATTCCATTACATCTCGAGACAAATATTGTATTTTTTTCTCTATTCCACTTGTCAAAAAACTTTAGTTACTTACTGGATTACAGCTTTTCATCTCCTCCCTATCCAGAAAAAAAAATACAAAACTCCAAATATGATGACTTTTAACATTTGTGATGAAATGAAGCTTTTCTAAAACTCTTTGTCTGTCTTTGTTAAACAATTCTGAGCTTATGAAAGGTTGACTTATTAGAGATGGTATTTTTCACCAGACAATGACACTACTAAACACATTTGAACAATTTTCCTGAAGTTAAGCACTTCAGCATTTCCTCTACAAAGCACTGGCTACAAAAATGAATGTATAAATACAAACGTAAAGTAGTGGAGTAGAAAAGTGAAGAAAAACCTATAAACTAAAAAAGTGAAATATGCATAAAGCATGAAAAGATAAAGTATTTTAAAACAAACAAATGCAGTGTGATAAAAAAAAAAAAAACAGTATATGACTGTGATGAAGTACTAGTAACATAATATGGAAATACTCATTTACGCTTGGGAATAGCACTTAAGTAAAGTAGATGCATTCCACCACTGATTGTTAGATAAAATATCATTAATTAATCTATTATTAAATATTAATATGGCTTGCATTACAGTTTAACCTCAACCCAAAACATGTGAGTAATGCTTACACATTAATGCTTTAATGTTGATTGCAAACTTTGATTATAACATATGTACTTTAAGTGTATTTTGATCCTAATATTTATGTGCGTGTGCTTGTAACTTGTAAGATCTAAGTAGCATTGCATACTGGGAAACCAAACAAAGCCTAAGTGAAATCTGGCCTGTGCTGACTTTCAGAGGAGACGTGTTGGTTTTTGTTGCCAGCCAGACAGCTGCCTGATCTGTTAAATAGTTAATTCCTCCATATTGGATTCCCCTTAAATAATGCCAGCATCCAGTTGCAGGACTCTTCTTTCATCGAGAGGAAAGCTGACCCTGGACCAGGCGAGAGTGAGATATCAGCTTTCTGAGCGAGGAGTAGAGCTGACAAATAAACTGATTAGTTTCATTCTCTGAGCAGCCCAGCAGTAAATACCATCAGTTTGCAGGAGATGGAGACAAACTGGATTAATAAATCTAATCAGGTCAACTATCCTGCTGCAGAAGCCCTAGCACTACTATTACCACTAGAACTGCTAAGACCACCACTAATACACCCAGACTCACTGTAAATCACAATAACAACATGTTACAAGTTAAAGCTCTTTGCTCAGATCAGTGTCCTGTCAGTCATCACACTAATGCATACATCTGTTTTCTATTTTCACCACTGCCTGAAATGTCTTTACTATTACTGTGCTGCCATCTAGTGGTTACATCATTTATTATTTCTTTCAATTTGGAGGCTTTTTTTTTTTTTCCTTTTTCCAGTTGTGGAAAAAATTGCCACTAGAGTGGAAATACTACTAATACACTACCAGTCAAAAGTTTAGACTCACCTTCTCATTTAAATGGCATGAGATGGACTACAGATGACCAACCAGTGCTCAGCATCACTGGGAACTCCTTCAAGATTTTTGGAAAATATTTCAGGTGACTACCCTCATGAAGCTCATCGAGAGAATGCCAAGAATGTGCAAAGCAGTAATAAAAGCAAAATGTGGCTATTTTGAAGAATCTACAATATAAAACATGCTTTGAGTAATGTCACACTTTTTTTTAAACTACATAATTCCATATGTATTCATTCATAGTTCTGATGCCTTCAGTGAGAATCTACAACAGGGGTGTCAAACTCATTTTAGTTCAGGGGCCACATTCTACCCAATTTGATGACAAGTGGGCCGGACCAGTAAAATAACAACGGTGAAAAGTTATATTATGATCAGGTTTACATCTATAAAGTTTCCTTAAAAATCTGAATAAGAATGAACAAGTTGAATTGTCTTTAAAAAAAAAACAAATGCAATTTTAACAATATTATGCCTCGGTTTATCAGTTTATCATTTACACATATGCATTACAATCACACAAAACATTTAGTAACAGGCAGAATATTGGTAAAATTGCATTTACTTTTCTTAAGACATTTCCATTTGTTCATATTTGTTCAGGGTTATTCACATTTTTGGTAAAAGTATAGTTTGGTAATGTAAACATATTTGTGTAATTTTACTTTTTTACACCAAAAAAAAACAAAGAGAAAATTCGGGGTTGTCATTATTTAAATGTAAATTTCCCTATGGGATGAATAAAGTATCTATCTATCTATCTATCTATCTATCTATCTATCTATCTATAGGTTATTATGATCATATTTTACTGGTCTGACCCACTTGAAATCTAATTGGACTGTATGTGTTTGTATGTCGAACCATTTCACAAATTCATCCCGTGGGCCGGATTGGACCCTTTGGCGGGCTGGATTTGGTCCCCGGGCCACATGTTTGACACCTGTGATCTACAGTGTAAATAGTCATGAAAATAAAGAAAAAACAGGGGACTCCGAACTTTTGACTGGTAGTGTACACTGTGAATATGATCCACAATAATAGTAAAAGTTATGCAGTCAAACCTTACTTGAAAGATAAAACTGTCCATGTCATCTGCAAAATGAATTAAATGTGTTTCATGAAGTCAGTCACTGAAGTAAACATAACATGCCGGCACTTGAAAACCCTCAGTCTTCAGTCCACTGCAAAGTTTTTGCACATACGGACGGACAGACGGACGGACAAAGAACTGATGACAATACCCTGCAGTGAGGGCTGAAGGTAAAAATGGTTTGTCTTTTATGATTTTGGTTTCTTTTTATCTCTACATTGATGTATACATGTATGTTTGATGCATTTTTTTGCTGTATATGATGCAGCAGTTTATCATATTTCATCAGATCATCCTGTGTTTGCCGTCTCACAGTCGAGAACCACACTTTCTATGCAGTAAACTTTTCTTGAGCTCAAAATAGCTCAAGTGGAGATGAACACCTCATCCTTTTGTTTATCATAAACATTCAAAATAACACATTTGGAGAAATTTGATTTGCAGTGGATGGGAATAAGATGAAAGATTGTTGAGGGGAAAAAAGGGTATTAAATACAAAAAAGTACATATGTTTGAGATGTAGTAAAATAGTGGACTAAGGATAATAGATATTAAGTGTAAAGCTTAGTTAAAATGTTTCACCCTATGAGGAAAAAAAGTCAAATTTGGCAACATAATCTGATGCAAGTAAATCTGTTTTTGGAAAGTTTGCATTTTTTGTAAAGGTGTGACAATTCACCTCCTCTGTGCCTCCTACAAATGTGTTTTCTGCTTCTTCACCTTCGTTCCTTTCTTTATAAATAGTGGTCTCTTCCTCTTTTCCGTTTTCCTGCTCCTCTGCTCCCTAACATTGGTTTTAGTGGACCACCTTTCTCTGCTTTTGCTCCTGCTGTTCCTCATTTGTCCTCCTTTCCCTCTTTCTATACTTTTTATCTGTCTCCTTCTATTGTTCCTCTGTTCCACCTCCTCTGTTTTCTCCTCTCCTTGTATTCTTCCTGTACCACTCTCTTCTTCTGCTCTTCCTGTAATTCTGCTTTTATACACCTCCTACTCTCCTCCTCCTCCATCCAACTCATTCTTGGTCATCCTACTTCTCCTCCTCCTCCTCTTCATCATCTGTATCTTCCTCCTGCTCTTCCTCTTCCACCTCATGGTCCTCCTGATCCTCCTCTTCTCTTTCATCCTTTATCCCATCCCCCTCTGGCTCCGACTCCTCCTTATCCTCCTCCTTCAGACCCTCCACCTTCTTCTTCTTCATTGTCTTGATCCTTCATCCCCTCCTCTTCTTGAGCTTTCATCTCCTCCTCCTCTTCCTCCTGATCCTTCAAATGCCTTCTCATCTTCCTCCTCCTCTTCATCGTCATGCATGTTCAGATTCAATTCATTTTAAATATATGCTCTATAGGCACAGATGGGAAATGAACAACATTGCCAAGGATGTATCTAATGCTTCTCCTCCTCCTCCTTCCGACTTTCCATTTCCTCTTCCTGACTCTCCTTCTCTTAAGGCTCTCCTCAGTCTTTCCTCTCTCCTCCTGCTCCTGCTGTACATTTCTTCTTCTTCTATTTAACCTCCTCGTGTCCCTCCTCCTCCCCTGCCTCCTCTCTGTCCCTCCTGGACCAGACTATTAATAGAAACAGGGCAAGCGAGTGACAAAGATAGCCCAGGAAATGGGTCCGTGTAATCCCTGGGTCCTGTCTGCATCACACACACTCAGGTTTCACCTCATGAATGCGACTACTAACCAGGGTAGCAGGGTCAAAGGTTTTGGCTAATAGGGTCAGGAGCAGGTTTGAGGTGTAAATGCAGCTCATTGTAAAATCATCATCTGTGTGTCTCTGGTTTGCACACTCAGATGTTTCTGTCTCATCTCTTAGGGTCTGAACTTGGCTCATGCAGTAACCTACTTCCTTATATAGCTCTAAACAGTCTAAACACTGGACTTCAGCAATAAAACGCATCTTCATCATGATGTGATCATGCTCTATCATGGTATTTGTACACAGCAAATTTAATTAAGAACTATCTTACCATCACATCAGAGTTTCATCTTTATATTTGGAATTTCAATAAAAACAATGAATGTTCTGTATGACGTTCACTCTCTTCCATGTTTATTTGTGATGCTGTCATGCTAATTTCCTGCCTGTATGTATCTGTGCAATATAGAAGAACACAAACTATCATCCAAGTGACAAAAAATATTGCTGTGAAGGCTATGAATTCCAACATGATAAAGCATAATATTAGATGATATACTTAAAGGTGAGGGAGACTTTTGTGACCAATTTTTCATTAAATCTGTAAAACCTCAGTCATAGCCTATGTATCACGAATCTGTAAGTCTTTCTGGGATTACTCACCTGAAACTCTTGCATCACAGTGAACAATTTCTTAGTGCCATCCACCATAAACAAGCCATGTGTTTACAAACAGAGCCGGGAGGTCACACGGGCATCTTCGGAATTTTGTTGCGACATGCATTGTGGGAAATGGAGGTTTGCGCAGCCGCCTGACAGTGGCAGTGGCAGCGCAACCATATGATATTATATGGATGAAACAAACACGACGTGGAAACAGCTGAAACGCGGAAGCGGCTGGAGGAATATGTATAGAGGGAAAGGAGCTCCTGCCGTGTCCGCGTCGTGTCTGTAGCAGCTACCGCTACCGCTGCTGCTGCGCAAGCCTCCGTTTCCCATGTTGCGACAAAATTCCGAAGATGCCCGAGTTACCTACTGGCACTGTTTGTAAACACATGGCTTGTTTATGGTGGATGGCACTTCGATATTCAAAAGACTTAGAGATTCGTGATACTTAGGCGATGACTGAGGTTTTACAGATCTGATGAAAAATTGGTCATGAAAGTCTCCCGCACCTTTAAGTATACACGATAAACACATCTCAACAGAATCCCTGGAAAATGATAAATAAGGAGAAATATTTTATTTACAAACACCATGCACTCACATTCAGCAAGAACACAAAGTCCCAGGCAGTGGTGACCTACTGTCAGATTAATAGGTGTACATATGGTGGTGACTGTGAGATTAGTTGCCTATTTTCACTGTGGTATTGATCCTGTTATCACAGGTTTTCCTAATATTATACATATCTGTAGTTTACATTCTATTAATACAGATGTGACAAGTTAAAGAACAAAACAACATAAAATGGTGATCCTTGTTATTTATTCTACAGTCTGTGGAAGGGCTAGACAATATAGCAATGAATTAATTTGACCAACTGAGGTTTTGCTTTGTCAAAATTGTGAAAAATGCCAAAATCGCAAAATTGAGATTAGTCCTCTAGAGGTGTTTTTTGCTCACAACAAATGCAAAGTGTAACCCATTTGCTTTTTGTAATATATTATTTGTGAATGTATTTCTTCAGTCATATATGGTATAGTTGATATGGTAAAGTTTTGTCTTTATACATATAATTCATGTAATCAGGAAACAATCCATCACAATATTGAAAAAAAAAAAAAAAAAAACATAAAATGTCATTCCCAGCTATTTCCCAGCTCTACTATGAGGGATGAACATTACTTTAATAATCATATTCTGTCATTAGGTGGTAAAATGTACCACAGGCGTTCATATATAGGCAATGGACTGTTCAAGCAACAAAGCAACAACAGTATCCGATAATCAATGGAAACAGTTCTGCTAATGTTTGATCACCCACAAATAATTACTGTGTGCACAAAAAAGCAACATGACACTGACAAGGCTCCTTTCACTCAGACATTCACTGTTTGGTGCATTTTTTCACATTGTGCCACATTCTTGACGTGTAACTGACTCATCAGGATTGTTTATTTTGGCCGCATCGTTTACCAGCACTGTTTCTGTAATTTCAAGAACCTGAACTGAAGAGCATTTTCACACTTTGGTGCAAGAGGAAGAGTCAGGGATCAGAGTCTGTTCTGTACTGTATTGCATAAGGAGAACCAAAATTATCAGCACGACTTTTCACCAAATATGTGCCTCGAATGAGTTTCTTAATTGTGCAATGACAGACAATTTGACTCTCAAATTTTTCTATTTTCTGGACATTTTCATGTATACATTCCTGTCATTTTGTTGTTAAATACTTTTACAGCTCATGGTCTGTTAATTCAAGCAAAGGACACAGCATTTCATGTCTCTTGAATACCTTTCTGTCTTTTCAAAACTCTTTTTTTTAGGCTAATTCTTTTGAGCCTGCTCTCCTACAAACTGTTGCTTCCACCTCCGACTGTAGGTGGAAGGACGTGGCAGGGATTTTGTGCACAATACCCAAGAGACAGTGATAAACATCATGCTTCATCTACTGTAAGAACTCCCTGACCTCTTGCTGTTAAACAACTTGACTTGATTTAGAGTCAAACTTACAACACATCCCAGCACAGTTCTCTATGTGCTCTCTCTACCAAGTGTTAGATTCAATAACACTGCACACACTTTAACACTGCCACATTCCACATGAACTCATGACATAGCGCATTATTAAAAAAACACTACATCCTTTCAAAAACGCTGTGCCAATAAAAAGGTACGGTAATTTAAGTCTTGATAAAGTCACTAAGGGGAGAAGTGGCTCAACTATTTCCATCATCCTTCCATAAATACAAAAATATTCATATAATTCACTTATAAAACCAGCCCTACGGGAAAAGACCCAAACAAGTGGGGTTTTTTATATTGTAAAATGACTAAAACGACAAAATATCCATTTGTTGATATCACGAGAATAAAACTGACTCCTGCAAAACATGGTTCTGAATAAAAAAAAAATAGATTCATATCAATATTTGAACACATGTACATTAACTAGTATTTTAACTGTAGGACTGGGTTGAAATTTTCCTTAGAAACCAGCAGCAATATTGTTTTATATCTTTTTTTAAATATCATTTTCATTTATTCTTTTACTATAAGGCTGTGCTTTGTGTACGTTATCAAACAAAACAAAATATTGCAATTTTTTTATGTTTTATTAGACAGTGAACAAAAATATGATAATGTTCAGTGAATGAAAATGTTCTTCATCTAAATTTCTGATTCTGTCCATAAAAAAAAAAAAAAAAATTAAAAACCACAAATAATCATAATGGTTTCTTTAATTTTCACTCAGCCTTTAAACATTTATCAAACTTGTATCATGGTAACCTTTTAGACCATATCACCAGTATTATTTTACAACTAATTTCACTTATATAAGAAATATGTGCTGTCAGTGTATTTTGACAGTAACCATCAACTCAATCTACAGCTGTAGTTGAGACCATGAGTCATACTGAAACTTTTATGGTTAACCCATAAAGACCCAAGCAACCACCAGCCAACAAAACCATCTACTGATCTAAACTGTTTAATACTTGTTGATCCACTAATCCTATCAATCCATATGTACATTTTTTGGTGTAAAATACACTTTGTCATCTTTTCATGGTCATCAGATATGACCCATTTGGACATTCAGAGACTCTGTGGTGAACATGGAAACACTGTCATCTTCTACAACATTGATTCACCAGTAAAACCCATGGAGTTTGGTAAATGACAGTGCTTGGCATTATGCTCAGTTAATGGTATATTTTGATGAAAATGTCAGTTTTTCTTCAGTTTTCTCTAGTTTTTTATATAACAGCCCTCAACTTTAATCTGACCTTTTATGAACATCTATATGATCAGTGCATTAAATATTGGAAAATACCTGATTTTCACTAGAAAAATGCTAAATAGAGAAGAATATTTTATAATAAATGGTGACAAATCACTTAAGAAATGTTAAATATAGAGAAAAATAATAATTTGGGAACTGACATAAAAGCAGCACTGGGTCTTTATGGGTTAAATTCAGGTTCTAAAAGCATTTGGCTGGGATTAAAACAGGGAAAAGTTTCAGGGCTTGTACCTGCAGATCTTTCGAGAGCACATTACAATTAAATGATATGTATATATGGATTACAGAAACAATGTCAACATTTTATTCTGGTGAGTGGCCTGTTTTTGAGCTGTGGATGAACACACATTGGTGCTTTAAGGAGAGTATTCCCAGCAGTTGTCTGTATGTACTGAAGGATGAAGACTAAATCTGGTGGGAGTGGTTTCTTCCTGCATGGCAGTCTTTCCCATCCATAAGAGACAAACCTCAGTGAGTGTTTTAATGAGAATTAAATTACTTCAATCACATCTCAGCCCAACTGAACATGTGTAGGAAGTTTTACCTATGGTGTTTGACAAGCCTGTAAACCCACCACCATCAGAACAACAACAAATGAGGGAATATGATTCGTTAAAATAATGCTCATTCTTCACAGACCAGCACATGGTGGAAAAACACTTTACAAAGACATTATATCTTGGTTCATCCATTTACCACCAGACTGTAAGTGTGTCTTTAAGTATGTGATCACCTATTAAATTCATCAATAACTACATATCTCCGATTCCACCCTTAAATATGAATATATTCTGGCTTTGTCCTCTGAACAACACATTTGAGGATGTTATTTTAGAAAGCACTGATCAACATTTTCATTATTTTCTGACATTTTATAGACCAAACAATGATATTAATCAGTAGATTTTGTCCTCAGGGGTGTTTTCAGTATGGTAGGTGTGTTAAATAACATTTCAAACTAACACCTGAATTGCTTATCAGATTCTTAATACTGGGCAACACAGTGGTGCAGTGGTTAGCACTGAAGGCTGGCTGGTGGGGGTCTTTCTTTGTGGGGTTTGTTGGTATGGGTACTCCAGCTTACACCAGCCATCCAAAGACATGCACCTTAATAAGTTAACACAGGGCTGTCAAACTCATTTTAGTTCAGGGGCCACATTCAGCCCAATTTGATCTCAACTGGGCCGGACCATGAAAATGATAACTGTGAAAAAAGTAAAATTATATTATGATCAGGTTTACATCGACAAAGTTTCCTTAAAAATCTGAATAACATGAACAACTTGAATTGTCTTAAGAAAAATAAGTGCAATTTTAACAATATTATGCCTCGGTTTATCAGTTTATCGTTTACACATGTGCATTACAATCACACAAAACATTTAGTAACAGGCAGAATATTGGTAAAATTGCATTTACTTTTCTTAAGACATTTCCGTTTATTCATATTTGTTCAGGTTATTCACATTTTTTGTAAAAGTATAGTTTGATAATGTAAACATTTTCATGTGATTTTACTTTTTTTACACCAAAAAAATAAAGAGAAAATTTGGGGTTGTCACTATTTATAGGTTATTATGATAATATTTTACTGGGCTGAACCACTTGAAATCTAATTGGACTGTATGTGGAACCTGAATTAAAATGATTTTGATACCAATAAATTGTTAATATCTTCAGTGTAATTTTTGCATTTTAAAAATTCATCCCGTGGGCCGGATTTGACCCTTTGGCAGGCCGGATTTGGCCCGTGGGCCGCATGTTTGATACCTGTGAGTTAATGGGTCGATCTAAATCACCCACAGGTGTTAATGTGAGAGCAAATGTTTTTTTTTGTCTTTACACTGATCAGCCATAACATTCTGACCACTGACAGGAGAAGTGGCAATAATATCATTTTATTACAATAGGACATTTCACTGGGTTGGATATATTAGAAAGTAAAAGCCGCGTTTCCACTACATGGTACCAGCTCAACTCAACTTGACTCGGGTACCAGGAACTATTTCTGGAGGCTGTTTCCATTACAGGATAGTACCGACTTTAGAGTACCTGGTTGTCATAGCGATGCTGCATGTAACTTCCGTGGTTACTGATAAACTCGCTTGTAGCATGTTGCCCTGTCAAGCTCACGCTGAATCTTTTCATCAGCCACCTAGGACAGAAATGTCTGAACCTCCTCGACCGACCACGGTGTCGTTTTGTGGACTGTCATCATGGATGTATTTAGCCTTGTCAAGGGACAATTTGAGTCTCCGCATGATGGGAGTCGCGCATGTGTAGATATCATCCGGAGACTCAAATCGTCCCTTGACAGACTCAAATCGTCCCTTGACAGCTGTCCTGCAGGGATTCATGGCTCTAAAATGGGGCCATGAGCAACGCAGACCCAGTGAGTCCTGGCTCTGAGTGTTTGTATGCAGACTGACTGGACAGAAATGGCCTGAAACGGCTGAACTGGCTCCACTCTGCCGGCTAGACCATGGCGTCCCAGGCTAGACTGTGCTAAACTTGGTGCTGCGCTAACATTACTTCAGAGCCGAGCCATGCCAAGCAAACCATGACCGTGTGTGCGTGCGTGTGTGTGTGTGTGTGTGCCAGGTGGAGATGTTAGCTGTATGTCAAGGGACGATTTGAGCTTCTGGATGATGTCTACACATACACGACTCACATCGTCTGGACACTCAAATCATCCTTTGACACGCTTGTCAAGGGATGATTTGAGTGTTGATTCTAGTCGTGCATGCGTAGAAGCATTTATCTCTGTCGGCCATCTTTTACGACTCGCTACAGCATTCTCACGAGCACAAACGATTCGCTAAAGCACCACGATTTCCCCCAGATTTAGATCATAACATTTGTCACCTGGATAGGCTCTCAACTGTGAAAGAAATCCAAAGTAGGCACATAAATTGACTCTCAAAATCACTTCTGATTGCTACAAAGATACTCCTCAAAGTCAAGTCTCTGTACTTTTACAGAATTTGACTCCTATAACAATGATTTGTCCTAACAAGGTTGCCGTAGCGAATCCTAAAATATGGCCAACAGAGATAAATGCTTCTATGCATGTGCGACACATCATCCAGAGACTCAAATTGTCCCTTGACAAAGCCCACCGGAATATTAACTGTCAACTTCCGAATCTGGTTTGTCAAAAATGGCAGGCCGAGCATTGATGACGCAATGACGCAGTAACAACTCTGTGACCAATCAGTGGTCTGCAGTGTTTACACATTACATTTTAGTATCTCTTCACCTGTTTTGGAATCTCAGACGAGCAGATACTAAAACAATAGTACCAGGTACCAGATTCTAGGTACTTTTACGTAATGGAAAGGCAAAAAGGCAGAGTTGAGTCGGTACCATGTAGTGGAAACACAGCTTAAGTGAACATTTAGTCCTCAAAGCTGATGCATTAGAAGCAGCAAAATGATTAACAAAAGGAACTGAGTGACTTTGACCAGGTCCATATTGTAACGGTGATGACTAGGCCACAGAATCTCCATAATTCCAGATCTAGTTGGGTCTTCCTGGTCTGCAGTGGTTACTACAAACAAAAATGGACTAAGGAAGGACATCTCAATCTCAGAGCAATTCATCTTGGTCCAAATACCACAAACACCTGCAGTGGTCTGGTGGAGTCTAGGCCTTGGGTCAGAGCTGTTTTACTGGAAAAGGGGAACCCACATGATATTAGACAGGTGGTAATAATGTTCTGCTCCCATAGATGCTCGATTGGTTGAGATCTGGTTGTTGTTCTTTAGATACTTTTAGTAGATACAAAACACTTTACATTGGGAATGAACAACAAGATCTGGACATGATCTGACCCGGTGACTTGACCGTCATAATTTCTCCCTCGTCAAAGTTGTTCAGCTTCTTATGTTGTTCATTTTACATTTTACTAAAGTGTGTATTTTCAACAGTATTTTTTCCCTCAATTTCAGCTGCTGAAGCTTTAAATAACATTTTAAATAACTGCGAGTTGTGGCCCTCTCTTTTTGTTTAGCATTTATTCTAATTGTTCTTGGAAATCAGTGTCACGGTAAAATACCTGAAAAATTAATTCATTTCATGAGGTTTTACGAAAACTTGTGTGAATCACTCTCAAATATGATGTATAAAACAAGAAGCTCAGCCAACATTAATGAATGTAGTATATTGGCTGGGTGTTGGTGAATCTCACTGCTTTTTAAGCCAGGTTAAGAGAAGTGCAGTAAAATGTTCAAGGCGCAGTCCACTTAGTAATGTCAGGTCAGGCGTTTTCCATCAACCGTCAAAGGTGAAACTCCTGTGATGACACCATTGAAGGGGAGTGGCCTGGGTCAAACTGCAGTGAAACTGAATAAGAGTCGGAGTCCATTTCACTCCGCAACATCTGATCCAGTTTGTTTGGAGAGGATCAACCTCAGTGACGCAACAGCAGAGGCAGCACTGATAAAGAAGTCGAAAATAATGAGTGTGAGCAGCTGCTCCTCACCCCGTGTTACATTTAAGAAGGTGAAAGAAAAAGCATGGAGTTAAAGCATCAGAACTTAAAATTCTGATGGTTATAAAATCTTTCATAACTGGTAGATTTAATGTTGTAAAATTTTCCATGATAAATACAACAATTTTTATTTCACGTACTGACGTTTAAAGTATAATCAAGTATCACTGACAATTTAACCTTGACATTCCCATTAGTGTTTAACCAGAGTTTACTCCTTAACATAAGCCGTTTGCGGATGTCTGAGAACCGTCCTTTGTTTATATGCAATTTTATGAGCACTTTCATGGCCTTTGTCATTTAATTTTTGCCTGTACAAACACTGTCCGCTGATGCAAACCTTGAACAAAGAAATCCTGCAGCCTGATGCACAAGTGAGTTTAGTATGTACAACAGCAGAAAAATGGACTGTGTGAAACGTAAATCTTCTCACTTTAATGGGAGAAAAATTACAACAAATTCACAAGGTTTGAAGAATCCAACTTGAAAACAGAACCGTCATTCTAGTAACTTATTTGAGCTTTAGATAATGTGGTTATCCTCCTTTTTTCCTGCTTTGACACTATATAATGTCACCTATTTGAGATCATCAGCAAAGGCTCATACTGCACACATACTGTCTTAAGTTTATTTATTTCAGATTATTTCATAGCACAAATGAGAAGCAGTTTTAATATTAGCAATGCTAAATATGTAGTTACCTACATGTATAACATCTGTCAAATATTATAATTAACCAAAGTCACAATATTGCAATAAGCAACATAACTAAATGAAACAGACAGCTTTTTGAAATCTTTATATCAAAATTTAATTTTTGGGGGGAAAAAAAGCCAGAACTCTGGTGCCTAAAAGGTTAAAAACTGATGTAATGGAATGTAACATTTATAGTGCAACACTGAATAAGAATTATATTTTTAAAGTTTACATGCCAAAATCTGCAGGAAAATGGCTCAATCTCTGTAGTTTACACGACATACTATTCATTAATTATGTGGCATGTCAACAGTTTGCTTGGTAGGTAGTAGAATATATGTTTTTCTGTTTTATTGTTGTATATTGACACCAACATGTCCCAAAAAAACTGATTCCCTATGAAATACATCCTCCCGGCCTGCTGGATACTCTGAGTAAAAAAATAAAACAAAACAAAACAAAACAAAAAATGACCTGAACATCAGATTTAATCTACATCCACACTAGTGCTTAATTCAGATATATGGAGGAGATTCTTTTGTTTTATCTGACTCACTTGTAAACTTGTTGCATTTCTGAACTGACAACGGAACAATAAAAAAAGATGCTGGATATGCTGCATCTTGTGCTTCTAGATGTTCTTTTAAGTCTTCTAACACTGCAGTCAGTCACTCTTCTGTGGCCATTTTAACACACTCCTCCTCCTCCATCCCCTCAGGTTTGTCTTGCACATAAATGTCACTCCAAATACTTCTGATTTCTAACAGATCACTGTCCTCCCACTGACTACCCCCATCACAGCTGTCTTCTATGTTTGTGACTCCTGCCAGTGCAGAATTGTGAAAAACATCAGTCTAGAGTAATGTAAAATTCAGATGATGAATTCTAATGTGACTGTTCTGACAGAGATCACATTGCAAATAAATTCAGCTTTTAAGTCCATGTTTGTTGGGCTACTTTCACTTCAATAGTGGGACAAGATTCAATGATCAACATGAGCCAGACAAAATAAGTTAACCCATAAAGACCAAAATATCCACCGTTGATCAAAACCATCTACTGATGTCAACTGATTAATACCTGTTGATCCATTAATCATATCAATCCATGTAAATAATTGGTGCAAAATACAGTCTGTCATCTTTTCAGATATAACCCATTTGGACATCAGAGGCTCCGTAGTGAACGTGGAAACACAATCATCTTCTACAACATTGATTCACCAGTAAAACCCATTGAGTTTCATCAATGAAAGTGGATGGAGATACTTGTTTTTATGTTCAGTCATTGATACCTTCGCTGAAAAAATGTCACTTTTTCTTCAGTTTTCTATTTTTCATATAATAACCCTCAACTTTACGCTGAGGTTTTACGAACATCTACATGATCAGTGAATTAAATGTGGGAAAATACCTGATTTTCACTGAAAAATTGCTAAATAAAGGAGATAATATTACAATAAATTGTGATAAATCACTTCAGAAAGTTTAAAGTTTATAATTAGCACTGGGTCTTTATGGGTTTAGTCTGCATGTTATGTAGTCGATTACCTCAAGTTTTAAATATATACCTGAACGAAAAAGTCGTACACTCTAATATTTCATTGGACCATATTTATCCATGGCATCATTTTAACAAGCTTATGCAATGTTATGACATTTATTTCCTTCATTTTTTGGACACATAACATTGCTCAAACTAGACCTGACCAAGACAACTCCAGATCATAACACTGCACACACTAAGCATGATGGGAAAACACTTTATCTGCCTCTTTTGACCCTGATGTGCCTGGACTCATCCGACCACATGATTTTTTCCATTGAAACACAGTCCAGTCTTCATATTCTCTATCAAATTGATGGATGTTGAGAAGCAACTTATTGCATCAACTTGGGCTAAAGAACTTGTTGCAGCTGAAATATTAATCACTACTGTGTTTATCCAATGAAAGGATCTGAAGTATTTTCATAGTTAAATCCAGCTGGAGACTCGTTTCTTGGTCAAGTAACATATATAAAGCCCACTGATTAAATTAAGCCAATTACAGTATTTCAATACCAAATGTTAATTGAAAAATCAATCCTTGCACAGAATATCATCTCATACTTTTGCCAAATAGAGTTGATATGTTGGTGTGTATGGAGCCAATTTCTCATCAAAACACATGAAAAATGCCGTACAATTCACAAACAAACAAAGCACTAAGGAGACAAATACACAACATATTTATTTCTATTACTTCCGTCACCATTTCTGAAACCTGTATATTACATGTATAAATACTATATCTATCTCCTTTTATAAGATATGACCTCCTCCTGACACCCATAATAACAGCATTTACACTAATTGATATGTAGACGCTTCTTGTCATTTTTAAGGAGGAGTTCTTCATTACTTTTACTCTCTTCCTCTTCAACTGTACAACAGTGTGCAGCACAACATACTGTTCACTAGATGCAGCTTAGAAATATCAACAGACTCCAAAAGAAACAAGAACACGTTTTACATATTTAGTCTTTAACACATTAAGAAGAACATAAAGTATTAGATGTCTGAATAATCTGTGCATGTCTCACACAGAAAAGCAGAGGATCATTAACTTGTGTTGAAAGTGAAAAGTCACCAAAAGGAAGTAAAAACAGTGAGTTTGCAGCTATACAGATATAACAGTGTCAAGGCCTTTATCAACACTCCAGATATGATTGACAGACTCCAGAGACAGGCCGAGGACTGCCGCTAACAAACAGAGTAGCTGCTGGCCAGAGCAGCTGTCCTGCCTGTCAGCTCTAATCAGGTTACAAGAGGAAAGCATCGGTCAGAAGGTCCACTCATCATCCTGATTAGGATTCTGACAGACTAATAATTAGTAATCTACCCAATCAATCATATCATCTTACAAGACGGGTGCTATTCCTGGAAGAACACACTCCCCCCTTGTGTTCAATAGCAGCTTTTGTCTTTTCAGTCCTTTAGTTTTTAGTGGAAACTGATTCTGCACTGATGAGCAGGATCAGATCTACAAACTGAAGGCCTCAAGTGAAGGTGGAGGTTTTGTTTTACCAATGGCCTTAGGTGTAGAGCTGTTTCTCAACAGTCTTTAAAAAGGAAGTTGTGGGATACTATTATAGAGCAAACAACTAACTCATTATATCGGCAACTATTTTGAGTTGGATTATTAAAACGTTTGCTTCTCTATTTTTATGTTCAGAGTCAGTGAAATATCTTTAGGTTTTGGACCGCTGGTTGAGAAAAAGACATCACAATCACACGTTTTTATCTTTTACAGCACAAACAATTGATTCATCGAAAAAATAATCTGCAAATCAATATCTGATGAAAATCACGGACGTCGTGTTGGGCATATGATGACTGCATTAAAACCTTTTACATTGGATGTAGGTGATTTACAGCAAGGTAAGATCCCTATGGGGTCTAAGGTGTTTCATGTGATCCGATCCAAAGTGGACTAGTCTACTGCATCTGAACACACCTAGTTTTAGAATGTGCCCCTAAATGCATCTCAACTGATGACATGCCACTTCCTTGCTTTTTATTCAAACAAATATGATCTAAGATTTCTGTCAAGTTTGACAGGTTGTGCTTATAATGTTCCTTTACAAATGTACTTCACCGTCTACAGACTATTGGCAGCTTTTAAGGTGGAGTATCTTCTTATGTCACTCCATACATAAGGCAACAGTAAAATAATCCAGACACACCAAAAATTTCAATATGACAACTTTAAAAAATTAAATTTGTCTGTGTTAGCATTCTTACAGGACATGAATCAGTGATGACTGAATCTTTAAGCACTGAAAACACGTTAATGAATTTCTATTGGATTATGAGAAGTGTAGATATTGCATTTCCTCACAGAGGAATAAATGTAGTAGTGAAACGTTCTGGTGCGCTCAGGCTGCAACACACGTATGACACTCATAATACATTGTGGTGGGATTCAGTTTTCATGTGTTGATGCACTGCATAGTGCACGTACACTCCATAGGGAGTTCTTCAGTTCCTGTTCAGACTAAGAATGTGAAAATATTTGGCTCAGACCACATTCAAAAATATTCTGAATATGTTCACACCTGGCATCAGACCAGTTGGCGTGTGATCACAAAGATCAGGAAGGAAGTTAATGACAGATCAGAACAGGGTTAGTAGTGAGAGTGGGAAAACTACTGTATGACTGTCAAAAAACTCCAGACTATTGCTTACAATATGAAAATAGTCAGCATACAAATGCATAATGTCAGCCACACAAATAACAATTATCCATTACAAGCGCTGTTGCAATATAGTCAATGAACAATGGCATTGTGACTCAACTGTAGAAAACCCAGTTGCATCCAGTGATAACGATACCCAGTATCTTTGTTTGCACTGCACTGTATGTCTGTATGGCTCAAATGAGCCTTACTTACTCAAGCACTCTCATTTGTTAGCTAATATTCTTAATAATCTTGGAGCAAGCTATTTTTCAGAACATCTTTAACAATGTTTTTAGTAGCAGTTAATTAAATGTGTGTAAATATGAATGTTCAATGCAGCCCAAGAACAGTAAAGTTTATTTACTGTATCATAAAAACTCAGTCTAAGGCATGTATTAGTGACATCCTGAGTAGGCTCCAGCTGATCATCTTTCAATATGTGGACACTTAAAATAGACTTTTAGGTCTTGGTTTGATATAGTTCAGCTTAAGAACTGAACTTATACTTTCAATGTTTTACCATTAGATTGAGTATTTTTACATCACAAGAACTTAACTGAAGTACAATGACCATTGCTCTTAGAATTGGTGTTTCTTAAACAAAAGACTGACCTGAGAGTGACCTTAAAGGAAAGCCCCGAGGGTCACCAAGTTTATGAGGAAATATCTTCTTATATCCATAACAACTTAAACAGCAATCTGGCAAACATCTGCCCTCCAGAAAACGTACTATATTTAACTTTTAATGACATAATTTCTGGAATGGCATGTTTTTTTAACAGGCTGCTTTACTGGACTTTTAAAACAAACAGCAAATTATGACTTACAGCAGTGGAGGCATTGGGTGCTTCTCTGTTTGGTCAATAATCGGCAGACTCTTTGTCCATTTTGATAATCACATAAAGATCCTTTAAAGCCCTTGACTGTTTGTAGACAGCAGGAGGAGGAGGAGGAGGTGGAGTCCTCCTAATAGGCGCCTCTCCTTCCTGTTTCTCCTCCTCTCTCCTCTCGTCTGTCCTTCGAGGTCTGCAGATTGAATCCTCTCCTCTGGAGTCCAACATTCCCACTAGGCCCTAAAAACGACCGCTTTTAATTAATTGCTCTGCCAATCCATTAATAGCAGCTATAATTAGAGAACCATGGGAGATCACTGGGAGATTAAACGAACCACCTGACTGAACTTGAATTTGCACTTGTTACCTCTTTATTTCCAACAGAGCATATCTAGGATCTGACACCTTAAAGACCTGCAGACTCAAGGTCCTTTATATCATACAAGATTTTAAGTAGATCCATAAGAGCTGAGGCTGCCAGACGGTTCGTTCTCTGCTTCATGTGAACCTCATTAGACAGACAGTGAGCAGCACTGACTAACACACAAAGTGATGTATTACTCAGAGGCCACCATGGATCAAAAAGGAAGTCAGACCGTTAAGTGTAGCTGACAGCGCTGAGTCCTACATTTAGTTTGACTCTGTGAGCTCATACACAGCGGTGATTAGTGCCCGTCTGCATCGAGTAACTGTATGTGTATGGACATAAGCAAACCATATTTTATCAGTACAACAGAAACACTTAGTCACAGCTTAGACTGTTTGGGCCGTAAAGGGACAGTCTGTGATACCACACTGAGGAAAATAAGGGCTAAACAACTGTACTGTACCGTAGCAGCTTTGTCATCACCATTATTTCATGGTTACAACTTTTTTGATGCTTGGTGCAAAAGGAAGTCTGTTGCATACATTTTACTTCAATTTTTTAGACAGTTTGTTGCTACAGAGTGACATGTATCCAGTGTATGTACAGTAATCCACCCGTCACGCCACTCTTTAACAGTTCATCAAACAACCACGGGTAAGACAACTCAAGAATATGAAGAAGGAACAGGAGAAAAGTACAGTGGACAACAATAAGGGATTAAATGTTAAATATCTTAATAGGTAAAACCACTGACGGCTACTAGAAGTTACTTCAAAAAGCTCCTGCTCCCATCGACTTACCCTGAACATCTCCCTAAAAATGGTAAAAAAAAAAATCATTTAACTTTTATCCTGAAAGGATTTTGTTTTAAGTTGTTTCATACAGACCCTCCAAATGATTCACCTTTAATTTAGTGCCCTGTTATTAAGACTTTAGCAGCTTTGACATCTATCAGACTCTGTTGAATAAAACATTGTTTCTAGACCGAAAGATCCACAGTAGGTTACACTTGTAAAACCGTCACACATCAGTAAGGTAACATTTAGCCTTACCTCACCCTTTAATCTCCCCTAGTTCAGAGCGTTGTCCAAATATGGTCATTTCTGGTTCCAAAAAGTCAAAATTTCAATGTGTAAAATACAAACTGAAGTTGACATCATATTAGATCTATCCACTTCTTACACTGAAAAATATTAAATGGAATATTTGGGTGCAAAAACAAATTCAGGCAATATACTGCACCGAAAAATATTCAAGAAAAATGAACTGTTTATCACAGTAACCTCTTAGGAAAATAGCCATCACTGCTTTCACATTCAAGAGTAAATCTGTAGGTAAAATTAAAATAAATGTCCTTTTGCTGGTACTTTACTGCCTTGAAAAACTTTACACAAATAAACTTGATAAAAAACAAAAAGGTCTTTATGAGGATAAATAAAAGTGCAAGGATTTTTTCCCATTCTTCTGCTAATGAGTGGATAGCAAACATATGAACTTGTCTTCTAAGTGTTTTTTTTTTTATATGCAAACACAAAAAGATGATAAATACATGTGTCTGTTGGGGAGCAACAGAAAATGTAACCCATTAAATAAGAAAGAATGATGGGAAAATCGCAGCTCAAAATCCAAACATGTTTGAAGGACATCATTATAAAGGACTATGTATGAAAATGAATCATCAACAAACCGTTACAAAATCAGACTTCCTCAATCAACAAAAGACTAAATGCGACTACCGAGTGGTATGGTTTTCACTTGTGATCCATTACATCCACATAAGACTGAAAGGTTATAGAAATGAAAAGCTGCAACCAATCCTCAAATAAATGAACACTTCTGCATGTCCTCGTCTCATCCACCTCCATTCACTTAAATAACAAAAAAGAAAAAAAGTCTCCATCTGCAGTATGTTATTGATTCAACCCTTTATCTGCCATCAGACTGCAGACACCTATTAGCCTCTCATCCAGCTCAGAACTGGAGATGTTTTAATCAGATGAACTCGTGACCTGACGTTTCTGCAGGTTGTTCGATGGCAATTTGATCAAATCATTTCTGTGGCTGATATAAAAACAGACCCTTTATCAGGGGTCATCAGTGACCAGATGACAACAGATGGAGAAGGACAAAAGAAAAAAGTCTGAGCTAACTAGGACTGAGTTTACATGACGTTGTAAAGATTTATTTACTTTGACAATGGACAGTGAATATAGACTAAAGGAACTACATGATAATTCAGTTTCTTATTTTTGTCCCTTTTAAACCCCTACAATCCATTATGCAAATCTAGTTCAAATCTTTGTAATGCATTAAATTGTTTTAGATCTGCAAATACCACAAAATATCATCTATTTTGATAAATATTTGCATTATTAACAATTTTCTCAGTTAATCTCTTAGTCTATAAAACAATTATCTATGTCACCCCAATCTTCTCGTGGTCTTGAGTTTATTTCAGCATGTTTTGTTTGGTTATTCAAAAAACCATCATTTGTGAATATTCAACCATCAAACTTGTGACCTTTAGGCTCTAAAATACCCTAAAAGATGAATGATTTCCTCTTGATCGACTAATTTTTGCATTTTTAGACGAAACGAAAGCTGCAACAACCAC
This sequence comes from Sphaeramia orbicularis, assembly GCF_902148855.1. NCBI lineage: Eukaryota > Metazoa > Chordata > Actinopteri > Kurtiformes > Apogonidae > Sphaeramia > Sphaeramia orbicularis. Next base: position 39,105,211 of record NC_043962.1, on the reverse strand, counting down.
CTTTTTTCTATTCATCTGTCTTCAAACAGAACTATTGGGATAAAATTGGGTCTGCAACAAATAACTCATTGATCAGCATCTATTTTGATTATCAATAAGCAATAAAAAATGCGCTCAGTAACTGTTTCAATGAAACATTGTGAAAAGATGATGAAAAAAGTCATTTTATCACATGGTTTTTCAATGTTTTTAGAAACAAATACAGTATAAATGGTTTTCAGTTAAGTACAAAAATGAACTGCAGATAAATAATCAATAATAGTAAAAATCTAAAGGTGAAGAATGAGACATTTTTGCACCTTCCTTACACACTAAAGTTTTTACCATCATTGTTTTTAAACTGTGCTGCTAGAAATACTGAAGTTTGCCTTCTAAGTCCACTCTTATTCATGTTTTTCTATTCAATATACATGTTTCTTTTATGTTCTGGCAAAACATCAAGCAAATTCCTCCAATTTGAAAATCGAACGATGTGTGATTCTTTCATTTGTTTGTTCTGAATCTTCCATTTTATGTTTGCTGTACTTGAGGGTCTGAGTTTCACTGTATTTACTCTGAAATAAAATAATAAACCATATTTACACCATATCTCAGCTTTGATCTGAGTTTAAGGTCAAATGAGGCCTTTTAACACACAATGCATGGAGACACACAACTGTTTTACCACCACACCCACTATTTCTGCGCCCTGCTGGTCCATAACACTGGTCTGGACTTGTTTTTATGTACCCAAGGTTAAGAGTCACTGTCACAGAGAGTCAGGTTTTGCTGCCGTTTACTCTTTATTATAGTTTAAAATGTCTACATCCATGTTTTTACACCTCTGACGTAGTAAATGAAGCTCATGCAGATGCAGCTTCAAAGAACTCTCGACTCTTGAGAATCGCTGGACAATTTTAGTAACGCTTTAAATAATAACTGTTTCAGTATTAAGCGCTGAGAATCAGCAAAACCCCAAAAAGAAAAAGGTTGAGTCCGCAGCTCAGAAACGATAGTGAAACCTGCACCTCTGAGGGAAAAAAAAAACACAGTTTCTTTTTTTTGTCTTTTCTAATCTCACAGTGTTTTGCTTTTATTCACCGATGCTCACTTTTCATTTATAGTCTATTAATCATTTTCTTCATCATGTTAATTACATTTTTATTTTTATTTTCCATCAAACATGTTCTCCTGCAGCTAGAAACATGACATAAAAACACATCACTTCCTCTGCAGCAGAAGTTGTGCCCACTCGAGCGTCGAGAGCCACAAGTTTTAGAAGACTCAGCTGGATGAACTTCTATATTGAAGTTTCACTTAGTAGAAGACGGTTATAAAAACACATACCTCTGACAGGAGGAGCATTCAGTAACTTACACTTTGATATTCATGCTTAAAAACTGCTAAGAGCTGCATGATTTTCATTATATCAACTAATTGTTGTTGCGTTAGACGAGATTGGAACTCCAACTGATTGACTCAACAGTTATTTTGATAATCGATTAATAAGCCAAAGTTTCTGTCTTGTTCTGTTTTCTAGTTTTTGCCTTCAAGTTGTTGATTATGCATATTCAGTTTGTAAAAATCACTCGGCTGTAGGAGATTTTCAACCAGGAACTTTTTACCTATTTTAAACTATTAAAGAATGAATTAAAAAAGGAACCAAACTACAGATGGAGTAACACTGAAAATAGTTAAGTTATTGAACATATAATACTATCAAAATTTTCAGATTTGTCACCAGTGTTTTCAAACTGCTGCACAAATCTTTTACTTAAGATATTCACATATATTTTACATGTTTATGTAATTCTATTTTCATAAGCGACTGTTTCTGTGACTTTTTTAAGCAAAAAAGCTCTTGGTTTTTTTTTGGTCTCCCAAGAGAATCAGCTAGATGACCTGCTACTTTAAGGCTCCACTGCAGTGTAAGAAAACCCTAATACATATGAATATATGTGATAACACATTTTATGATATTGTCGCAATTCTCCAAAATATGCATTTTACTTAGTTTACATGCAAATATTAGGGGCAAACAGTGGTTCATGTTATGTTGAGAAGCGTTATCGCACAGGTGTCAAACATGCGGCCCGGGGGCCTAATCCGGCTCGCCAAAGGGTCCAGTCCGGCCCTTGGGATGAATTTGTGAAATGCGAAAATTACACTGAAGATATTAACAATCCTTTTAGTTCAGGTTCCACATTCACACTTATTCAATCTCAAGTGGGCAGGATTCAGTAAAATACTATCATCATAGCATATAAATAATGACAAATCCATATTCTTCTCTTTGTAAATGTAAATATTTTCATGTATTTACATGAAAACAAAAAATGTGAATAACCTGAATGAACATGAACAACCTGAAATGTCTTAAGAGAAGTAAGTACAATTTTAACAATATTCTGCCTGTTATTAAATGTTTTGTGTATTTGTAGATTCGCTATGATCTGTAAATTATAATGTACATGTGTAAATGATAAACTGAGACTGAATATTGTTAAAATTACACTTATTTTTTCAGTTTGTTGATGTTATTCACATGTTTTGAAAGGATAGTTTAATGTAAATTCACTTTTTTCCACTCAAAAACATAGAGAAAAGTTTGGAGTTGACATTATTTACATATTATGTTATTATTTTACTGGTTCAGCCCACTGCAGATCTAATTTAGCCGAATGTGGCCCCTGAACTAAAATGAGTTTGACACCCCTGCATTATCGTCTTCAACAACTTGACTGTTCCACAACTAAACAGGACTTAATGTACATGATAATGTATTTTTATACTGACAAAGTTTTCTCCTTGCTTACAGCATTCCCTTATTTCAACTTATATTAAACTCCGATCCCTCTGGCATAATACTTAACATACCAGATTCTTCTTCCTCCAGTATCAATGTTGTAAACAAGCTGCACTGTAAGAGGTGGACTCTGACAAGACACTCACCTCCTGCAGAAGATTTTCAGGCCAAAGGTCCTGCTGGTGTGGTGGCAGCGGGGGGCCGGGGCAGCTGAGGGCAGCTCAGTGTTGGAGGCTGAGGAGGACGAGGTGGAGGAGGCGACAGATGTGGAGGTGAAGGGCTCCTCTCCATCCTGGAGGGAGCTGTTGTTGTTCTGAGGGGGCTGATCTTCCTCAGGCTGTTGCTGCTCCATGCTCAGCTCCTTCGTCTGATTTCTGCTGCTGCTTCTCTCACAAACTCAGCTGGTCTGAGGTCAGCAGAAAGCTCACACAGCCCAACCAGTAATCAGCCATTGTGCCAGGTCAGCTCTGCTCCTTCTACTTCCACTGACAACTTTTTGTGTCAAAGAAGCGTAGAGGAGCAGTTGTAGTAGTAGTAGTAGGAGGAGGAGGAGGAGGAGGAAGGGGGGGGGTAAGACACAGGAAACAGAGCTTCAGATCTTCCGTGTCTCTCTTTGACTTGTCTCACCAGCTCTGCTTCAGCTTCAGTTTCCACCAGGAAGCAACAAAAGCAAAGTCAACTCTTCTCTGTGGGTTACAGTCCAAGGTAGGAAGAGGGAGGAGAGGCACGAGGAGGGGAAGGAGAAGGAGGAGGGGAGGGGGGGGGGGTTGCTTTTCTCTAAAACTGGCTTCCTTATTTCCTTCCTACTCCTCATTGCCTGAGGAAGCCTCTCCTCTCCTCTCTGGCTGCTCTACTCTTCTGGCTCCTGTTTCTTTCTCCCCACACCAGCACACGCTCAACACAAAATCCAGGAAGTTTGAAGCCCTGAAGAAAACCTGAAGGAGTCAGAAGGAGGAGCTGCTGTCTTCTTCCTCTTCACTCCTCTCTGCCAACCTGTTGCTCCTCGACTTTGACAGTTCAGTGCTTCTCTCCTCGGTGTCACTCGTCTGTCTCTGCTCTCACTCTTGTTCTCTTTACTTTTTTATCTCCCACTCTGCTCTGTGTGGCTCTCCCTCTCTTTTTCTATTGTCCCACCCACCTTCAGTTTCTTTGCCTCTCATTGGCTGGGAGGAAGAGGTGAGCATTTTGCCACCTACTGGTTCTTCTGTGATTGTGCAGCTGTTGGGGAGGCTAAAAAAAGAGGAGGAAATGAACTAATTTTCTCCTCTCCAGAGCTGTAGCAGCAGCTAAGGACATATGAGACACACAAGGAGCAGCCAAGGACCCTGCTGTTTTCCCATTTCCTCGTTTTATTTTAACTGAAGCAAAAAAAAAATGAAGGATGTGGGAGATTTTGTGGCAGAATGAACCTACTCTAAACCACTGCTCATTGTGGAAACTGCTGCATCTCAGCTGTGCCTCTCACTTGGATCACATTTCTAAAGCCCTACTCTGCAATGTGCTCCCCTCCCACATAGGTTTTACATAAAGATGGTAAACCAACCCACACCAAAAGAGAGCGAGAAGAGGAGAGAGTAAAGAGCTGCAGTAAAGCAGAGGTCGCACGGCCGCAGTAAGACCCACGCAGAGTTCTTCACCACATGCACGTGGCAGCTTCATCCCCTGGGTTCGCGCTCTGAAGGATGAGCCTCAGTTATTTTTGACAGCCAATTAAAACAGAGGTGCATGGGTGCTGTGATTTAGGGAAAAAAAATTAAACTATGGGTGCATTTTTTTTTTTTTTTTTTTAATCTCTGCAGGAAGGGAGGGCCCTGAGTGAGGATGGGACAGGAACTCTTGAGGTGATGGTGATGATGATGATGATGATGATGATGATGATGATGATGATGATGACGTGCCCCAGTTCCTGTATGAGTGCACATTACAGATTACAGGTTGTCATGGTAGTTAAACTGGCCCTGAGTAACAGCAACCTCAGGCGTCCTGTCAGATGGAGATGAGAGAAGCTGCTGGTTCACCTCAGATGACCAGCAGAGGCCCCGTCCACACACTGACGCTAATACTGCCCTGGGTAACTTTATCTCAACATTTTCAACCTTTTCAACCCTCTGAAACCCAAGCACTGATTTCATTTATGTATATTTTTAAGCAAACGTCTGACATGATGACAAAATTCCAAGTGTGGGTCTTAGTGGTTGTAAACATCGCCGCTCCATACATAATTAGATGCTGATGACTCAATAACACTGGTGTAGGTTCCTTTAGAGTGTTGAATTAAACACTTGACTCTGAATTTACAGATTACAGAGATTACAGATTTCTTTATTGTCATTTAACAGCACAGAGTACATCAAACGAGATTTCGATGGATGATTAGGGGCATCGGGCTGCCGCAACTGGTGCGCCACCACTGAACCCTTTTCTTCAAAATTTGCAGTGAAGAACACAAGATAATGAAAAGCACAAATAAAAGACATCATACAATTTTCACACAGTACACGTGGACACATGCTGGAATTTTTTCATGGATTTGAAAGGAATTCGGGGGATAGGGTGAAAAAAAAAAACAGGGTTGACAGCAGACGAGATTTTGGGGTTAGGGCAAAAGAGAAATGTGTGTGTGTTGTGTATTTGTCTTTGGAATGTGTGCAAAGATAAGAGACAGCAATGGGTCAATCTGTCCTTCAGTTGTCTGTAATCTTGAAATTTTCAACCTTTTCAACCTTTTCAACCCTCTGAAACCCAAGCATTGATTTCATTTATGTATATTTTTAAGCAAACGTCTGATATGATGTCAAAATTCCAAGTGTGGGTCTTAGTGGTTGTAAACATCGTCGCTCCATACATAATTAGATGCTGATGACTCAGTAACACTGGTGTAGGTTCCTTTAGAGCGCTGAATTAAACATTTAACTCTGAATTTACGTTTTACAACAGAAGTGTCTTTATTTATGTGAAGATAAGGATAAAATTAATATGCACATGGCACTTTTTCACTGCGGTGACACATTAATTTGTTTTAACTGATTAATAAACCCCTCCACTTTATCATCCTATATCCATTTCAGCAAGATTTCAGCTCAAATTGAAAACTTTCTGCTCGTGCACAACAAGGTTATCATCGTTAACAAAAACTAACGAAATGACGAAAACTAGAATTGAAAAAACATTTTTGTTAACTGAAATAAATAAAAACTATAATTTAAAGAAAAGATATCTAACTGAAACTGTATTGTGTGCTTACAAAACTAGCTAAAACGGATAAAAACTATGGATAAAATTCCCTTCGTTTTCATCTTTGTCAATGTTGTATTGATATGAAATTGACTTATTTTGCTCGAGCAATTTTAGCTAGCGGTACCATATGTCACTTCATGGATCAACACTTCTCGTCACTTGTGGTTTAGAGTCGTCTTCTCGTCCTCACTCTACCTGGAAACATGGAGACTAAAGTTGGGAGAAAGCAGCAGAGTCCTGTCTGGGATTTATTTGAATATGATGACGAGGAAGATAAAAGATATGAAAAAACTAAAACTAAACTAAAACTAAGCATTTAGAAAAAACTAAAACTAATAAAAAGTAGCAAACCTACTCAAAAAACGAATTAAAACTAACTGAATTAGAGAAAAAAAAAAATCAAAACTAAATAAAACTAAACTATCATAAAAAATCCAAAACTATTATAACCCTGATGCACACACATTGTTTTAGGACAAATGAAGATGACTGAAAACTAGAGCAGCCCAATAACACATCATTCATTAGAGAATGAGAAGATTCAGTATTTCATATTTTGCAACCCAACCCAACACTTAAGGAAAAACATCCACTTGTCAGACTGTCCATAAGAAAAGTTGTCTTCTCATTTCATTTCCAATATGGAGGACACAAATGAACAAGATCTGCATCATGAGGAGGAAGAATCCTCTACATTCCTTGGAAATCTATCCAGTAATGTTCAGTGATATCAAAATATGTATCTCAATGTTGATTTAACATTTTACCACTCACCTTTTCTCTAAAACTGAGGGTCTTTGGCTGAACCCATAGAGACCCAAACATCCATCACCGACCAAAACCATTTACTGATCTAAACTGTTTAATACCTGTTTATCCACTAATCCTATCAATAAATGTAAATAATTGGTGTAAAATACAGTTTGTCATCTTTTCATGGTCATCACATATGACCCATTTGGACATTCAGAGGCTCTGTAGTTGCCGTGGAAACACTGTCATCTTCTATAACACAGGTGTCAAACATGCGGCTTGGGGGCCAAAACCAGCCCGCCAAAGGTTCCAATCCGGCCCACAGGATGAATTTGCAAAATGCAAGTTAGGGCATCAAACTCAAAAATAATGTCATAATAACCTATAAATAATGACAACACCAGTATTTTCTCTTTGATTTAGTGCAAAAAACATTAAATTATGAAAATGTTTACTTTAACAAACTATCCTGTAACAATAAAATGGGAATAACCTGAACAAATATGAACAACATGAAATGTCTAAAGAAAATTAAGTGCAATTTTAACAATATTCTGCCTGTTATTAAATGTTGTGTGCCTTTGTAGAGCTGATCTGTAAAGCATATGTATAAAAAAAATCATAAATTGAGGCATAATATGGATAAAATTGTCCTTATATTTCTTAACAAAGTTCATTTTTTTCAGGTTATTCACATCCTTTTTGTTTGGATAGTTTGTAAATGTAAATACTGGCATAATTGATTTTTTTTTTTTTTTTTTTTTGGCACTAAAACAATTTGGAGTTGTCATTATTTATTGGCTATCATGCTATTAGTTTACTGGTCTGGCCCACTTCAGATTAAATTGGGCTGAATGTGGCCCCCGGAAGAAAATGAGTTTGACACCCCTGTTCTATAACCTTGATTCACCAGTATTTCCTATGGAGTTGGATCAATGACAGTGGATGGAGACACTTGGTTTATGCTCAGTTAATGATATATTTGGCTCAAAAAGTCATTTTTTCCTCAGTTTTCTTTGTTTTTCATCTAATAACCATCAACTTGAATCAGAGCTTTAATGAACATCTTGCTGATCACTAAATTAAATACAGGAAAATATCTAATTTATACTGATAAAATGCAGAATACAGAGGATAATATTTCAATAAATGGTGATAAATCTCTCAAGAAAGGTTAGATATAGAGAAATTTTCATTTGGGAACCGACTCATAAGAAGCACTGTGTCTTTTTTTGTGTTAAATAAGTGACTCCCTCTGATGTTCATTGTTGTTTTACTGCAACACTGAAACAAATCTCTACTATACTTTTTACATATGTTTATTGCTACCTAACATCTTTAGAACAAGAGGGTGGATACTGAAGTCAAATATTTACTTGGGGAATTATTGAAACTGGCTGAGAGGGATAAGACTCTGTGGTAATGCTCCAACCTTCAAAATAATGTGGTAAAATGTTTTAATAGTTTCTCTGCAGTCACAGTTCAAACTCTGTTGGAATGTGTAGGTTTTTTTGTTTTGTTTTGTTCTTTTACTTTCAGTCAGTTAGAGTTTTACCATCATGAGCTACAGTGGATTAACGATCAGTTCACACAAAGCACAAAACATATTTTTCAACTGGTTATTTTTTGTAGTTTTTTTTTTTTTTTTTTTTTTTTTTTTTTTTTTTTATGTCAACACTGAATAAATTGATAGAACTGAAGGGTTTTTTACATAATGTATTCAGACGTGTTAAATTTATTAATACACTGAATATATAACTTTTTTTCTTTTTAATCAGTTTTAACACATTCTAAGAGTGTGGGTTTGGTTTCACTTGTTTTGAATTCCGTATTTTTCATTCTCTGTACAATATTCTAAACATCACATGTACTGTAAATGTCCAGTGCTTTAATACGCTGGTGAAGATGTCTGACTCTGATCAGAGACTCACTAAATAGATACTTGCACCTAGATGAGAACAGCCCCACAGCAGTGATTCAGCTTTTTGCACCCACAAGCATAAAAAAAGACTCTAAACATACAAGAGTAAACAAAGAGGAGGCTGTGAGGGATTACTGCATCAGCAACACTTTGATTTCTCCATGCTGCTTCGTATTTTCCTGTTAATTCATGTATTTTCGTAATTATTTTCAGTCTAAATTTGAGTTAAAGTAGACAGTTTCACAATGTCACTCTGCAAATATCATACATTAGGATGAAACACTCAGGTGTGAATGGTCTGTCTGTACAAAGCATCTGCAAGACAACATTTAACTGAGACTTTTCACATCCCTAGTCAACTCAGTTTTGTGTGTGTTTTACTTATTTTCCAGAGGAGCTTACCTGGTGATACTCAGCAGACTGGCACTGACATATTTATGGAAGTATAATTTATAAAAAGGTGCTCACTTAAGTTCAAGAACATTATAATGTCACCAAAGAGACCCAAACAAACTCTGGTGTGGATTGGATTTTTGGTGGAAACATCATCTGACATCCTGAGGACAGGGTTGCTTTGCATTTAAGGACCTACAAGCAGAGTACACAACCACAAGCCACAGAAATTAACATATATTTTAAGTAATCTTTCGTAAAATATTCTCTATTTTTATTGATATCTTCTGGATGATTTTGAAAAACATCAGTCGTGCTTCAGAAAGTAGACTGTATTCAAGTTTGAAGGAGCTGTAAAATAAATCGTACTGAAATGAATTCCTTGACCGATGTTACTTTTTTGTGGATAACACAAAAATTTAAGAAATGTCAATGTTAAGATGTTTTTAATTGAATTGAATTGAGTTGAATTATAAAAACAAATCCTCTGCACATTAACAAAAGTTTCACGATGAGAAGCGCAGAAATGCAGAAGTCTGTTTCTGCTCAAAACAAAAAGTAGCCCCATAAAGAATAAAGATGAACAGATTTATGTTTCCCAGTCTTAAACAACCTCCCGTTCACCCTTCCAGACACTTTTCACTTTCCCTTTACATGAAATTATAATACTAATAAATTGATCAATTCCAATCAACACTTACAAATCTATTTATCACATATAAGTAATAAAAACAAAAATATATCTGTGGTTTCCCCGTACATAAAATTGCACATAGTGCTATAGTTCACTGCTGGGAATTTCTTTTTAAGTTCCTTTATAAAAAGCCATGAGGCTGTGCACATGAAAGCACAGACTTTCTGTAATTTTGGTAAGAAATAGGGGTTTAAGAGTCCATTAAGGCTAGAAAGTCAAGGCCGAGATGAAATTTTCCACATTGCCGAACCCTTAATTCGCCATTCTCAGTTGATTTTCACTTGTAGTGAGGCTGCAGATCCTCTGGGCTCCACTTCTATCTCTTGCTCATACTCCACTGATAGGAGAGCTCATGTTATCTAACACTGTGGAGGCCAAGCTCTCAGCTGAGGGCTGAAGTGATGTTACTGATGCGTCGGCTCAGCCTGAAATGCTTTTAACCTTTATTTCTCCAGGGAAAGTGTGTTCAACTCTAGTTTCTCTCAAACCCCACCCTGCTGTACATCGATATGTATCTGCTCAGAACCATCTTTGTAGCTACTTTAAAAGTATTTATTCTTATGTAAGTACGTGTACGTTCTTTGTTGCTTGGATTGTCCTGTCATGTCTCTTATTTTTAACACCGCATTTTCCCGTCCTTTTGGCTTGTAAATCCTCTAAATTCAGCAGTGGTGATATGACTTTATCTGGCCTGAGTGCATCTGAGCCTGGAACAAAACCTGATAATTGTAACTTTCTTTTGGTCTTTAGTCTGTCGTCTGTTTTTGACAAATAAAAGCAACACTATGAGAGTAATGAGAGAAATAAAAATAGAAAATCTGTGAACTGGACTGCTAGAATTAAAGCTGAAAGTTGCTTTTGAGCTCCATAAAATCCAGCTGCTGATTATAAAGTGCCAATAATTCTGTACATGTTCATCAACATTTGAGAAACACTTTTTCAGAAGTAATTTTATTTGATGATGGAAAGTTAATGGAGAATGTTACATCGGTAAAGTACAACATTTAGGACAAAATAACTTCCCATACAGAAAATCTTGTGCACCATATGAAAAATAATTTTTAATTTCTTATTTTCGCGTGCATTTAATAAGTGGTCAATTCAACAGACACTGAAACAGGAAATGTAAATACAACTGCAAATTAACAAGAGAGAGGAAATGATAAACAGTGGTGAAAGAAGATCTTTTAACTGAAAGTGTCAATACGACACCACATTTTCAGTAAACGTACTCAAGCATGAGAAGTAAATGTGTAATTATTTTGCAGTAAAATGGTCCCAGTCAGTATCTTTTCCTTAAATAGGATCATTTTAACTCATTTCATTACTGCGTTAATGTGTACGTTAAATTGTCCTGCTGTGCATGTTTAAGGTTGAACTTATTTGAACTACTTTACATACTGTTGGTATTTTAATGTACAGCAGTGCATCAGTTTTATATAAAATCATCATATGTTTGTAGCATTACTGTTCAGTGAGAACCATGTAACAATTTTTTATTTAATTTATTTATTTATTTATTTATTTATTTATTTAAGTTTTGTGACGATGTATTTTACTGCAAATCCAAGAAGTTTTTAAAAAAAGAGTTTATTTAGTTTAAGAAGGCGGACTTGAAACTCAACCCATAAAGAAGTATTTAAATCCTGCAGTTTATCACAAACATTGAAAATCAACACGTTTGAAGAAACATGGAGTACATGTATCTCAGATTTATACATAAGGACAGTGTTCGAGTTAAAGTTCTCAGCTTCATTCCACCACTGCAAACTCTTTTCAGGAATGGCAGTAAAATATTGCAGAAATATAGCACAAATTCAAGTCTGTCCTGATTTAAGAATTAAAAATCCTTATTATATTATTAGTATATTATAAATATCCATGCAACACACACTGAAACTGACCCTGTGCTTTTAACCTACCACTAGTTGAACATGCTGGAACACACCACACACTGCAGACTGGGAGCAGTGGGCTGTCATGTCAGGAACATGGGGAACAAATGGGGGGTTAAGTGCCTTGCTCAAGGACACATCAGCCAACAATATCCCTGCTGGGGAATCAAACTGCAACTCTTTAATCTCGAGTGACTTCTCCAATCTTTGAGGATTTTTTTTTTTTAATGCAAATGGACAGAGATTTCAAGTACTTAACCCATGAAGACCCAAACATCTATCTGCAACCAAAATCATTCACTGATTAAAAAAAAAAAAAAAAGATGATAATACCTGTTGATCCACTTATCCGATCAATACATGTAAATAATTAGTGTAAAAAAAATATTTTCATGTTCGTCAGATATGACCCATTTGGATGTTCAGAGGCTTCATAGTTACCATGGAAACACCGTCATCTTCTACAATATTGATTCACCAGTAAAACCCATAGAATTTGACAAATGACAGTGGATGGAGGCACTTGGTTTATGTTCAGTTAATGACATATTTTTCAGAAAAAATTGGATTTTTCTTCAGTTTTCTCTGTTGTGGATATAATAACTTAATCTGACCTTTAATAATAATAATAATAATAATAATAATAATAATAATAATAATAATAATAATAATAATAATAATAATAATCATAATACATCACACTTGTATAGGGCTTTTTTGGACACTCAAAGACGCTTTAATGAACATCCACATGATCAGTACATTAAATATAAGAAAAGACCCGATTTTCACTTAAAATACAGAGCATAATATTAGAGTAAATGGTGATGAATCACTTAAGAAAGATTAAAAAAAAAAGAGAAAAAATTAATTTGGGAACTGCCACAAAAGCAGCACTGGGTCTGTATGGGTTAAACCAAAGTTGTTGCCTGAGACAACAGTTCAGGTCCTGTGCGAACATGGTGGAATCATTTCCATTCATCCATCTTTCAGAGTCAGTTTTTTTATTACGATGGAGACTGTCACTAAATGAATGACAAATATTTTCATATCAGACAAGACTGGAGCACTGCTGAGGGCTTTGGGCTCCATCTAGTGAATCCTCAGAAGAATAAGACGAGCCAAAGCACTTGGAATTCCACCAAATTCATCAAGACATATTTAGAACAGAGGACTACAGCAGGGTGCATGTAAGTGACAAGGTTAAAACATAAAGACAAATTCTTATCCTTAATAATCAGAACTGAAGTGTAAAACGCTGTTAAATTAATGACACTGCATTTCTAGAGCAGCAAGTGGAGACTGAAAATGTGTTCATGTTGTTCAGTCACACTGGAGCAACAGGCACAGCTCTGTATTCAACAAACACCTGTCAAAATCACAGCTATTATGTTCCACTGTCGTCTTTTTTCCATGGGTTTGCTGTACTCTGAGTCCTGAGTGAGAACCAGGTGGATCGGGTTTCTGTCAGTGAGCTGGACTGGAATCCCTGGTCCAGCTGGTTGAGGAGACAAAAGAGAAGAAAAGAGGCGAAATTAGAGAAATCCTGTGGTGATAAAAGGTTGTCAAATCAAAAAGGTCAACCTAAAACCTGAGTACAACAAAGGTTCATGGTGGTAATCATGAAAACTAGGTTGGAAAAGATATTTGTGTTGTGTGAAATAGGAACAAAAATGAGGTTTTATATGGAAAAAAAAGATTGTGTGTTGACAGTAAAAGTGAAATATATTTATAGAGAACGTTTAAACAGCATTAGCAGACAACTAGAGTAAAAGAAAAAACTGTGAAAACATGATGAGAAACAAAAGAGTTATAAACATCACAACAAAACAAACCTTTTATTAGCTAAAAATTTATGAAAGGTTTAATTTTAATGATTTTTTTTTTTCATAAATCATATATTTTGGATGCATATGAAATATTTCTCCCTTACAGATGCAGAGATTTTAATGGTGATTTTTTGTCTACATTTAATCTTTCCTAATTGATTTATCACCATTTATTACAATATTACTCATTGCTTTTTACATTTCATGTCATTTAGAGTTGATTTTTTATTATTATTATTATTTTTTTTTTTTTTTACTAATTTAGATTTTCTGTTTTATTTATTAAAAAAAAAAGCATATTGCAAAAACAGACATGTTAAATAATATAATAATATAAAAACAAAAATCTTTTCAAGAAACAGACATGATCCTGTGTCAAAACCTAATTCAAAGGGTTGAAAAAGTCAAAATAAAAAAAAGATAATGAAAAAAATTTAAATGCTGGCAAATACCTCATAGAAAAATTATTACAAAAACCAACTAACACTAAATCACTGGAATAAAATCTGAAGTAAATTTGGACATCTCCTTTAAAAGCTATCAAACTATGAAACAAAAACTAATGAAAACTGTTAAAACCTTACAGTGATATTTATCAAAAGTACCGTCAGATAATTAGAATACTGTTGTTTGTGTTTTTTAATATTAATCATTAAAGTATGGGATTCACAATTGTCCACGTCTGCCTCCAAACAACGGGGCATGAGATTATAAGGTTTTACTAAAAGTTGGTGCTTGAACATTCATAAATAAATCAATAAAACATCTCCTCCAGGACACGCCTGGCCTCGTTCTACATAATCACATCAGTCTGCTTGTTTTGAGGCTGAGAGCTTTTCTGCTCGGCTGCTGTTCGTTGTTAGTGGCTGTAATAATTGGCCTGGAGCGCACACGCAAACAGTTTAGAGGTTAATGTAATCGCATTACTTTTCCCGTCCAGGTAACGATAGAGCATAATGCACTGCGGTCAGGTTTTCAATGGGCACGTATCAGATAGTGTCCTGCTGAAAATATGGAAACAATTACACACAGGCTTGTTTGTTTGCCTTTAATAAATGAACCAAAAAGTCATTTAAGGTTATTTTTATATATGTGTTCCCCATGCTTTTGATTACGTAAAGGTTTATGGTCTTCATTTTTCTGTATTTGCCTGTATGTTATTTAAAGCTTTTATTTGTTTGTTTTTCATTTGGGGGGGATTCTCATGACTTTATTTGGTAGTGGAAAGCAGAGAGAGACAGGAAATGTGGGAAAGAGGAGAGTGGATGGTCTGGGTCAGCTGAGAATTGAACCAGTGCATGTGGTTGTAAAAAAAAAAAAGGATGATAGTTTTGATTTTACTGTTTGTTTTTTTGGCTTGTATATGTGTATTATTGTGTACGGCTTTGTTTATTAATGATGCAAGATGCGAAATTTAAGCCCAAATGAGAAGTAGGTGACACAGTATGGAAAATGCAACTTAAAACTAAAGCACCAATATGACTTTTAGACCACTGTAGACAGTATGAAGACAACATATGTCATTTATTGTTCAGTTAATTTCATTTCACCTCTTCAGGCTGCAACACATTTAAGAAAAAGTTGAGACGATTTAGTGCTGGTAATGAGTTTAAATAATCAAATCTATGACATTCTTGTGGTTCAAACACATTCTATACATGAAATCACATGGTATTACAAAATGTCATTAAAATTTGTTGATGGATAATGTTGTATTTATAGATATGCTGTAATTATTGAAGAAAATTGTTGAATTGTTGAGCCTGTTTGTATGACTGTACTACCATGATTCTGTTGTTGTTTATAATTCAATTAGTGCATTATGTATTTCTTGTGGTTGAATGCTAAAATTAAGAAAAACGTATTGTTTGATTCTTTTATTAAGTTAGTGATAAAGGTATAAAAGCACTTGAGGGGTTGGATTAAATAAGTTTATACTTCTTCCTTCTCCTTTTCGACCATGCAAAATTCAGACTTGCACGTACTTGAAGATAGATTCTGTTCATTTAAATGTTATTTTGTTTTTGTCTTAATCTGCTTAGTTTTGTTTTATTTTGTTTCTTTGCATGCTCGAAATAAATAAATAGATAGATAGATAGATAGATAGATAGATAGATAGATAGATAGATAGATAGATAGATAGATAGATAGATAGATAGATAGATAGATAGATAGATAGATAGATAGATAGATAGATAGATAGATAGATAGATAGATAAAGGAATAAATAAATAAATAAATAAATAAAAAAGCAAGCAAATAAATAAATGTGATTTAAAATAGGTGTTTAAAATTGTGATTTTTACTAAAGCAGAATCAAAGACCTCTGCTGGAATAACATCGAATATTCCCATTGCACGGTGACAGGGCAGTTATTCTCCTCTTATTGCTTTAAAAATCCTCCTCGTTGTGCAAAACAACAACAGCTGCAACTCCACTCTGAAAATGACACATTTTGACACTAGACATGTCTTTTTATGTACCATTTTCTGTTGGAGGGATCTGGTCTTTTTTATCACTACAGTGTTCTACCACAACTACTTCTACTTCCAACACAATTTTCCAAATGCACTGTCACTGCAATCTGCACTCAGAAGCAGCCAAACAGCCCACATAACTTTTACCGCTGTTCCAGAATGATAGTGAAGGATGCCAGACCTATCTAAAGCACTGGCACAGCGCTAACAAGTGTGGAGACAGGTCTGGTTATGTAAAACTGGAAAAGGTTTAATGTTTTAGGAGAAAAGATAGACCCGGAGATGCTGGTCTGTCAGCAAATACTGAAGAAGCTAAATATGAAACAACATTTCACTAGAACAAATCTTAAAAAAGATGTTCATTTTGTGTTGTGGAGTGGTTTTGTGGAATGGAATAGAACTAAATATCAAACAATGTGAAAACATCAGAAAATTTAGAAAGATGTATAAAAACCTTTTTTTCCAGAGATATAGTAACAATGAACAAAAGAACAGTAATAGTTATTGATGGTATGTAATCAGTCATTTGTAGTCATTTGTTCTCTTTTTTTGTAATTAAGTGACTGACCTTTTTTTTTATTACAGTATATACATTAGCTGATTTGGCAAGTCATGTAAAATTGGGGTAGGACAATATAACCTCGGCTTCTTCCTACTCCTCTTTGAACATGAAGTGTTGTTGAAATGCCGCAATGAAATAGTTGTACATTTGTGTGACATTTGGTTTATTTTTTGGTCGATTTATTTCCATATATTGGAGTGTCCTTTTAATTCTGGAATTTCTTTTGCCTATTTGTGTTCAAAAGTCTATCTAGATATGTCCATATCTAAGAAAACCAGCAAAATGTATAAAACACAGGTGTCAAACACATAGCCCAGGGGCCAAACCCGGCCCACCAAAGCATTCAATCCGGCCCCTGGGATGAATTTGTGAAATGCAAAAATGACATTGAAGATATTAACAATAAAGGATGTTAAAATCATTTTAGGTCATTGCAATCTAAAAATGATCTGACCAGTAAAATACTATCATAATAACTTATAAATTATGAAAACTGCAAATTTTTCTCTTTGTTATAGTGTAAAAAAGTCACATTACACAAGAATATTTACATTTACAGACTAGCATTTTACAAAAAAATGTGAATATCTGAAATCTCTTAAGAGAAGTATGTGGAATTTTAATAATATTATCCCTGTTATTAACTGTTTTGTGTATCTGTAGATCCACTGTGATCTCTAAGTTGTGATTCACATGTATAAATGATAAACTAAGGCATAATATTGTTTACATTGCACTTATTTTTCTTAAGAATTTACAGGTTGTTCATGTTTGCTCATGTTATGTTTGAGTACAATTTGTAGACGCAAACATGTTCATTACGGATTTTTACTTTTTTTACTCAAAAGTTATTTTCCTATTATATATATTATTTTACTGGTCCGGCCCACTTTATATCGTATTAGGCTGAATGTGTCCCCGAACTAAAATAAGTTTGACACCTCTGGTATAAAACGAAGAGAGATGCAAGAGGCAGTTGGATATTTTACCTTGTACAATGCAGAACAGAATTAAAAGTTTCAAGGAATCTGATTTTTTTTTTTTTTTTTTATGTATAAATGATAACCCAGTCTCATATCAAAATGTGAAATCACTTTGTTTTGTACTGTGGACAAACTATTTAACATTTTAATATGAGAATGGGTTGAGGATAAAGATGCACTCTGGACAAAGCTGAATACCACAGACAAATACTGCATCTCAGTGAATGACAGTTCTGGATTCAGTGTTGTCTGAAGAATCACAGATCACAGCATTCAGCTTTGACTTGTACACTTGCCCTTTACACACTAAAATATATCCAGATTCCTTAAATCTTTTCATTCTGTTCTGCAAAAGACAAAGCGAATAATCGAGGACCTTTGGTTACATATAGGTCACGTATTTGTCTTGGCTTATCTTTGCTCCTAAATGACCGGTCCTTTCTCTGGATGCTGTGTTTGTGCGAAATCATGGTTATACATCAGCTGTTTCATATCACATTGTTATTTCATTATTACAATTCTTCATACGTCTTCAATTTTTTCTCAAGTTTTTCTTCAGTGTCTGAATGTCAGTCATGGATTTTGTCTTTACAAGTGGAATGTAGTTGACTGGATGAAAAAGTCACTTCATTCTTTGGTCATTTGCATTTTATCATAGAAACATACAAAAAATAACACTTTGATAATAGAAATTATGCAATCATTTTAGTCATACCTTGGTCACAATCATCTTCCATTGCAGTAAATATCCTCAGATGCTCCAAAATAAAGACAAAGAAACTGTCTTGAGCTGAGAGAGTTCAAGGATTCAAGATTTTTAGTGTCATACCAGCACACATTTATACATGAGATGGTACAAAATTTGGTACTCGAAGTCTCAGATTTAGCCCAATGAAATCTATATGTAAACAATATGTACAGGAAAAAGACTTTCGTATTATAATTAAAAGAAAAAAAAAAAAAAAAGGAAAAAAGACCTATGTATAAAAACACTTGTGTGTGTGCAAAATGCGAGGGGAGGAAGTCTGATTGGACACTGGCCTGAATTACACTTAACCCTTTCATGCATGAATTATGAGAACCTTAGTCAAGACTGTTTTTTCCTGAGTGTTTTTATTCCTCTTTAAGCATGAAACAAACAATGCAATTTTTTTTATTTTTTTTAAAATAATAAACCTATTTTTCATGGAGTTACAAAAATGTCCACTCATTTGGACACCATATGTTTAGTTTTTGAAGCAAAGAAACATTTAAAACACAATATCAGAAAGTGATATTGTGTGAAAACTTTGAAATAAAAATATTTTTAATGCCGCTAATCTAATGTTTTCTCATATTTTATCATACTCTAATACTAGTTATTACTCATTTCATGGTGATAATATGCTAAAAAAATAACTTTTTGTTTAAACCCCTTTAGCCCTACCAGCCCGCCCGTGGGCCGAAAAATTATATTCATATTCATCTACTATAAAAATATAATAAATCAGGACAATGGATGTTTTTTTCAACTTTTGCTCAAAGTTTAGACCCTAATGTTAATAAAAGTACATCAAAAGTGTATTTTAGTGCAAACTTTAATGTTCAAACATGATTTTTAATCTTTGTGGGGTGAAATATATGCTTTTAAAAATCTCCGACACAAACAATTAATTTATGCATATCATCATCAATCCAGCCGAAAAAAAACAAGCAAGGATAAAAAATTCTAATTTCTCTTTTAGTTTGTTACAGTTTACTCAGGCATAGTAATAGATACAATATTTCAGACAATGGGAATAGATTCTGTGAGGTCTCTAAATGTCCATAGACACCAAGAACATCCATATGAACCTTATTATTGTGAAGTAATTCTTCATTTACTTTAGGTATGTCTTTTTAGGCGTTTTTCCCCTGAAAATATGGTCAGGGTTAAGAAAATTGTTAATTACAGTCTAATAACAATTAGCATTTTATTTACACTCACACATGTTACTGCAGATCAGGTTTATCAAGAACATAAAGTTACAGTAATGGTATGAGTTCCAGTGTGTGGGATGATGCAAAAGTGTCTGCTGTGTTGGCTGATGTGGAACTAAAACAACCAAACCCATGAATATGCAAGAGAGCAGCTGTAGAATAACTGTCCACTGTAGTGACCAGTATGAATGAAAGGGTTAATATTGTGGAACATGAGTTAGAACATGAAGGGATAAATACCAATAACATACAGCATATATGTGATTGAATGATGCTCAGGCCTCTTCTGATGTTACAGGAGAACTGTTTCAGATCTTCGGGTCTTGCAGCAACAACAGACGTGGAGTGGAAACAGCAGTGGGAGTGGGCAGGTACACTATAGAGGCTCCGCTTCCACCCCCGAAACACTGCAGCCCTTCCTTACATAAAGACAGTTATGAAACGTATTCAACAATCTGCTTTGATTCATACGAGTGCGGTCATGAGTCATTTCCACCAAGGCTTGAAAAAGTACCAGGCGAGCTGTGATTATGTCATCAGAGGGCAGCATTTTACTGCACGGACAAAATGTATCATGCCGTAGTAATGCAGCAGTATGTGATTGAGAGTATTCAAGTACTGTGGGCAGAGTACACTTGAACACACTTCACTGGCTCACATTGCACTCTACAGAAGAGTATTTAATAATATTTCTAAAATGTTAAATGTGTTATTTTGTTTTTTGTCAGCAACTTCTGAATCCTAGACAGTCATTTTGTTTTTATTAGCTTACTAACCAATAGCTCAAACTTTTGACCTTTTATTTTTTTATATCTCTCTCTTGTATTTTTTTTGTAGAGCCTCTTTAAAAGCATTGAAATGCACAATTGCTGCTGAATTTTATACAAATGACAAATAAAGCTGACCTGAACTGAACCCAAAGTTGTGAGTAAATACAAGAGTTAAAAAAACTAAATGTGTGCTGCTGCTGGTGGGTATTTTCCAGTGATGTTGCATCCACTTTAAAGCAACTGTTAATAAAATCATACAGAGGGAGATATTAAATGACACACTTTAAGACAACAGAATATTTTAATTTTGCGATGGCTGCTTTAAAACAGAATAAAGTGCGGATTTTCACGGCAAGTAAGTAAATAAAATTTATACTGTTATACAGCTGACAAAGTAAGACAAAGCTTTAAAAGAACATTAGAATTAAAGGCCAAAAACACAAAAGAAAAATACGTCCTGGTGCACACAGATTACCCAAAACCCTGTTTTAACAAGAGTGTTTTTTTCTGTTTTAACCCATACAGACCCAAACATCCATTGTCGACCAAAACCATCCACTGATGTAAACTGCTGATCCACTGATCTTATCAATACACGTAAATAATTGGTGTAAAATGTAGTTTATCATCTTTTCATGGTCATCAGATATGACCCATTTGGACGCTCAGAGGCTCCGTAGTTACCATGGAAACACTGTCATCTTCTACAACACTGATTCACCAGTAAAACCCATGGAGTTGGATCAATGACAGTGGATGGACACATATGTTCAGTTAATGATATTTGCTGAAAAAGTCACTTTTCCTTCCATTTTCTCTGTTTCTAATGTAATAACCCTTAACTTTACTCTTAGCTTTTATAAACACCAACATGATCAGTAAATTGAATGTAGGAAAATACCTGATTTTCACTGAAAAAAACACAAATACAGAAGATTATGTTACAATAAATGGTGACAAGTCAATTAAGGAAAGTTAAATATAGAGAAAAATTCATTTGGGAACTGACACAAAAGTAACACTGGGTCCTTATGGGTTAAACAACTTCAGTGGTTCAGCCAATTATGGAGTATTTGTTTATATTCATTGGAAATGAAAGTTTAATTGATGCTCTACATAGCTTGATATTTGGTATTTTTGCATTTTATGTGAATTTGTAAGGTACCTAAAGCCATCAATAAATGTAATGCAGGACAAGTTGTCTTGAATATGGTATAGTAAAAGAGTAAAGCAGAGAAACATATGAAAACACTGATATTTTGTGCAGTTGATGGTGTGTTTGTGTAGCCACTTCAACCAGAACCTCCCATGTTACATAAATGATAAATACATATTAAAAATTTAATCATTATTTTTTGATTTTATTGCCAAAGTTAATGTAAGACATTCACCTCAGACCATTTTGACCTTATGATTGAAAGTACAGTCTAAATGCTGAAAACTGTGCTTTGTATTAACTGCGCTAGAATCAGTCTGATGTAAGCGTCTAAACAAGTAAAACGAAGAGGGTACGTCACTACAGCGTGTGGTCGCTGTAACAGGAAAGGTTGAGACAGAGATGCAGACATTTCCTTCTCACAGTTCTGAGAAAACTACTTTTCTAAATCCACCAACAGGTTGTGTCACATTTCTGCTGGAAATAGCACCCAAAAAACAAGTGTGGAAAGAGTTGAGTGTGGTGCTTCATTGTAAAAACCAACATCACTCCCCTTATTCAAACAGAAAATCAGCAAATTTTTCAGTATTGGGCAATATTTTGAATTTATACAATAATTATAACACACTAATAGATAATGCTGTTTTTATGCAGTCAATAAAGAATCATTTCAAATACTTTATCCTTCACTTGTATAGGAACCACTGCCGAACTCTGTGTAGTTTGTAAACATTTTTTTTAACGTAAATTACGTAAGATAAGTTATTTAATCTTTTTTTTTAGCTTGCTGTTGCACTTATTTGTCTATTGCACATGTCTCTTTTGTACCGCTGTTCAGTAACTTAAAACGAAATGCTTTTCCATCATCACATTAATATTTTAACTATTAATTTATTTGATTTGATTGCATTTATAGCACTTTGGTCTATTTGGTTTCTCTGTATATGTACTTACAGATATAGACTGAATAACAAAGAATAATCCTGTCCTTATGGATGTAGCATTTGCTTTTCAAAGCTCTTGGGTGTTATCGTCTGACATATTCCCTTAGTGCCACTCTGAAACCAGACATTAGATATTCGGGTACATTTGATACAGGATTACATAAGCAGGTGAGAACTGGAACATGCAAGACTCTTGGGTAATGTAGTTTATTTTCATTAATTTGACAGGATCAGACTTCTAGCTACAGCTAATTTGGAAATTACGTCCATGGTTTGACTTTTTCACACAAATACAGTTACATAAAATGGGCAAAAAATAAATAAAGAACTAAGATATTTTAACACAGGTTAGGTAACAAAAAGTAAAAAACTATAATGAAACCATTTAGGAGACTTATTTGGAGCTGTTATGAATTACCAAGAGAATCTGATGTGGAGAAGGTAATAAGATTGCTAGCAGCTTGATGTGTAAGAGAAAGTGTCAGTAGAACAGAAAAAAGTAGTCACTTTTCCATTAACCCTCAAATTGCGCAAATATGACTTGCGCATAAAAATTTACCGAATAGAAAAACGACAATTTCTCCAAAAGTCTCATTTTTCGATTAAAAATTTTACACTGGCAACAGGTGGTTTTTCGGACACAGCGCAAATGGTATATCACGCAAAACTGCAATGGAAAGACCTTTTTTCACAACTCGAGTCAGGTGAATTAAAAAATGGATGTTGACGGACGTTACAACAAGTGAAGAAAAAGAGTTTTAAAAGAAACATATTTATGTGTGGACACACTAGGAAACCCAATCATTTTTTAATTTAGTACAAGGCAGAGGGGTAATATGTAATAATAATGAATATATCTGTAAATCAACACCATATTTATGTTCATCGCTATGTTTATGGAATGACTTCTCGTGTCATCTCGCGAAAATAAACAAATTATCGTATTTGTGATTTAATGGAAAAACCAACATTACGCACTTCTGTTTTTTCGACATTTAGTAAATATCAGTTAAGTTTTGCGAAGATGTCCAATGGAAAAGTGACCAGAGTCACTCTTGTATATTGATAAGTGACAGCTCACATCAAACACTGGTTCATGACATTTTCTATAATGAACACAAAAAATAACAAGAAAAGCACTCGGAGAGCGCAGACTTCCACCAAGACAGATCTGACCCCCCCGATCACCACCAAAATTTAATCATTTCTTCCTTGTGCCAGTATCAGCATTTCCTGAAATTTTCATCCAAATCCGTCCATAACTTTTTGAGTTATCTTGCTAACAAACAAACACGCAAACAAACAAACAAACACACAAACACACAAACACACAAAGCAAAGCAATCACAATACCTCCTGGTGGAGGTAACTTGCAGACCAGCTCTGTGTGATGAGGAACTGAACCCCTGAAGCTCCTCCAAAGCGTCCAGGATCAGGAAAATACTTTTATGTCTCAGAGCTGCTGCCTCAGTTGTGAACGCTGTTTTTGTTGATGTGTAACTTTGTATTTTCATGACAGTGACACACAAACTTCCCAATTAAAGCAGTTATTCTGTGAGGTTAAATGCTGCTTTTGTCAGAGGGGTCTGGTGGTTGTGAAGAAGGTGATGTTGCAACTTCACATCTTTTTTGCAATAATTTAAAGACATCAATAAAAATGCTATAAACCACATAATTACAAGCTACAAAGGGTGATTTAAAGCTGGAGGTGGTGTGTTCAGGCACTTTGAATCCATTAAAGATATTTTTTGGATGAATTTGTAAATTTCAATGTTGTAGAAGATGACGGTGTTTCCACATTCACTACAGAGCCTCTGAACGTCCAAATGGGTCATATCTAATGACCATGAAAAGATGAATAACTGTATTTTACACCAATAATTTACATGTACTGATAAGATTAATGGATCAACAAGTATTAAATATTTTAGATCAGTAGATGGTTTTGGTCACTAGTGTATATTTGAGTCTTTATGGGTTAATTTCACTGCTGGTAAAAAACTAGTTCCGCTCTTGTGTTTCACACAGACATTTACTGTGATGCACATGATGCCAGGATCAAAGCAAAGTTTCATCTCAAGTTTTTAAGTTGGATACATGTGTTGAAAACTGCAGTGCACATACTCTTTGTGAATGCTGTTGTTGTATATATTTTGAGATATTTTCATATATACTTTTATGTGATTGTTGTTATTTTTATATTGATTTTTTGTCATGTCTGCTCCCAGACTGTGTCTGTCTTTTCTGTTTTGTCTGTCATTTCCTGTTTTATTTTGTTAAGTTTCCCTCATGTGTCATGTCTGGTGTCTTTACTTCCCCTCCTTGATTGTTTCACCTGCTCCTGATTACCTGACTCCTCCCTGATTATCTCCACCTGTGTCCAATTGTCTTCCCGCCCTCTTGTGTATTTAAACCCTGTGTTTTCCCCTGTTTCTTTGCCAGTTTGTGTTCTACCTTTATGTGCTCACTTACCAACATTTTGGATACCTGTCAGTCTGTCTGCCCGTCTTGACCTGTTTTGCCTTCCTACCACAGATTCTGCCTGTTCCTCGTCTGCCTGCTTGTCTGGTTCTGACCTGGTTCGTTCATCCGACTCCTGATTCTGCCTGTTCCCTGTTTTCCTCAGCCTCCAACGTGTTACCTTGTGTTTCGACCCTCGCCTGGACATTGACCGTGAGTAGCCTTTCCCTCATGTCCCGTTGCCTCCTGAATTGCCCTCCTGTGTATGACCTGGCTTGTTTTTTGACTATCCTCTGTTTTGCCCTAGTCGGGGTGTTGATGGGAATCCTCCGGCTCGGCCGTGCTGACCATCCATATTCCCCGCTCACAGCCCGGACGAAGAGTCCAGAATCACACGCCTTCATAGACGTGTCAATATTTCTGTACTGTGTTTTTCCTACTGTGATTGTGTTTAATAAACACTCTCAATTGGTCATCTGCGTTCTGGTCTTGCATTTGGGTTCAGCCTTTGTACTAGTCCCATTACTTTTTTTTTTTTTTTTTTTAAATATTTCCTTTTATTTTATTTTACACTTTTTGTGGTTGTTGTTGTTGTTTCAGATGGTTCTGGAATAAAGAACAAGTTGTATTTTTCAGACTTGTGTTTTTTTTTTTTTTTTTTTTTTTCCACCTTTTCAAATTTAATTGAATTGAATCAAAGAAAATAATCAATAGATTGATTACAAAAATAATCAGTGGCTGCAGCTCTGGTAGAATCATATTTTGGTTAGAACTGGAATTTAAATACAAATAGAATGCAAGTGTATTAGCCCCCCCACCCCATACCCCACTCTGCTCTGAATGACCTGCTTCGTTTTCTGGTTCTTTGATCAAAATGGAAACTTTATCAAACATCTGTCTGTGCTGGAGTTTGGATCTTTGAAAACATAAGAGTGGCCAGTAACAAGCAGTATTTGAGTATTTAGCTGCTTACTGTAGGACATAACTTTAACTTTGGAGAAATCTGACAGTTTACCAACTAAAGACATGAGCAATCAGGGAACATCATCTGTAAATTAATGATTTTTTTAGCCTCAAAATGACAAAACAATACAAACAAAAGTGTAATATTTATTACTGGAATACATTGCTAAGCTTTTGTTGTACTGACACGAGTGGTTTGTGTTTTTCTTACATATTTTATCCTGCTACCCTATTAAAGTGAAGATTTATTCTCATTATTCACAAAGGTCAAGCATTAAAACGGCAGCATCCAGACCTTCATGAGCTGTGGCATGTGTTGTGTCTTAGCTGTGAAATGCCTTATGATAATGTGAAACAGCAGCCAAACTTGATCCTGTGTCTATTTTCCTTTTACTTTGAGGATTTTCCACTTTGTGCTGTTCAAAGGTGCCGGTGGTTTCACCTCCAGCAGGATGAGTCCTTCTGGCCTGTGAAGATCAGACCGTTTCGTCTCAACCGACAGCCAGACACTCGGCTCACGGCAGCATGAAAGGCTCAATTAATGTGTTTAAATTCAGATCTGATCTCACATCTGAGAAGAAGCTCCTGAGAGTAAAAGCCAGGGCTCGTTTTCAAAGGAGAGCAGACACAGCTGGAAAACTAATCAACACACAGAACTAAAGAGAGAGCAGGGCCATTAATGTCGTTATGAGGCTCTAATGAGGCCAGGAAGTTATTATCCAACACATGATGGATTTGCTGCTTACTGATTGGGTTAAAAGACTACAAACGCATGGCTTAATACGCACAGCTGTCAGTCACAGAACACAGAGATCTGACTGGTCCAGCATCACCATCCTGTTTCACCAAAGGCCTGCAAGAAGACCCCCTGAAAATAGCCTGTATGTTCAGACCAAAGACAAAACTGGACAGAATCAGATTCATTCAGTTCTTATAGTTACACTGTGAACTGCCCAAATACACTGTTTTGCATAAAGTTGGAATGAATAGATAGATAGATAGATAGATAGATAGATAGATAGATAGATAGATAGATAGATAGATAGATAGATAGATAGATAGATAGATAGATAGATAGATAGATAGATAGATAGACAGATAGATAGATAGATAGATAGACAGATAGATAAGCTTTATTTCAGACTCATGGTCCACATTAAAGAGCAAGCAGATAAATACAAACACAATTTAAAAAAAAAAAAAACACAAAAAAACCCTCTATACTTCCAAGAGGCAGTCATACCAGTGTTTCCAGAACAGAGATGTGTAACGTACAGCACTATATATAAGATTAGGCAGCAAAAAAATTACAGTATTTTCTGAATGATTCAGGCGACAAATAAATTTAACCCTTTCATGCATAGTGGTCACTACAGTGGACAGCTGTTCTCGGGTATATTCATGGATTTTGTTGTTTTAGTTCTATATCAGCCAACACAGTGGACGCTCACACTGCAAAAATCTAACTCTGATCAAGTGCATTTTTCTTATTTCTAGTCCAAATATCTCATCACACTCAAAATAAGACAGAATCATCTAAAGAGGAACTTTTCAGTGAGATATAAGAACTGATTTTTAGACAATAGATCTGCAAAATCTTATTTCAAGAAATCTTACCAAGATAATTTTCACTTGTTCTATTGGCAGATTTTTTTGCTTGAATTAAACAAAAAATGTTACTCTTTAGGTGATTACGTCTTATTTTGAGTGTGATGAGATATTTAGACAAGGAATGAGAAAAATACACTTGGTAAGATTTAGATTTTTGCAGTGCATGCACCATCCCATACACTGCAATTCATACCGTTACTGTAACTTTACTGTTCTTGATAAACCTGATCTGCACTAACATGTTTGAGTGTAAATCAATTGCTTGTTATTGTTATTAAACTGTAATTAACAGGTTTTTGTGTTGTTGTTTTTTTTTTGCATATTATCCCCAGGAAGTGAGTAATAACTAGTTTTGTGTTTGTTAAAATGTGAGAAAACATCAGATTATCTGCATTAAAAATATTTTCATTTCATAGTTTTCACACAGTTTATCAGTAAATAAGCTTCTTTGCTTCAAAAATTAAATCCATGGTGTCCAGCTGAGTGGACATTTTTGCTGCTCCATGAAAAATGGGTTTATAAAAACTATTTCAATCACATTTTTTTTAATGCCTCGAGGAATAAAAACACTCAGGGAAAATATCTTGACTAAGGTCCTCATAATTCATGCATGAAAGGGTTAAACATCAGATTTCTCAACACAGCACACAATTAATTTGCATGATTATACATAAACAATTCACTGACCCTATTCCATCTGGGCTTTTTTAATAAGAGTCTTAAAGCCTCATTGTCTGCCACTGTCAGTCTGTGGAAGCTGGCCTTTTTATAGTTTACCCATAGTATAATAATTTTAGTAAGAATAATTTTGTTTACACACACTTTCATTTATTCACCTCAGTAATCACCTTTGACCTGGTTCAATGATCACATACTGAGTCCCAGTTACTCTATATCTATCAACAATAAATCACATTATCACAATCATTTCACAAGATCAGGTAAAAAATATTCTATTCCAATTTTATAGCCAACAGTATAGATATGGATTCTGATCATTTCAGCTCTAATTTGGGTCACTTCCTCATTTGGTCTTAAATCAGGAGGTTATGTTTCTGCCTGTTTGTCATCAAACAAAATCAACTGCACTGATTTTCATGAAATCTGGTGATAGGCATAACATGGACCAGGGATGAAACCCTTCAATTATGCAGCAGATCTGTCAAAAAAAAAAAAAAAAAAAGGTAGAGAGCGGTTGTCTTTTCTATTTTCATCTTTTTTTTTTCATTTGATTTTACCTTTTCTAACATTGCATCATTGGGTGTTTGATTGAACCAGAGGACTGCAGGCCTTCTCACAGGTCTGTGTCCTTGTATTGGGAATTATGAGAATAGCTTTTGGTGCTTTATCAGAAATTCTTTATTTATGTACTTTAAGTAGAGCTTCTGTTATTTTATCAATCATATGACTTAAAAACAATTCCACTCCCTATAATAAAAAATATTAACCTATAAAGACCCAAACATCCACTTAACCACAAAACCACTCAAAACCATCTACTGATCTAAAGGGTTTAATATCTGTTGATCTATTAATTCTATCAATACATGTACATGGTGTAAAATACAGTTTGTCATCTTTTCATGGTCATCAGATATGACCCATTTGGATGTTCAGAGGCTCCGTGGTTACCAGGGAAACACTGCCATCTTCTACAACATTGATTCATCGTTGGATGAATGGAGTTGGATCAGTGACTGTGGATGGACACACTTGGTTTATGTTCAGTTAATGATATCTTTGCTGAAAAAGTCAGTTTTTCTTCAGCTTTTTTTGTTTTTGATATGATAACCTGCAACTCTAATCTGAGCTTTTATGAACATCTACATGATCAGTGAATTAAATGTAAGAAAATACTTGATTTTCACCGAAAAATTCACAAAATACCATTTATTACAATAAATGATGATAAATCACTCAAGAAAAGTTAAATAGAGAGAAAAATTAATTTGGGATCTGCCACAAAAGTCACACTGGGTCTTTATGGGTTAATATCAATTCTATTCTCTTCTATTTAAGGTATCACTGTGTTTATTACTTAGGCTACTTACTGAAAATTTGAGAAAAATTACCCAAAATCATAAACTGGAAACCAAAACATTAAACAATTTTTTTTTTCTGTAGTAACTGTGTCCACTCACCATTTTTTCCATGTTCGTCATTACTAAGATCATTACCGACAGCAATGTGTAACAGTTATTTTAACAATTTATATATAGACCCAACATTTTCCCAGAAAGGAAGTTGTGTATATCATAATTATACCCTGTTGACTTAAACGGACTGAATCATTTGTTACAGAAATAAATCCAAATGATAAAAATCTCCTTTTGTCAAATATCTTTTACTCAGAGTAACTCGTCCATTTTTTTGTCACTTACAAATGTTGTGACATGTGGTAAACGCAGCCTGAAAAACAAGTTGCCACCTGGAGTTAACTCAGAAAATAGTTCAGATCCTTCCACTAGATAATTACTGCAGTGATTCTGTTTCAGTTCTTCTTCAACATTTATTTATTATTATATAGAGCATAAAGATTGGACTGTGTTTCAATGGAAAAAGCTCATGTTGTCTGATGAGTCCAGCTTGACCCTGTTCCAGAGTGATGGGTGCATCAGGGTGAGAAGAGAGGTGGATGAAGTGATTACCCATAATGCCTTGTGCCTACAGAACAATATGCAGGGCAATGTTATGATCTGGGGTTTATTCAGTTGATCAGGTTTACAGGTCTGGGTTTATAATGTGATGTGTCCATAAAATGATGGAAATAAATGCTGTGACATATGTTTATTGAAACTATGCCACGGTGTATTTGTGCTGTAATCAAAGCTAAATGCGGTGTGTATCTTATGTTGCTTCCACGGAATCATTAAAACTGCATCTGTCAAAAAAGCACAGTGTTCAGTCTCAGTATTCTCTCTCAAAAGTCTGAACTGAACTGGGAAAAAAGCTTTTAAGTACACTCCTCTTTCTGCTTGGTATTAATCACAAACTGATTGAAACTTGTCACATTGGACAGTTTTTAAAGGGGTTTTAAATAACATGGAGGCAGAAAAATCTGGATGTAGAAGCTTTGCATAATTTATAGAAACATTTTAACAACATCCTTATATTTGTCATTTAATATTTGCATTGTCAAGTCTTTCCTAGCAAAATAAAGAAATTACATATTAACCCATAAAGACCCAAACATCCACACAAACCATCTACTGATATAAACTGTTTAATACCTGTTGATCCATTAATCCTATCAATCCATGTAAATAATTGGTGTAAAATGCAGTTTGTCGTCATTTCATGGTCATCAGATATGACCCATTTGGACGTTCAGAGGCTCCGTAGTGAACATAGAAACACCGTCATCTTCTACAACATTGATTCACCAGTAAAACCAATGGAGTTGGATCAATGACACTGGATGGACACACTTGTTTTTACATTCAGTTAGCAATATCTTTGCTGAAAAAGTCACATTTTCTTCATTTTTCTCTGTTTTGATATAATTAACTTTGAATTTACTCTGAGTTTTCATGAACATCTATATGATCTGTGAATTAAATATAGGAAAATACATGATTTACACCAAAAATGTTATTTGTTATTTTTAAAAAATGGTGATAAATCAGTCAAGAAAGGTAGAAATAGAGAAAAATTTATTTGGGAACTGGGAACAAAAGAAGCACTGGGTCTTTATGGGTTAAACACCCATAACCCCAATTTTGAACTAATTTGTCTTCTTCCTTTTGTATAAAATACATTAAAATCCAACAGCCACTACAGATGGACAGACAGATCTGTGTTTATATTGATACTATAACAGATCATTAAAACTGAATGGAATGGACCAACACTATGAATAGATCATAACAGGAATAAAAAATAATATTGAATATATTTGTATCAGAAAATCAATATATTATATCACAATGTAAAAATCTAGGAAAACAGCCCATATACTGACAATAAACATTTATGATTATAAAATAACTCATTACTTTTACTTACTGCACTAAAATACAATGTCTGAACATTGGTGAATAATAAGACGGAAGCCGTGGTATGTGCACTTTGGTCTGGTCATCTGTAAAACTGTATTATAGCATCATCTAGTGACGGTTTTCACACACAACGTCCACCTGCAGAATAACAGATTCACTTCAAATGTTATTAAGGACACAGCTCAGGGGGTCTATAAAACTATAAAATAATAAAATGATGAACAAGAAAAATATTCCATAGTAATCAGATTTTTAGATACAGACAAAAACATCAGTGTCTCCACATCCTGGACTCAAACCTGACTGAGCTCAGTTCAGCATCAACTAGAGCTGAAATTATGCTGTTGGCAGATTTAGATAACCTACACATATATCTATATATAGGATTTGATATTACGGCAGAGCAGGTGGGTACACTGACATGAGCAAACATTTGGCTTGCACTGCAGCTTATAGGAGCTTTCAGCAGCAGCCTCATACTGTCGTTGTAAGCCACTGTAAGTCTCTGCAGCTTAGAATAAAATAGAAAAGGACAGAAAAAAGTGCACAGAACTAGGGGGAAAGGAAAACAAAGCTGTGATTTACTTTAGCCTTAAAATATCAGCAGATGGGGCTGATTTAAACACTATTAGAGAAAAAAAAAAAGTATATATATACGTAAAGGGTTTAGTAGAAAAATAAATATTCGATGCAAATAAGCTGCTTGTCTAGCTGAGAATAATCTTCTTCAACAACTGTCCATTTATGAGCAGTTTCAGACCAGAGGGCATGGGGGCTCACTGGATTAACAATTACTGGTATTGATTTATGATAATAATTATTATAATTTTGCCATTTTGTGCTTATGAGAGAAAAACAATGCATATGTAAATATGTAAATAATATCTCATGTTAATTCTAAATGTACATACATAAATATTTATATAAATACCACATCTCTACCTGTCTTTTCGCTGCACTTGCGTGTTGTATATTACTGTTGTTATACTGTGAAATTTCCCCACAATGGTCGAGTCTTATCTTATCTTATCTTATCTTATCTTATCTTATCTTATCTTATAACACAAATTTAAGAACATAAGATCCATAATGATGCTGTGTTTTTGTAGTGTGTGATGAGTGTTATGAGTCTATCTATCTATCTATCTATCTATCTATCTATCTATCTATCTATCTATCTATCTATCTATCTATCTATCTATCTATCTATCTATCTATCTATCTATCTATCTATCTATCTATCTATCCATCCATCCATCCATCCATCCATCCATCCATCCATCCATCCATCCATCCATCCATCCATCCATCCATCTATCTATCTATCTATCTATCTATCTATCTATCTATCTATCTATCTATCTATCTATCTATCTATCTATCTATCTATCTATCTATCTATCTATCTATCTATCCAATAAGAATAATACATCACCTGTTATTTGTCTCCTGTTGTATTTGAAAAACAATAACAAGGCAATTACAAGGCAAGAAGAAGGAAACTAGAGAAAAAAAGATTAAAGCTGACATTATGCATTTAAGTCTAGGTCAAGTCAGGTAAAGATTCAGTCTAAATCAAGTCGGCTCTGGTAAACAATAGTCTGGGTCTGGTCAAGTGAAGACGAAGTCCAAGTCAAGTTAAGTTGAGTCGAATCAGTTGAAATTAAGTCTAAAATATGTCAAGTTGAGTCATTCATCAGTGTTCGTCAAGTCAGTGTTAAGTCTTAAATATTGTGGCTGAGATCTGATGTAAGTCACGTCATGTGATTCAAGTCCCATACCTCTATCAGTTTACTTGTGTATAAATATTACATTTTGCTGCAGACTGTGTTTTCATAGAGTTCAATAAAAATAACATAACATGATGAAGGTGTAAATTGTCTGTCAGTCAAAGCCAGTCTGAATACTCCCACACTGTCTCCACACATGTTCTAATAATACACATGTGGGTGAAGAGACTTTGAAGATGTGAATAAATTCATGAACGGGAGATTAAATAGTGTACAGACAGATTAAATCGCAGGTGGAGTTTGTCTTGGATTGACTTTGTGTCAAAGGCTGACTCACCTGACTGTTTCTAAACAAAGTTAACATGATGTGAGAGCTGACTAAATCAGCTGAGAGTGTGTTTGGTTTCAGCCAATGAACTGACCAAGGACATGCTGAAAATTTCTGTGGCTTTATACCATCAGTGAAACTGCACTGAGGTCATCACAGACGCCACAGGAGCAGTTTCCTCTGATTATAACTCATCAACAAGGCCGAGACCCCCCTTCTTATCCCTCCACATGGACACAACAACTTACATATCAAGTCCTCATTATTCTCCTATTAAATTAATTAAACTATAATTGTTCACTTGCATAATCATAATCCGTTTTTACACTTTTTGGCTTTTTTCACTTTCAAATACAAACAACAAGAGAGGAGAGGTGGAAATTTGCCTTCGTTGTTCATAGTTCTTGACATTTAATCAGAGGTGGAAAAAAAATTTATTTATGTAAAATATCAATAAAAAAATGAAGACATTCATATGATTAAAAGCTCTACATTCAATACTTACAAAAGTAAAACCATAAAATTGATTGACAAACAGATTTATCAGCAAAATATAATGTAATTTAAGTAGTAATTATGCAACAAAATAGATCCTGTTTGTGTTTTATTATTAAATATGCTTTTGATTTATTTACTGCTGTATAGGTTTCACTCATTTGAAATACTTTATAATTTACAGCAGTGCTTCATATACTTTAGGTTCATTATCTCTGCAGTGTCACTGTCCTGTGATACTCCTGTGAGTACATTTTCCACCTAATTCAAGAGGCTTTTTAATGAGTTAATGAGGCTGAAGGAGGAATATCTTAAACTTAACCCATAAAGAAACACTATATTTTTCACTTTGTCTCTAACTTTTAAAATAAACCTATGTGGAGAAGCTGCAGAAAACAGAAATACTCAAATAGAGTCATATACAGCCTCGGAAGTACTGTAAAGGACGACACTAGAGTAAAAGTCCGACACTACACTGTGATTTTCACTGGAAAAGAAATTGGATGAAAAAGGGCAATCTGAAAAGCTGTCAGACAAATGTGGTGGAGTAAAAAGCACAATATTTGCCTCTGAGATATAGTGCTGCAGCACATAAAACTATTTTAAATGGAAACACACAAACACACTACAACTTATACAGTACATTTGTAGTACTTCTACTCAAGTACTTTCCTTAATGCCTTTGGAAACGCAGTAAATCTATTGCGACAATACAGAAAAAAAAACTAAAATGTGATGTTTGGAAGCCTGAGGTTCATCCTGTTATAGTACATTTTTACTTTTATGGAGCCCCCTAGTGATAAAATCGGTTAAGAGCAGCAAACCTGCTGCTTGGAAGCAAGTGAGAGGTTCTGTAAAGACGAATGAGGGGTAAAATAAAGAAAAACCTGCACATTCATATTGTATCGTACAAGTGAGCAATAAAGATGCTCTGTAACATGAGCATGCACTTAAATTGTTTTTGATGCTGAAAGACTTACAGCAGCTGTTACTTTTCAATTGTTTTGTCATTCTTGTTATTACCATTTGTATAAAAAGAGGAAATGATAAATAATATCTTCATTCAGTGCTTAAAAACAAATGGGTTGCATTCCACTGAAAGACATTTTGACTTTGATGTCAATATTTTGAATTTATTCTTGACATTTCAAATTGATTTCAACATCTCGCCTTTATTCTTGAAATGTCATTTTAACTTATTGGCCTTGCTGGATTGTGAAATGTTCTTTTGCCATCCTGTTAAAGCTCTAAACTGAGCATCAGTGTCAGAAGTGAGAGACAGATTCTTCCAAAAGCTGGAAGAATTTCAATGATGCTCCTGAAGGACGCCAAAAAATGGACATCATGTGACACAGGTGGGGATCGTCATGAATTGCACCACATTCCTCATGTCAATAAGAAATGGAAGTCAGTATTTCTAGTTCATAAGTCCTCTATGTTCTTGAGTGGCTCCTGAATTTTCTTGTATTCTATCTGAGGTTAAAGTTCATTTCTTACACTTTAAATAATGAAGACAGTCTCTCTTCAGTTTGCAGTCAAGCAGGTGAGAGGGAAAGAAACTCCTGTTACAACACTAGAAGTACAAGAGTAAAACTGGTTCACCTGAAGTTATTATAGACAGACACTCAGTACTCCAGAGTATTATTAAGACATTCACTTTGGGCTAACTGTTGTCATCATTAATGTGGGTGATTAATTGATTACTTGTCAAAACGTTTCTCTCAACAAAGACCCAAGAATCTGATTGATCCCACAAGCAACAACTGCTCTTAAAGAGAAGAATAAAGCGTTTTTGTTGGAAATGCTTCATAATTATATCCAGCTATTAAAACTAGGCCTGAATCATTATACCAACTCTCTAAAGGACAGTATTACAGTATAACTGTTTAGAGAAAAACATAGTATATTAGTTAGATTATGGTTAGAAATTTAAGAAAATATTTTTAACCCATAAAAACCCAGCACAACTTTTATGTCAGTTCCCAAATGAAATCCTCTCCATATCTAACCTTTCTTAAGTGATTTATCACCATTTATTACATATCATCCTTTGTATTTTGCATTTTATCAGCATAAATCAGGTATTTTCTTGGATTTAATTCACTAATCCTATAGATATTCATGAAAGCTCAGATTAAAGTTGAGGGTTATTATATCCAAAACAGAGAAAACTTAAGAAAACATGACTTATTTAGTCAAATCTATCATTAACTGAATATAAATCAAGCATTTCCTTCCACTGTTATTTATCAGATTCTGTGGATTTTACTGCTGAATCAGTGTTGTAGAGGATAAAGATGTCTCCACGCTCACTATACGGAGCCTCTGAAGGTAAATGGGTCATATCTGATGACCGTGAAAGGTGACAAACTGCGTTTTACACCAATTATTTACTTGTATTGATAGGATTAGTAGATCAATAGATATTAAACATCTTACATCAGTAGATGGTTTAGGATGGTGGTGGATGTTTGGGTCTTTATGGGTTAATTTAACATTGGAGAATTCTCAATAGATGACAAACAGCAGTATCCAAACTATTTCAAGTATCATCCTATGGTCATTTTCAGGTAAGTATTTGTAGGTAACTAAGGTAGAAATGTTTGTTACTTCTCTAATGGACAGTTTGGCCCTGATCTAGACTACATTTGGCTTAGAAATCTATTTTTGAGCAAAGAATGATTAAATTGGAGTTAACTGATAAACACACAATTATGTGTTTGAAGTGGATATTGCAGCAAGAAAATGAATGTGTGTACCTGACAGTATTGTTTTCTTTATAAACTGTACTAGAGTTTCACATCTACAGAAAGTGTGCTGTAAAAATGGTAAAAGTACCGAGTCCACAGTGTAAAAATACTTACATTGCAATATGTACAAAAGCAATTGCATTGAAATAAGATAAAACTTACTTAATCCTCTTAGGAAATTACATGTGACAAGTAGTCCAAAAACATACCAAAATAAAAAAAAATAAATAAAACTAAAATCCTTCATTTATTAATAAATTACAGTTTAAAAGTTATAGTGGTGAGAAAATGGATGACTGACAAATTACCCACATTAGAAGATTGGATAGAACTTGTTAAAGAAATTTCCCTGATGGTGTCTTGCATTGAGACTAGAACATGATAAATTTGAGGAATGCTGGTAACTATGGATGGACTTTATGGACACTAAAAAGGATAAAATGTGACACCCGCTGTTGTTTAGCTACTATATTACTGATGTTTTTATTTTTTTAAATTAATGTTAAAAAAAAAAAAAAAAGAAAAAAAGGATAAGAAACCTAGAAGTGAAGGCACTGGAGATATACACAGGAAAATAAATGTACAACATTTTAAAATTTTAAATGCGAATGTGAATGTAAAACATGTAAATTCTCCATTACAAAATCAAATAAAAACTTGAATAAAAAAAAAAAGTTATAGTGGTGAGTGATAAATAATAAATGTAGTAAGTCATGATAGAGTCTCAATAAATACAGTTCAAAAAATACATTACAGTCCAATTTAATTTATGTATATAATATATATATATATATATATATATATATATATTTTTTTTTTTTTTTTTTTTTTTTTTTCATTTTATAACAATAGGATGAATTTGAAAAAAGAAAAAAAACTGAGTAGCTAAAGCTGTCAGACAAATATAGTAGCGTAAGAAGAATCCAAATAGGAATTATTAAATGTAAATTGGATTACACATTAGACAAATATATGATCAAAGTAGAACAAATAAGACATGACAGTTTCATGAATAGAAATATGTGAAAATAAAAGCTCCTGATATAAATATTCATAAACCATATAAGAACAACATACAAAAGCACAGGAAGTTGCACTCAGTATAAATAGTGCAAAGGAGTGAGGTACTTAAAGTAGTGAGTGGATGACTCATGTACAGTATATACATATATACATGTGTATCTGCAGGACTGACTGACAGTGATGGTGCAGTACAACTGGTTTCACTGTTCATGAGTGGCCTGTGGGAAGAAACTGTTCTTGCCTCCGGTTGTTTTGTGACACTGATCTGTAGCGCCAACCAGAGGGAAGAAATGGGAACAGACTGTGTCCACAGTGATGGGTCTGCAGTGATATTTGTTCACTCTGGGTGTCTATGTATTCTTACTGAGCTCTGCTTGTCTTCTCACAGACTGCAAGTGGAAACGACAAGGTGGACATTTACACCACCTGAGCAACATATGTGTTGCATGCTATCTCGCTCTTTCTCACACATCTCACAGTGTTTGGTGACATAAAACAGTGACACAATTATTAGAACACCAGCTTCCATAGACTGAATGAGGGAAGTGTTGATGTGTCGTTAATCATATTATTTCTTAATAAATTTACTCATGAGTTTAGTGTACATATGATTTATATTATGTGATTTCATTGTTGTTGTTGTTCTTGTCACACACATGCTCTGTTTGCATCAATAAAGGGACTTGGTGTTGGATGGAGGGCAGTTTGGCATCAGTAGTTTTCTCTGCAGTCCTGACTGTTGTCCGATCCTGTCATTTTAGTGACAGAAGCAAACAAGACAATGATAGATGAACAGAGAACAGAGAACAGACTGGATTGCTGCACTTAAAAAATACAATAACTGTCTCTGAGATGTAGTGCAGGAGAAATATAAAGTAGTAAAGTAGCACTTACTCAAATCTGTACTTAGTTACATTCCAGAGAAGCTGAATATGATTATGTGTTTATCTGTTATTTAAAAGTTCAGTGTGTAATCTTTTGTGACATCTGACAGTGACAGTGCAAATATTATTATTAATATCATGTTCCATTTCTGCAGGTACATCTTCCTTTATCTCATGAAAAGTTTATGCACTGAATAATTAAAAGCTGTTTTGTAAATTAGTGCATTTGCAGCTTTCAAATAAAAAGCCTGAATGAATGTTGAACAGTTTACAGCTGCATCAATATATCAACATAACCTTGATTTGGGTTCATTTCAGCATCTGCCAATGGGCAAATAAAATAACACTGACCTGATAAATGTGTATAACTGAATTTGTGTTCCTCAATGGTAGTGTGATGAAGGGTGGAAAGACATAACAGCAATTTAATTAAAAAAAATAATGAACCTGGATTTGTTTCCCCTGTTTTAAAAGGTAGAAACAACAAAAACACAAGAAACCAAAAAAGTAAAACTACTGGTATCATCTAAGCAAAATGTTATTTTACACATCAATGTTAGTGCAGAATATTAATTTAAAGATCCATAATGATGAGGAGTTTAAAGACAATAAGTTTATTTTAAACCTCAAATACCTAAACAGCTGTAGGTGACCAAACGCATCTATCGATCAAAATGTTTAATAACTGTTGAACCACTAATCCTATCAATACATGTAAAATGAGGTTTCTCAGTATTTCATGGTCATCAGATATGACCCACTTGTACGTTCAGAGCCTCCGTAGTGAACATGGAAACACCGTCATTTTTTACAACATTGATTCACCAGTAAAACCCCTGTAGTTTGACAAATGACCATGGTTGTAGATGTTTTTATGTTCAATCAATGACATATTTTGCTGAAAAAGTCACTTTTCCTTCAGTTTTTGCTGTTTTGATTTAATAACCTTTGAATTTGTGAACGTCTACATGATTAATGAATTACATGTAGGACAATACCTGATTTTCACTGAAAAATGGAAATTCTAGAGGATAATATTCTAATAAATAGGGATAAAACACTAAGGAAAGGTTAAATCAGTCACCACAAAAATAGCCTCAAGTGTTTGAAGGTAAACAGTAGTTTTTAAAATGATAATTTCTTTGTTCTGCATTTACATTTGGCCCGAACAAACAGAAAACGCAAAAATTAACAGACAAAAATCCCCCTGATTGTCATTTTTGGGTCAAAATGCCCAAAAGTTTTTCTGTGGCTCAGTGAGTGCTTTCTGGGGTCATGTCTAATTTGGCTGGTAATGAAAGTAATGGCACATGAGAAAAATGTTTTGTTTCTATTTTATGGGATTTTCTTTTATTTATTTATTTGTAAGGTAGACAGCCTGAGGTCGCTGAGGTTGTAATTCTAGTATTAAATGTGTAGCAGGATAAAAAAAAAAAAAAAAGAAGGGGAAAAAAAGGCCGTGCCACCTGTCCTCCTCCACCTCCTTCTCCTCCAGCAGCAGCAGCAGCAGCAGCACAAAGTGCAACAGTCCAGCGGCTCAGTGAGGAACTAAACATGGAGCCTGATCAGAGGCGGACTGGGCTGAGCGGACGGGCCGGGCCGCCTCTGAAGCACCGAGCCCACCGCTGCTGCAGACACAAAACAACACAACAAACTGCTCCGTCTCTGCTGAGTTTCATGGCGTGTGTGTGCGTGTGTGTACGTGTGTGTGCCGACTTTCTCTCCATAGAGTTTCACTGAGTTTACATC
Organism: Sphaeramia orbicularis; assembly: GCF_902148855.1. Lineage (NCBI taxonomy): Eukaryota > Metazoa > Chordata > Actinopteri > Kurtiformes > Apogonidae > Sphaeramia > Sphaeramia orbicularis. The sequence continues at coordinate 39,064,862 of NC_043962.1, read as the reverse complement.
CGGGTTTTTTCCCTAGGCAATGGGAGTCGCAGCACCGCCGTTCCTTAGGCAAAGTGAAATAAATTCGCCGCACCGACACAAAAACTAGTCCGCTTTTCGAACACATTTTCTTTTCACCTCGCGTCGCTGATCGGTCCGATTTAACGAACTTTAACAGCAACAGACACAAATATCAATCGCTTTGTCGCGGATAAATGAGCATTAGTTGGATGTTGAAGTAGTTTTTGTCCCCCTTCCTCCAGCTCCGGAGCGCAGGGATCTGCGCTGTGCTGAGGCTGAGCTGAATGAGATTGAAGAAGAGTTCTTCTTGTTTTGTAGCTTCAGTTTCTCTGTTTTTAGACAAATTTACTAAAACTAAATATAAAATACAGCAACAAAAATAAAGCTCTGCGGGAAGGAGTCAGTCGGACTGTTTATATGCTGTTATTCCATCGTGGATCGGCTTCTTATAGATATATATTTAATTAATCTAGAGGAGGACTGCTGCTGAGTAAGTGCACATTGGGCTTTTTTAATTTCATAACTTTAATTTTCTCTGTTGTCAAACTTTACCTGTCTCCTTCTCTTTGCCTTTATTCGTCTGTTTCTGAGTGTTTGTGTGCAGGTGTTTGGGGTGGCAGGCGGCTTTTGCCTGGATTCAGCTGTATTCCGGTGTGTTTCTGTGTATTTAGCTGGTGTGTTTCTTATTCTAGGAGTTGATATTCTGGAGGACAAGGGGCCGATATAACTTAGACCCACCAACGCCTGCTAGCTTGGTGTCATAATTTTGAAAGATGGCGTCTATTAGGACTGTTTGTGTGCGAATTTCTTTATTTCTTCCCCCTTTTTCTTTCACGTCGCCGCCAACGACATTATTATTTATCTTTGATGTAAGTTATCAGCGTGGCTGGTAGCGTTAGCCAGTGCAGCTAACAGGATGGTTAGCATTAGCGGCTAGCTAACGTTATCCACTTGTTCTCTGTAACATTTCAGACGGAGCAATGTCGGATATGTGAGGGTCGGTTTGGATGGTTTTTACCACCAACACTGAAAAACACTTCGATTATCCCCTCAAACATGCCTGTTTACCGTGTTGAGAGGATGCATTGAGCCAGGTCCGATGAATTTATAAGGAGAAATTGAACATCCAGACGGCCATAGTGGGTTAATAAGAAGGTTATAAAACATTTATTTCGCCGCCGAAACAAAAAACACTTTTCAGTATTTCAACTCTCGCAGCAGAAGCACTTACGGCTTTCATCTTGAAACCCTCCATTTTAGCTTCATTTCTTCCTTTTTCAGGCCCTCTGCTACAACGGCATGTGATGCTGATGGAAGTTTATCCAGACAACTTCATGTCCCACCCAGGGAGCAATTACTTCAATTAAGCGGCTGCGTTTATTCACTGCTGGGCCGTGCATGTATAGAAACACTACGAGGGGCTTTGGAGAGTTGGTTTCAAAGCGGAGATTTGTGTTTGACACGGGGGAAAATCAGCTGTGTGTGGAGTCAACCCATCCGTGCCAGTGGGTTTTTATTAGTGACACATGGAGTTAGTCATAGAGGTCATGATATAACCTCACAATTCTGCTCAGTGTGTGTAAATGGCTGCAGTTTTATTTTCTTTTTGCAGAGGTGGAAGAAGTCCTCTTTTACCCAAATAACAATACCACACTATAAAAATACCTACAGCGGAAAGCACAGCTTAAAAAGTAACAGTACACTGGTATTAACAGTGAAATGTAATCAGATGTACTTATTTTGCAGATTGGTTCCGGTAGAAGCTGTATCCAAAGGTGTAATGTAACTTAAGTGCCGTTATTTTACTTAAGTAGAAAGTACAGTAATTTACTTGAGTATTTCCATTTTCTGCCACTTTATACCCTACATTCTATTATGCATCAGCAGCAAATGCACGTTTTACTCCATTGCAGTTATTCCAAGTAACTTTACCAGTTGTTTTTCTTTATAAAATAAGAATGAAGTTGTATATTATTTTGTACTATTGTAGATGAAGTTATCAAAGAAAGTATACAGCAGTTAACATGAGCCATATTGTTCCTAGCTGCAGAAGAAAATATGAATGCGTTAGTTCATAAATAATTATAATCTAGTTTTGTATTTGCTTTTCTAATATTTATAGTACTGTTACTTTTGTTCGGTGTACTTCCCCCACTGATGGAACCTTACATTTCTGCTCAGTTTGTCATGTGGCTGCAGTTTTATTTGCTTTGTGCAGAGGTGGAACAAGTTCTCAGATCCTTGACTAAAGGAAAAGTAGCAACTTACAAATACTGTTGTGGCAAAAGGATAAAAGTCTTTTCAGTAATATGTACTCAGTAGAAGTGATATATAGTGATGGAATGTAATTAAGTACATTCACAAGTACAATTCTACCTTAATTCAATTTTTCAGTGTTATGCTACTTTACCCTTCAACTGTACTGAATCTAAGATGTACTTTTTATTCCATTACATTTCTCGGACAGCTTTAGTAAGGTTGCAAATTTCTATTATTAAAAGAAAATACAACTAAACTTGTACTTTACAATGTATTATTGTAGTTTGATCTACCAAACAGAAAATCAGTAACTAAAACCAACACCTCAAATACCAGCTGCAGCAGTAAAAATGAATGCATTAATTCATTCGGAATTACAATCCGGAAAGTCCTACCTTTAAAAAGTAAGAATGTGAAGGTGTTATCTGTGTTTAGATTTATCAAACAAACCTTTAAAAGTACTTATTCTACAAATTGGCTACTGTTAGGCTGTTTTTATTTTATTTATAGTGGTCTTGGAAGTACTTAGTGACTTTACTTAAATAATAGTTCCAACACCAAAGTTTAATATGGGGTTGAGTAGCATGCTCTTTAATAATACCTATAATAATTTATCAATTTACATGTATTTTTTATATTAATTATATGACTGCAAGGTCACAACCATTGAAAGTTTCTCATAATAAATGTAGTGAGGTAAACATACAATATTTGCCTTTGAACAGCAATGGAATAGAAATCTAGTATAGCATATAGTGGAAATACTCAATTTAAGTACAACTACCTCAGATGTATACTTAATTAGAGTAAAACTAGGGGTACACATGTATTAACAGTAAAATGTAGAGAAAGTACCAAGAGCGGAAGGGATGTTGCAAATTGATTTCAAGTATCACAAATTGTATATATAATTTTGCTCTAGTTTATTATTACTGATTCATTAACATGTAAATAACATATTCATGTCAGAGCTGATGGAGACAGCTCTGAAAACATCAGATATGTAAGATCCTCACATTGTGTGTGTGCAGTCTGAATCTGAAAGTCGGAGCTATGACTGAAAATTTTCATCATTGATTTTTTTCCCCCTTCAAATCACTAGTTTTCTCTCTCTCTCTCTCTCTCTCTCTCTCTCTCTCTCTCTCTCTCTCTCTCTCTCTCTCTCTTTCTTTTTTTTTAATAAAATAGCACAAAATAAGATATTAAAATGCCAAGAACAGCTCCCCAGAGCACAAAGTGGTGTTTTTAAATGCCTTGTTTTGTCCAAAACCCAAATATATGCAGCTCACTGAAACTGAGAAGAGCAGCTAATCATCCTGCTGACAGACTGCACTGACTGACAAATCAGTTGTATTTCCAAACTGTTTCCTCATATTATAACCAATCTGTTAATCCGTTAATCAATGTAGATCTGTTGAAATGCAAGTGCAGCTGTCAGGTAAATGTAGTCTGGTAAAATTCTAAATAGTCGAAAATAGAAATAGTAGAAAGTGATACTTAAGTATCTGAAAGCTGTATTGCTATACAGAGCTAAAATGAATGTGCTTAGTCACTTAAGATCACTTGGTATATGTATTTGTAAAGGTTGTTAGGTCAGTATGAGGTCAAGAAAAAAGGCGACCTTGGAAAAATTTTAGTATTTATAGTAGCTGAAACAACGAGAGTAGATATATTAGATTGTATTTTAAAAAATAGTTTAAAGCCTTAAAAGTGGCTCCTGCATTCAAAACAAGGCAAATTAAAACAAAGACATTGTAAAATCTGTTCCAGTTTCAGAAGAGCAAAGAATGGCCCCATTCACAATCACAAATTGATTTACAGTTTCTTCCTGGTGTCACAGTGTACTGTATGTTGTGTCTGAAAACAAAAACTTGATTTGCTTGTTTTAGTTTAAATGGAATGAAAAGTAAGGATTTCACTAAATAGAAGATAACGTTCATGTGTATAAGGTGACCTGTGGCTTCTTTCTGTGTGATATCCTCTGTCTGTGACTCAAATGCATCGTCATATGACTTTTATTCAACTGATCAAATCATGAGTCAATGTCAGTAAAGCTAATTTTCACTGAATCACAGGAAGAAATTGATTTTACAGGTGGCACTTTTCCAAAATAAGAAGTGAAATGATGCCATTTTTACAGGTTCAATAAGTCTGTAGATTTTTTAGCACTTTACTTCCTCCATATATGGCATTTATAGTTAGTGAATAAACATTTAATAGTAGGTTTAAACCTCAGTGTAGTGTAAGTGGAATGTGGAGCACAATAAACAGATTAATAAAAAATGTAAAAAAAATAAATAAATAAAATAAAGGTTTTGGTTAATGAAATGTACCCTCATTAGGCATGTCTTATTTGTGGACAAATTCTGTGCAGCTATAAAATGTGATATACCGTCTCACAGTTGGAGTGTCATAAAGCACTCATTTCATGCTGATATACTGCTTACAAATGCTAATATGACAAAAGTATTAACATTTTCAGAACACTAGACAAATACAGTTATGTAGGAAAGATTTTTTCAGAGGACTCACAGTCAGTGAGTGTTTAGTTTATGGAGTAAAAAAAAAATAGCATCGTGAAAAGAAAACCTGCATGGAAATAATTATTATGAATGAAACCTCCTGATGTAGTTGAAAGATGTTATAAAATCAGATTCAAACCCACAAAACAAACTTTGTAAAGATAAAATTACATTTTTTTTTTTACACATCAAATACATCAGAACTATCATATGGATGGGACTGTGGTCCAAAAATTAAGTTTAATGAAACTCCATTTCATGAATCGTTTATTTTCAGGCTTTTTCAGGTTTTTGTAATAAGTTAAGTGATGTGTTTGTTTTGTTTTCCAGGGCAGCATAGAGGGGTGGAGTCCAGTCCCACAGCCAGGTGGTGAGTCCTAAAACCACATACAGTCAAATAAAACCTAAAGAATTTTCCCATAACTGTTTTATACAGATTATTTAATGATTATTTAATAATGAATAAATATAGTATATTATTATAGTAGACATATTTAAACTTATTTTACTTAATTACAAAGCCTGGTTATGTTAAAATAAAGTTAGGTTACATTTACAGTGAACCACTTAGGTTTCATGTTTCCTTTATCATGATTAACTTTATTAATTAAAGTATACATAAATGTAGCCTACCTCTTGTAGACTGTCATAATGAAGCCATGAAATACAAGAAATTCCATATAAAGTTTGTACTATAATATGTTCTGAAGTACTTTGATTGTGAAAAGAGGTGATTTTGTCCTGTTTGTGTAAAATGTATATTGAAATTGGTATTATTATTTTATGAGATTAGCCTACTGTTTGTATTTTGCGCCTCTCATCTATTAAATTAATTTTTAATGGAGGAATGTTGCCTAAAACTGTCAAAAGGAACTAGAGATGCTTTAAGTATATAGTTTTATGAAGTTACTGCTTGTATTAGTTTGCTCCTTCAGTTGTTTTAGTTTGACGTTAATTAAAATAGTATGTTTAATTTTGGTATTTAACATGTAATCTAATGGTTAGTGTGTTGCATAAAAATGTAATTATGCCAAGTTAAATCTCATGTTTGTGATTTTTCTGTGTCTTTAGCGGCACTTTAATGCTTCAGTTGGATGGTTTTCCTACTGGAGACGGTGTTAAGGTAACTTTTAAACTGTTTATCTTCAATAATAATGTCCATACTTGTTCTCTCCTTGTTAAACAGAATGACGTGTTGTGTTTGTGTGTAATCTGAACTGCGTTGCAGTCCAGTTTAACTTTATGACTGAGATGATGGTTTATCTGGACTTCCAGTGACCTCATTTGACCTTGACAGAATGGTCAGCATCTTACAGGAAGTCCTTATACAGTTGCTATGACAACAGCCATGACCCCCAGCCCCAAAGCTGCTGATTTCCGTCGAACTAGCTGTTTAGACATTTCTCCTTTGCTCGTGTATGTGTGTTTCTCTGACTTTGTGTGTGTTTTTATGTGTGTGTGTGTGCACATGTTTTTCTGCGTGTGCAGGCTGATCGATCGGCTGGCAGACTGACTGGATCCATGATGGAATTACAGACGTTACAGGAGGCTCTAAAGGTGGAGATCCAGATCCATCAGGTACGTTCTGTATCCAGGCTACTGGGTTACTGGGTTAGGAGAGAAAGGAGAGTTAGTAGCTTTAGTTCCCACTTTGACTTCAGTTCAATTCAAACTTAAATAAAGACCAAACAGGTCTAAGACCAAACTGAGATTGTGGACTATGAGCCAAATAATCTACATGCATTACACTCAATATGTGCATATTACACTTAACAGAAACTATAACTACTTTATTTCAAGTCAGTTTTATTCATTCAGAACAATAGCACAAAGTACAAAGGTATGCGACCCAGTGGTTATACAGTCTGTACAATACTTTTACATTTCTTACTTTTATTTAACAGAAAAGCACAAATATAAATAATGTTATTCTTAAATCTCGGAGCAACGTGCATATAAATGAAGTGGTATGCTTAACTGTAACTTATTTATAATTTACTTTCTCGGTGAAGTAGGTTTTTTTGGTCATATAAAAGCTACAGTTGATGTCCTGGAATGGTTTGCTTGGTCCACATCCCAGATATATTTACTTTTATTTTGTTTAAAAATGACTGAAACTGATCAAATCAATTAATACACATCCTGTTTTGATAGTGGAATTTTAAAGATGGCTGTTAAAGGGTTATTAATCCATGAAGACCCAAACATACATCGGCAACCGAAAGGATCTCCTGATCTGAAATGTTATATACCTGTTGTTCCACTAATCCTATCAATCCATGTAAATAATTGGTGTAAAATACAGTTATTCATCTTTTCATGGTCATCAGATATGAACCATTTGGACATTCAGAGGCTCTGTAGTTACCGTGGAAACACCAACATCTTCTACAACATTGATTCACCAGTAAAACCCATGGAGTTGGATCAATGACAGTGGATGGACACACGGGTTTTATGTTCAGTTAATGATATATTTTACTGAAAAAGTCACTTTTTCTTCAGTTTTCTCTGTTTTTGATTTAGTAACCCTCAACTTTAATCTGAGCTTTTATGAACATCTACATGATCAGTGAATTAAATATAGGAAAGCAGGTGATTTTCATTGAAAAATGCAAAATACAGAGCATAGTATTAGAATAAATGGTGATAAATCACTTAAGAACTATTAAAAATAGAGATAAAAAACTCATTTGGGAACTGTCACCAAAGTAGCACAGGGTCTTTATGGGTTAAGCTCTATGTAGAAATTTGAGGGAAAAAAATGGAAGATGAGTGAGAAGGACTGATGATGGGGAAACAGATGAATAAATTAATTAATAAAAATCAAATTAATGTATGTACATATGAAAGAAACAAATGAGATCTTATACACATGCAGGTCTAATGGTTCATATGGAGCGGGGCATTTATATATCGCGTATATCTTTACTATACATGTTTAAATCACTCTTTTCAACGATTAAAATGTGCTTCAGCCAAACAAAAATGTCTACTTCGATTAGTGCAATTTCTCTTTGAGCAGAAGGAAAAAAGGGGGAAAAAAAAGACATGTCTGTTTTGCAGTGAAGTTGAGTGTTATTTTTATCTCAGCGCTCGGTCACAGACAGTCTGCACTTTAAGCCACAACATGTAACTACAGCAATTATTAAAGTTAGCAGCAGTTTATATTTTTGTGTTGGAAATCTGATAACACAAAATCTGACACATCATAAATCCAATTGATCGTCCTAAAGCTTGTTATTGATCACTCTGGCAATTAACCCAGTAACTGTGCTGCAACTTGACTTTCTGATTGAAAAACATAGGGCACCAAGCAGTATTTTGCCTTAATACAGGTTAAAACTGAGCTTAATGATAGGTCTTGTGATTTTCTGTGCTTTTATTTTTGTTGTCAACAAATCCCAGCAATGAATTCATCCTATAAACAGTGTCGTCTAAGTACAAAAAAATCACTGTATTTGTTTGGTAATTGTGCAGCCAAATCAGTATGTTTGTCTCATATGATGTACGTAGCAGGTAGAATTAATAAACCATAGTGTGACTTTACTTTCACTTTTGTTTTTGAACTTATGAAACCTACAGAGGAATACTGAAACTATCGGTCTGTTTTTAAGATCTCTCATTGATGTAAAATCATGTTCAAGCCTTTGCCTCAGGATTGGATTTAAGCTTGAATTAGAAAAGCCTGTTTGGGTAGTCTGGTTAGTTGCGGGATTTATTTGGGCTTTGGGATTCATTCAGTTTGAGAAGTCACATTGCATGAGAGCATTGTTTGGACAAAAAGGCCCCTTATGTGTCTTTTGGCCTGATTTGTACCACTGTGTTTAGATCTCAAAATGTCACCCTGTTGATAGACAAGATGCAAAACAGTCAACTGATTACAGCAGAGAGAAATTAATCAGCCAAGCCACTCGGAGTGTAGAGGTGTGCGCTGAACGCTGCAGGTGAACCATCCTGCTCAGATATATTCATTTCAGACTTACTTGTCTGGAGACATGTTTTCCCTCTGATTTTATACTTTACTAATCATTTAAAGGATAGATTATCCTTGGTACCTTGAAAATCAAATCATCCACATGAGTCCACATGAAAATTAAATCATCAGTACAAGTCCACATGATCAGTTCCTTGCAAAATATAAATGACTCATTCTTAGCTAACAAACACAAAAGCATTCTTATTTTCACATGAAAGATAATCATGAATATTATATTCCTTTTCTGCAGTTCTGTCCTCCTATATTTTGTAGGATATATGAGGGGGCGGTTCATGCAGTCTGCAGTGTTGTACTTCCATTGTTCTGAATTAGCTCTGAGGGGCTGTTCACACAGAATACTTTAGGAGTCCACAAAAGTTTTTTTATTGTATGGGTATTTCATCTACATGGAACTGGCGTTTTGAGAACACACTATTTTTTTAACCTTAGTCACAGATTGAACAAATCTCAAAATCCATCCTTGCATTTTCATGTTTACAACCTATACACGTTTTCTTAAATAATGACATCATAGCAACACCTCCTCATAAACCGCATGCGCTAAACCTGCCACTAACAGCAATAATGGCAGATTTTAAAAATAATTTTCAAAATTGTGTTTGTTTACATGGCACAACTTTTATGCGCATGCTCCACATCTTCTCTGTTTTTGGTGCATTTTTGTGTCAGTGGTACAGCGTCACTTACAGGCCTGACATATGCTATAGCATTTTCAGTGGTTTTGTGTGCACATATTTCTTGAGACGAATGAAAAAGAAATAGATCGTTTTCATCCTCATGTGGCCCAAATTAACTTCTATTTCTTCTCCTTTTTTTATAGAGTGGTATCCAGTACTAAAAAGTGTATTTCCATTACCTGCTAGGATTGAGTGAGGACCAGACTTAATATTCCCTCACTCAAAAAAGCCAGATTGGACAAAACAAGCACTAATAAGAGACTTTGCTTATTTTTTGCAGCCACCATAGGGAGGAGTAAGATTAGGGTATTCAGTGATGGTTACAGTTCACAACTTTACCACTAGATGTCATTAAAGGTCACACATTGAAACTTGAACATTTGCAAAACAGTAAGCGCATTTCTGGAAACATACAGTTCCAAACAATTGATTAATAGTTTCAAACCTCCCAACCCAACTCCCACTACCCCCTAGAGCTCTGAAAACCTGACAGAAAACCAAGGTTCAGGTGAATATTCATGCCCCAATGAACACATGACAAAAATAAACATGGTAGTCAAAATACATAGTCATATTGTCAATATAGCACTGTGTGTTTGAAAATGCCCTTTTTTCTGTTTAGAATTTATCAATTTCAACATTTAAAGAATGTATATTACTTCCTATGAGAGACCGATTTGACAGGATTCACATTTATGCCTCTACTGTTTGTACTGTAATTTGTTGACAGACCATGTCTTTGTGATACAGAAAAAAAAAAAACACCAGACAGTTTTACAGCACTGCATACTACAAATAAAAAAAATACAAAATTAGAAACGTAAACAGAAGCAGCAGCCCTTAGGCAGAAATGTACTTTCAGCACTGTGTGGGGAATTGCAGTACAGACTTTGTACACATTCACCAGTCGATCTAACGCTTTACATTTTCCCTTTGTTTAAGTCAAGATTCACCTTAGAGAAAGGGATCAATTTAGGACACTTTCACACAAACACTAGAAAATAAATGTACAGGAATATGCTTGACAGACTATGACAACTGGTTCAACCATTTTATATTTAATGATGTAATCACACAGTGAACTAAGACTTAGAGGTTTTTAGGTTTAAGTCTATTCAGTATATTACAATTAGATCAACATGACAAGAATATGAGGCTGTTGTACATCGTCATTTGCATTAATGTGTCAAAGCTTTTGAAATTGGCTCAAAGCAACAACAAAAATGTTAAGGATCTTGAGATTGAGTAAATAATTTTAAGAATTCTAAGAAGCGACTGAGGAAAAAAACTCTAATTTAAGTAACTGATCAGTTGAAAAATAGTTAATACTATATTGATAATTTATTTGTCACTTGTTTTTAGTCAGTGCCTTCAAAATTTGGTGATTTGGTCTGTTTCTTTGTTGTACACGTGCAGTGACTGAAACAAGCTTTTAACATGAATGGGTAAATGCAGATAAGATAAATGTTTCTTTTTTTTTCAAATTTGACTGATTTTAATGGAATGAAAATAATACTCTGTTGTTCCCAGATAGATTTGTTAAGCCTGCTATCATGAATCAGTTTTACAACATAAAGACATACCATCGTCTAACATGTTAATTCAGATTTTTGATATTATAACTTGGTCAATTTAATTACAGATAGAGGTACATTATCACAGTTTTTAGAAAAAAATATCGACCTCTTATCTAATCATTCTACATTAGAGCCTTTAGAGGTTATGAATAATTATTTTATGTATTTGCCTTTATAATCAGTGTTTATGTCTATTACAAAAATGGTGTTTACTTTCTCACCAGTGCATGTTTCTGTTTTTAGTTCCTGATTGTGACCAGTAGATGTCACTATAATTAGATTTTTTTGTGTGTGTGACTTTGTTTTGTCTTGTTCTGTAGAAACTGGTTGCCCAGATGAAGCAGGACCCTCAGGTAACCCACTAATGTATTTACACGACTCAGCCTGCATGTACTGCACTGATACATAATTAAAGACTGAATTTTTTTCCACGAACACCACAACAACATTCGCTCTTCTTTCCAGAACGCAGATCTGAAGAAGCAGCTCCACGAACTCCAAGCGAAGATCACAGCGCTCAGTGAGAAGCAGGTACATGATTTCACTAAGTAACACACAAACACAGCTGCTTGGCAGAGTCTGTCGGCAGGAGAGAGGAGGGAGTCGGGAGGTAAAACAAGGAAGCTGCTCGCCTGTTTAGGAAGCACTGAGTTAACTACACACAAATCCAGTCCGTCAGCACCGTCCTGTCTGACAGACTTTGACTGGCAAGCAATCCACCGGTACCTAACATCTGAAGCCTCTTTTGATTCTGCACTCTTTATAAGCCTTTTTGTTGTTAACCATATTTTTTTTTGGCTTGTATTTTTATTTTTAACCACTTTCAACATGCTTTCTATTTTTATCTTCTCCCTGCATAACTTACAGTACTTGTTTTCATGTCCTCTTCATATACTCTTTGTAAGAGTTGTCTGAGGATAAGTGTGAGCATCTAGCTGCACAGTTGGATTAAACTCTTTTACAGTCCCTTCTAATAAAACTAAAACATATCATAATTTGCACAGATCCAACTGGATGCATCTGAGAAATTATCGGTGTAAAAACTGAAACATTGCTTTGAATTTGTGCACACTGACTTCTTTCAGAGACTTACTGTAACACTGTCTAAACACCGAATTACCCACGATGCTTTGACTGTCTCGTGACGCTGACATGCAAGTGGGATGTGAGCAGGAGAATAATGTTGACGTCTGAACGTATTTAGCACTGACAGAACAATGATAAACAGGCCTTCTTCAACCTGACAAGTGTGCCAATTACTGTCTGCAGCACCAGGGTTTCTTTCATTTTCATGGAGACATCAAGGAAAGATTTCAGTGTAATGCAGGGATTTGGGAAATCTTAAAAGCACAATTTACCAAAAGGCAAATGATCCTGACAAAATGACAAAATTCTGTAAAATTAAACACAGTCATTTTAGACAAACAGTAGTTTTGGTCAGACTAAATAATTCAGCTGGGTTTGTCTCTCCTCTGATATGTTACAGACCAAACAATTAACTGGCAGATTAATTCATAATAAATGTCCTTGTTTTTGAAGGTCTGAGTCTTAAAAACATGCAGGCTTTTATTTTTAATCAGTCCAGTTCATGTGACTCATGTGCTCTGAATGCAGCTGTCTGATTAGGACTGCCACTGACAATTATTTTTATTATCCATTAATTATCCATTGTGGCCTATGTTCATCAAGTTCTCTGTTTGATTTTTTAAAAATGAGCAGTTTGTTATATTCAGTTTGCTGAAGCCTGAAGTTGCATCTGTTTTTAGTTTGTTGGATTGAAAACACAATGCTACTCACTTTAGTATAAATTAAACAAAGCAGATTAGCAATCCCTTAGCTTTCAGATGCTTCAACAAAAAAAGTTAAAAAGTGACTATTTTATGTGACAATAATTGACTGAGGAATAACCTATCAATCTAAAAATGTTTTAAAGGGGTGATATTTTGCTAAACCCACTTTTACTACTCTTTGGTACATTTATTTGTGTATTTGGACCCTAATAGTTCATAATGTTTGATTTTGAACCCTCCAGGTGCTGCAAAACTATCTTTATATTCATTTTGGCAAAAATCAAGTGGATTTCTACAACCCGTTTTAATTACTTCTTAATTTGTTACATATTTAACTAGTTTCGCCACGACATTTGCACATATAAGGCCAAGACTTAAGACAAACATTTTTCCAAATATGCCATAATTGTTTGTCAGCAGCAGCAGTTGAAGTCCATACTGAAAATATGTCCAAACTTCGAGCTGATTACCTAAAATGTTCAGTTGTTGTTTGAACAGGACAGAGCAGCAAAGCCAACAACCTGGAGGGGGTGGGGCGTGAAGTGGCTCATTTGCATTTAAAGGACCAGCGCTCAAAACGACCTGTCTGGTGTCATTACTCAGAAATAGGATTGAAGATGGACCTGTGGAGTTGAATTAATGAAGAATTCAGACCCAAATATAGCATTTACAGTTTATGTAGACCACAGGGAAATGCTTTAAAATGCATAATTCTGTTTTAAAAAAGCAAAATATCACTCCTTTAAGACGTTCATTTGTATAAAATCTTGTCATTCGTGTGAACATGTTCAGACCTCAGCTGTTATTGAGGGACGGTTTATTATTACTGCACCTAAATATCAGTGCATTGCTATTGATATTTTTAATGTGATTTCTTCACATTTGCTCCAAGAATCTGAGTGGAAGCGCTGTAAACCAAATTAAAATTTTAGACCTTACAAAAAAGTTTCTATGCTTGGTTGCAGTAACATATAAAAAGTCCTACAAAGTCCAATAGAAACAGATTCACATAATTGTCAAATCACCTTAAATGTGAGCAGCAGGGAATCGCATAGAGTGAATGACATATGTCCTCGACTCCTACAAAAACAGAATCTATAATGTTTGCTGCTCTGGTTCCTCAGTCCACATGTCTATCATGCACTCGGGTCTTCCAGGATGTCTCCAACACTTGGATCACTTCCAACCTCTCAGGCCTTGTTTCTGTACAGTTTTTTATAAAGTACAGTTGTATCTACTTTTGAGGAAAAAAATACAAAAACCTGTAGGCTGGTTCTTTAATCATTGTACTCCCTTACTCTTAATTATCAGGGTGTTCACAGATCCCTAAAAGGTCTTAAAAGTCTTATCTTTGATTGTCTTACATTAAGGCCTTAATTATCCTTAAAATTGATCATTAATTCCTAAATCTGACACTAAATAATCTTTAAAAAAGCCACAAAGGCAATAAATTGTATTGCTATATGTGCTTTGGAAAACACTTGTCAAATTTTTAATTAGTGTTCAGCATTTTAGCATAATTAAAATTGTAGTGAGTGGACTCACCAATAATCCTTCATGGGTGGAGGGGTTCAGGTATGAGCTTTAGCAGCTTGAATGATGGTAGCAGAAACTTTCATGTAGAAATGGAAATGTAGCATTACGTAAATTCAAACATGGTTAAGGCTGGTTCTAGGTAATAACAATGAGGCCTGTTGTACTGTTATTTTAGTGAAGATAAGGTCTAAAATTTGACCAAAGTTGCCATGAGTAAATGTCTTAAAAAGTCATCAGTGTGACTTCCTCAAACCTGTCTTAAGCCTCCTGATGTTTGTTTCATATTAATTACTTCTGCATTCCGGTCAAACATAATCATTTGATTATAGCTGATTATAAACACGTTATAATAAATGTATTATCACTTAAGGCTATGTTATAATACTGTTAGGCCATTGCAAGTTTTGACTTTTTATGGCCTTTTAGACCTGATGCATACCACCTTTTATCACTTAAAAAGAAAAACAACACTTTGCATTTTTTAGTTGCGTTCATACTGTTTGATTTTATTGGTAAAAAGCACACTGACCAAAAACTACAGAGGAAAAGTTACTGCAAAATCTACATGTCAAATAATTCTTAATTTCAGATCAGCATTGGGTTGAAACACGAGTCTACAATTTCCTTTCCCAATTTTTCAAAAAATTCTATCAAAGCACTAAAATCCCCATTAAATTAGTTAATTCTGTGAGCACATACAGTCAGACCAGAGCATGTTGTTGCTCAAGATGTTTAAATACTTTCTGCAAGACTTGCTGTAACTTGGTGTTTGTAAATGCAAATGAGACTTTGGAGGTATTTCTGGGAGGACAAGTTTCAACCAGCCAAATACCTGCTGGTTGTTTTGCTACAACAGTTACATTATAGGATCTGTCTGCTTCGGAAAACATTGTGTCAGGCTACACTTTTGCTTCTAGATGTAAATAATGGTGGCTCTCTCACTGCTGCTAAATTTGCTTCCACCTGGTAGTTTTTTCCTGCATAAGCAAGCAGCAGCCCTAGTTTTTGTAAAACAAATGACACAAATCAGTTTGTTCATAAGTTATAAGTCACTCTTTCCAGTTGATTCAAATCATTTAGAGCTACAATGGTATGAAAGTTTCCACCTGGAAGAATGTGAAAAGTTCATCAAATCTAAAAAAAATTCATTGAAATCAGTACAATATTCTTTTAAGGTATTGTCGTAAACAATAATTGTCAAACAGTAATTGTCGTTACTTTTTTAGACATCTGTTGTAAAGATGGTGGCTGTGGTGGAATAAGTATTGAGGTTCTTTATCTAAATAAAGCCACTAAAACCAACAGTAAAATAATCCATCCACTATCGTAAAAGTTGTGCACTCAAAGCCTTACAAAAATAAAATATGTAAGTTTTATCAGCAAAATCTACCAAAAGAAGGAAAAGTAAAAATTGTCATCATATATAAAAATGGTGCCAATGTCAGTGATTCATTTTACTTCTGAATTAATGTGTGTGTTTTATTTTACCGCTGTAGATGTTGAAGGTTGGGCTCATTTGATCGTTCTAATTTACAGCAATACATCATACTCTAAAACAGGGGTTCCCAAAGTGGGGTACAGGTACTCCCAGGGGTAATTGGAAGAAGCCCAAGGGGTACTTGAAATTTTTGGGATAAAATACATTAAATAAGATACTGAATACAAAATAAATAATGAGAATTAATGCTGAAATACAAAACACAATAGATACATTCATGTAAAAGTTTTATAATAGTTTTTTTGTTAATCATCTTGTTTAAGTTTTGGTAACATTTTAAGAACATTTCTATTTTATATTATTCAAAATGAGTTTATTTGAGTAGCTAAGTAATTATTTTTTTGTTGATGAAAGGTTCCTCTATTAATTAATGACCAATTAATTTATTTTTCTTATCAATGAAAGAAGGCACTTTTTAGTTTATATTTTGGACACAAAATTTACTTTAAAAAATGTGTTATTTTTGTTATATATTACAGTTAAATTTCTGTTATTTGTTTACGAAGTTAGAAAATATAAACAGACACCTTTGGCACAGGAACAAATTTTGCCTAATTTTTTAAAATCCAAAATGCTGAAGTGAGAGTTGGGGGTACTTGGCTAAAAAGGTATATTTCAGGGGGTACTCCACTGTAAGAAGTTTGAGAACCACTGCTCTAAAAGATTCATCAAATGTTTGTAGCATCACTGTTCTGTGAACACCATGTATCTCAAGTCTACTTGTCAAAAGCTCAGAAAATAAGTCTATTTTCTGCTTTGTGACAATGCATTTTCATGCTAATTGAAGACAGTTTGTGAAGAGTTCATTTAACATAAGAAGGAGGACAGGTTTAAACTCAACCCATAAAAGAAGACTTTATCCTTCAGTTTGTCACAAACTTTCAGTGTAATTTTCTAGGTAACTACCCTCAGACTTCATTGTCTTAACCTTTAGTAGAAAATAGCTCCTGGTGGAAAGTGTTGCCAGGAACCATGCCCTGCTTATTGTTTCTGTTCTGTGCTATTTTTATATTTAAATAAAATTTTCATGCTTTGGGCATCACAGTCTTTCAAATCTGACTTCCTGTAAAGCTGCATATCAACCCAAAATCATTTGGCTGGGCAGATACCACCAGAGGTTAAATAATGTTTTTTGTGATTTGGGTGCACTGATAAGACCAGCCAGCGAGTCAGAAGTCTAATCCTGTGTGATAAAAAGCCCCTCGGCGGTTATCAACATATAAAGTTTACACATTATTAGGATGACTGACTGCAGGCTGCAGGTCAAACGGCTCTCAAGAAGGGGAACCAGGGCACATTTCAGTCTGGTTTCTTTTTGTAATAGTGTGTCATTGCATTAAGTTGCTGGTAGAGAGTCAAGTGTTGCTAAGCAACAGATGGGCTTTATCTTTTGATTCTGAATTCATACGTCAGTGCTGGTTTTGTGTGTGTCAATGTGTGTGTGCTGATTGTCTGCATGACCTTCTGGTTCTGTACTACATTACAGTGTGGAAGTTGTTATTGTTTGATATAATCTCTTCAGTTTTATAATGAGTTGCCTTGTGTACTGCAGTTTGTGTGGCAGCCAATCAGTTCAGTTCAGAGACTGAAGCAGGGCTGAGTGCTGCAGCTGCAACATTATTGATTACTGCTCATTTCAAAACAATAACTCAGTGTTTTCTACTGTGGATTTGTTGTCAGATGTTTAATTTTTGGTTTGCCTTTTAAAAATGCTTGATGCAGCAGTTCTGAGAAGCTGTTCTTATTATACAACCTTCCATAATATAGATTTGTGAGTGCTGCAGTGTAATGGAATGTATGTATCTCAACTTCACTTTTTGTTCTTTCTTCCTTTTAAATTAAAAAAGCCTCCTGTGTACCGATGTTGTAAATTAGTATTAAGCTACAAACACTTGCAATGCATCTGCTGTGAGGGACAATGACAACAGCTCCAAAGAGAAGCTAATGCACAAGTATTGTAGAGTGTTATACTGCTCATGACCATGACGTGCTGGTTAGGCACAGCTCTAATATCCCTGTTAAGTCACTCAGTCCACCCAGGGGTTCGCCAGGATGGTATGAACCAATTGCTCAAGAAGAGTGATGATAATGCTCTTGAGATCAACACAATTAAAATGGAATAAATTGTATTTGCTTCAACATTTGACTCAACTAAAATTCCTATTGTTATTCATAATGAAAGAACCAGGCAGGTATTTAAATACAAATACTTGGTGTAAGCACAGACCATCTGTTATTCTGGAGAGGGCCCTACAATTTTCCCTGCAAGAAGACAAAACAAATTTATTTTCTTCACCACCTGAGGTCTTTTGTCTTTCACATGTAATCATGTGCTCAAAGATTGTAGACGAACCCCCCGAAACAATATGAATGAGCCTACCACACCAACATGTCAAGAGCTTAAACCCTAAACACGTTCTCAGGAGTGAATATGATTTAATACCACCATACCACAGGTACAGGGTTACCCAGTTTAATAAGGTTAGACTGAAATAGTCAAATTAAATCTAATGCTTAATTCTGAGTCTTGAATATTTTCTGCTGTGATTATATTGTTACATTGACCCATAAAGACCCAAACATCCACCGGCAACCAAAGTCTTTTACTGATCTAAACTGTTTAATAACTGTTGATCCATTAATCCTATCAATACATGTACATAATTGGTGTAAAATACAGTTTATCATCTTTTCATTGTCATCAGATATGACCCATTTGGACGTTCAGAGGCTTCATAGTGAACGTGGAAACACTGTCATCTTCTACAACACTGATTCACCAGTAATGACAGTGGATGGAGACACTTGGTTTATTTCCAGTTAATGATATATTTTACTAAAAAACTCACTTCTTCAGTTTTCTGTTTTGATATAATAACCCTCAACTTTATTTTTAGCTTTAATGAATCAGTGAATTGAATATAGGAAAATACCTGATTTACACTGAAAATATGCAACATACAGAGGATGATATTTTAATAAAATGGTGATACATCACTTAAGAAAGGTGAAATAGAGAAAAACTCATTTGGGAACTGCCACAAAAGTCACACTTGGTGTTTATGGGTTAAATGTCTTGTGTTATTTTTTGTCATCTCTGTAATGTTTCAAATGGAGCTGCAGCAATGGAAGAAAACTTTCAGAGATAATCTGTCATTAAAGTATCATCATTACCATCTGAGTGTAAACTGATGAGGCCCTCTGTTCTGTAACTTTCAGAAAAAGGTGGTGGAACAGCTGAGGAAGGAGCTGTTGGTGAAGCAGGAGCCAGAGGCCAAGCTGCAGCTGCAGGTCCAAAGCCCTCCAGTAGGCGGCGACATCAAGCCGGCCAACCTGCTGCAGACCCAGCAGGTAACGGGAGGACTGCAGCAGGTAGAGCACGCACACACAACCACCACAACTGCTGCTACAAACACATGTGAAGACAGATTTGATCCCCCGGACAATAACATATACTGACATAAAACGAAAGGAAATAAGATTAAAATCATTTCCCTTGGATTAAGGCCCAAACAGAGATTATATCCTGAGTGTTTCAGTAACTGTTATCGGCTGGTAGCATTCTATATAATACTTTATATTTTAATGTTGCTAACATGATTAAAAAAAAAAAAACAGACCAGGGAATGTTAAACATGAAGAGGTGGATTAACCCATGATTGGTTTTGGTTATTTTGGTAGGATTTAAGACAAGGAAAAATACCTTTTTATATCTTTTACTTTCAAGCAAATACTATTGTCACTCTGAAGCACCATTTAAAATCTAAGAAAAAGTATCTATTAGATGCATTTAACTGAAGAATGAAATTGATCATTTTGCATTAAAAGTGGGTGATACAGATACCAGTATTTAGCAGTTTGTCCAATAGCTGATGCTTATACCAATCTTATTTTCAATTTGTATGTTGTGTTTTTGTTGTTATTTAATTATTTATTTTCCTTTCATGACAAGGGAACAAAGAAGTCTTCATTATAAAAAATAATTGAACTTTTTCATGCCAAGTCTCCATTATAAAAAAATAATTGAACTTTTTCATGCCAAGCCGAGCACTAATTCAATCATACAAACTTATGAAACAACCTTTAATATAACACAACAGATAAATATGAGCCACTGTCATCATTGAAATGCCATATTAATTTGGTTGCTACCTGGTAACAGTAAAAAAGATAGGTGCTGTGCATCCCAACTAAACTGGTTTACTTCCAAGTACTACATTATAGAACAAAGTACCATGTTATAAAACTCGGTTAAATAACTGTATAAGACAATCAGAGTGGGTTTTTTTGCCCCCATCAGACCCTGACGGTCACGCCGGTCCTCACCACGAAGACTCTACCTCTGGTGCTCAAAGCTGCCGCCACGCCCACTCTGCCCGGCTCAGTCCTGCCACAACGCCCTCCCACTGTTGCTATGGTAACCACAGCTATCACCAAACCCGACTCGCAGAACACCCCCATCAACCTGCAGGTGGCCAGCAAGCTGACCAATCAGAGTTCGGAGCCTGTGCGACTGGTTTCCAAGAACGCCATGGTGGTAAGACTTGTGTTGTCGTCCTGTCATCTATCAGCGCCTTCCTGTAATTATTGAACAGTATGTGTTGTCATCTATTGAGCTGAGAAGAGTTTAGACTCATTTTGACATCTGTGTGTAGGGGAGGTTTGAGACTTAAAGTGATGGTTATTCTCTGGAAAGTGCTTGAGCAGGCTGTGGCGTGAGTGGTGGCCATATTGACACACCATTAGCAGTCCTCTGACCACAGTCCTGTGGGTCCAGTAAATGTCACAGAACCACATGTTTGTGCGAAATAACAGAGGTCACATAACTCAGAGCCCTGAACAATATACGTACTAGTGTTCAGATGTCCATATGAGCTCTGGAAGAGGTTTTGCTCGCCATAGTGATTCCCCCTGTTTGTACCAGATATTGAACAATCCCCAATCAGCGCACGTCCAATGTAACTAATGGTGAACAGAATCCAGACTCTTAATGCTATGTAATTATTATTATCTAAATATATCCAGCATCAGCCTAAAGTTGGACAAATCAAGTGTGTTTCTTCCAAAGTCACATTTCTTGGTTGCAGAATTCTTCTTATAGTTACTTTCTTCTGCTGCTCAGCAGGAAAACAAATTGATTGATTGTCTGTTGTTAAGCCTTTGTGTGCTTAAATCTGCTACAAAAAACTTAATCTTGTCCCTACATTAATACATTCACTTTGATTTTTAGAATTTTTTTAGGCATTAATCATGTAGCTTTAATCTGTATTCAACTTTTGTACAGCATAAATTACACCTGAGTGAAAATCAGCTGACAGTCATGGCAGGAATAAAGCTGATTAATAAGATATATAATTTAAGATAGCAAATACTCAAAGTATTCAACTTGAAAACATCTGTTTTGTTTTTATGTTGTTATGAAAAAGATGGTATTTACTTGTAACTTTACATGGATGTGAGTATGAAGTGTTATAAAAGTATTTAATTAATAGAGACTTTTAAGGGAATTTTACTGTTTTCTGATTGTTTACATCTATAATTATATCTGCCTGTGGAACAGTAATAATAAAAAACTTCAGATAATCATCAAAAATAGTAGTCCCGAAGATACAGTTGTTGCAAGAGCTTGTGTAAGGCTTTCACTTTACCACTGTACTCTTAAAGGTATCTGTTGTTGTGCACAAACATTTGTTCATGTGTCACTTCTGACTGATGCAGCTGTTAAAGCCTGAGTCGTGAGAATCCTGTAGATACTGGAGATGTGAACTAACAACAGTGGACACACATGACAATCAAACCACAGGAGACATGTCAGTCAAATAGCAGCAGACATGTCAGTCTAACAGCAGCACAGATCCACAATCTGATGTGGTTTTGTCTCAGGTGCAGGCCACCACCACCACCACCGCCCAGCCAATCAAAGTTCCTCAGTTTGTCCCTCCTCCTAGACTGACGCCTCGACCCACCTTTCAGCTACAGGTGCGTCCCTGTAAGACCCGCCTCCAAACCCTAATCCCCCACAAATCAGTGTGTGTGGCCCACATGAGGTGACTTGCTCACTCTCCAGCAGAGGGCAGGAGTGCACCAAAGCAAACACTCATGCCTTGTTCCGTGGCACTAAAACATTGTTTTCTCTGTGCTGCCTCTACTCATCTCTACTCCTCTCGTTGTGCTTTTTTAATTTCCCAACTGACCTGTGAACAGGTTTTTTTTTTTTTTTGAAGGTTTCCTGCCTGTGTATGTATGTGAGTGAGCGCGTGTGTGCGTGCGTGTTTTTGCATTTTGTGATGAGAGCTTGTTTTCCTGCAGCTTTTTGGTATTTTGTGTTCCTGGCTGTTGGTGTGTTTTAACCCTTTAAATGGACAAATCCTGGTAATGTTTGCCTGTGCTGAGTAATGTCACTGGGAGCTCTGGCTGGTTCACTGTCTGTGCAGATGGTCAAACATAGTAGCATTAAAGTTTTATTTACATCGTCCAAAAACACAGATCATTACTGAGAAGGGTTTCCGGAACATTTCCCATCCAAAGCCTTTAATTTTCAAAAGAATCGAGTCCTTTAAAAACCTGTTTTTATCAATATTAAGTGGAACAGCATATTAAGCAGAATGGTTAGGAAGAGTAGGGGAGACACAAGGACAGATAGTACATAAAAATAACAATCAAAAAAATATAAAACAAAATAAAAACAGGTAGGTAAATATATGAGAAGTCCACTGAGAGTGGGTTTTATAAAGGCTAGGATTATAACATTTGTTTGGATTTAAAAAAACAAAAAACAAAAAATGGAGTAGGCTACATGTTGGTTGTCTGCTGTTCCAACATTTTATCCTGGATCTTCAACAATGCTTTGTGGGTTATTTTCATTGAATGGAGAACTTCAATCTCTCACACATTTATTGTTGCATCTACCCCATCTTTAGAGATCAGGAAAAATAGCAAAGAGTGCACTGACTGAAGGCAACATGGATCGATTAGTTAGTTGAACTGTTGAATTAATATTAAATGTAGATTATGACCCAGAGGACATTGAGTCCACAAGTTGTGATGTGAAAAGTTTTAAAAACTCATCAATCCCTTCTAAGAGACCCTTAGATGGGAGTAAAGAGTTTCTCATTTTAGGATTTTGTACATTTGTTAGTATGCTGTATACTCTAGGATAATCATTTGTGCATGCAGAAGGTTTCAGTCAGTGTTTTTGCAATGATTAACCACTCCTGGCTAAAACTTTATAATTTCTTAATCAGTAAATCTGTCCACCAATGGATAATTGGTAATTATTGTAATTAGAACTTAAAATGCTAATATAATGTACTCAGATATCAGACTGCCATTAAAGATGGGATGGGAATCCTGATGTATTTTTTAAAGTACCTGATTTTCTGAATAATTGTTGCTAATTATTTTTTTTGTTTGACTAATGAATTCATGTTACAGCTTGAATAGTATTGGTACAGCCTATGTAATTAGAGTAGGACCAGTATGAGTATTGGTAGTAGTTTACTGGTGTACTGGATAAACTGTGTTGGAAGTGTTTGTAACTGTCCTGTAATATCAGTAACTAGTGGCTGTAGTTGTAGTAGTAGTGGTTCAATGAATAGTACTAGAACAGTCCATGTGAGGCAGAGCACCACAGTAGCATTACGCAGCAGTGTCTGGTCATTTTGGTGCTTTTCTCTGATTGGCTGTCTGCCATTACCAGGTCAGGCCAAAACCGGCCACACCCACCAATATCCCCATCGCTCCAGCCCCTCCCCCGCCCATGATGGCGGCTCCTCAGCTGCTCCAGAGGCCCGTGATGTTGGCTACAAAGCTGTCCTCGTCATTGCCGTCGGCAGCTCCCATCCATCAGGTCCGCATCGTTAACGGACAGCCCTGCAGTAAGACTGGCACCACTCCTCTGACGGGTATCGTCATCACCACACCGGTCTCTGCTACCGCCACCCGCCTCGCTAGCCCCGCCCAAGCACCTAACCCTGCCCCCATTCCTACCCCAACTCCAGTCCAGCCGATTCAGATCAGCAGCCTGACCACTGACCCCAAGGTAAGAAGTCACAACAAACCAGTCCCACACACATAATCATGTAACATTTACCTGTCTGTACATGATCCTATTGTATGTAAAAGATTCTGTAATGATATTAAAATCTACACGTTTTCAGTGGGTACGTTGATTGGTGATTCTATTTTAAAGTTAAAGTTGTATAACTTCAGCAAAAGTACAAAATACGACCAAGACAGAATCAGTAAGCAATAATGCAAACTTTGCAGCACTCTTGCTGATTTTATCACACCACACCCGACTGGTTTGCTACATTGAGATAAAGTGGTAACTCACCTCAGAGATGAAAAAAAATACTACTTTAATGTTAAATGTGTAAGTGCAGGTTCAATGCGGTCTGGCTTGAAAACAGCTCATACAGTACTGAGTTGAAGCCTGCTGCCTTGTGCACCATGTACAAGAAAACATTCACTCATTCAGCTTAATCTTCTTTTTGTTTTTTCTGCCAGTATGGATGTGAAATGGGTGTAACTTGTTGGAACCTGCAGAAATTTAAGTCAGTTGTTTTTGTGTGAAAATCAGACAGACACTTCATCAAGTTTTTTGCTTAAAAGTCTGGTGTCACAAACCCATTTCAACTTCTGCAATTGACACAAAATGAACAGAAGATTGTCCTGGCCAAGACAGGCAGTTTTAAATGAAAAACCTGTTTAAAACAATGAAATCATGAATAACATTACAGAAAAAACTGAATTAAATAATAATAAATCACAACACAAATTGTAGAAATTTATATATTCTTGCTTCTCAGCCTCTCTGAGCTTTTCTGTTTTTAAAACATCAATACTGAACAATGTGGTATTAAAAATAGTCTTCCTTTGCTGATCAGTGCATGCATTTATCATATCTACTCCAAATATGGTGCAAATTGGAGCCTGTTGATTCATCTGCAGTGATGGAAAATGTGATATTTTATGCTGTGGTAGTTGCAGAAGTGAACATGCTTTGGGCTGTCGACTGTGAAGAAAAATAAAAAGCAAGCATCAACATGACTTATTGTTGCTCATACGTCACTGTGTTGTTTGTTTGCTTTTTCGGGGGGGGGGGGGGGGGGGGGGGGGGTTACTCCTCCAATTTCCTTACATTAAGCGATTCTAAATACTTCAAGCCTTTAGGACCAATAGATAATTTTTTTTAAATTTTTTTTTTACAGTACATACAATCTTTGAATTCTGTTAAATACTCAAAAAGCAATTAGTGCAGTTCCGTACACATTAATCTTCTTAGGGTTAGGGTTATGGTAATGCTCTTGTATAGCATGTTCCTCTCCAAACATGATTAATAATACTTTATGCTTTCATATAAGATTGGCAGTCTTACTTAGATCAGGAGTTTCTGTTCCATGCTATTTTTGTGAAGGGCACCCTGACAACCCTCTGAAGTTTTTGTATAGTAATAAAATACAGAGGTTCCTGTTTAGTATAGAATAAATATCTGTTTAAATACTAATTTAAAAGACTTATTATTAGAAAGGTACATTAAAAGGATGTTTTTCTACTTCTACAAACATCAGGTATGGGTTTTCAGACTAAAATGAGCTGCTACTTTTGCTGCATTTCCAGAGCTCTGAAGGACCTCATTTGTCTGTAATTGAATCCTTCATGCTCTGCTTCTTTGTCCTCTTGTCTCCCCCTCCTCCTCTTCCTCTTCCTCCACCCAGCAGACTGTTAAAACAGGAGGAGGAGCTGAGCAGAAGGCCGTTGTCAGCCGCCCCTCTTCCTCCACCCCTCCCTTGTCTCCACCTCCACCTCCCAGACCCAAGAAGGAGGAGAACCCAGAGGTATTGACGGCTCTGTGTTGTTTGACACATACTTTTTTGGGTTCAGTGTCTTTTATGTGGTAGAAGTCCAATAAAATAAAAAACTATACATATTTCTCCTCTAGAAACTGGCCTTCATGGTGTCTTTGGGCCTTGTAACACATGACCACTTGGAAGGTAAGTGGTGGTTTGTAAAACTAGAGGATCCCTCTTTTCCTCTCTTCATGTTACACCTTAGGTTGACTCTTCATTGGGTAGATTTTTACTTTTTTTTTCTTTTTTTGTTGTTAAACTGTTAACAGTTCAAATTCTCCAAACAACCTTAAACAGTACAAATATATTACCTTTTTGTTTGTTACATATAACTAATAAACTGAACATTTACTTGCAGAAATTCAGAGCAAAAGGCAGGAGCGGAAGCGGCGAACAACAGCCAATCCTGTGTACAGTGGCGCTGTATTTGAGCCTGAGGTATGTACTCAAAATAAAAAATACAACTCTACATTTGTGTAAATATTTATAACACCTTTGTGCTTTCTATTTCCAATTGTAGTAGAGTTGCCAGAATCTCAATTTTGGCTTCAAAGTAATTTAAGACAGTATGAAAGAGAACAAAAATGTAAACTTTATATTAGAACAATAATATTGGTCTGTTGAAATGTTTATTTATTAAAACATGAACCTGCAAGAGATCAGTTCAGGTCATCTCTGTCCATTATTTAATCATCACTTCATGTCTGAGTTGTAAATATATGCTAAAATAGACAAATATTTAGTTGACTCAAGAACAAATAAAGCAAATTATATATCTTAAAGCAAATCTCGAGGTTTGTTGTTTTTAATTAGTTTCAGACTTTACTGTTCTTTACATCCATGACTTTTTTAACTCACTTTATGAGATTTGTCAGAGAAAGTGTGTTTTCACTGAAATAATAGAGGAAAAAATTGTTCTCTTGAGTTAGTACATGTACACTCATGTATCTGGATGTCTGTCAGTAAAATATTCCTTTATCATCACATCACAATTATACTTTATTCACCTGTTTTTTCCCCTTTGTGTTTCAGAGGAAAAAGAGTGCAGTGAGTTACCTGAACAGCCCTCTACACCAGGGGACCAGGAAGAGAGGTCCGTATGACATACTGGTCTACTTGTCAAAGACCAGTGTGAACTGGTAGAAACAGACTAGAGACTCAGTCATGGATTTAAGCGAAACTCAGGGGGAGAGAAAGGGAAGATGGTTAAATAAGTTTACAGGGGAGTTGATGTGAAGTTTTATTACAGCTTGTAGAGAAGTACAGTAGAGACCAGTAGATGCAAGAGGAGAAACTAATTACTAGTAAATACTAATACATTGCTGTGGAATTAGTCTTTCCTCCTTTTCCTGCTTGCTGAATCCTGTCGCTTCAGTCAGATTTGACTTCTAAAGCTGGATTTATACTTGTTTATCAGAGCCCTGCAGAGACTCTGAAGCTGACATGAACCATGTCAAAAAATGTGACAGGATACAAAGACTTACTACAACAGATCACGTTAGAGAAAGGCTCTGTTCCAAACACCTTGATGAACAAGTATAAATCTGACTTACCTTTCACACTTGTTTTCTTCTCTGGATATTTCTTGAAAGGCGTCTGCAGAAGTGTAGAATTCACTAGCTGAAGCAGAGGTACTTAATGCCTCATAACTTTACTCATCAAAAATGAATGATCCAGTGGTTTTGAATGTATCCTGTGGTTTTATACTAAGAAAAATAAAACTAAATCCACATCTTTTGAGAAAACTGACACGACTCAGGGGAAATAACATGACATAAATAATATTAAGTGGCTTTTACTATCTCACATCACAAATTTCTAACATCCACTTATATGTTGACTCCTATTACATAACAATTTAACATCTAACTCTATGTAGAAATAATTTTTAACACAAAACAGTAAAATCTGAATCATCCTGTAGAGCTCAGTGTCAGATTTATCACACCGGTGTCCTTGTGTTAATAAACTCAGTGATTTGATTCTCTGAATAACCAGGGCTGCAGCCGTCATGAACAGTGAGGTCATGTCCTCTATATTTGGTCTATGAGGGACATTATTTTAAGATTAAAAATACACATGGATGGTATTTTACACCTGCATTGCAGTACTCAGAAAGAAAATAGCTGAGTAATCATTGCAGAGATCTTTTTATCAACTCTAGATTGAGTTCTGTACAAGAAATACTTTGATGTAGTTTTTGATTTGTTTGTTAATGACATGTCTCGGTCTCATCTTTAGAAAAGACAGAGAAATGATGTGGATACCTATAATGTTAATCAAAATACAGTTTCTGGAGTGTTATAAGTGGTTTGAGATACAGATGCTGGTGTTAATTCTTCAAGTTGGTATAGAATCATTCTCCATTTGTCCATGGTCATTGTAGGCAACAGAATGTAGACAAGGCAGGTGTTGGACTCATGTCATCAGTATTCATAAAATTGCAGTCGCAGCCCTGCTTTCAGCTCCACAGAGTAAATCTGGAAATCTGTAAAGGCCACTGAGGTGTGTTAACATCTGACACAGATCCATCTGCTGAGTACCTCATAGATAACTCTGCGGTAGGTTGTACTAGAGCTGGGCTTCGGCTTTCGCGGAGCCAGTCTCCTGCACTAACACTGCTATCTGTGCTTCTGACTCCTCTTCCTCCTCTTCCTCCCTGCCGTTCCCCTGTCTCATGCTAGCCAACGAAGACTCCCTTTCTAAGGTATGTCATACAGACTGTTTTTGTTTTTTTTCCCCCCTCTCCATCTTTCTTTTTTTTCTGTTTTCCGTCTTTGTTGTCTGTCTCATTTCACCCAGGTCGCCCACCCAAATACAGCAGCGTCCCGGAGCTGGGCAGCCTCACCCCGACCTCCCCCTCCAGCCCCGTCCGTCCCCTCCCCCTGCCCAGCCCCAGCTCTGGGGATGTAAGTAAAGATGGGGGAGACGGACTGTTCAGAGGGTTGGAACCCCGTCACACACAATCCTTTTGGCCCAATAGCTCTGTCACCGTTTGCACCTTCAGACCTCCACAAACACATCCATTAGTTTGTTGTCTCCATTTGAGAATCATCAGTCATCAGTTGGTTTTTACTTTGAATCAGCCTTACAAAGTGAACAGTTTCCTGTAGCCCAAAGCATTCATTATTAACTACTACTCAGAACACATCTAACTCCAAATGTCAAGTAACTTTTCTGTGAGCAAAATAAATTAACACACCATGTCCATTAGACATCAAAGAAGGCAAACCTGTAAACTAAACCAAAAAAATCATGGTGCCTCCCCTGCCGTGCCTCTCCACAGATGGTTGGTGGGGCTCAGTTGGGCAGGGAAACTGATTGGTCCAATTCTTCCTCACAGGGAGACATCCATGAGGATTTCTGCACTGTGTGCAGACGCAGTGGCCAGTTGCTCATGTGCGACACGTGTTCTCGTGTTTATCACCTGGACTGCCTGGATCCACCCCTGAAAACCATTCCTAAAGGCATGTGGATCTGTCCAAAATGTCAAGATCAGGTAACCGCAGCAGCCCTACATGTGGACTGATCCTGAGTCAGGGGGAAGGGGGTACCGCAGTCCAGAGAAAGAAGGCCGTTCGGGGCCGGTGTTTGTACTTTAACTGTAAACGTAGCTTCTGCTGATCAGCCTTCTGCCTCACTGTCCTGAAGTTAGGACTGTTCAATCCTTTGTAAGCATACACATGATGCAGTATTGTTTTTTTGTGCTTCTGTCTCATTCATTGTGTCAGTAAAGATTGGCATCTCACATTCATCCACTTCATTGCTTGTCCCTTTTGGCCTCACCAAAGGGTGGTGGCTTGATTGCCTTCCTAAATTCTTTTCTAACTCTGAATGGCTGTAACAACTCAGAGCTTTTTTCTGCAGATCCTGAAAAAAGAAGAAGCCATTCCCTGGCCTGGTACGCTGGCTATTGTCCATTCCTACATTGCTTACAAAGAAGGTGACTGTTTTTTTTCTCTCTCACACATCAGATGGGACCATTTGTGCACAATTGAATAGTGAAATTATTTTTTTATGCTAACTGTCACAGCTAAAGAAGAGGAGAAACAGAAGCTGATGAAATGGAGTTCAGAACTGAAACTAGAGCGGGAGCAGCTGGAACAGAGAGTCAAACAGCTCAGCAACTCCATAACAGTAAGAATCAAAGTTAAGCTTCTCAGTAATATATGAGTTTTAAGAGGTCTTTTGTTAACGGTGCTGCCTGATAGCCAGTTTTATTTCAGCACAGTCAGTGAATTACTTTTGTCAAATTCGGCAGTTATCACACTTAATATCCCTTTCTGATTAAATAAAATAAACAATACTGCATAATATGTAGCAAAATACGTTTGTATTACTACAGGGGTTGGACAAAATAATGGAAACACCTTCACCTCAAGATGATAACGCCCCAATCCATACAGCTAGAATTGTTAAAGAATGGCATGAGGAACATTCTAATGAAGTTGAGCATCTTGTATGGCCGGCACAGTCCCCAGACCTCAACATTATTGAGCATTTATGGTCAGTTTTAGAGATTCAAGTAAGACGTCGATTTCCACCGCCATCGTCTCTAAAAGAATTGGAGGGTATTCTAACTGAAGAATGGCTTAAAATTCCTTTGGAAACAATTCACAAGTTGTATGAATCAATACCTCGAAGAATTGAGGCTGTAATTGCCGCAAAAGGCGGACCTACACCATATTAAATTATATTTTGTTGATTTTTTAAGGTGTTTCCATTATTTTGTCCAACCCCTGTATGATATAGATTATCATATCATAGAGCTAGAATTTTATCTACAGGTTTTGTAAGGATTAAATTGTTGTTATTTTTTACTATTTTTTAGGATATTGACAGATATTAAAACTTAATCCTGGATACACTGTGTAATGGATTGAGAATTGCCTAAAATATATAAATAAAAGACAATTGTGTATTTAAAGCATGTAAAATGTAAAATATGATAATATTACCAAAGCATTATCAAATGTAATTTGCTGTCCTCCCTTCATTAGAAATGCATGGAGACCAAAAACACCATCCTGGCTCGTCAGAAAGAGATGCAGCTTTCCCTGGACAAAGTCAAACACCTGATTCGCCTCATTCAAGCCTTCAATTTCAACCAAGCTCTGGCAGAGACAGAGGCTAAAGACGTCAGTACCAGAGTCCAGGACAATGCTGAAGGTGTCATCCCCTCTGAAGCTGCAGCAGAAGCCAACTCTGTTGAGAAAGTGAACACTGGGAGCTCCTCGTCCGGCAGCAACACTGATGGAACCGAGAAAGAAGAGGAGCGTGGAGCCACAGGGAGCAACCAGACAACAGGAGGCGACACAGATGGCCCAGCGGGCCAGGAAGACAGCAGCGTCATAACAGCAGATAACAGCCCTAGTGTTGGGCCTCGGGGCAAGGCAGGGCCCGGTGTAGGGGCAGGAGGGGGCGGTAACACAGGGACCGGCCTCCAGACGGAAGCTGTGGCCAAGGCTGAGACTGAGGCAGCTCCGGTGATTGACATTCCCACTCCGTCAGTGGTCGTTGCCACCACCAATGGTACGGCCGAGCCCGCCTGCCCCGACCACAGCCCAGCAGGCGGATGCACCACCAACGCCACCACCAACTCTGAGAACAAGATGGCTGCCGTCAATGCTACAGAGACAACGGTGGAGAAGAAACAGGAGGACATCGCTCCCAGTGATGGCAGCAACACCAACAACAGCAAAACCTCAGAACCCTCCCAGCATTCTTTGCCAGCTCTTGTCAGCAGTTTGGACAATAAAAAGTAATGCTATGTCTCTTGAGTTGCGGGAATTCAAACATATATAAAAAAAAAAAAAAGACTTTTGCTTGCACCGTTTGGTGCCCTGAAGTTGCCAATCTGTATAAATGTTGTTTGTTTGCATTGTATTGTCAGACTGTGTCAATGGTAGATATACAGCCCAAGTCACATGACTCTGGGATGACATAGGCTGCTCCACCCACGGAGATGGGTACAGGAAGGCTTATGTACCAGTGTCATCATGCCAATTAGTGATAGACGTCAAGTGGTGGGAATGCTCAAAGGGAGATTTAATTCATCATCACACCAGTGTGTGCCTGTTATAGTGGCCCCTGTGTTCTCTGTGGAGTGGAGAGGTGGGTTCATATAGGTACGGAGAAAACCGAGAACATGGAACCAAACATCTGTCAGGGGTTACTGGTCTAAAAGCAGTGTTGTCATAGCTTGAAGAAAAGAGAACCTGTTCATCCCCTCGTCTGAACAGACCTAATGTTAATAACCTGTCACTGTCCCACTATGTGGATCTTCTCAATTTATTAACCTGAATATCCCCGTCCTTCTGATTCTTCACCTGAACTTACCTATGCCACTTCACTACCAAGTGTGACCCTCCAGTCTAAACATCAAGGGTTCAGTATGCTTTAAACAAATCATTTCAGTGCCATCCAAAATGTCTAAAAACAGAGATTATATGTTTCAAATGTGCAAATTTGAAATTAAGGCAACATTATATTATATATTATAATGAAGTTAGACTTTATGAATTCCTCGGCAAAGAAACAGCATGATTGTCCATGATGAAAAATGTTGGACAGTCCCAGATTTAATAAAAGAAAAGTTAGTGTCATTTAAACAAACACGCTACTGCACAGTGTTGTCCAACTGAAAGTAAAATTCAGTGGTGTTTTTACCTTTTCCACAGGGACTCAAAAGGTAGAACAAAGCCTTTAAGAAACGTCACATCAGTAGAAAAAAAAAACTAAAAGCTGAAGAGAAAGGGTTTTTGCTGTATGAAGCAGGTGTGCTTATAGGATTGTTTATTAGTATGAGTAGTAAGACACCAATAATTTTTCATATTAATATACATTAAATTTTATAAAATATTTATTCATAAAACTCCAACACAAGACTTTATTGACATATCTTTAAACATTAACATTTCAGATGTTTGCAGTGTTTGAAATAGAACATTTTAACATTTTGATCTTAAAACAGAAAGTGCAAGGAGTTTCCAGCAACTTTACTGCAAAGTCAATAAAGTAAAGGTAAATATAACTCATAAAACCTAAGGACCCCCTGAGCTGTGTTTGAGACATTTTAATTATTCCACTAGATCATAATTCTCTTTGGAATTTGTGGGAAAAATACTCAAAAACAAATCCAAATCAGAAATCCTGCTGAGAGCTCTGCCCTTGAATTCAGATTATTTTTGGAGAAATGTCCTCTATTCAGCAGATGAATGTGAGGAAACCATAGAACTCAACATAGACCTCTCCAAAATAAAAGTAAGAGACTACACCAAATGAAAATATTGAAAGCATTTGTTTTCAGTTGGAGCATTAAAATTTGGAGTCTTGGGACTTTAAATGTGTACAGAAATCTGAGTTTTTAAAAAATTCCCTCATTTTTAAATGACTATTTTATCAGATCGTGGATTTTAATTAAAAAAACAAACACATAGTTGTAAAATTCTGAATACTGGCCAGGCTGATACTCCCATAGAACTGACAATTCAACAAACACTTTGCTTAAAGCATACTGAAATTTCTTAAGCGCCCTCACCAATTTGCCATGAACCAGTACCTTCAGCCTGTTAATCATGACCTTCACCTAATTACCCCAGTCTTCTTGAACCCTAACAGTTTACCTCACACCTCCTCCCCACCTCCCCTTCCCCACCAGTATCCCTGAGCTCAGGCAGAAAAGACGCGTGTTGAACGTGGTCCAGGTATGGAGGACGAGGTCGAACAGGCTCGGTAGCCTAACAGATGTTTTCAGTGGTGTCAGTCAAGTAAGTGTAGTGATTGAGTTATCATTTGTGAGTCAAGTGTGTCAACTGTGAGCACTAAATGTGAAATTGCAATATTGCAATGTCAACACACACAAAAACTATATCTGGGCTGTGTTTCTTTTTTATAGGAAAAGATATTCAGGTCTTCCTAGTCTTCAGAATAAGTGCTTTCTGTTCCTGAACCTGCTGGACTGGCATTATCAACACAAAAGGAATCCTCTCTTTGAAGTGGTGATCTTTGCATTATGTACATTTCTGTTGAATCCTGAACTGCCAAAATGTATCCAAATTCAGCAGGGACAAGTCCACTTACTGTATTGAAAGATCAAATCATTGGCATTGTTAAGATGTAGATACTACCATTTTGGAAATTGGAAGTCCCCAGACAGAAACAGGAAAGTTTATTAAACAATAACATTTAGAGGAACTTTTTTTTTTCCTTAACGTGGAGGGATTTGTTGTATGAACCTGCTCCTTCAGATGAGGAAGATACCACAAATCCTGAGATTAAAGCACAAGCTTGCTGCATTACAAAGAAGTGCTGAAGAGCTTTTTGTATGTTATTATGGAATTAAGCAGAGTATGCATCTCTTCGTTGTGATGTGACTTACCCCACATTGCCAATATTTTTCTAGGAGGAAATCCAAACCTCTGTCTGACATTAAGGCTCAAGTCTAGTTCATATTTTTGGGAGGAAAGCCCGGGCTTCTTCGTCTCCTCACAGTTAGACTAGTGCATCTCTTTTCTCTGGAGCATGTCTGGGTTGAAATGTGATGCTGTTATTTGTCGGCGTGGTGGCTGTCAGTTTGGGTCTGTCTTTGTCTGGTGAAATGTTCATGACTTCTGGCTTCTTGTTGGGTGCGGGGCATTAACAAACTCTGGTCTGTTCATAAACGGTGCCTCTGGTTGTGCTGGATTTTTTTTGTTTTGTTTCTGCAATATTGGAGCATTTTTGCTAAGTTGCTCAAAAACATATTCACCCTTGTAGAAACCCTTTTTCCTGTTGAACATCTCAAAAACTGTCATTTTAAAATCTTTTATTACTATGAGGCTCAAATGACTGAAGTATAGTTTTGTGCCTCATGAAATTTGAAATTATTTTTATTTCTACCATTCCAATGAGGGCAGTACACATAGTTAAAGGATGAATATGTTGTTGGACAACTGTAACACAATCTTTTACACATTTCCTTTCATATCATATAGAGTTTTGTGAATCTACATATCTAACATGAGATCTAATTTTCTGACATGAGCGGTACAAACTGCCTTCATTCTGAAGATCCCAGAAAAAGTAATCATCAAAGTCTTTCCTAGGCCAAGCCAGAGATGCAACTCTTAACAGCAACAAATTCGTCCCCAGTTCCTTTGGAATTTCATTTACTATGTGTTTTGTTCTTTGTTGGCTTACTTGGATGGATGTTGACTTCTCAACAGTGTCCACCGGTTGTTAGTTTGTGTTCACTCATGGATAGAGCAGAGTAGTTTCTTCACTCAACAAGTTTCTTTCAAAGAGCCTGAACTTGTGTTCCAGACAAACTGGACCTTTCCCTCTGTACAGTAGGTACCTCGAGTGCCTTTCTTCAAACAGCAGATAATATTTGTCTCTTGACTTGCACTGTGACTTGTAGAACCTTACTAGCCCTCCAGATAATCCTCCCACCCGTCCCGCCCCCCTCTGGTCTGTCCTGTTCTACCCAGCTTCCCCAAACGTTAACGGAGCACAACTCCAAACCCAGTCCCTTCACCTCAGGCTGCCAGTAGTCAATGCAAGTTAAAACTACGTTTCATATTATGCCGTTTAGTTCGACCACATAGTGTTTTGTTGTTGTTTAATATAGGAGTTGCCTTAAATGTGTTTTATTTTCCTTTTTTTTTAAGTGAATAACTTAAGTTTTTTTACATTTGGAAAAAAAAAAAAAATTACTGGCGAACGTTGTTGAAAATCAGTCGCCTGGTGGTTGTCGCAGTCAAGAAAATGCTCCAAAGAGGGATTTTTGATGATGAGACCTTGCATGGGATATTGATCAGATGTGACAGCCAGTTGTTTTGTGATGCACTTTTGGTTTGACCAGTATTATTATCAGTGTGAAAATGGGATCCGTCAGCAACACAAATCGCAGTCATGAGTCTCGCTCCAGATTTTGAGATTTTAGAAGAATTTTTTTCAATTTTAAGTCAAGTCCACAGTCAGGATGCCGCTAGGTGTACCCAGGAGCACATTTCTTTTCTTGATCAGAATTGTTCATCCTTCCCTCTGTGCTGTGGTTCTTCTGTTTTGGAGGAGGGGTGAGTTTGCTAAATCAGGTCATGTGAGCCGGAGCCTGTGTGCATTTGGAATGAACAAACTAACCTGCACCCTGACGGGCAGACTTAGACCCAATTAGCAACATCTGTCCACTCAGTCCAGTGGAAAGCATGCCTTCTTATGCAAATTTTATACAAGATTTGTCAAACCTTTTTAATATGCATTTGCTTTTGTTTTTTAAGTTTTTATGTGAAATTAATGTCACCTTTTCTTTGAACATTCTGGCATCCTGATGCCAAAAGTGTGCAGTTAGATATTAAAACAGTGCAGTAGCCATCCATTGTTAGAACTGAAACATTTCTTCCTGACATCTTGTTTTATGAATGGAGCTGGAACCTTTTGGCTCTGTAGTTTAGATTTAATTTGAACTTGGCTAATGCACCATGCTGAATGTTGGGATCCCAGCAGAGCTGTGGGGTGGGGGCTCGATCGAGTCTTAATGTTTAAGAAAAAAATGTGTTCATTGTCCTCTTCTATAGAAAATTTCTAGGTTTCTATATAGTCAAGCTCTAAAAGTGAATTTATCCAAAGAACACTGCAAATGTGCATTTCTGTTTGGAAGCCTTTTTATGTTGTTGATGCATATCATTTGGAAATTAATTTCTGCGTCAGCATTGTGTGCATTCACCAAGCTGGAAAAGGACCATTTGTCGGCAGCTGAGAGCTGTTCAGTTTGTATTTGAGAAAGTAAAAGTCTTTATATGCATTAAAAATGTTCATCTTGCGTTCCTTCTATGGTGGATCCTCCTGGAATCATCCTGTAAAGTAGTTCACTCCAACTCTATAGTCTTTTGAGTTTTTAGTTCAAACGATCAAGTCATGATTGTGGCCTTCTAGTATTGTTGATACATGACATCAATCCGTTGTTACTGCTCACCATCCATCCTGTCCGGACCCAACTGTACACCTGAAGCTTCTTACCTCATCCACAGCTAATTCCATTGGGGGTGTGTTGAGTGCAAAAAAATAAAAAATAAAGAAGTCTTTTTTTATCTTCCATTTGGTGAGATGCATTGTAGCGATATGAATAAAGAAAAAGTTCACCTGGTGTGCTGAATAATGTGTAAATTGGTAATTACACAATCTGAATATTTGTATAATTGTTTGTATTTTTTCATAATGATTTTGGAAAGGAATGTGTTTATTTTTTTGACTTCTGTTCCAGATGTGTCTTCTGTTGGCCTGACATTGTGACTGGTCTGGTGGGATTCTTACCTCTGTATTGAGCCTCTTCTGTGATGAATTCTTTGTATGCAGTGTTTAGGAAATACTGTAGGGAACATGGGGAGGAGTTGATATTAGGAGCATTTGATCAATTTGTATTTATTTATTTTATCATTTTGTTAATAAATTGTGAAAAGCAACATGTGTCATTAGTGGTTTTCCAAACATGTCATGTGTTTAGTTAAGACTCGTCTGATAATTTTGGGTTTTACATTTGAATCAATGAAAATTCAGGCATTGTATTCTGGATGCACACAACCCAGATCACACATCTAAATTAATTTATGTTTTAATCCAGTGGTTCCCAACCTTTTTTGGCTTGTGACCCCATTTTAACATCACAAATTTCTGGTGGCCCCAGACATTCAAAACGAAGACATTTTTTTGCCAAAATGTATTTGTTTTTGATCATGTAATAGTTTTCTATACTATGCTGCAAATAAATGTTAATTTTAGACAACGTTTAGTCTATATAATTTATATTATTATGGACGGAGGCAGAAAAGCCAGGTGTAGATTACTGCACAAAGTGAGAATTTGATTTTCCTTGGTCAGGATATGTACAGTCAGTCCAGCTTATATTTACAAGGCTGACAATTAATACTGAACAAACAAGAACTCAAACTATGAATTATGAAAGAGCTGCAGCATCTGAAACTGGCCACAATGAACATTTGACAGATAAACAGTACCACAGTGCTTCAGTTTCAGACTCACAGTTTGTCATGTCTTTCATGGATTGTGATTGTCTCTCTCAAATCACCATATATATATATTTTAGTAAGTGTTTATTTTTATCAATTACTAGAAATTTCAGGCGACCCCATTTGAATTCCAGGCGACCCCACATGGGGTCCCGACCCTAAGGTTGAAAAACACAGTTTTAATCACTCCTACATGACATTTCTACCAAATTTTATAAATAAAATACATTAGCTTACACATAAGAGTGTAATGCAAAAATCTTAATGGTAAAGGTAAAATTCAAACGGATATATAGTATTGATTAATACAGTCAGTAAACTTGTTCTTAATTCTTAACTATTAAGAAAACGCTGCTGGTTGTAGTTTTAATTCATTCATAGTGAAATACAATGAACGTGGTGTGCTGGCAGCATACAGGTTGTATATAAAAAGACTGAGGGTACTTCACATTTTACGCTCGTTATTGCAATGATTTGTGAAGTAAAATATGCATAGTAAAATACTGTAATATCCATCTTCTACCTCACAGAAAGACCACAGTTCGTCAGGCAGGGAGGCTGCACATCAGACACTGTAGTCAGCAGTACAGGGGTGCCACAGGGCACTGTACTGTCCCCTGTTCTGTTCACGATATACACATCTGACTTCCAGTACGAGTCTGAGCTCTGCCACATGCAGGAGTACTCTGATGACACTGTCATTGTTGGATGCATCGAGGATGGACAGGAGGGGGAGTACAGGGGCCTGGTGGAGGACTTTGTGGGATGGTGCAGCAAAAACCACCTGCAGCTGAACACCTCTAAGACCAAGGAGATGGTGGTGGATTTCAAGAGAGACAGACCCCATATCCAGCCTGTTTCCATCGGGGGCAGGGACATGGAGGTGGTCAGAACCTACAGATAGATACCTGGGACTGCAGTTGGACAACAAACTGGACTGGTCACATAGTACAGACAACATCTGCAGGAAAGGACAGAGTCGTCTGTACTTCCTGAGGAGACTGGGGTCCTTCAACATCTGCAAGAAACTGCTGCTGATGTTTTACCAGACGGTCGTGTCCAGTGTTCTCTTTTACGCTGTTGTCTGTTGGAGAGGCAGCATTAAAAAAAAGGGACGCTGCTCGACTGGACAGGAGAGCTGGTTCAGTGGTGGGCACAGAGCTAGTCTCCCTGGTGTCAACAGCAGAGCGAAGGACCCTGGAGAAAGGTCTGTCCATCCTGGACAACCCCCAGCACCCTCTGCACAGGACAGTGATCAGACAGAGGAGTGTGTTCAGCTCCAGGCTGCTGTCTGTGACCTGCTCCACCTGCAGGCTCAGGAACTCTGGCATCCCCCTGGACATGAGACTGGAAAACTCATCACAGAGTGGTCGGGGGGTCTCAGCCTCGGCCTCAGCCATGACCACACTAGGACTGACTCAATGAGACTTTAAAATAACCAAGCCCCTTATGTAGTTGGACTACACCCACTGTCCAAACCACCGTAGAACATTTAAATAACTCTTAAATCACTGTGTCACTTTATATCACTGCACTGAAATGTGAAAATACAATTAGAAGTCTTTATTTACAGTACTGTACAGGAAGGCCTTTTAGAGTAGTTTCTTTAGCAAATGTCTTTTAGAGTGTATATACGAACCTATTTGTCAGCCTGATACTAACCCACTTCTGTGTTGTGTGTTGTATATAAGCTGCTGAATACTTGAATTTCCCCCCGAGGATCGATCTATCGATCTATCGATCTATCTATCTATCTATCTATCTATCTATCTATCTATCTATCTATCTATCTATCTATCTATCTATCTATCTATCTATCTATCTATCTATCTATCTTCCAATATAAAAAAAAAAAAATCTAATAAACACTTTTTTTTTTCTGTACATAATACGGTAATATATCACGTTTTTCGCAAGCAGAGTGGCGCAGCGGAAGCGTGCTGGGCCCATAACCCAGAGGTCGATGGATCGAAACCATCCTCTGCTAGCTGTTTTTTCGTCGTTATTTTTCAATAAATGTCACAGTCAGAACTAGAATAGCTAGTTGGGATTAAAATAAAAATCCTGTAGTCACATTTTTCTGTATTAGTCTAAAACGCAAGGACAACTGCCATCAACTTGTACCCAAATATGTCTGAAAATTGAAAAGGTTTTCGAAGCTCGTGAGCCCATTTAACAAACAATATTAATAACTATTAATTATTAGGATAATCGACTTGTTTTAAGACGCTACATTTGTGTTTTAAGGGGTGAAAAACTGTATGTTTATATATGTTTAGGGACGTGACCTCACGCCGCGGTGGCTTCTGGGAATTCCGTGGCGGTTAGCTTAAGTAGCGTTAGTTTGTGTTTGCCGCTTGTTGTCGTTATTGTTTTTTTTTTTTTTTTTTCAGTAAATGTGACAAATTTTCCGCAAAAAGGAAGGAAGAAACTGTTGCGTATAAAACCGTCTGGACAGTTTACACGATGAACTCGGAAGAAAAATCCCAAACAAACAGACTCAGTTTCGTTGTTGTTGTTGTTGTTGTTGTTGTTGTTTTTCTCCTTTTTTTTCAACTTTATTAATCAAAATCTGGTTATACATTCAATCGAATTCCATAGAAAAAGCCTTTTTTTCAGACTGAGCAACAATATCAAACCTATCTGAACAGTATTAGTAAAGAACATCATAAAAATAAAATAAATATCAAAATAAAGTCAGAGGTCTAATCAGGAATCAGTACATTCAAATGTTCATAAACAGTCAAGGCTTGTTTGGCTTTCAC
Organism: Sphaeramia orbicularis; assembly: GCF_902148855.1. Classification (NCBI taxonomy): domain Eukaryota; kingdom Metazoa; phylum Chordata; class Actinopteri; order Kurtiformes; family Apogonidae; genus Sphaeramia; species Sphaeramia orbicularis. The sequence continues at coordinate 39,024,382 of NC_043962.1, read as the reverse complement.
ATGTCTGTGTCTTTTTGAAGTTTGTTATTTCATTCATGTAAATTAAGAACAGTGGGGGGGTCTTCACAAATCTACATCTGTGTATAAATTGTTTACAAACAGACTCACTTTCCTCTGTTTCCCTGCGTAGAGAAACAGGTCAGATAACTTGGTTTCTGTCAGAGAAGTTTATTATTACCAATAAGGTACGAGAAGTACCTTATACCGGTAAAGACCTATCTTGTAAAATATAAGAAAAATATTGATACTCTTTGTTCTTTTTGCAGCAACGCAGAGGAAACAATATGACATTTATTTTGAGATTGCACCTACTCACATGGATTTTGGATTGATTTAAATAATTTCATAAACATCAAAATTGAACCATCATGTAAATTGAACTTTCAACATGTTTTATTTGGCCTTAAACAAATTGATAAAATAAATCCAGACAAAAAGATATATTATCGACCTTTTAGTAATATTTGCTAAATTTCACATTCATTGCACTAAATTTGCACATCAGCGTCCAAACATTATTGTTTTTAAAGCCCTTTTTTCCAATTATTTAGACAATTTAAAGAACAATATAAACTCTAAAGCAAATAAATATTAAAAAAAAAAATATGTCAAGTATATAATCTTATTTAATTTGTATAATTTTTATTTTATACCTTGAGCTTTTTTATTTTATTTTTTATTTTATTTATTTTTACTTACATTTGTCTCTATATATTTGAAATGTAAAATATATTGTGAAATGTGATTTTTTTTTCTTTTTTTTTTTATCCTACTTTGATGTATACTATTATGCATGTCGGCTCAAATTTGCTTAGAGGTCTTATTTATGTCTTTGTGCATAAGAAATCCATATAAGTGAATCCCCAAAGGAACTTTGTGTTGGTAAATACAAGTTTATGCAGCTTTACAGGATTTCAGTTCTATTGCAACATGTTGATGGTCATATGAACTATGTTTTCAGGTCAAAAATGTCCAATTTCATCACAATTAATGCTATATTTTCATGTCACAAATGGCCAAGTTATATTTTAACTGAATTTACCTGAAAAACAAATATTCTATTCTTTTAGATTCCCCAGTTTTTCTTACAAGATTATGTACTATATATATCACATGTTTTATTTTTACAGGTTCAATATGGAGTATGGTGCTGATCAATCCTGCTTATGTTACGCCAATACATACATTAAGAATGTCACACGTCACTTTTTAAATCAACAGTTCTCCAATAATAAGCATTTTTATAAAGAAATAACAATTCTATATTGTTATTTACTCTTTAGTATGATGATAAACTATACAATAAATAATTCTGATCCTAGTTTTTGCACAGGGATCATTTGTGGAAACAGTGACATGGCTGCCGAGCATCAGTATGATGGGATCTCTAACAACCATGTCACATCCGTCCACTGCCACATTTTGTGATTTTGTTCAGCTGTTATTGTTTTAGATCCACAATACTAACATTTATGAATAAGAGGAGAATTAGCAATAGTAAGTATATAAGTTTATTACTAATAAAGTACTGGTACTGACCAGATCATCATGGGTAATGTCACGTCCGTCCACCAGCAAAAGTTTTCACATACACGTGCTATTCAAAATCCAATATTTCTGAAAATATAGCTTCCACTGTCAAATAATATCAGTAGTCTGTGCACAAATGTATTAGCATTATTTCAATAGTTCTATGCATTTCTTACGACTATTTTATTTTATTTTATTTTTTTTTTACAAAAATGGCCACTCATTTGACCCCCTAAGTAAATTTTAGCTGATCACTGTTCAATTGTTCATTGTTCAATTAAAAAAATAAAAAGAAGCAGGTCGGATATCTGAGTGGATGTCACCAGGCAAGAAAACATCACATTCGAGCACATCCACACCTCCATCACAATGTGCCCAGACACTTTGAGACTCATAACTTTTAGGTTGTAATACTGACTTTTCTCTCTCTGCTTCACTCAGGTTTCTCACCACCTCAAAGTAAACAGATTAAAGATACACGATTAGTGACAAATCCATTAATTGTGGTAGTACCAGTATTTTTTTGCTCACTGTTTACATATTTTCATTTACCTTTAAGCAAAAATGAAAAGAATTATCCTGGTTGTTGCTCAAAAGTGAAAATGTGATGCTTCTCTGTGTTAAAACTCATTGTAAACTTACCCTAGCTCAAGAAAATTTCACATACATAAAAGTAAATATGCCAAAACACTCCCAAATTTTAAAGTCTTTATGATAGAATTCCAAAAATAGATTTAATCACTAGAATTTATCTTTAACAAAAAAAGCACAAACACTCTGGCAATTTATAAACAATTCTTTAAAATGGACTGAATATACTTTGTTGATTTTTTTTTTTCTTATTCAGATCTATATATTTTAAGTTATTATTTGTCTTTTCTTCTTTGTGTCTGTAAGCCTTGGCATTATGTTAATTTATTTGTTTAGATGATTTTTCTTGTTGACATCTTGATGTTTCCTCAAAATTTCTCTCTGTTTTGTATACATAAAAAAAACGAGACAAAAAAAATTACCGTATCTCAAATTAACCTGCATTTTACATTTTAGTAATTAAAAAAAACTTCATGGTTTTGGTGAGAATCATATTGTGATTGTTTCAGCCAGTATTGTGATATGTGAGACTGCAGTGATAGGTGTGTTTAGTGCGCTTACATGGATAGTACATATATTAACAGTAATTTTTTTTTTTATTTATTTAACCAGGTTAGTCTCATTAGATTGGGTGATCTCTTTTTTCAAGGGAGACCTGGCCAAGATGGCACCGATACAGTCATATAATTACAATTTTACAATATTTAAAGCATTTGCAAACACAGAAAAAAATATACAATTAGTCAAAACATTTACAGATCAACAGCCTTGATTGATAACATTACTTACGTACCACATGTGTATTAATATTTTATTCTGAAGCCTTTGCACAGTCCTACTTCTTTAAAACTCTGTGATATTTTTTATTTTATTTTATGTTTCTTATACAGTCCCTTTTGCACTCAGTGTTTTGCTGCCAAACTGAACTGAGCTGCTAAACTGATTTTAATTTTTCCTGTGACAGTAATAATAAAGATCTATTCTATTCTATTGATTCCAGAGTTTTAAAGCTCTCTTTAAAATCAGTCAAAGGAATCAGTGATTATAGAGGTGGAGCTCAGACTGAAGCTTGTTCCAGGCATCAGGGGCTGAAAACTAAAAAGATTTTTTTTTTTTTTTTTTTAGATGTCTATGAAATATGAACTGTCAGCCATTTTTTTTAGTTAATTCATTTGCTTTCTTTATTCAGCACCACTGAATTAAGTGTATGTTTGATGTTTTCTGACATTCAACCTGATATTCATACCTCATTCTAAGGGAAAGAGAATGCATAATTATGAAGATTATCTTTTTTTTTTTTTTTCACAATTAAATTTCTGTAAACACTGTTCCTTTAAATTGTAGCCTTTTATAATTATCCGATTGCAGTCTTACTAACACTGGAACTCTATCAAAGCTTTAAATATTTAGCTAAGTAATTGTATGTATAACAAATATTTTTTTTATTGAAATACTGCATTATCTAATTGCTATCAACCAACATTGCAAAACCAAACATCTGGAATATAACTTGAGCGATGGCTGAATATATACCATCCATGTAGAATTTTATCACACAGGCGCTAGAATGTTTAAGATTCACAACAATAAAACAAAAACAGAGATTCCCTTTATCATCAACAATGCATAGCCCATTATCAGCAGCAACAGCATATTAGCATTAAGACATTTCAGAGCTCAGGTTTAAGAACTGCAGAAGAACTAAGCTAGGAATTTCTTTTTTACAAATTAAAAACTGTAATAAGTTTTTGGAGCCACACGTATAAATCTTAATTGCAAATTCATTAGGCACAGGATAAACTTATTGAATAAAACTTAAAAATGTCTTCTTCAGTTTGTGCATTTAAAAGGACATATAAATCCACGATAATAACAAAACATAGAACATTCTCTGAATAAGTGAATATCTAGTTATAACACAAATACACATAAAATAAGATATTATTGTTATAAATTGGTTATCATGATAAGAAGATATTATCACATTTATTGATCATTGTATTTGGAGTAAATATTTATAGCGCGTATAGATATTATAGTCTATATTAAAAAGTTGATTATGCAAAGTGTATGTGAATATTTTGTATGGATGTTTTGTGTTATTGTAAAAATATACAGAGGAAAATGTGTGTTAGCAAAGCAAATGAAGCGGCTCTAGTTTGATTATTAGTCCGTAAAAAGGGGGTGGAAGTCAATAAGTTATACTTCTTCCCACTCCTTTTTGAGCACCAAAAAATTTTGTTTGAACATGTTGTATGGCTCTTTGTTATCTGATGATTCTATGTGCTCGAAATAAAACTACTACTTATATCTTCTAACTATTTAAATATTACCTAATAACTTAAGTCTTCATTGGCCATGTTTCCAGTTGGTTTTAATGTTTAAAACTAAGGGTCTGTTCAGATCTGCATGATCCAAGTGGACAGCTTTAAGAACATCTCTTCACACCTGGCATTAAAACGTGTATCCTCATGCATCTTGAGGGATAGTTTGCAAATGGATCCCATTTTCGTTGCTCTATATGCACATAAAAAAGCTCACCTGTTGCCTAAACTGGAGCTTTCGTTTGATGTTCAACAGGATCTCTTATAAAATACCTACTTCTACCTCTCCAGCAAACTCAACTCCACTCCTCCACCCTCCTCCCTCACCTCCTGCTTATCTGAAATAAAATCCTGGTTCATCTCAAACTTCCAAAAACTAAACAGCAGCAAAACAGAAATCCTTCTTATCAGAATCTGAAGCTGACTCTTTCTCTCTCACAGTTGACAGCTCCTCGGTCTCCGCTTTCTTCCAGGTTAACAGTGCAGGTGTCGTCCTTGACAGCTCACTATCCTTCAAATCCCACATTAACATCACCTGGTCTGCGTACTTTCATCTACATAACATTAACCGTATCCACCCCTCCCTCACCCCTATACCACCTCTATCCTTACCCACAGCCTTGTCACTTATTGGACTCCATCGAGGAGGTGGTGGACAAAGGGATGTTGGCCAAGATGTCGTCTGTCATGGCCAATCCGTCCCACCCCCCATCATCATCAGACTGTGGAGGCCCTGAGCAGCTCCTTCAGCACCAGACTTTCAGATTATACAACAGTTCTCAGTAAACCCCCCTATAGAACACCATGTGCATGTGCAAATATATTGTAAATACGTATATAATGTTTAAATTTAAATCAAAATTTCTATAAATATCGGATTTCTTTTTTTTTTTTCTTCTCTATATTTGTTGTTTCACAAGTGTATATTTTCTGCTTCTGTCTTCCCTTTTTTTGTGTTTGCTGATGTCAACTGGAAAATTTTCCTATGGTGGGATCAATAAAGTCTTATCTTATCTTATCTTATCTTATCTTATCTTATCTTATCTTATCTTATCTTATCTTATCTTATCTTATCACCACATCACCCCTGGTCTACAGCAATTTAACAGTCTCGCTCCTGTCCATCCTCCTTTGCATCACCACCTCAGCCCGTTCCTTCAGATCCTCCTCCTCCTCCTCCTCCTCCTCCATCCACCCCACTGTGCCCTTTGACCACCTCAGCACTGTGACCTTCAGTCACTCAGCCCTCCAGCTCTGGAACTGTCCCTCCAGCCATCTGAAACACTGACTCTGTCCTCATCTTCGAATTCAGACTCAACAACCACCTGCTCAAGATTGCATTCACACCACAATAATTATCACTACATTTACTCTGTATTGTATGTCCTGCACTCCTTTTTGTGCATTGAGTCATCGAGTTTCTTAAAAGGCGCTTACAAATAAAATGTATTATTATTATTATTATTATTATTATTATTATCATTATTATTATTATTATTATTATTATTATTTAGTGCTTCTCTTGCATACTAGCTGATACTGACAACTAAATCTTCAAACATTTAAAATATATTGCTGAATTTGTACCATATTATATGTATTGTAGGAATTTTGTTTCCTCATGGAGAAAATGTGCTATAGAGATGTTTTAGACATCTCTAAACTTGGTACTTATGAGCTGAATTTTCTTTTGCTGAGAGTCAGCTGAGTAAGCAGTCCTTCTGTCTGTCTCTTTATGCATCCCAGATCACCTTCACGCCTTCACAGTTTGGTCGTACTTGCATTAGAGCTGTATGTTAACATCTGAACAGAGTCCAAGGCATCATCAAAAACAATCCCACTATCACTGGAAACATTTAAGAGACCACAAGGTTTGTAGAATGAGGAATAAAATGTTTATTAACTATCTATAGGAACTACTGACATTATTCATCACACTTATTTGCAAAAAATTTATGAACATACTATTAACCCTTTCATGCATGAATTGTGAGAACCTTAATGAAGCTTTTTTTTTTTTTTTTTTACCTATTTTTCATGGAGTTAAAAAAAAAAGTCCACTCAGCTGGACACCATGCGTTTTATGTTTTATTTATTTATTTTTTCAATTTAACCTTTATTTAACCAGGTAAGTTAGTTGAGAAAAGATTTTCATTTACTGAGAGAATGACTAGCAGCACAGGTTGCATGTACAAATGAGAATGTATTTTTGAAGCAAAGAAATATGCATTTGCTGACATATTGTGTGAAAACGATGAAATAAAAACATTTTCTGTGCTGCTAATCTGATGTTTTCTCACATTTTAACATACTGTAATACTCGTTATTACTTCTCAGATAACATGCAACAACAACAAAAAAAAAAACAACTTAAAAAAAAATGTTAATTACAGTCTAAGAACAATTAGCAATTAATTTTCATTCAAATATGTTACTGCAAACCAGGTTTATCAAGAACAGGAAAGTTATGGTAATGGTATGAACTGCAGTGTATGGGTTGGTGCAGAAGCGTCCACTGCTGATAAGGAACTAAAACAACAAACACATGAATATACAAGAGAACAGCTGGAGAATAACTGTCCACTGTGGTGACCACTATGCATGAAAGGGTTAAATTATAAACATGATCTTACACTAGTTCAAAGATTCACATATTTATATGTGCACTGTACAACTCATGGTTCTTCTAAATGGCGTTTTTACATTTTTAATGCTTATACTCGTTTCAGGATCAGGCTAAATGTTTACTTTCTAAAAGTTTAATTTGAAGGTTCAAGTTATTAATAACATATGAAGTATAATCAGAAATATGTATTATACTGTAGTGTAAAGTAAAGTTTATGAGGAAGCATCAGACTATCTGATAAAATATTTACATACGTATATAAGTACGGATCATACATAAGGTTGGATTTCTAGAACACACTCATAATCTCTTTATTCAGTCAAAACTATTAAAAATCCATGATCATGTAAAATATTATACAGTAATAATCTTATTTAAAGTATTCAACAAATTACTACCAACTAATATACAAAAAAACTTCACAATTCGGGAGAGTACTCATAATTTGAGAGGCTTTGGAGATTTCACATTACCTAAATTTCGAACCACTCGTAAACGTTTTTGTGTGTCTGTATGTGGTGTGAAACTTTGGAACAGTCTGGACATCCAACACAAGCAATGCCAAAATATCCACCAATTTAAACTGTTATACAAAAATATGGTCTGGTCCCAGTATAAAGATGGAGGGTCTTAAAACTGATGTTCCATCAATAATCTGTCTTATATGTTAATGTGTGCTTGTTGTTCCTCATCTAGTTGGTCTGTGTTGTCCATTACATCTGCTATTGTTCTTACCATCGCTGGTATGTGCTGCCCTTTACCATTAGTGCTGTTGTAGTTTTTTTGTTTGCATTTCTTACCATTGTTGGTATGTAATTATTGCTGTTCTTTACCATTTGTGGTACGGCAGTTTTTTGTTTTTACCATTGTTGGTATGTAATTATTATCATGTAAGTTGACGGTTAACTGTTACCTGTGGTAACACCACCAGGAATGTACTTAGTTTCTTTTTTTTTTTTTTTTTTAACACACATTTTGGTTATACAATGTGAATACTGTCAAATGAGTTCATTTTAATTTGGTTTAGGCCTATTTTGTTAGTTGTGCTGGTTTGAAGTTAAAGGACAGGACTGAGTATTTAAAATGTCATTATGTTCAGTTATTTGATGATAAGAATGGGGGTGGGATTAAATAAGGTTTGTTTTTTTTGTTTTTTTCTTCTCGCTCCTTTTCGAGTATAGATGAATGATTTTTTTTGGAATTTTGAATTTGCATGTATTCTGTAAATGCTCGAAATAAACAAACAAATCAAATCAATTTATTCTGCAGAGGGTCATTCTGTGTAACTGCCTCAAATATTTGTAGATTAATCGGATATTTTGCTTTAAACTTCTAGAAAAAAACAGCTTGTGGATGAAGTATTAGTATTATTATTTGTGTTTAGAAAATAAACAGATGAGTCACATTTAGGAGGACAGTTGTGGTTGATCCTTTGTCTGTTTTTTCTGTAAGTGTCCAAACTCAGGGCCAGTGTGTTGTTTTGTTGTGGAAGGAACAGTGACAGCTGAACTCCTGCTCCTGTCAGCCCGAAATCCACACAGTTAACTTTAATTTTTGCGCAATTGCTTTCTTCCGTTCTCCATGTCATTTCCTGTGATAAAAAATGGTGGTCAAAGCTCGGAGAGGCGACTGAGTCGTTGCAAAAATTACCAGGAAACTTTGCGTCAGCGGAGAGCCTCGGAGCCAGTGGCCGGGGGTCCGCGTTCGGCGGCCGGCGAGAGACGAGAGCGAGACCCGGGAGAGAGCGAGTGTCCCCGCCGCGTGTGTGCTCGAGGTGGGTCCGTGTCAGTAGCCACTGTGGCCAGTGAAAATGGCTTCCGAAAACTGCAGGCAGATTGCCAGTTGCCTGCAGATCGAAACCGAGCGGGGAAAGCGTGTCGCAGATCCTCAGCAGCAGCTGTTTGCACACGGATCCGCCGTGGGTCGGGTTTGTCATGACACGAACACGCAAAGTTGAAGGTAACTTTAGTTGTGGAGTGTTTGGAAAGTGCTTTGTGCTGTGACCGCCCTCCAGCACACAGGGAATATGCAGACATCCACAGACTTTATCTGGGACAAAGATTCACATGAAAACAGGCAAGATCACAGACAGTTTGTGAAAGGAGGTGTCTGTGGAAATAAACCTGTGTCTGTGGAAATAAACAGCTGTCTGATAGAGTTCTGATATGATGGAATTATAAATATGATCAACTGTGATGTCAAGCTATGAGTCAGTATTTATTATAAAAGAAAGCATGGCATGAGATAGATAGATAGATAGATAGATAGATAGATAGATAGATAGATAGATAGATAGATAGATAGATAGATAGATAGATAGATAGATAGATAGATCTGCAGTAGATTTCATTTAACCCTTTCATGTATACTGGTCACTACAGTGGACAGTTCTTCTACAGCTGTTCTCTTGTATGGTCATGGATTTTATTGTTTTAGTTCAGGGGTGTCACTCATTTTAGTTCAGGGTCCATATTCAGCCCAATATGATCTCCAGTGGGCTGTACCAGTAAAATAATAACACTGAAAAAAGTCAAATTAAGTTATGATAATGTTTACATCTACAAAAATCAGAATAACATCAACAACTGGAAATGTCTTAAGAAAAACAAGTGCAATTTAGCAATATTATGCCTCAGATTATCAGTTTATCATTTACACATGTGCATTACAACTTACATTATAATTACAAATGCACAAAACATTTAATAACAGGCAGAATATTGGTAAAATTGCATTTACTTATCTTGAGACATTTCAGGTTTTTCACATTTTTTGTAAAATAACAGTTTTTTAATATAAGCATTTTCATGTAATTTTACTTTTTTACACTAAAACAAAGATAAAATTTGCTGTTTTCCTTATTTATAGGTTTAATATGATTGTATTTTACTGGTTCTGACCCACTTCAGATCTAATTGGTCTGTATGTGGAATCTAAATTGTAATTCTTGTATTTCACAAATCCATCCTACGGGCCAGGTTGGATCCTTTGGCGGGCCGGATTTGGCCCCCGGGCCGCATGTTTGACACCTGTGTTTTAGTTTCGTATCAGCCAACCGTTGGATGCTTATGCACCATCCCATACACTGCAGTTGAAAACATTACTGTAACTTTGCTGTTCTTGATAAACCTGATCTAACATGTTTGAGTGTAAATCAATTCCTTGTTATTGTTATTAGTCTGTAATTAACAACAAAAGTTTTTTGTTTTTTTGGCATATTATGTCAATGAAGTGAGTAATGACTAGTATTAGAGTACACTACAAACAAAAATTTAAGGGTATTTCTTTTTTTTTGTCATTTGTTTTTTTCATTTTGGCCATTTGTAAATAAAACTATGGTCATTTAAAAAAAAAAAAGTGTTTCAATTCAATTCACACACAAAAAAGGAAAAAGCGTTGTGCAAGAATCCCAACTGAAAAAAATAGCCCAAAAATTAAAAATATCCATAACTTTTTGTTTGTAGTGAATGTTAAAATGTGAGAAAATATCAAATTAGCAGCATTTAATGTTTTTATTTCATAGTTTTCACACAGTAAATCAGTAAATACATGTTCCTTACCTTAGCTTCAAAAATTAAACACATGGTGTCCAGCTGAGTGGACATTTTTGCAACTCCATGAAAAATAGCTTCATAAAAAACAAAAAAAACAAAAACATTATTGCATCTTTTTTTAATACCCAAAGAGGAATAAAGAAAAAAAATCTTGATAAATGTTCTCATAATTCATGCATGAAAGGGTTAAATTAATGTACTGTAAGTCATGACTGGTGTTACTGTATTCTATATAATGAAAAAATTACATTTAGAACTATATTAGTGTTCCCATTTCAGGGAATATTTGTGAAATAAAGTATAGGAACATTTTCAGATTCAGAACACTTTATTTATCCCCAACAAGCAATTCACCCTTCGCTAAGTCCCACCCCCCATGGTTACAGTTGCTAGGCCTGGCAAGCTTTCTTTTGGTTCTTTTCCGCTTGTATGTAAACATGGATTTCTCAGTGATTTCGGTGAAAGATATTCCGAAGGAAATCGTATCAGATTTCTGAAGTAATGGTTCGGAAATATCACAGAGAAGTAGACAGAAAGGACTGCAATATGCATTTGAGAAATATTCACAACATCATTTGTCAGCGAAGTAATGTTGAGAAAGAGGACATTAGAACTGAGGCAAAGGCTCACTGTTCATATTACAAAAGTCAGCCAGTTTGCAGACATGGGTCGCAGCAAAAGGACAGGACATTAGACACACATTTCACCTAGATCGGTCAACGTACAGGACAGAACATCAGCAGCTGAAGGATCCAACCATAAAGCTCAGCAGTTTCACCACCAGTGACAAAGTGCAACAGTAATGATAAATAGATCAAATAGATTTTAGAACCTAAAAAAACAAACAACGCATGTAAATGAACAGTGTACACCTCCCACTAAGCACTGTCACTGGTATTGCCTGATAGCAGAAGGAATATGAAACCTGGTATAAAATGGCAGAAGACAGAGGGATCTGAGGTAGATCCCTCCATCTCCTGCCAGGAATCAAATGGAATTACTCTCCTCACCCCTGAATCATCAGAAACATCTGCTAAACCCCCATCTAGTTAACAGCAGGGGGACATTTGGCCTGCTCTGTGTCCATTTAATGTTTGTAATTATTGGCGTCTTTGTTCCCATTTAAAGTGAGTAAAGTTACTGAGCCACTATAGAGTAAAACTGATTTTTTTTTTTTTTTTTTTTTTTTTGTGGTTGTTTTTGCTTCCACAGGTGAACAAGTGCTGGGTTTGGACCAACATGGTTCCACCATGAGTGAGCAGTTGGACCTCTGGTGTAAGTTACATAGTTAAATATAAAACTGAACTCTAACTTAACACTTAACTCTTTTACAACCCTATTTTATTTATTAACTACCACCAATCATTAATTCCACAAATAAAGAATACAGGGTTTAGGAATGGTCTGAAGTTTGGAAAAATAAGTTATGTGACTTGCTACTAAAATACAGTACTGTGTTAAAGTCCTAAACCAACATGAGGTCTGTTGGTCTTGTAAAGTTCTAAAGATCACACATATGCATTTGTCAGTCTCTGTAATAACTTCCAATCTGCATGTATGTGAAGTGAATACAGTACAGCTGCAAAAACTAAAGATTCAGGTAAAAAACAGCTTCTATAAAACAAAGAGGTAGTATTTAGTGTGACCTCCCCATGCACCTATTACGTCTTTAAGACTTTTGTTCAGGCAATATGAGATGATATAAGATAATAACAATATAAGATAATAATATAAGAATGTTTTCTTAATCTGTCTTAAATAAAGGTTGAATAAAAAAAAATATATATGAGATTTATTGCATTAATTTTTTGATGTTTTATACCAGGTTTCATTTGACACATGTCAGATGTTTCTGACTGTGCTGTTTCTTGTCATGGGGTCAGGGGTCACACTAAATAGGGACTTTCACTTTTAGAGCTATTTAGCCATTAGAGAGAATGAGTATGTACGTGGGAAAAAATGGAAATAAATATGTATGTATATTTTAACCCTGGATGTGGCCTAAAACGTTTGCACAGGACTGTTCAACCAAAGATGAATGACATTTTGTCTGTAATGAGCTCAACGTACAGTGGCATAAAGGTCAGCAGGTTTGGGCTTTGGGCTGTGAAATAGAAATTTTCTTCTCATACCAAAAAATTAAATGGTTAATTACAGAGCTGTACTTCTTGGTCTGAGTCAGACCAGCTTAGGATCAATTATTGAATGTTTCACTAATCTACAACCATAAGAAACAAGAACTGAAAATGCAATACAATTCAACAGGTTAAGTAATGGACACATTTTAGAGTCGTTTCTGGTACACTGTTTATTACTATATGCTATTTCTCATATTTTTACGTTTCACAAAACTAAAGTCGGACATTTCAGAATTCAAGTTCAATTCTGCAGAGTGAAAACGAAGATTTATTTACAATTTTATGTACATAACAGTAATATATAGTATACCAAAACACATATTTGTGGGGTGAGTTGGCTACTTATCAGTCTAGTTTGAGATTACATTCATATGCATACATTTTATATGTTTACAGTAAATATATATATATATACTAAGGTGTTCTGTTTTTTGTCTAGTCTGTGAGCAGTGCCAGGACTTTTTCCAGAAGGAGTGTCCCTCTCACGGGCCCCCGCTGTTTGTCCCTGATACCCCTGCAGCGCCAGGGTCGGCCAACAGGGCGGCGCTCACTGTCCCATCAGGCCTGGAGGTGTTCACTGAGGGAGAAGAGGTTGATGTTCGCTGTGTGGATTCAGCCATCCCCAAGGGGGCAGTGTTTGGTCCGTATGAGGGAGAGCTGGTGTCCAAGGACAAATCTTCTGGCTTTTATTCCTGGATAGTGAGTAGAACCAGCCTGGGACCAGTTTAGAACCGGTTCAGACCTGTTGTGAACCTTTTAACAACATATTCTGAACATCCCAGTCCAGCTCTGAGCTGACTATGTCTGCTTTTATTTCTTCATAGATTGTTGATTTTAACAACATATACCAGTCCATTGATGGCAGCGATGAGACCAAAGCCAACTGGATGAGGTAACACTCATCATTTTGAAGAAATATTTAATGTTTTGGGGGTTTTTTTGGTTTACCATCAGATCCTCTTGTCCAGACTTTACAGTATACTGACACAATACAACACATGCATTATTCTGCATTTATCCATGCTGACTGTGCACCTTTTTAATAAATAAAAGCAAAACAAAAAAATGTATCATGGTTCCAGCTTGAGTTTTGTGCATCTTAGACTGTCAGACTTTTGAAAAATCAGTGTTAAATGTGGATTCGTCAGTGTCTCTGTTGTGTGTTGTTGTGTGTCTCTGGTCTGCAGGTTTGTTCGGACCTCATCTGAAGAGAGCAACAGGAACTTGACGGCGTTTCAACACGGTAAAAACATCTACTTCAGAGTCTGTCGGCAGCTGGAAGTAGGAGAGAGGCTGAGGGTGTGGTACAGCGAAGACTACATCCAGAGGCTTCACTGTGTCTCACAGGAAAGCATCGGCCGCAATCTGGACACAGGTGAGGTCAGCAGGCCTCTGTGATTTAGATGGAGGGTTTCTTTGGTGTCGTAGGCCCACGTAAAGATCAGGGAGACAACAGGAGATAGTTACTGAAGACAGTGGTTGTTTTTTATTGTTTAACCCATAAAGACCCAGTGCTCCTTTTTTGACAGTTCCCAAGAAAATTTATCTCTCAATTTAACATTTTTAAAGTGACTTACCACTGTGTATTCTAATATTATCCTCTGTATTTTGCATTTTTGTGTGAAAATAGGGTATTGTCATGTATTTAATTTACTGATCATGTAAATGATCATAAAAGCACAGATTACAGTTGAAGGTTATTATATCAAAAGCAGAAAAAAATGAAGAATAAGTGACTTTTTAAGCAAAGTTATCAGTAACTGAGCATAAACTCAACTGTCTATAACCCCTGTCACTTATCAAACTCCATGGGTTTTACTGCTGAATCAATGCTGCAGAAGATGACAGTATTTCCATCTTCACTACAGAACCTTTGAACGTCCAAACGGGTCATATGTGATTACCATGAATAACTGAAAAACTGCATTTTACCCCCATTATTTTAATGTCTTGACAGGTTTGTTGTTTCAAAAGATGTAGAACATTTTTTATCAGAGGATGATTTTGGTTGCCAGTGGCTGTTTGGGTCTTTGGGGGTTAAAATACATAAATGGTAGTGATTTCTGTTACCTATATCTGTGCAACATGAAGTCAAGTCCAGTTCACTATATTTAAAGGGGTTATTCTGCTAAATGCTACTTTGTGCAGTCTTCTTAAGGTAAAATAATAATAATAATAATGGATTGGATTTATATAGCGCCTTTCTAGACACCCAAAGCGCTTTACATTATTGACCCATTATTCATTCGCTCTCACATTCTCCCTCTGGTGGTGGTAAACTACATCTGTAGCCACAGCTGCCCTGGGGCAGACTGACAGAAGCGTGGCTGCCATTTTGCGCCTACGGCCCCTCTGACCACCACCAAACATTCATACACCAGTGTGGGTGGCACTGGAGGCAAGGAGGGTGAAGTGTCTTGCCCAAGGACACAACGGACTGACTAGGACAGAGCAGGATTCAAACCGCCAACCCTTCGGTTATTGGACGACCCGCTCTACCAACTGAGCCATGGCCGCCCCCCGAATATTAGTATAAAAAATATTAGTATTGTGTTGTCTATGTTTTATTTCTGCAAATATACGTATGCTCTAACTGACAATATGTTTCCAAAATTAAACAATTAAAACAATTTTCCTCAAACATGTACCGTGTTAAGCTGGTACATGTAGTAAAACCACTCAAGAACTGTTTGTCTGAGAATTCTGTTTGGTTCCAGATAGTGGGAAACCAGCCGTCCTGCCCAACATTCACAAGGATTTTAAGTCTCCGTGCCTGCAGTCAGCTCTGCAGGGCAGACCCAGTCCTGGTAAGCAAAGCAGCGAAGAATCAGACGGTCAGCCCCCCGCAAAGAGGAAGAAGATCGACCTCATCTTCAAAGACGTGTTGGAGGCCTCTCTGGAGGACTCTGGCAAGTCCAGGTCCCAGTCGTCCCTCCTCAGTGAGTGTAAAGTACCCTTGCACAGGCTCGGGGTAAACTCCTCTGAAAGCGGCTTTAACGTCTCCAACCTGAAGGTGGAGGAGAAGGAGGAGGAGAACAAGACCGGTGAGGAGCCGTCCACCTCCTTCTGCCCCAACTGTGTCAAACTGAAGAGGAGAATCCTGGAGCTAGAGGAGGAGCTGTCCCGGCTCCGAGGAGTCCAGGGGGACAAGGTCGGTCCATCAGGGTCTGGACCGGTCCAACACGATCAGCCTCCGCCACATCCAGAACAAGGTCCTGTTGAAGACTTTCAAGGTAGGTTTAAATTCATTTATTGTCCAATTTAAATCAGAGATCATGTTAACAATATCAGCTGATATCAATAGTTATCAGTATATATGTTAAAAAAATCATTTCTTTTAAGTTTAGAGGCTGATATGTGGTCTGAGTGAAAGGTGTAGTAATCAAATGTTATGTGTGATTTTAATCTTTTGTTTAAGATCATAACATTGCAGAAACCTCACCTTCAAAACACCTGCAATGATCAAATCTTTTTAATAATATTTTGATATATGTGGTGAGATAGAAGATATTTTTCATCATAATAATACATCAGAATATGCACAATTTGAATAAAATAAATTCAAATGTGATGTAAAATTATATCACAATTATTATAGCCACTCCAAGGAAAATTATCACAAAATTAAATTGAAATATGATTTAAAATCATATCATTGCAGTATGTTTTTTTTAATCACTGACATTTTCTGTATTGAAAATCAAGATATTTTATTTTCATCAGCCCCACAAACAGTACGATATATGAAATAATAAGTGTGCATGAAACAGCGTCAGCAGTTTTACTCTGCAACGTAGTGACAATAGAACTTAAAAATGAATACACATGGCATCAACTTCAAAATTTCTTTTGTTTTTCAAAGCCAAATATTAATTGCATTGTATACATTATTATAGATAATAATTAAATAGCATCATTTTTGTAGACTTGCCTTCATGTGATGTTGTCTCTTTTTAATGTTTTTAATGTTGAATATTTAATTTTACCCTGTTTTGGTTATTCATTTATATTGACATACATGGTGTTGTTTGATTCCACTCCTTCATTTCACATTGATCTGACAGCATCATGTTATGTTATTTCTGCCCTCTCCACTATGATTCATTCAAAGGTAGTCATGTTTTCATGTTTGCTGTACTCATCTCTTATTGTGTTGTGTTGTTTGTTATGTTTTTATTCTGCTGCTGTGCACTTTCGCTTTGTCTGTCAAAGCACTTTGTAAACTCAGTTTTTAAAGGTGCTATATAAATAAAGTTATTATTATTATTATTATTATTATTATTATTATTATTATTATTATTATTATTATTATTATTATTATTATAACAGGCTCCAGAATCACTGTAAAGTGAAATTAAAACCCCTCAAGTTGGTTTGAGCATAAATGGACTAATGTAACCTACGGGAAACAGAATTTAATCACACCAGAAGATGTAGATAAATCGGACTTTAGCTGAACAAATGTAGCTCATAGTAACAAAAAATGTCTCACAGTAACAAAAATGTCAAGCAACTACTTTTTTTAGGGTTTTTTAATGTCATTGTTTTCCAGTGACATTAACAATGGTAGTGATGGTTTTCCAGCCCATATTTTACCCTTTTTGTTTTTACCAATTGTACAACCCACGTTTTACCATTTTAGATACTCTTTTTTTGAAAGAGCCATTGTCACTGTGAAAAGACAAAGAAGACAATAGGCAAAGTTCAAGTAGATGATTTATTTAAAGATCCAGATATTTCCCTTGGAGTAATCACACTGACGTTCATCAGCTCCACATGTTGCTCTATTTCTCTGTTGGAGTAAATCATATGTTTGCTAAGAGGCTTGTCAACTTTCAGTGTAGAGCAGTATTTCTTTCAAGTTTAAAGGCTGGGTTTTGTCTGGGAAACTTATCTGTATGATCAGAACATCAGATATGTACAGTTAGAACCTCTAAAACAATTACAACATTAATATTTTTTTATATGTATTTTGATAGTATATATTTTTGAAGATTCTAAAACATCATAATATGTATATTAGGATTAGAAAATAAGTAAAATGAAATAAATCAGCAAAACATTGATGCATGTCATTTATGTGACAATGTTTTCAGCTGTGTCTAAAACTCAGTGTCCTTAAATCAGTCTGTTTTACTATAAGAAGTTAACAAACAACCACTAAAACTGCAAGAGACAGAATAATTTCATTAAAATAAAATTAAAACATTCACCAAATAAACACACAATGAATTCAACAGGATCTAAATCTAAATGCAGCTGTATTTTTATTTTTCCCTTTCATTTGCTTGTATTCAAAGTATCTTGAATATAGATTACACAGGAATGGACAAGTTCCATTTTTTAAATATGTGATTTAATTGATAATGAATGTATTTTTTGTTCGTCTTTTCAGCTTTATAAATCATAATACATAAAAAACTACCTCTACTTCTAAAACAAAGTAAAAACTAAGCTAAAACTAGTCAATTCATCAAAATGAAAATAGCTTTAAATTGACTTACTCAAACACAAACATACAAACAAAAAACAGCTGAAAGATGTTAAAATAAAAACCAGAACGTTGTGCTTTACAGGAATGGAACCTCTGACTCCGACTCAGGTGGTTCTGGATGAAGATGATCAGGATGTGGACTCAGCCGATGAGTCGATCGCTGCAGATCTTGTGATTTCTCCAGAGGACTCATCAAAACTCTCTTCCGGAGGAGGCAGACGGATTCGTCGCTTCAAGCAGGAGTGGCTGAAAAAGTTCTGGTTCCTTCGCTACTCGCCAACTCTGAACGAAATGTGGTGCCACGTCTGCCGCCAGTACACTGTCCAGTCGTCCCGCACCTCAGCCTTCATCATCGGCTCCAAGCAGTTTAAGATCCACACCATCAAACTCCACAGCCAGAGTAACCTGCATAAGAAGTGTCTGCAGCTTTATAAACTGCGCATGCATCCAGAAAAGACAGAAGAAATGTGTAAGAACATGATGCTGCTCTTTAACGCAGCGTACCACTTGGCGCTGGAGGGACGGCCCTTTTCTGACCTCCGTCCACTGGCAGAGCTGCTTAAGAAATGTGAGCTCAAAGTGGTGGACCAGTACATGAATGAAGGGGACTGTCAGATCCTCATCCATCACATTGCAAGGGCTTTAAAAGAAGACCTGGCTGAGAAGATGCGCCTGTCTCCATTCTTAAGTGTCATAATGGACGCCCAAAATGATGACCTTTTCTCAGACATGGTGGCAGTGTACGTCCAGTTCATAACCAATGAGGGCTCACCAAACACAGAATTCTTGTCATTGCAGAGACTGACCATCACCAGTGTGGATGGATACCTCCAGGCGATGGATCGGGCCTTCAGCATCCTGGGCCTCAGGTTTCAGGACTTGCTCGTGGTGGGTTTAGGGGTAGACGGCACCAACATCTCTTTAGGAATGAGAGCGAACTTGTACATAGCTGTACAGAAGACTTTTCCCTGGATTTTGTGTCTTCCCATAATGATCCATCGGCCTCATCTGGAGGTGCTCGATGCCATCAGCGGGAAAGAGCTTTCTTGCCTTGAGGATCTGGAAAATAATCTTAAGCAGCTCCTCAGCTTCTACCGCTACTCTCCTCGCATGATGTCCGAGCTGCGATCCACCGCTCCAACGCTGTCGGAGGAGACTGAGTTTCTCGGAGATATCAGAGCCATACGATGGATCATAGGAGAACCCAATGTCCTTAATGCACTCATCAAAGATTACCTGGAGGTGGTTGCCCATCTAAAGGAGATCAGCAGCCAGACACAGAGGGCTGACGCTGCAGCTATTGCACTTACCCTTCTCCAGTTCCTCATGGATTATCAATCAGTAAAGCTAATCTACTTCCTGTTGGACATCATCGCTGTTCTGTCACGATTAGCCTTCACTTTCCAGGGGGAGTACCTGCTGGTATCTCAGGTGGAAGCCAAAATAGAGGAAGCCATTCAGGAGATCGGTCAGCTGGTGGACTGTCCCGGAGAGTATCTGCAGGAATTTGAGGAAAATTTCCGTGAAAGTTTCAATGGTGTGGCTTTGAAGAACCTCCGTGTTGCAGAGTCAAAGTTTCAGTCCATCCGAGAAAAAATCTGTAAGCGGAGCCAGGGTATCCTCTCCCAGAGGTTGGATGTGCAGAGCTGTGCGTTCGCCAAAGCCTGCAAGGTCCTGGATCTGTCGACCTGGCCTCAGAACAGGGAGGATCTGCAAGCTTATGGGGAAGAAGAAATCCAGATGATATTCAACCACCTGGAGTCAGTTCCCTCTGCAGGTCAAGAAGGATCCCAAGTGCGGGTAGAAGCTAGAGGCAGCCTGGTAGGGGAGTGGAAAGAACTGAAGGCAGACTACTACAGTATGAACAGTTTTAAAGAGGTCATCAGTCACGTCTGCAGATACAAGCAGCGGTTTCCTCTGCTGAACCGGATCGTGCAGGTGGTTCGGGTCCTGCCCAGCTCCACGGCGTGCTGCGATAAAGGCCGCGGGTCCCTGCAGAAGATGTGCAAGAACAACCGGTCTCGGCTGACTCTGGAGCACATGAACGACCTGCTGACGGTGGCCGTTAACGGACCCCCCATCCCTAACTTTGATGGGAAGCGGGCGTTGGACAGCTGGTTCGAGGAGAAGTCTGGCAGCAGTTACTCACTCTCAGCTGAGGTTTTGAACAGGATGTCCGTCGCTGATCAGAAGTCAGTTTTGCACAGTGTTGACGTCAACACAGAGTTCTACCCAGATATGTAACACAAACACAAACCGCCTGCTCCTAAAAAGACAAACCCCTGTCTGATGTAATTCGCTTTACCTGTTCTTCTATTCAAAGCCCGTCTGCTGCTTTTCACTCTCTTATTTATGTTGTTAGGCCCAGCATATTTATTTACCCGTTAAACAAAACAAATTCCAACTGATTCATCGCTACAAAACGTTTTATTGTATGTTTCTGCAAACTACAATTAACTATAACAGGGCAATAATAATAAGGAGAATTACTCTAAATTTGTCCTCAGTCTAATCCAGTACCATCAGTATGTAAACTTTATAGTAAAATGTTAGTAACACAAACACAGTCACACTTAAAGGAGTGATATTTTGCTTTTTTAAATGGAATTATGCATTTTCAAACATTTCCCTGTGGTCTACATAAACTGTAAATGCTCTGCTTGGGTCTAAATTCTTCATTAATTCAGCTCCACAGGTCCATCTTCACCCCTATTTCTGAGTAATGACACCAGGAGGGTCGTTGTGAGCGCTGGCCCTTTAAATGCAAACGACCCCACCCCCTCCAGGTTGTTGACTGTGCTGCTCTGTCTCATTCAACCAACAACTGAACATTTTAGGTAATCGGCTCAAAGTTTGGACATATTTTCAGTATGGACTACAACCGCTGCTGCTGACAAACAATTACGGCATAGTCAGAGAAATGTTCATCTGAAGTCTTGACCTTATATGTGCAAGTGTTGTGACATAGCTAGTTATAAAACATAACAAATTAAGAAGGAATTGAACAAGTTGTTGAAATCCACTTGATTTTTGCCTGAATGTATATAAAGATAGCTTTGCAGCACCTGGAGGGTTCAAATTCAAACTTTATGAACTATTAGGGTCCAAATACACAAATAAATGTATCAAAGACTAATAAAAGTGGGTTTAGCAAAATATGACCCCTTTAATATTGTAAACTGAGTTGGTAGTTCAGTCTGTGAGCAACTTTACATTTATGTTCATGGCAAAAACACTATAAAACACTATAACAATGATTCAGAAAAGTTAATGGCCCATGTTTTTGGTTCATTAATTCAGAGATTATATGCAGACTTTGTCAGAAACATACAATGGCCAACATTTTATTCTGCGACTGGGTTTAACAGTTTGATTAAATCAGTCATTTAAATTCATTTATATAGCGTCACATCATAAGAAAAGTTACCTCGTTAAACTTCACATTTAGAGCCGGCCTAAACCTGACTTAAGCCAATTTACAGAAACCCAACAGAATCCTCCAGGAGCAAACACTTGGTGACAGTTCATGCATTTTTCATTCAAACTGAGTGAATCCTAAATTCTTGAGTTTTGTCCAAACTCTGCTTTTAAATTCACAACAGAACAGTCAGTTTAAATATTCGGATATTTTGTAGCATATCAGTTGCCAATGCATTACAGTTTTTAATACCCAACAGAGTTTTAATATTCTGTAAATGTATCGTAGTGACAATCACAATATTCTCCGTCTTGACAATCTTGACAATATCATTTTCCCGTTTACATATAAAACAATAGTCCATTATATTATATAGATGATGCTGTAATGAGACAAAAGGTGATATTTTCCCCGTAGGAACCAATGTGTCAACCCTGTAGAGACATATATTTACCTGCGGTGCTCATGATCGTGTGAACAAAGCTTGAAATGCACAAAATCTTTTAACCTTTGTCCCTGATGCTGGTCTGCTCATGTCGCAATGACACAACTTTGACTGGTAACTTATGCTTTTTGTTCATATTTTACCACCAAAAAGTGATGTGAGTTGTATTTGCCCATTACAAAGGCTAAAACTGAATATGTTCAGATTTTCCAGTCTATTTTAACATGATATGCAATTAAGTATGGAAGTTCTCTCTCTAAATGGCTCATTAAGAAATTTCTACAAAACATAACGAACAAAACCAACAGTTCTTGTTCTGAGCCTCCAGCAGTATGAATTGTACAAACCAAGTCAATGTCTTCTACCTTTGTTTTCAGATTAAGAAACTCTCAGGCAGTGGAATGAGTTTTCAGAGCCTTTATTTACATACAATACTAATAGTGTACTTTGAAAATACTTAGCCACAAGTAAAAACTCTGCATTAAAACCTTACTTAGATAAAAGTATGCAAGTATTACCAGCAAAATGTATTTTAAGTATGAAAGTAAGAGTATTCATTGTACAGGTAAAAGGTCCCTGTTCGTGTGTTATTATAGATACAGATAAACTTTATTGATCCCCAGGGGAAAATTTACTATTACACTATTGTATATGATATTTTAGGCTCATATTTCTGTGTATGGTGCATTTTGTTGCTGTCTACGTTAAAGGTTGAGCTTCTTTGCACTACTTTACAATATTTACTGTTGGCTTGTTTAATCTAATCTCTATCTGTTATCTTACTTCTTTAATTTCTAATATTTTCTCTGAGATGTAGTGGAGTAGAAGGATAAAACATAGATTAAGTAGACTGCAAGGACTTCAAATTTGTACTCGCAGTACTTGAGTGTCACTGCATCACAACAAATACTATCCAGGGAAAACAGAATTGAATTATGTTCTGAAAAAGCAACATCTTGGAAAACACTGACAACTTTAAAATGAATTTTGCACAGTATGAGGACTGTGAACTTGTCCTGATTTCCATTTTTCTAGTGACATTGCTGTACAAGAGTACCTGTTAAAATGTGTATTTAGAGTGAGCATAGTGTGAAAGACATGAGAAAAGGTAGAGAGGCTAAAAGCTACAGATGAAATATGGAAATATGTGTGTAGATAGAATAACTAAACCTGTCTTTCAAACTCAAGTGTAAAGACCAGCTGGTTGCCTGAAAACCACCGTCATTTACATCAAACATTAAGACTGTGGCCCCCATCATGAAGATGAGGGGCCTCATGGGGTCCTGAAATAATCCAGAGACATCACAAGGCTTTCTGTTTAGCCTGAAATATTAGGAAAGTGTTCAGCTGTATGTCCTGCAGGGGGCGGTTTCCAGTCACTAACTGTGTGTTTAGATCCTGCAGGCCCATGTGAAACCACATAAAGAAACTGATGAATCTTCTACATTTTTTCTCTGCTTCGATTGGGAAGTGAGGTGCATCTTGTATCACAAAATATTAGAGCAAACTCCATGTTAGTGCTGAGCTGCTTTTCTGCTTTAGCTCATTCATCATGCCTGGCAGAAAGGAAAACCAGAGTGTATATAAAGGCTTTATATTTCATATTAGAAATGATTAGAGCAGTGCTTCACACTGTGCATATTGTATAAGCTGTAAATACTGTAAATGCTTTTGAGCCTGTTTTTAGGAGAGTATTTTCTTCTTCAATTTGATGAATTGTGCCATAATGATCAAATGCAAGAACTGAAAGAATAAGGTGCTACCGTGCTTGGCCATACTATATTATGCCACATGTGACATTGTTTAAATGTTTACTGCAACAGATAATGTATACAACATATATTTCTTTGATCTATCAGTGCTTTTAGCTGCATCATTTGGCCAAAGCTTGGTCTTCAGAAGTCTAATATGTAAAATTTTTATTAAAATAATCTGCATGGTTGCTTATAGCATACACTTTAACTTACACTAGTGTTTTAAAATTATCTACAAGATGTATTTTACGCTAAAAGTAATGTGAGATGGTGGGAGTACAGTGAGTGTTGGAGGCTGCTGACAGAGACAGGCTTACTTTTGCTTTATTTTTATACAAAAAAGGTAAAAAAAATTTCTATGTTGCTTAATTATTACTATATCTTTAGCTAAAAGCTATAGAGTGACCTTCACTGAAAAATAAAACCTGTATGCCTTTGGTTTTATTGACATAATGTGCATGTCTGTATTGTGTGCATGCAAATCTTACTGTATAAAGTATGTTTGTGTGCAGAATGCTGCAGAAGAAGACTGTTGGTCTCATCACATTTTAGTTTCTCCTGCTGCAGTTTCAAACGAAAAAGATTTGACTCATGAATGCCAATATTTTGTGCTATGCCTTATGTGTGTTTCTACCGACTTTTGGCTGATTGTACTCTGACTCCACAGCTGAATGGAGTCTGAATTTTAAGTTGTTGATGTTTTGCTGAACCTTGAGATGAACCAAAAGAATTTTGTGCTTATGTAATTTCACTGGTCACAGTTTCATACGCTTTAAAAAAAAAATACATTTAAAAAAAAAAATACAGTCTGTCTGGAGTGATTGTTTCAGAGGATTGTGTGAATGGGTTCTAGTGATATTTCAGTATCACATTTTCCAATCATATTCGCCTGCATCTAGAGTTATGAAATGTTCAGTAACTTTGGAATCCTTTATGCTATCATTACACTTAAATCATTCAGGTAAAGTACAGTTTCTCATCTTTTCAGTGGTGTAAGATATGCCTCATTTGGACGTTCAGAGTCTCCGCACTGAACATGGAATCACCACCATGTTCTGGAACACTGATTCATCAGTAAAACCAATGTAGCTGCTTTTTTTAGTTTTATGAACATCTACATGGTCAGTTAATTAAATATAAGAAAAAACCTGCTTTTAACTGAAAAATGGAGAAAATCATATTTATAATAAAGGGTTGTAAATCACTTAGGAAAGGTTAGAGAGTTTTGTATATGTTTTTCATATGGTAATATTTAAAATAATTCTAAAGCAAAGTTAATATAAAATTGGTATTCAAAATGAAGCAGATTCTTTGAATTGCATGACATTTGACACTGATGCTGAGTGGAAAAACAGAGTAGAAAAACAAAAGAATTGGAGGTCTGTAAGGGTTTAGGAGAAAAGGCATGTTTTACTTTATCCATCCCAAAGACTTAATCTGAGGAGATTTCATGTTTGTTTTGTTTGGACTGACGCTAGTATGAAAAAGACCCTGTTGTAACAGTCTAAATGTTCTGTTAAGATATTTTTAAGATGTTAAACCCATGCATAAAATGAAGCTGTGATTCACCCAACATATATTCCTCTGAAATGGGTGGTTTACCTGCTCAAGTTAATGTTACGAGACGATCCAGAAATAGTAGCAAAAATGGTCACATGCCAGTTTATGCACATATTTACTCTATTTTCTGTGAATCATGTTTTTTAAAAGGAAAAAAGACTCAAGAAACACTACTTATGTTGTGTGGTGTTACCAGGTCATGAAGTGTTTTTGGAGAGAATGACACTAGAAAATGTACACTTTCTTTTATTGTCACAGACAAGCATTTCCAAAACCTGCTCTGGTCTTCCATCCTTCCATCCATCTGGCTGTCCTCTTTAGGAACTGGTCAAGAATTAAGAATTAACCCATAAAGACACAAACATCCACCATCTACCAAAATCATCTCCTGATATAAACTGTTTAATCCCTGTTGATCCACTAATCCATGTAACTAATTGGTGTAAAATACAGTTTGTCATCTTTTCATGGTCATCAGATATGACCCATTTGGACGTTCAGAAGCTCCGTAGTGAAGGTGGAAACACTGTCATCTTCTACAACATTGGTTCACCAGTAAAACCCATGGAGTTGGATCAATGACAGTGGATGGACACACTGGATTTATTTTGTGTTTATGTTTATGTTTACGCATTTGGCAGACGCTTTTTTCCAAAGCGACTTACAGGGGAAAACCAATTAAATCACTCAATCAATCAAATTTTATTTATATAGCGCCAGATCACAAAAAAGTTATCTCTTGACATTTTATATATAGAGTTGGTCAAAACCAGACTCTAAGTCAATTCTACAGAAACCCAACAGAATCCTCCTGGAGCAAACACTTGTGACTGGTGACAGTGGCGAGGAAAAACTTCCCTTTAACAGGCAGAAACCTCGAGCAGACCCAGACTCCTGGAGGATGGCCAGTTAAGATCGATTTTTTTTCTTCACTTTTCTCTAGTATTGATATAATAATTCTCAACTTTACTCTGAGCTTTTATGAACATCTACATGATTAGTAAATTAAATGCTGGAAAATACCACATTTTCACTGAAAAAAAAAAAACAGAATGCAGAAGATAATATTACAATAAATGGTGTTAAACCACTTAAGGACGGTTAAATATAAAGAAAAATTTATTTTGGAACTGCCAAAAATGTCACACTGGAAATGAATAAATGAAACAACAGTAATGGATCAGATGTTAGGAAGTGAAATCTGCTACTATGCCTCTTATTTCTTTTAGAATAGAATAGAATAGAATAGAATAGAATAGAATAGAATAGAATAGAATAGAATAGCTTTTATTGTCATTTGACAGCACGGTACAATGTACAGTACATCAAACGAAACTGAGTTCGATGTTAGGGCATCAGGTCTCTGTAACCTAGTGCTCCACCACACCCCCTTCTTCAAAGATTACAGTGAAAGAACAGAGAGGATAATGCAAGCACATACATAAGACATCTTACATTATAACACAGTACACGTGGTCACGTGGTGGAACTTTTTCAATGGAGGTGGGAGTGGGGGGGACAGGAGGACAGAAAGAGGATGAGGGCAGATGGGATGGGAGGGGGGAACATGCATGTGTGTTTATGTGAGTCCTTGGAAATGTTTGTGTGAGGATAAGAGACACAGAGAGGCCTTCTGTCCTTCAGTTCTTATCAGTTCACTCCCTCTGTCTTGACCATGGAAAACATTTTTACTGTAAAGGGAGCAGATTTAGAGAAGATCCAGCTGCTTTTCCTCAGCTCTCGGGGGAAACAAATTAACCAGGGAATGACTTGATTTCTGCTTAATTTAATTATAACTCAATTTTTGTTATAACTGGGCCTCAGCGTTTCACTTCTCACTTCATAGCAGATAGATCTCTACACACTTCATCCACTTTTCCACTCAATCCCGCAATTTATGAAGTGTTTATAAAGTAACTTATATTAAATGGATACATAATATCCATATCGATAATCAATATGATATTATCCATCCACACGCCTCTAGTGATGACAGCGCCATAGTCTGACATTCATTTATATGTAAACCAGAGCATGACTGAGCCCATCAGAACACTATATTTAGGGAAAACCACAGTTTTGATCCAGTCAGATCAGGGGTCAGTGTGGCTGTTATGGACCCCGACTGCTGTTAAATGGGAATGTACATGACTTGTCAGTTCCCCTCTTAAAGTAACTGGGTAAAGAGTGCATGCCAGTCTATAGATGGATTGTGAAAGATTTTCTCTAAATAATCTTTAAAAGTCTCCTGCCAAGTTTACCAGCCACTTGGACTGAAGTCTATTGAAATATGAGGAAGTAAACGGGTCAGCACACAAAAACAAAGCAGGGCAGGAAGAGATCTGACTTCCATCACACTTTGAGTATCTCCATGAGCCAAAACTGCTTTTCAGATGAACTTTTACAGCAGCCTCCGAGCTGTTCAGCAGTAAAACTTCTTCTGTCAAGAAGTGAATGGACCCTGGCTGATGCTGAAACTGTGAGCTCTTTGTCAGTTCCTGCTCACTGTTAACGCTGCAGAATGAAATGTTTGTCCTCAGTCGTTGGTTAACTTGTTGTTAATCAGAGTCTGCAGCTGCCTGCGAGACTGACTTCAACCTGCTGCATCAAGCCTTCACACACTTTCATCTAAGTTTAAACATGTTGGAGTAAAGGTTTCATACTGAACCTCCCAAGACCCAGGAAATTTCAGTGAAGTACAAGCTTTTTTTGTGTTTTTTATTGAATAAGTGCCTATATTGGAAACATCATGATGCAAGAGTTTTTTCAGATGCAGTTTTTAAAATTTTTATGGAATGTCCTTTGTGGTGGACAGTTTTTTTTTTGTATAAAGTTGTGAAACTCTTGTCCACAAATGTGGACAGAAAACCCATAGCTGGGTCTAAGGAGGATAAACCACATTTATGTGTACTTTTCCCTCTGTGCACACTTAACCTCCTTAGACCCAGCTATGGGTTTTCTGTCCACATTTGTGGACAAGAGTTTCACAACGTTATACAAAAAAAAAGAAAAGAAAACTGTCCACCACAAGAACATTCCATAAAAATTTTAAAAACTGCATCTGAAAAAACTCTTGCATCATGGTGTTTCCAATATAGGCACTTATTTAATAAAAAACAAACAAAAAAGCTTGTTCTTTGCTGACATTTCCTGGGTCTTAGGAGGTTAAGTCAAAGGGACTTTTCAGCCTAGAAGTCAAAATCCTTCATCAAGAATTTCTGTCATAATTGTGATATGGATTACAACTCACACACAACAGTACAAGAAGTATCTTCATGTTGTGTTTAGACTGAATTTAGTATTATTTGCAGATTATTTCCTCCACAGAAGAGGAAGTTGGACCTGAATGCTCCAAACAGCCAGATCAGTTTACGTCAATCGAATTGGATTCTACTGAGTCGAATGTCACAATTAAATGTCTAGCTGGTTATTCAGTGATGACTGATTTCATTTATTCAACCTAATCACAGAGAAAAAAGTATAAACTGTTCATCAGTCTCATGCCAAATCACACATGACTCACAGTTTCCAAAATCCTTAGACTCAACTCCAAACATTTTTTTAGCTACATGGTTTCATTTGTAGTTTTAAGTAACTGCTTATTATTGACTGAGTTGGATTGAAATTTCATCTAAACATCCAAAAACCCCTGAGGATTGTGAACTAAGGATCAGTATTTCTAATTTTCAATAGTTAATATATACACTAGTTATTAGTTATAAGGCAACCTCTAAAAGTGATTTGTATTTTTATCTTGTGCAAAAAAAGTTATTTCATCGTCAAAGTTATTTCAATGTACAAGGCATTTTAGATCTTTTGTGGTTCTGTACTTCACTGAAACCAAATTTAGAATCTATGTAGAATAAATATACATAGGTTCATCATATCTTTTTTCCACATTTAGGTCTTACAACAAGGATTGTTTGGATTTTTTATGATAAAAAAGTCTCTTCACGTCAACTAAAGAATAAAGCAATAAAAATCCCCATAAGAAAATAAATAGGCCAAATTCTCGATAAAACATCTTAGCTGGTGATTGTCCATAAATGAAACTCAAAATGTGCTCAATTCTAATTTGACTTAATTCTAATCTGCCTCATTTTTAATTTATATTACAGATAGACATCTGTAATATAAGTGTAATAGATGCACAGTGAAAGTATTTGCCAAATGTTATGGGATAAGAAGCACAAAGCTCCATAAGTTGTTAATACTCAAGGAAATAACAAGTGTGTCAAATTTTTCTAAAGTGCAGTACCGTAATAAGGACAACCCAGTCTGCAATTCAGATGAATTAATAATCTCCATCATTCACAATTATTTACCAAAAAGACAGTTTAACATACAGATGACTTTTTATTGAATCTGGAATCAATTCCATATCATGAAGGTTGGTTTAAAATAATAAAACAGCTGAAACGTAGGAGCAGTGTTTTTTCTTAATCGGTCAAAGATGTTCATAAAAGGCGTTGTTTAGAACATTTACCTGTTTCAAGAGGAACATAAAGCTCTGATCCTGTTGGAAAACTAAGTTAAATTGGACACAAAATAAATGATAGTGTCAGTATCGGTCTATAGTCCTCCAGTCTGTATTTATCGGATTAATTCTCCTCTGTTGACTGCAGCTCAAGTCAAGTAGTTTAAATAGAAAGTGAAGTTTTGGACAAAAGGCCTCCCTGCAGTGTTAGACAGCAGCTGGATGCACAAACAGTCACTGCTCTGTCCGCAGCAGCTGACCGGGCGTCTGTCACAGCCTGGGACTGATACATGACAATACAAGCACATCCATCCTCTGCAAAAAAAAGTCTGCTGTTACTGTGGCTGCAGTCACAGGCTGGGCTTTCTGCTGTTTTACACCACTGTGCACCAAAATGAGCATTTGGTTCGAGTTTGACTTAATACTTTTTATTTAGTTACAGCAAAGTAAAAAAAAAAAAAAAAAAAAAAAAAAAATTGGATTTATCTCTTTATTTGTTTGCATTGTAATTTATTGTTTGTCTGTTCTCTTTACTAGCTCAGACTATTTGAGACATAAACATATAACATGACATAAAATTTGAGATCACTACAGTGGACAGCTGATCAAAGGTGTTTTCTTGTATATTTATGGATATGTTGTTTTGTTCACCATCCCATACACTGCAGTTCATACCATTACTGTAACTTTGCTGTTCTAGATAAACCTGATCTGCACTAACATGTTTGAGTGTAAAAAAAATTGCTAATTGTTTCTAGACTGAAATAAACAGTTTTGTTTTGTTTGTTTGTTTTTTAAACAAAAGTTGCTTGTTTGTTTGTTTGGATTTTTTTGCATATTATCAGCATGCCGGTCTGTTAAAATGTGAGAAAACATCAGATTAGCAGCATTAAAATGTTTTTATTTCATAGTTTTCACATAGTATATCTGTAAAAACATGTTTCTTTGCTTCTAAAATTAAACACTTGGTGTCCAACTGAGTGAACATTTTTGTAACTCCATGAAAAATAGGTTCATAAAAAAATCAATCACATTATTATTACTATTATTTATTTATTTATTTTCATGCCTAAAGAGGAATAAACTGGGAATGCAGTCCGAAAAAAAATCTTGATTACAGTTCTCATAACTCATGCATGAAAGGGTTAAGGCACTGTGACTTTATCTGTTCATTTCACATTTACATGATCATTTATTTACTTTATTTAGCTGGGGAAGACTCCAGAGTGTCCTGGCTGAGACTGGCAGCAGCACAGTTTACAAGGATTCAAACAATATTGATGATGAAAGAATAAAATAATAAAATAAAATCATATGCCAAATATTCATCAGAATCATCAGAGTTGGCATATAAATCAAATATTTAATATTTAGTCAAATATTTGTGGCTCCAAGTAAGTTAAAATGATTTTAAATGTATTTAGTGAGAACAGCTCCTTAAGTTTCCACCCATTCTTTGTTTTTTTTCACTCAGTAAGAAATAGCATCAAAATATATCATTAACTGATCCTGAAAACAAACATTTACTACCACCACCATTTATCAAACTACAGGGGTTGTATTGATGAATCGCTGCTCCAGAAGATGACGGTGTTTCCATGTTTAATATGAAACCTCTGTAGTGATGCTGCTAAAAAAAAATGTGAGTCTCTGAATCTGTATCTTATTTGAATTATTTAAATGTATTAATAGGATAAATGGTTCAAAAAACATTTATCCATAAACCCCCAGTGCCATTTTTGTGGCAGCTCCCAAATTGTTTTTTCCTCTATTTTTAATATTTCTTAAGCGATTTATCACTATTTATTCTAATATGCTCAGTATTTTGCATTCTTAAGTAAGAATCAGGTATTTTCCTATATTTAATTCACTGATCATGTTGATGTTCAAAAAAACTCAGATTAACCCTTTCATGCTTTGTGGTCACTACACTGGACAGCTATTATATAGTCATGGATTTTGTTGTTTTAGTTCCATATCAGCCAACACAGTGGACACTGATGCATCTTCACAAACACTGTAATTCATACCATTAATGTAACTTTGCTGTTCTTGATAAACCTGATCTGCACTAACATGTTTGAGTGTAAATTAATTGGTTGTTATTGATATTATTTTTTGCATACTATCTCCATAAAGTGAGTAATGACTAGTGTTAGAGTATGTTAAAATGTGAGGAAAACATCAGATTAGCAGCATTAAAAATGTTTTTATTTCATAGTTTTCACACAATATATCCTTAAATACATGTTTCTTTGCTTTAAAAATTAAACGCATGGTGTCTAGCTGAGTGGACAATTTTGCAGCTCCAAGAAAAAAAAAAGGTTCCTAAGAAAATTTTCAATCACATTGTTTTTGTCATGCCTGAAGTGGAATAAAAACACTCAGGAAAATAATTTGGATTAAGGTTCTCATAATTCATGCGTGAAAGGGTTAAAGTTGAGTGATATTATAGAAAAAAAACAGAAAAAATGGAAGAAAAAGTGACTTTTTCAGTAAAATATAGCATTAACTGAACATAAACCGGCTGTCTCCATCCACTGTCATTGATCCAACTCCATGAATCAATATTATAGAAGATGACGGTGTTTCCACGTTCACTACGGAGCCTCTGAATGTCCAAATGGGTCATATCTGATGACCATGAAAAGATGACAAACTGTATTTTACACTAATTATTTACATGTATCGATAAGATTAATGGATCAACAGTTATTTAACTTTTTATATCAGTGAATGATTTTAGTCACCAGTGGATGTTCCTCAGGGTTAAAGATAAAAGGTTGAGGAACATACATAATTCACCTTAAGTTTTGGATTCAGACCTTTAACTTACGGTGGAATATTCTCACATTGTATGAACCGTTTCATGTATCATGGTCACTACAGTGGACAGCTGTTCTCTTGCATATTCATGGGTTTTGTTGTTTTAGTTCCATATCAGCCAGTATAGTGGACGCTTATGCATCGTCCCAAACACTGCAATTCATACCATTACTGTAACTTTGCTGTTCTAGATAAACCTGATCTGCACGAACATGTTTTAGTGTAAGCCAATTGCTAGTTGTTATTAGACTGTAATTAACAGTTTTCTTAAACAAAAAGTTTTTTTTTTTTTGCATATTATCTCCATGAAGTGAGTAATAACTAGTATTAGAGTACAATAAATTGTGAGAAAATGGCATTAGCGGCATTAAAAATGTTTTTATTTCAGAGTTTTCATACAGTATATCACTTTCTAATGATGGGCTTTAAATAAATATTTCTTTGCTTCAAAAATTAGACGCATGGTGTCCTGCTGAGTGGACATTTTTGTAACTCCATGAAAAAAAGGTTCTAAAAAAAACTTCACTTCATTGTTTTTTTCACGCTTAAAGAGGAATAAAATCACTCAAGAAAAAACATTGACTAAGGTTCTCATAATTCATGCATGAAAGGGTTAATACTCAAGTACAGGATCTGATTACTTTGTTTTACACTGCAAGACAAATTTACCGAAGTGGAGACCACAGTGGATTTGGAGTCATGTCTGTCCTCCCTTTCTCTCCTCTGTGGGAGACTCTGGCGTTGGATTGGCATTTGAGTATTTTTCTTGCTCCAGACGCCTCAGAAGTATGCACTGACGTAAGGACTATGGACCTCAATCACCATAACACTGACCTTTTGGTGAAATTTGGCAAATTTACGCTGTTATTTAGTGAAAATACGACATGTTTTTTGCATAACTGAGTGTAGCAGAGTGAAAGACATCTTGTTTAGTATGAGGTCAGTCAGGGTCAGAAACATGGTATTCATGGTGGATTACAACACACTTTTCACCCCTGAAAACACAGTATGTACATGGTTATACAGCAGAACTAGAACAGACTATAAGCAGTCGCTCTGTTGTGTGAAAAGAGCTTTAAATAGATGAAAAGCAGCATACATAAACAGTACTACAGCCATGATAAAACCCCTCAGTGAGGCTGTGGCCAAGTGATTGTTGGAGGGGAGGAGGAGGAGGACACGTTTGGCCAGACAGGGAGTCTTTGTGGCCCCGTGGACAAACACCCACACTCAGCCGAAAGCCTCGGGTCACACTGGACGCCAAACCCAGACGGACGCTCTGCTTCTTTCACCAAACTCCAACTTCAGGTTCATTCCTCACTCGCAGGGAGACGATATGAAGCGCTGCCTCGGACTATTCCTGCTGGTTTGCTTTGGGATGCTTGACTTGGGTGAGTGGACCAGGACGTTTAACATTTAAAGGAACATTTACACTGATTTGGAAACTGAAAAGTAGAAAGAATGTATAACCAAACTATCCTAAATACTGAAGTTACTTTGTTCTTAGTTGATGATGCATTCTTTTCATGTTTGTCAAGAAAGTTGTTATTATTTTCAGGGTCTCCTCAAGAAATGTCTACATCACAGGTGTCAAACATGCGGCCCAGGGGCCAAAACCAGCCCGCCAAAGGGTTCAATCTGGCCCCTAGGATGAATTTGTGAAATGCAAAAATTATAATGTAGATATTAATAATCAAGGATGTTGAAATCATTTTAGGTCAGTTCGATCTAAAGTGGATCAGACTAGTAAAATATTATCAAATAACCTATAAATGATGAAAACTGCAAATTTTCCTCTTTGTTTTAGTATAAAAAAAGTAAAATTAGAAAAAAAAAGTTACATGTACAGACTATCCTTTTACAAAAAATTTGAATAACCTGAACAAACATGAACAATCTGAAATGTCTTAAGAGAAATATGTGGAATTTTAACAATAATCTGCCTGCTACTAAATCTTTAAGTTGGGATGCACATGTATAAATGATCAACTTAGGCGTAATATTGTTAACATTGCACTTTTTTTCTTAAGAATTTTCAATTTGTTCACATTTATTCTTGTTATGTTCAAGTACAGTTGGTAGGTGTAAACATTTTCATGATGTATTTTTTTTTTTTTTCACTCAAAAACAGACAAAACTTTGGAGTTGACATTATTTATAAGTTCTTATCCTATTATTTATATAATTTTACTGGTCCGGCCCACTTTAGATCATATTAGGCTGTATGTGGCCCCTGAACTAGAATGAGTTTGACACCCCTGGTTTACATCTACCACATGCCAAAAACATGTCGAGATTTTGTCTTTTTTTTTTTGTCATCACACATATTGTCAACAGTGCCCACAGGTAACATTTACTCAGGCAATTATAATTTAAAATTTAAAATTGAAGAAAATTTTACTCTACTCAGATAAAATTTGGTCCCTGTCTAAAAAGAGTAAAAGTTACTCTTTGGGTAGAGCTCTCCAAACTCAATATAGAGTCAAATTTACTGTTTTGGAGGAACAGAAATGCTCAGTAACTTTTCCAGTGTAGATAATAAAATAGTATAAAATCTTGACATTAAGCCACTGAACAGGCTCGTATATGCCTTTCTTCTTACTTAAGATCTTCAGATTGACAGTAGAAGCATGCTATATCTCTGTAGTCTGTTGGTGAATTAAGATGCTGATGGTCTTTGTAGTTCAGTAAAAATTAAGCTATAGTTGATCACTGTCCTGTTGATCATATATAGAATTCTCAGTGTTTTATGAATATTTAACCCTATGATTGTGTGATTAAATCAAAATTATCTCAAGGTCCATTTAATATCTTTTCCTGACCTTTCAACCATGTCATTTTAATCTGCTCATAAAGATTATGAGATCCTTGTGAGAGGCTCAGGAAAGAATCAGGTGCATCGTAGCAGTCACTTCATTTTCTCACATTAATTTGATTTCCTGACAAAATATCAAATGTAGATGTTTTATGTATAAATACATTGGTTTGTAGTGATGAATAACAGTCTATGTTGTAGCTCCAGTCAGTCTAAGCTTCTTTAGCAGAGGTTTTTTTTTCCAGATTCAGTTAGAAGACATCTCTGTATCTTCAGCCATGTAAAATCAAACAGCTATGATCGTCCTCTTTGTTTAAGACTGTATTTTTCTGAAAAGACATTAGACAGAATTTGCGTTACTAATTGTTAAATGTTTACCACTGGTCTTCTGTATCCTTAGAGTGCAGTGGTTTTATTTAAGGTTTCATTTTCATTGTGATATGGTAGGATTTCCTACATCCTAACATATATACATGTAGAAATTTACTCAACTTTACTCAGAGCAGATGAACAGAGCCTCAAGGTCAGCTTTTTAGGAAAATTGCAGAGTCAATAAATGTTCTTTCTTTGCATGATCTGGCTTTTTTTTTAAAGTCATAGACTAATCCATTAAGACCCAAACATCTGCCGTCGACCAAAAGCATCTACTGATCTAAACTGTTGATCCACTAATCCTATCAATACATGTAAATATATGGCGTAAAATCCAGTTTGTCATCTTTTCATGGTCATCATATATGACCCATTTGGATGTTCAGACGCTCCGTAGTTACCGTGGAAACACATTCATCTTCTACAACATTGATTCACCAGTAAAACCCATGGAGTTGGATCAATGACAGTGGACGGACACACTAGGTTTATGTTCAGTTAATGATATATTTTACTGAAAAAGTGAACTTAATTTTTTTCTGTTTTGATACAATAACCTTTGATTTTACTCTGAGCTTTTATGCGCATTTTCATGATCAGTCAATTAAACATAGGAAAATAGATGATTTCCACTGGAAAAAATGCAAAATTCAAAGAATAATATGACATAATAGGTGATAAATTACGTAGGAAAGGTTAAATAGAGAGAAAAATTAATTTGGGAACTGCCACAAAAGTCACACTGGGTCCTTACGGGTTAATTACACATACAGCACACAGTTACACCAGTGTGGTCAAGATTAGTCAGACAACATTTTTATCCATATATGAACCTGATGTTCTTGTTGGGAGTCTGTGTTTGGTTTATTTGTGTGTATTTTTTTTTTTTGTGTGTGTATGTGTTGTGTGCTCAACTTGTGCATCTCCCTGAATATGTCTCCTCATTTATATTCAGTACTTGGATGTGTGTATATGTATTCTGTATTTACTCTTGTGCAGATGGAAACTAGCTATAGCTGCAGCAGCTCTTCTCATGAGATTTTTGTTTTTGTGCATGGTCTCTAACCTGAGGTATCATAAGTCAACATACTGTAAAGATATTTATGTAAAACAGTATTTGGTAAGTGCTGATTCAGTGCGTTCGTTGCAGTAAAAGAACAGATTCAGTGCAGATTTAAAAGCTGTCTGTCTGTGCATAATACTCATTGAACCTCAACCACATTATACAATGTGAAGCCTATTATATCATTACTAAACTTAAAATAAAAACAATAAATTAAACACAATGAACATTTATTTCACCACATTGTGCAAATCAGTTTTCAGTGTCATTTCTATTCTATTCAGTGTTTTGAAACAATAATAATAACAATAATGGGAAGGTCCCCTAAAATGTATTCATCATCAACCATCAACATGTATTGAACATCCTATTTATTCATCTGTACATTCAATACTTAATATAACCATCTCATTTGCACTAGCTGTATATAACTGCACTCATCTGTACATATTGCTTATCTGTACATATGGTATTTAACTGTATTATACTGCACTTCTGCTATTTGCACTTCTGATTGGATGCTAACTGCATTTCGTTACCCTGTATTTGTACTGAGTAATGACAATAAAGTTCAATCTAATCTAATCTAATCTAATCTAATCTAATCTAATCTAATCTAATCTAATCTAATCTAATCTAATCAAACTAGAGGAACAAACCTGCTCTGAAAATGAATAAGTAAGTAAGGAGTGTAAAGTATAGACATACCATAGGTTATTTCTATCTTATACCTCATAAATATGGGTGAATGTGAGTGTTAGTGTGTTAATGGGTGGATATGACTCATTGTGAAGCCCTTTTGGTAACATCAAGGTAGAAATTCACAAGTTCATTTACTGTTTGAAGCCACTTGAAGCGTTTACTTCCCATCTCTAACCTCTGCTAAGGAAAGTCTGAATTCATGAGTGTGTAATGACAATAGCATCCTACTATAATGGACGTTCTGTGTCCGGCGCGTGTTTGTCCGATGCGTGTCCCGATGTTGCAGCACGGGAGGGCATACGGGTAGAATGCCGCTGTTGCACCACGGGAGGGCGCTATCGTACAATGGTGCCATGGGTACAATGCTGCTAGTGTCTGCAATTTATTTCCAAGAACTCAACAAAAATATTTGTCCTGTTTCAACACAACAGTGCCTCTGTGGATTAGGCTGCATCCATAAAGAAATGGTCTTACCACATGTGGAAAACTGAACTGGTTTACTCAGAGCCCTGACCTCTGACCCCATCAGTTCCTTTACAGTGAACTGAACACTGGTAGCCAGATGCAGATGGAGGATGATTGTTTCTGTGGAATAAAATCTAATGTTTGGTCAATATTTGTGCTTTTAACCAACACTAACTAAGCTCTACATTTTTAGTATGAATGTTTTTCTAGCTGCGGTTGACTTGGACTTGTCGTCTTCTTCAGGATCTGGTCTTCGTTGTTATAAATGCTCAGATTACACAGGACGCTGCCAAAACGTACAGGAGTGCACGTATGAAGACTCCTGCATATCACTGAGCGAAAGAGGTGCGGAATTTATCTTCTTCTACAATTTAACTTCCATCTTAAAAAGCCACTCTTTACATGTGGCTCAGATGTTTAGTTTTACATCTCCACTAGATTTATAGATTTTATGTAAATGATCTGTTGCATTTTGTGTGTGTTTTCAGGTGGGAAGACCATCCGCCAGTGTATCAGGTACACAGACTGCGATAACTCTCGTCTCACCCAGATGTTCCCTGCCATCTCTGGCTTCACCTATCGATGCTGCAGCAGCAACCTGTGCAACTCTGGCTCGGCTGTTACCACGGCAACACCTCTCCTGGCTCTGATGGGATCCCTCCTGAGCGTCTGGTGGTGTTGGATCTAAATGCAGTGCAGAAAACTAACAGCAGTAGTTAAGTCTTTCAGGATATTAAGTGACATTAACATGAGCTAAAACAACTGCTGTTTGTTGTAGTTCAGGCTTCTCAGGTCAGGTTCAAGTGTCACCGTAAATTGAGACTTTTTCATTTTGTTCGGTCATTTTCAATTTCATATTGTACAAGTTTAACAATAAATACATGAAAAAATTCTTTTATCTTGTATTTCTTTAATCGCACTGCTGAATTTGGTTTAAAATCATGAATAGAAATAAAACCATCTGATTTTTCATTATATTTTGTATATATATGTCACATTTAATGGCAGGTGTGTTTATCACTTCAAGTAGCTGACTATTGCTTTGTACGCCTATTTATGACATTAATACATCACACTGATTGTAACTACTTCACACTCGAATCAAGCTTTATGTTGTTTTCTTACTGATCCATATTGACTGTGTTGAATTTAGAGCATCCTTTGTTTTGATGTAATTCTAGTGAAAATTGTTTCTGTTTTAATGACTGTATGTGCTGTTTTTATCCAATGTATCTCACTGTGCCCCATATCAGATAAACTGAAAATACAAGGTTTTAACATTGCTATGTTTTCACCAGATTTTTTTTAATACTAGTACAAAGTAAAAAAAAAAAAAACAACTAAAATCGCCTCTAAACTATTTACACATTAATACTGCATTTGAAACATTTCACTCTCATTCAAAAGCTAGAGCTATATTTTATTTCTGTTTTCTTTTTTTATATTTATTAATGAATATAATAAAGGAGCTAAAAGAAAAGTGGAAATTAATAGATTTAATTGATCTGATGGATATAACAACAGTCCACAGAGGCCAAATACAAAATGCTGATTTATTAAACATCATAAATAACAGCTTATATATTTAGAAGAAGACTTTATAAAGATGATTTCCTAAAGACAGCAGCAGAGGTGGCAGTTGAGTATTATGAGCTATAACTGTTGAAACAATTTACCGTAACATTCAAGTGACGACACACAATACATACACAAACTATAGACAAACACGAACAGAAAAACACTATATAACATGTATAGAAAAGACATACAAATCTAAGGATTATAATAATGTTTGTATTCCTGATAACAGCCTTTGTCCCACCATACTACTATCTATAGTGCAATATTGTCCAAATATTGCTTTTAAACAGATAGGGACTTTGAGATTTACACAAGAATTGGTTGCACTCATTTTCATGGTTTCATTCACCTTTTTCACAGCAAATATTTTGACTTATTTTGACAGAAAATGAACATTCATTCATTTTCCAAACTGCTTAATCGTCAAGAGGGTCACAGGTGTGTCGGAGACTATCCTAGCCACCAACCAACATACCCACCCTGGACCTGTCATTGGTGATATTAAATTCATTTACACTTGTCACATTGCATGTAGGTGCAGGCTTCTGCTTTGTGCATACTGGTTCACTTTCTGCAACAACTACCTGGCAAATATTATTGCAATTGTTATTTTCCAGTAAGTGCAAGACAGACAAGACAGCAATATACTGATGAAATTCACACAATATGCAAGGAAGTACATGGTGTACTCCCATAACATTTCTGACAGCTTGTTGAGGAATGTTTCTGCCCTCTTGTGTTTAACTGTGAAACTGAGTTTTCAGTTACTGGTAAAACTGAACTGCTTAAATTTCAATAAAACCTCTGAC
Organism: Sphaeramia orbicularis; assembly: GCF_902148855.1. Lineage (NCBI taxonomy): Eukaryota > Metazoa > Chordata > Actinopteri > Kurtiformes > Apogonidae > Sphaeramia > Sphaeramia orbicularis. Next base: position 38,983,838 of record NC_043962.1, on the reverse strand, counting down.
TGGCAGTGATACTGTAGACAGACACCTGAAACTATAACACATCTAACTATATAAACACTGGATGACTGACATTATGTATAAGAAAGAAGATTACCATAATGTAACTAAAAGTCAACACTAAATCTGCACAAAACGCAATCATAATGACAACGTGGTCCTGTGCAATTATAGATTTGCAAATGGCTATAGTTTAAGTAAAGAAAAATATACATGTGTGAACGTGAAAACCTGTTCACTGTTTGTGTATAATGTGCTTGTTATCTGTATTATTTCTAAAGGAATGAATAACTATTGTTTGTTTAGGCAGTGATGCTTATGCAGTGTATGGTCACATCATCAGGTGTTTAGATCAGGTGAAACAGATTCCAGTGAATCAAAAAACTAAATATGACCTCTCTACTCTAGATTCACCCAAAACAATATGACTTTTTCATCAAATCAGTCACTAATCAATCATCAAGTCACTGAAGTCCAGCTGAAATCTTATCCCTGTTTTCATTCACTCATCTCTCCGAGTCCGTCATCTTCAATCTGTCGTCCGATCACCTCCAGCTGCACCTTCTTCTTCTGTCCTTTTTGCTCCACTTCTTTCTCTGGTTTCTCTAATGGGGTGTACCAGGGCTGGGAGGTGGAGCTGTCGCATGTCCGGCCTCCTCTGCGGAAGCCTCCTCTGCCGGCGCGGACCAAACCCCAGCCCTGCAGCTGGGGCTCAGACCCGTTGTCCTGGACTCCTCTGGTCTGGTCCAGCTCTTTGGCACTAAGAGATGACATCCGTATAGGAACTGTGTTCCCGAACTTTGAGTAGTCCACACAGTAACGTCCGTCCTCCTCTGTTATGATGGAGACGAAGCGCCTCCCCCACAGGATCTCCTCAGGAATGTAGGAGGTACGGGCCTGCATGGTGATCCCTGTTGTTTCCACCACACCTGTCAATCAAAAAGACAACCAATCATGTGAGTCTCCTAGAGGTCCAACAAAACTGAAGAACAAATGCATTTCTGTGACAGTTTTAGACTTAATAGATGCTTAGATATTAAATTTTAACATGCAAAATACTGAATGAACACTGATGGTGTTCCTTTTTAAATGTTTCTTTATCAGCTTATTTTGGGATGTTTGAGCCACTGAACAGACAAAAAAGGTTACTACAGCTTTTAAAGTTGAAGAAGATATGAAATCTTGTAAAAACTTAGAATGCACCAACCTGCATGTTAATAAAAACACTTGTCAACCAACAAGAAAAACGTATCATTGTCCGTTTTTTTTTTTTTTACCAGATTAATTTCAGTGGATCTTTACCTTCAAGGATGACAATGATCTCCAGGTCGTCAGTGGCGAGTGACTGGGCAGACAGCTCATACAGAGGACTCCCTCTCTCCATGGTGTGGCTGATGATCAGAGGAGACACCAGGAAAATGCCGTTACTCCTCAGAGGGTTCTCCACCTGGATGTCCAGCTGGGACACCGGGATGACCTCACCCTCTGCTGTCACCGTCCGCCGGATCACCTACCGGGACAAAGCATTATCATCAGAGACCTACAGATGAAGAAGATGAGGTAAGAAAGAAACAATTTTCTCAGCTGAGTCTAGTTGGTAGAGGAGATGCCTTCATTTTAGCCTTTCTGATGTGGAAATACAGATGTAGCGTAGATCTCATGTTTCCAGACCATTTGGATTACATTGAAAGGTTATAAACATTTCGATGTGTAAACAGGACTTTAGGTTGGAGCAATGGAGATGAAACAAAATATAACTGCCTTATGTAGCTCTGGACACTTTAAATGAAAACATTGCATGCATTTTTAGGAATATCATTATATTTTCTGACTGATATTTTTCAGATCTTCACGGAACCAAACTGTATTATACTGTGCCGGTTGTAATGAAGAACCAAAAATGCAGTCATCTCTTCATCACACTGCCACATTTCATTAAAAAGCACATACTGCACCTGTAAATATGAGGTTATTTTATAGTATAGTTATTTGTAGTGGAGGTCTGGCATTGAGAATTAGGGGATAATAACTCAGGTTTGCAGTGAAACATAGTAGGTGACAATAAAGCACCTTAAACCAGGATCTCACCGGCAATAAATTAGAAAAAATAGAAGAGAACGTCTGTTCTGAGTTACTGTATAAACAGAGTGGGTGGGTGGATATAAACAGCTCATTGTGAGGTAACAAAAACATAAACTCCCATTTTCTGGTGATTATCCTCCTGAGACCCAGCAATGGATTTTTGTCCTCTGTAGGGGACAAGAGTTTCACAGCTTTACTTAGAAAAAAAATATCACAAGTGCTGTTCACTGCAAAGACATTACATAAAAAATAAAAAATGAATGCATTGTTCTGGTTTCAATCTAGACAGTTATGTAATGTAAAATAGCCTAACATCTTGGAGGAAGTTAGATTGGACTAAGAATTATATCTGTACATATACTATATCTGTGACTGTCCTCTGCCCCTCGTTCTTTCTTTAAGCAAGGAATGGCTAGTTAATTAATTTATTAGTTGTTACACACATCTGAGCCTTTGTTCTTGTGTTTTAACATAACAGAAAACTGCCAAATAAAATCATTTTAAAAAAGCCTACAATACTTTTACTTTCTGGGTCTCAGGAGGATGTACATGAAAACACTTTACCTGCAGCTGAATAGTTGCAGAGATGATCATACTTTTCCTCAGATCTCCGACTCTGAACATGAATGTCGGTCGACCGTTGCGAGGAGCGATGACAGCATTTCTGGAAAAGATGAGCGTCTCTGCTCGGCGGTTAGCTTGTGCCGTCTTCATGAAGACACAGCCCAGCATCACCGCATTGATGATCAGCCCCAGAATATTCTGGATAATCAACACGGTGATGGCCAGAGGACACTCCTCCGTCACCATCCTACCGCCGAAACCGATGGTCACCTGGCAGAGATTTCAGACAATAAACGGAACAAAAACTCATTCAAAATGCATACAGTATATACATAATTTATAATACATAAATGTGGACCAATAATTTATGTTTACATATGTGTTTTGCATATAGAATTAGATATTTTGTTCATTATTATTTCCTCTAAATTCAGTATAATTAAGTCAAATTTTTGTTAATGCCACTATTTGAAACTTTTAGTTTGTTCACCACATATTGCACACTTGTACACACTAAGTATTGCACAACTGTTGCCTTCAGGACCATAAACTGAAACCAAAAGCCTGAGATAAGACCAGCACCAAGTCTCAAACTGACCACTTCCATTAGTACATATATGTGCAGCACACCATATACATAGTGTACTTACTTACATAGTACACACATTTTGACAAGTTAGTGTCGTCTCGCATCAGACCAGTTGTTCTACACTTATTGTAGCCAGCAATGTCTTACTTCATTGTTTTTTAAAGGTTAATCAGTGGACTATTTCCGCCCTTCAGAGTAACTATTAAACTTAAAGGTGGGGTGTGAGATGTTTCCCAGGAGTATTTTTTACTATATTACTTAAAATCCCCTTCACATCCCGATTACAACTAATTAATTAAATGCTCTAACACAAAAAATAAAAAATGTAGTCACCTGTGGAACAGACAGGACTGAAAAAACACCATCCAATCATTTTAACCAGCCCAATCGAAATGATTGAACGGTGATATGTCTATCAAACTCAACTGCCATTTGTCCCTCCCCCCTCTGCGCGTACCCCTCTTCGTGCATGAATTGTGTGTTCTCAGAGGCTTAGAGCACTTGTACAGGAAACGAAGCCAGAGCCAGAGCTTGTCTATATTAGCTACATTAGGATGGAAAGTTCACCGGCAAACTGTTTTGTCACTAAAATAAATCACTCCAACTAAATCAGTGAACCTCCTGTCCACGGCTCTCACCTGGACTTCAATGGAGAAGAGGAAGGCTGAGGTGAAGGAGTGGATGGCAGTGACGCAGGGGACGGGGCCTGGTTCGCCGTTCGGGTCTCGAGGCTCCAGGTCTCCGTGGGCGAAGGCCACGAGCCACCAGATCATGGCAAAGAGCATCCAGGAGCAGAGGAAGGCTGAGGTGAAGATGAGGAAGGAGTGCTGCCACTTCAGGTCCACCATGGTGGTGAAAACATCCTGCAGGAACCGACCCTGAAACACAGACCAATGAAAACTGCAGATAGGAAAACAAACACTGTACCCTCTGAATGCTGTTGACTTCAGGTAAGAAAGTGTTTTTATCAAGACAATACATTCTTCTACCTTGTTACCTTAGAAAACTGAAGGCCAATTTATATGTGACACAAAGTGAAACAAATGATTTCAATATTCTGTCTGACAGAAAGAAATAGTCTAACTCCTGCCTGTGTTAGACTTTCACTGAAGTGTTTTTTGCAGGTTTTTACACGTTAAATTTAAGACTTCTGATGACCATTATGAATGTAATTTAAGACCTACACTGCAAATTATTTCTTTCTTACCAAGAAAAAAAAACTTAGATTTAGAAGTGTTAGATAATCTAGCTTGTTTTAAGAGTTAATTTCTTATTTTAAGTGATTATACATCGTAGACATGCTTATTCTTAAATAATGCATTTTAAATGAAGTTTAAAATCACATTTTATTACTGATGATTTTAATATCTATTTTAATTTCAATGTTTTTATATTTTAACTTTCTCACATCTTAAATGTATTTTTATGCCTCTCCTGTGATGCTTTTATGTTTTTTGTAAAGCACTTTGAATTGTCCTGTACATGAAATGTGCTATACAAATAAACTTGCCTTGCCTTATTTCTAGATTTAACAATCTTAATTCAAGAAATCTTCATTCATTCATTCATTCATTCATTCATTCATTATCTGAACCTGCTTTATCCTCACTAGGGTCACTGGAGCCTATCTCAGCTACTTATGGGCGGGCGCACCCTGGACGAGTTGGCAGTTCATCGAAGGGCTTCAAGAAATCTTGTCAAGTGAAATTATCTTGCTGCATGGACAGATATTTCACTTGTTCTGAGTACCTTTTTCCTCAGATGTAGTGTTTTTATCTTGCTTTTAGACACCCCTTGTTTGCAGTGTACAGTTACTCCATATCCTGTCATACTGGTGTCAGATGTAATGCTCCCAAAGTGAACAGAGAACAGTAGAGGGTGATAGCAGGTACTGGTTTATATTTTTCTTCTCTTTATATCCAGAGTTCCTACAATGAACACTAAAGCCAGTCATTTTTATAAGACCTGTCAAAATGGCATTCAGATTATTAGGTTTGAGACTTTTGAAGGACTCACAGACAGTCATAACTGATGTTTACTCTGAGGTGGTGATCAGTGATATGTCCTGACACTTTCAGCTTCAATCTGTTACTATAATTATCTATCATTATCACTTCTCTAGTAAACATCAGAGAGTACAGGAAATAACCATTTGTTTTTGTCATGTCTGCTTCCAGACTGTGTCTGGATTTTGTCTGTCTTTTCTGTTTTGTCTGTCATTTCCTGTTTTATTTTGTTAAGTTTCCCTCATGTGTCATGTCTGGTGTCTTTACTTCCCCTCCTTGATTGTTTCACCTGTGTCTGATTACCTGTCTCCGCCCTGATGTGTTCCACCTGTGTCTAATTGTCTTCCCGCCCTCTTGTGTATTTAAACCCCGTGTCTTCCCCTGTTTCTTTGCTAGTTTGTTTGCTACGTTTGTGTGCTTACTCACCAGCGGTTTTTGGATCCTGTCAGTCTGTCTGCTCCTTGTGACCTGTTTTTGTCTACCGACCACCGATTCTGCCTGTTCCTCTTCTGCCTGCTCGTCTGTTGTGACCTGGTTCGTTCATCCAACTTTCGATTCTGCCTTTCCCCTGATTTCCTCAGCCTCCAACGATTACCTGTGTATCGACCCTTCGCCTGGATTACTGACCGTGAGTTTTTGCCTGTCCCTCATGTTCCGTTGCTTGTCATTTTGCCTCCCCATGTATGGCCTGGACTGTTTTTTGACATCCCTTTGCTTTTTCCTAGTCGGGGTTCCGTTGGGTTTTTTCTGGCTCGGCCACGCTGGCCGCCTGCTGTCCCCATTCACGGCCCAGACGTCAAGCCCCGAACTCGGCGTCGTCACAGATTGACTAACTATTTTGTGTTGTGCCTTTTCTCTTGTGATGGTGTTCAGTAAACACACTCGACTTCACGTCCGTCTATTGGTCTTGCATTTGGGTTCAGCCTCTGTACTAGACTCATTACAGTTTTCTCATGGTAAAGGATAACAAAGCTCATGTTCTCAAGAAAACAACCTTTTATAAACCCAAAATTATGGAAATAATTTGGACAGAAATCAAGAAAATACAAAACAATGATTAAATTAAAGCACAAGCTCTTTAAACCTGTAATAATTACAGGCAAAAACAAGGGATGTAACACGCTTATAAAGGTGTATTTTAGGTGTAAATGTACAGCAGTTATATAATCACTAATCTGACCCCATATAAAGTCTGATAGTTCCATTCCTCTGCTTTAGTCTCTTGACAAAAACATCTGTTTTTTTTTTTTTTTTTTTGTTTTTTAAACCAGTTCATCTGTGTTAGTCTGCGGCTTGTTGTTGATATTAATGCACAATGGGTTTACAGAAAATGGCTGAAAAAAGCAGATTTGAGTGATTATTCTCTGTACGTTCTTGACTATATGACAGTGGTTCCCAACCTTTTTTGGTTCATTACCCCATTTTAACGTCACATATTTCTGGCGACCCCAGACATTCAAAACGGAGACATTTTTTTGGTAAAATTAATTTGTTTTTGATCACGTAATATTTTGCTATACTATGTTGCAAATACATGTTAATTTTAGATGACATTTAGTCATATAATGTATATTATTATAGACGGAAGCAGAAAAGCCAGGTGTAGATTACTGCACAAAGTAAGAATTAAATTTTCCTTGGTCAGGATATGTACAGTCAGTCCAGCTTGGATTTACAAGGCTGACAATTAATACTGAACAAACAAGAACTCAAACTATGAATTATGAAAGAGCTGCAGCATCTGAAACTAACCACAAAAAACACTTGAAAGATAAACAGTACCACAGTGCTTCAGTTTGTCATGTCTATTATGTATTGGGATTGTCTCTGTCACCTCACCATATATTTTTTTATTAGGAAGTCTTTATTTATTTATCAATTACTAGAAATTTCAGGCGACCCCATGTGGGGTCCTGACCCCACAGTTTAAACACACTGCTATATGACCTTAATTTCAACTAAAATATATGCTTTTGGGATGCCAGGCCCTGGAGACACTGGCCTCTTACCTGTTTCTCCTAAATACAAACACCTGTCGGACAGTAGTTTAATAGTAGTTTAATCATCTCCTATTAACTGTAGTGTAATTCCACAAATCCCTGTATACACACTATCCTTTCTATGGAATTTCTGTGCTCTAATAACATATGCAAGTGTAGCATTAAATTAGTTTCCTGCAGAAAACGGCAGGTTTTTCTCCTCTCATTTACCTGCTCCCTGATGTTCTTGTGAGCCACATTGCAGGATCCAGTCTTGGTGATAAAGCGGGCTCGCTGTGATCTGGACCGGCTCCGGTTCGGGTGGTTCTGGTCCTCTGCCAACCGCGTCAGCAGGAAGCCGTCGGGCAGAAGACCCTTTCTGGCCAACATGGTGCTGCTTCTTCAATCCTGCTCACCTGAATACACAGGAAAACCTCTTTAAAGATATAGCCCAGGTTTACAACTGTCCCATCTGCTCCCTGATCTGAGGTCATGATTTGTTCATTTTATATTTCTTTAATATAGTTTTGTCCTGGTCCCTGATCTGAGTTTGTCTTGCCATCATTCTGGTGTTTTTCCCCTTGTGTTTGTTGGCCTCATCTGTATTTTTGACCACATTTTTGCCTTCCAGTACCTCTGCCTGATAAATTCTTTGTGTTTTCCCTCATGGATTGTTTACCAAACTCAAGTCATGTACTGCGTGTCCTTGTTCTGTATTCTTGTCAACAAATATTAATAACTGTTCAATGTAAAATCATAAATAACACTGGTCAACAACAAACTTAAGTTTTTTGAGCTGATTTAGGATAATTTGGGTGTGCTGAATCAAAAAAAATCACATTAATTTTGCTCAATCAGGTCAACTTTCTGAACTATGCTACATATTGGCTTTTTAACATTTTTGCTTACATTTATGGGCATTTTCACATCATATGATACAAAATTCTTTCATATTTCTTGCAATAAACGAGTTCTGAAGATTTTACTTTTGCCAATTTATGATTAATGGTTTTTTTAATATCACAGGTGAATGAAATGGCTTCGACTAGAAGATCTTGCAAAAATAAGCCTGACGTATTCTGCTACATCTGCGGTGAATACACCATTGTACCTAACAGGAATCCTGTTAGAAAATGATTTTTTTTCTCGTAAAACCTATTTTGGGTGAGAACTATATAAAAAAAATCAACTGATAAAGTGACAAAAATGTAATCAATTTTGTGAGAAGATCAAATTTTTCAAAATCAAATTAGCAAAAAAACCTGACCTGATTGAGGAAAAACAGATGTCATTTTTAGATTTAGCGGTGCAAAATGGTCCTAATTCAGTTGAAAAAACCTAGACAACTTGCAAAAAACATTTTTTTGTAACCCAGTGTAATATGTAACTACTTTGCAGCATATCCCATTTTAGGTTTTAGTGTAATATTAATATTAATTGAATATATTAAGAATCAATTATTTTCATGCATGTGTATTATCTATGGCTGCTAAATGTGTTTTTACTGGTTTGACTGATAAAAACACAGGAACAATATGACATGCAAAGTCATTCCACTTATTAAAGTTGTAGTGTTTGATAGGTTTTTTTTGTTTGTTTGTTTTGTGTGTGTGTCTGTCAGTCACTGTGCAAAAATTCCACGATGACCTTTTAACGTATTGTACTTCGAGTGGTCTGAAAGGACAAGAGATTTGTGCATCTACTCGTTGCCTGTGTTTTCAGGTTGTAAAAAATGTCCCCTGTGATGAGTTTGTATAATCACAGGTGTTCTCAGACAGGTAGAAGTATTAAATACATGACTGAAAGCAGTAATTATCAATCACTGATCAGAACCCATCACATGTGATCTGTTTCTACTGTTCTGCTCCATGGCTAAAACACGGAATCTCAGAAAAGTCCAACTGTACTTAATTTAGTCTTTTTATTTGGGCAATTTCATATTTTCCTCCTGATTTCAGCTCCTGCAGCTACGATAGAGGAAGAGTTGAACTCATCAAAACCAAGTGAAATGTAGAGAAGACATCCCTGTCAAAAAGACAAAGCAAGACAAATATAAAAGGATGTGATTCATGACAGAGTTTTGTAAATTTGGGTCCAGAGGAGACACAACAGTTATCTTTTTTCTGTGGTTGAAATAAATGCAGCTGGACGAGAATTGGGTGCACATTAATGATACCAATTTTGCTCCTTTCCCTTTTCCGTTCTATTTTTCTTTTGTTTCAACATAACATAAGAACAGTATGGAAGTAAATCTGTCTCATCAGATTTTGAATTATAAAAGCCATTGAATTTTTTTTGCACTGAAATTAAGTATCTGAATTTTTTGTCTCTGGATTCAACTATGTTCATAGATTTAGAATTAAAAAAAAAATCTGAAGCAAAAAATTCTGAAGCAAAAAATTTAGATTACTCATCCGCAACACCAAGGATAAGCAATCGATTCTATCTCAAGTTGAACCGACAGCCAGCCAATCGAGTTACGGTAGGTTGGTCATGTGACACCAATGCAGGAAGACAGCGCGGATGTGTGATCTGAATTTTTTTGCAGCTAAATTTTTTTAATTCTAAATGTATGAACATAGTTGAATTCAGAGACAAAAAATTCATATACTTAATATCAATACAAAAAAAAAAATTCAGTTACTTAATTTCAGTGCAACAAAAAATTCATATATTTAATTTCAATGCAAAAAAAAATTCATATACTTCATTTCAATGCAAAAAAAATTCATATACTTCATTTCAGTGCAAAAAAAATTCAGTTACTTAATTTCAGCGCAACAAAAAATTCATATACTTCATTTCAATGCAAAAAAAAAAATCAGATAATTTCAATGCAAAAAAAAATCATATACTTAATTTCAATGCAAAAAAAAAAAAATCAGTTACTTAATTTCAGTGCAACAAAAAATTCAGATACTTATTTCAATGCAAAAAAAAATCAGATACTTAATTTCAATGCAAAAAAAAATTCATGTACTTAATTTCAGTGCAAAAAAAAAAAATTCAGATACTTAATTTCAGTGCAAAAAAACATTCAGTGCTAGAAACTCAATAGCTTTTATAATTCAAACTCTGATGAGACAGATTTACTTCCATAGGAACAGCTTTTAAAAAATGTATTTTACCCAAGTTCCTTTTGTGTTCCTTCAGTGATTCTTTAGATATTATTAGTTTTACTATATATTTTTACCACCTTCTGTGTTTTCTTGGCTGTATTAACCTAAGCCACATTAACCTGCTGATAAAATATTTACAATTGTTAATGGTTGTTATACATAAAATGATAAATCATTCATTGTAGTTTTAAAAAGATGAGTAGAAAAACACGCCTAAGTACTGAGGAAAATGTACTGAGTAGAAATGCGTACAGTATATGATAGTTTCATTTCTTCATATTTACAGGGTTAAGGACTTAACGATGATCACATGATTTTGTTTACATATATTTTCACAAATAACTGCCACAATATTTGATGCTAGGACATCATTAGAGAATTATTATATACATATGACTGTATTTTTAGAAACTGCCAAAAGGAAATATGCGGTATTTTTACACAGAACTGTATGATTTCTGACTGAAACCCCCTGATCTGCCACTGTGTCGTGTTAATAATCGATATTGTTTATTGAAGCTGATCACAAACCGTCAAATCCACAGTGTGTTTGATGAAAGGACTATTTAACAGCGGAATAAACGTCCTATAAGGAAACCACATTACCTGTTCAGGAAACACACAGACCTGATGATAATCTGGAGATTCTTTATTTCGACGTGACATTCAGCTCAGACTCCATCGTTTCCCCATCAGGTCGCTCGTCCAAACCGACACCAGGATCTGTCAGAGGACCACAGGGAACACAGCAGGGTCCGGATCAGACCTTCAAAATAAAACCACAGTAGCGTGGAAAATACAGGACGAGAAATAATAAGGGAGTAACCCCCCCACCCCCCACCCCCCAAAAATGTTATTATTATTATTATTATTATTATTATTATTATTATTGTTGTTGTTGTTGTTATTGTTATTATTATTATTATTATTATTGTTATTATTATTATTATTATTATTATTATTATTATTATTATTAGTAGTAGTAGTAGTAGTAGTAGTAGTAGTAGTAGTAGTAGTAGTAATAATAATAATAATAATAATAATAACAATAATAATAATAATACATCACACTTATATGGTGCTTTTTTGGACACTCAAAGACGCTTCACAAACAAACAAAACAAAAAGAACAGATAATAAAAAGATAAAGAAAAGATAATGATAGTGATAATAATAATCACCATTATCATCATCGCTCTGCTACATATTTTATTATGAATGTTCTGATGGTATTTATAATAAAATATTTCATCATAAGCCGTTTCTATACACATCTTGGGTTTTTACAATAACATATTCCTTCTATTTTGAGCTAAAAACTAAAAAAAAAAAAAAAGCTCTTATATTTGTATATTTAGTAAGTAGTAGTAGTAGTAGTAGTAGTAGTAGTAGTAGTAGTAGTATTGTTGATTTAGTAGCAGTAGTAGTAATAATAATAATAATCACCTTTATCATCATAGCTCTGCTGTATGTATTTTATTATATATGTTCAATCGTATTTATAATAAAATATTTCATCATAAGCCGTTTCTATACACATCTTGTGTTCCTACATTAACATATTCCTTCTGTCTTCTATTTTATCAATATTGTTTGCAATTGTTTAATCAAACTACTTTCTGGAAACTTTGCATTTACCATGTGACCATATTATGAAAAATGATATTTATTTCTGCTTTTTCATAACCTGCATCTAGTTCATGCTTTTCACTCTGCTTCTTTTTTGGCTAAATAATGTCATATCCTTTAACTAGCCTATATGAAATATCAAACACTGGTTTTACTTTTATGAGCTAAAAACTGAAAAATGCTCTTATATTTGTATGTTTAGTGTGACATATAATAGTGATAATCAAACATTTTATGATGATAAAGTATTCCACTATAATATGTTGAGGGGGAAAAAAACGCCATTCCATAGGCTATAATGAGTACATTTCAGATTTACTGATCAGGAAAAACCCTTTTATTATACATTCAGGACTTTTAATTAAACCTGTTTACATGGTAGTATTTTACTTAGAGTAAATGATTTGACTGGTCTATCCACCTCCGCTTGTCTTTGGGTCAGACATACGAAAAATTTCATGAAAAGGATAGCTGTCGTTGTCGTTTTCATATAAGACTATTTTATTTTCGAGGCAGATGATTCCCAGTTCCGCTGTTATTGTATATTGATGCAGCTGCAGGATGCAGGATGCAGAGCAGGTTGATACTGCAGAAGCTTCCTGCTGCCTGTAGAGGGCACCAGAAGACTGTTGACTCCGCCACATAAGTACAACTGAAGTTATAATAGTGATGATATAATTCAAATTCAGTTTAACCCTTTCATGCATGAGTTATGAGAACCTTAATCGACATTTTTTTCCTGAGTGTTTTAATTCCTCTTTAGGCATGAAAAAAACAATGCCATTGAATTTTTATTTTTTTTATGAACCTATTTTTCATGGAGTTGCAAAAATGTCCACTCAGCCGGACACCATGCGTTTAATTTTTGAATCAAAGAACCATGTATTTACTGACATACTCTGTGAAAACTATGGTATATATATATATTTTTTAACCTGTCTTGTCCACCATCCTAACAGCAGAATGGTAGTCTGGCTGCCTTTTTGTGCTGAACAAATTTGCTTTGCTTTGCCAAGGGAAACTTCAATGAGGCTCTAGGCTCTAATACTAATACTAGACTCTAATACTAGTTATCACTCACTTTATGGAGTTATGCAAAAAAAAAAAAAAAAAAAAAGTAAAAAAAGAAAAAAAAAAAGAAGTTAATTACAGTCTAATAATAATAACAAGCAATTGATTTACGCTCAAACATGTTAGTGCAGATCAGGTTTATCAAGAACAGCAAAGTTACAGTAACAGTATGAATGTCAGTGTATGGGATGATCCACTGTGTCGGCTGATATGGAACTAAAACAATAAAATCCATGAATATACAAGAGAACAGCTGTGGAATAATTGTCCACCAGAGTGACAAGTATGCATGAAAGGGTTAAAACCTTGATGCAGATATAGGAGTTCCATAAAGTAAATTCAACATAATTATGGCAAGTATATGGAGCTGCAGAAAGCCACATTAACCAAAATAAGCCTGTCAAATATGTGGTATTGATTTATCTTATAATCTTATATTTTTCTAGATCTTATAGTATTTAATAATGACAATGAGGGCTGTTTGTTTATGGATGATGTTGTACTGATAAATCTGCTGTAATTATTGAAGAAAATGGTTGAAATGTTGAGTTTGTTTGTATGACTGCACTGATATGAACATTTTGTTGTGTATAATTCATTTACTGCATTATGGATTTGTTGTGGTTCAATGCTAAAATTAGGAAAATTGTATTGTTTGATTGCTGTATTAAGTTAGTGATAAAGGTGTAAAAGCACTGAGGGGTAGGATTAAATAAGTTTATACTTCTTCCTGCTCCTTTTCGACCATGCAAAATTCAGACTTGTATGTGCTCGAGGATAGATTCTGTCCATTTAATTGTTTTATTTTGTTTTATTTTGTTTTTGTTTATTTTGTTTCTTTGCATGTTCAAAATAAATAAATCAAATCAAATCAAATAGTAATTATAGCATTGACAATAACCTGTTTATGTAACATCTTTAAAAAAGAATTGATGAAGTGCTTTGACAGAGAAAGTAAAAGTAGGATACTAAAGACAAAAGGTTAAGTTAAGATACAGTTAAAACAAGAAGACACAACAATTAATTAAAAAAAAAATCTGCATAAATAAATCTAAGAAACAGTGTAAAGCAATAGCAAGATGCCATTATATGATTATATGTGAGTCTTATTTCTCCTGGTAGGTCATTTCAGAGTCTATATCTGATCAAATTCATAACACTTATATTTTTATGACATTATAGGAATTTGGAAGTTTATGTTTTAAGATACTGTTTTAATCACAACCATTGATTCAGTGCAGGATTTAGATCACTGAATAAATACTGTATCTGTATTAGTATAATTTTAAGGGAAAGCACCTGTAGGTCCTATGATCAATTACAATGTCCGCCTGTAGGTGGCAGCAAAGCGCATCACTGCGTGTGGACGTTAATGAAAGAGAGATGTAAACTTCCGGTCTTCATCGGATGTTTTGATCACATGGGATTTATTTAGAAACTGAGAATCGATCCATTCAGTTTCTGCATGTGTTGTTTGGACGTAATAGAAAAATGCATAAGTCCATCCAGAAGCAGCACTAAGGACATTTACATAAAGCTTTACACAAGTGTCATATGAATTATTTATTTTGTGTTAGTCACATTGTGAATAACATTTAAAGTTGTAAATGGAGAGAGAGACTTAAGTGTTGCTGTAGTTACAGATTAGAGGCACAGTTCAGTCAGTTAACCCTTTCATGCACACTAATTACTACAGTGGACAGTTCTTCTCCAGCTGTTCTCTTGTATATTCATGGGTTTTGTTGTTTTAGTTCCATATCAGCCAACACAGTGGACGCTTATGCACCATCCCATACACTGACATTCATACCGTTACTGTAACGTTGCTGTTCTTGATAAACCTGATATGCAGTAACATGTTTTGAATCAATTGCTAATTGTTATTAGACTGTAATTAACAGTTTTCTTAATCAAATTTTTTTTTTGCATATTATCTCCATAAAGTTAGTTATAACTAGTATTAGAGTACGTTAATGTGAGAAATGTGAGAAAACATCAGATTAGCTGCATGAAATTTTTTTTTTGTTTCATAGTTTTTCTTCTTCCCACTCCTTTTCAAGTGTAGATGAATGATTTTGGAATTTAGAATTTGCATGTATTCTGTAAATGTTTGAAATAAACAAACAAACAATGAATGAATGAATGAATGAATAGTTTTCACACAATATATGACTTTCCGATGATGGGCTTTAAATACGTTTCTTTGCTTCAAAAATAAAATGCATGGTGTTCAGCTGATGTTTTTCTAACTCCATGAAAAACAGGTTCATTAAAAAAAAAAAAATCAATTGCATTGTTTTTTTTATGCCTAAAGATGAATAAAAACACTGAGGAAAAAATCTCGACTAAGGTTCTCATAATTCATGCATGAAAGGGTTAATCGACACCTCTAAATATTTACATAATTTATTCATTTAGTGGTTGTTTTTGACGTAAAATAAGTTATACTAAATCACAAGGGTTACATTTGGGCTGCATATAAGGGTCCCATGTGGGTTTGTCCGCAGTTTCCATGGTGGCCCCACATGTGTTTGCCCATATCAGAATCAGAATCAAAATCAGAATCTCTTTATTGTCATTGTTTTAAGTACAACGAAATTGAGGCAAAGCTCTCAGGTTCAGTGCAAGAATTTACAGACAGACAACAAATATCAGTGAAACAACAACAAATATCAGTAAAAGGCACAGTTATTTACATTAAAAAAATAAAAAATAAAAAATATTGCAAACTAAGATATTTGTAAAACATAGAATTTAAGTAGTACAAATAACATGAGAAGTATTGTAAATGACATGAAAGATAAATATCGTGGGATAAATAATATGAAGAATAAATAATATGATATATTCAGATCTCTGATTCTGATTCTGATATGGGCAAACACATGTGGGATCACCATGGAAACTGCAGACAAACCCAAATGGGACCCTTACATGCAGGCCAAATGTAAGCCTCCTGGGGCCCACATGGACATGCTGGCTGGGTCGTGACAGGAAACAATACAATATTATAACAAGTATCAAACTGATGACTAAACAATTTCTAGGGTTTTCTCTCTCTCTCTCTCTCTCTCTCTCTCTCTCTCTCTCTCTCTCTCTCTCGCTCTCTCTCTCTCTCTCTCATCTTCCAGGAGTCAGGGTCTGCTCCAGGTTTCTGCTTTGTAAAAGAAAGTTTTTCCTTGCCAGTGTTACCAAGACCCTAGTATAGACCAGCTCTAAATGCAAAGTGTCATGAGATAACTTTTGTTATGATGTGACGCAATATAAATTCATTTTGATCTGATTTTGATTATGATGTGTAATATGATGTGAAATGACCTATAATGGGATACTGGATTGTGGTCAAAGCCTCATTTCTAACATTGTCTATTTATTAAACTTGTATGCTGTTTCTTTGTGTAGGCCCTAAAATAACTCAGAGGGCATCATTCAAAGAACCGCATCAAACTCTATCAAAGTGCCAAGGAGCTGTCTAACTGGGAATACTATTGTTGTTCCATCTCCATTGGTTGATGAGGATGATGATGAGTGTGATGCAAACCTTCCTCAGCTCATTTTGGCAAGAGGTGAAGAGATGAATGTTGTAGAAATGGAGTCTGCTGAGGAGGCTGACACATTTGCACTAAAGGTCAGTGGAGTTAAAACATGGAAATGCTGAAGTTGTAGACAGAGTTTAATCAGCTGAAGAAGCTGTGGGAGATGGAGGAGGCAAAATGACTGTGACAGAGCATTTCTAGGCAGAAACAGAATGTAGAGAGGACCTAGAGAGCCGAAGGTCACTACTGAGAACAGAGATACCAGGTGTGGAGAGAAACAGAGCAGCTGGAGATAGGAAACAGGCTGAAGAGACAACAGAGAATGAAGTTTTGTTACAGACGAGGTGGAGACTAGCTTCTTTGTCTGGAAAAACTTGTTGAATTTCATAAATGGAAAATTACATACATCATTGGAAAACTATTTCTCACTTAACACAGTTGTCCTGCATCCAGAAATACAACTTGTAAATGTACTGTATAAGGACAATTTGTGCTGTAATCAGACGAGTTGACATTTCTGCTTGTTTTCAGTAAAAATGGGCGTTGGATTCTACCAAAGGTGAAAAAGACCATCCAGACTTTTATCAGGAATAGATACGAAAGCAGAGTCTGTGATGACGGAGGGGTGCATCAGTGCCAAAAGAACGACTGACTTGCATATGTGTATGAAGGTGCATTCAGTGTGAAAGCAGAGACATATGCCGCCATCAGGTTGACATCTTCTCCCATGAAGGTGTCATAGTCACAGTGTGTGTGTGTGTGTGTGTGTGTGTGTGTGTGTGTGTGTGTGTGTGTGTGTGTGTGTGTGTCCTGCCTATGGTCCACATCTGTCTCCTATAGAAAATGTATGGACATCATTAAACAAAGACTCAGGCGCTGGTCAGCTCTGACTGTTGAGCAGCTGAAGTCTTGCATACAGTTACAATGACCACAAGTTCCATTTACAAAAGAGCAACAAAGATTATCCTGTTCTCAAATTATTAAAAAGTGTAATAACAAAGAAAGGCAATCTAATTCAGTGGTAAACTTCTTTGTGTCCCAACTTTTATTGAATTTGTTGCAAGTACCAAAAATGTAAGTGTTTATGTTTTAAAAGATATGCTTAAGTTGGTCATTATTTAAATGAACACTTTACAAAAACTTTACAGTTTTTATTGAAAATGTCCCACTTCTCTGAAAATGGGTTTTGTACATTGAGTGTGGATATAGTACCTCATACAAACTCACTTAAAATAATCCAGACTAACCCTTGTATGTATGACGTTGAGCTTCCGATGGTAAAGTAGTGCATCAAGTTCAGTGCATAACAGTCTAACTCTTGTGAATCCCTTTAATTTACTACCCTCTGGGCACCCTTGAACCAAAAATATATATGTAATAAAACTGCTATAAAATCACCATGTAGCAATATCTTTTTCTGTTTTTTTTCTACATGAATATCTTGAACCAGTTCAGTTCTGCTCCTAACTACCAAATGTTTAAATTTGTAATTTTCAGAAATGTATCCCTTTAAATACATGATGAGATTGTTTGTGAAAAACACAAAAAACATTTTTTTCCTATAATAAAGAGTGGGGGTGGGATATTGCTGGTGATTAGAGTCTTGAATATGTCAAAAAGCAGCAACAACACTGATTAAAAAATGTTGTATGTATGTAAATGTTGTGGCTTTTTTTTTTTTTTTTGTCATGAGGGTCCAGAACGCTAACTACTGCACAAAGACTACTAAGGGAATGAAATTAGTGTTATTGTTAATCTTTGACATGTCCAAGATTGATATAAAACAATGCCACATCCCCCCACCAAGTATTAAATGTCTCATATTTTGTGTTATTTTAATATTTAAAAAAAAAAATAAAGTGGCATCACATATTCAAACTGACAGTTAAAGGGTTAAAATCCTAA
This sequence comes from Sphaeramia orbicularis, assembly GCF_902148855.1. Classification (NCBI taxonomy): domain Eukaryota; kingdom Metazoa; phylum Chordata; class Actinopteri; order Kurtiformes; family Apogonidae; genus Sphaeramia; species Sphaeramia orbicularis. The sequence continues at coordinate 38,965,361 of NC_043962.1, read as the reverse complement.
AAATTATTGACCATTCTGTTGTTCCTGAGAAGACCCAAAGCAGTTTAAGAGATTCATTCAGGGGGAAAAAAAGAAAACATAGATATATGATGATTTTAATTGCTTGTATATTTTTGGCTCGAGGGTCCCCATACGGTGTAAAAAGTACCAATAGTGTTTAATAGACCTAACTGACATTGTGCACATCACAATATCATGCAGTGATCTCAATCATAGCAGAAACCATCTCACCATGCACCATGTAGAATTTATTCAAACTGGGCAAAAGGGTTTTTTCCTGTATTTTTCACTCACTGTGCACCTTTTCCTCAAGCTAAAGTTTAACATTTTAACAACATGGGCAGATATTACATTACATTCAACCATACATCCTTATGTAATAACAATATAAGAATAACTTTTTCTCCAACAAGAAACATTATAACACAATACTGATCAATTTTTCTTCTCCCACCTGATAGACTTATAACAACTGTAGTGGCTATTTGTCATCAAAATTAAATTAACTTAAATGTGACTGAACTTAAGACTTTAACATAACTCAAATAACCACTAGATGCACCATGGAGTTGTGGTTTACGCAGTCAAAAATACAATGTCCATTCCATTGATGTATTTTCAAGTGGTTTATTTTTAGAATTTTGCAGGCAAACAACAACCAAGGCCTTTTGTGCTGTCTCTCCTGTTCATCCTGTCTGTCTGTATGTCTGTGAATGGCTGGTTATGTGCTTGACTGTCCGGTTTTCTGATTGTCTGGTAAAAAACCACAGGCCCACCCAGGTGCATGCTGGTCTAACTTGGTGCTCCCTATTTATATCCAGGTGTCCACATTCTAAACCACAGGTGTCAAACATGCGGCCCGGGGGGCCATAACCGGCCCACCAAAGGGTCCAGTCTGGCCCGCAGGATGAATTTGCAAAGCGCAAAAATTATACTTAAGATATTAACAATCAAGGATGTCAAAGTCATTTTTGTTCAGGTTCCACATACAGACCAGTGTGATCTCACCTAAAATAACAGCATAATAACCTATAAATAATGACTCCAAATTTTCTTAGTTTAACGTGAAAAACATAATATTACATTATGCCTATAAATAATGAACTCCAAATTTTTCTCTTTGTTTTAGTGTAAAAACTTACATTAAATGATGAAAATATTAACATTTACAAACTATCCTTTAACAATAAAATGTGAAAAACCGGAAATTTTGAAAGTGAAATTTTAACATTATTCTTCCTGTTTTTAAATATTTTGTGCCTTTGTAGATCCAATCCATAATATGCATGTATAAATGGTAAGTTGAGGTATAATATTGTTAAAATTGAACTTATTTTTCTCAAGAATTTTCTGTTTTTTTCAGGTTATTCACATCATTTTTGTTTGGATAGTTAGCAAATGTACATATTTTTATAATTTAATTTTGATTGCACTAAAACAAAGAGAAAAAATTTGGAGTTGTCATTATTTACAGCAGGGGTGTTAAACTCATGTTAGTTCAGGGGCCGCATACAGCCCAATATGACCTGCTTTGGGCCGGATCATTAAAATAATAACATAATAATTCATAAATAATATCAATTCCAGAATTTGTATGTATAATTTTTATGTTTTAGAGTGAAAAAAGTAAGATTATATTATTAAAATTTCTATATCTACAAACTGTCTTTTTAAAAAAAATATGGAAAAACATGAACCATGACCAAAATGGAATTTATTAAGAAAAAAAACTGCAATTTTAACAATTTATGCCATTATTTGGCCTCAGCTTCTCATTTTTACATGTTCATTACAACGTACAGATCACAGTGGATCTACAAATGCACAAAACATTTATTAACAGAATATTGGTAAAATTACTCTTAAATCTCTTAAGACATTTCAGGTTTTTCACATTTTTTTGTAAAAGGCTAGTCTGTAAATGTTAACATTTTTGTGTAATTTTACTTTTTTTTTTTTTTTACACTAAAACAAAGAGAAAAATATGTGGTTTTCGTTATTTATACTTTATTATGATAGTATTTTACTGGTCTGACCCACTTTAGATGGAACTGAACTAAATTTATTTTGACTTCCTTGATTGTTAATATCTTCAGTGTAATTTTTGTATTTCACTAATTCATCCTGCGGGCCGGATTTGGCCCCCGGGCCGCATGTTTGACACCCCTGATTTACAGGTTATTATGCTATCGTTTTACTGGTCCAGCCCATTTAAGATTAATTTGGGCTTAATGTGGCCCCTGAACTAAAATGAGTTTGACACCCCTGGTCTAAACCAATAAGAAAACACAAAACAAAAAGGTATCAAATAATGAAGAATGAAAGCAATAACCATGAAAATCAAAAAATATATTCTAAATATTAAAAAAAAAAAAAAAAAAAGTTAACAAAAATTAAACAATTAGTAAAAAAAAAAATACTAAATTAGTAAACAAAAAAGGTAAATTAACTTTAAACAAAAAAACTAAACAGACAAATAGCTCCTACAACAATAACAAACACAAAATCCCAATAGAAGAAGATGATCAGTTGAATATTGTCCTCAGTTTAATGCACCTCTTATAATTGTACTTATTACAAGTGTTGATGATTTCAAAACCACCCATACTGCCTTTTCATAATGTTAACTTGAAGGAGATGCCCTGCCCCTTATATGTTCCCTTTTTACCTTGTTTGAAAGTTAATGACATTGATTTATTAGATAAAAGATGCAACAATAAAATTATCTGTCTAGCTTTTAAACATAAAAACTTTGGGGACTTTAACACTGTTACTATACGAAACATAGAAACCACCCTGAGGGAAAAATGTTTTTCTTTTTATCTTTGGTGTCCTGTTGCTCCCAAAGTTAAATAAACTAATTTCAAAATTGCACGTTCAGTTTACCCTGTTAATTATTTTTTTGCATAAAAGATTTAATTTTGATGTGGATCCCTGTGTTTTCTGTTCATTTAAAGCCGAAACCATTGATCATTTGTTTTTTAATTGTTCACAAAGTATTTCCTTTTTGGGCTGATATTCACAATTGGTTGTCCTTAAAAATTAAAAATATTCCATCTTTTTCTTTATGTGATATTATTTATTTTATGGATTCATTAGAAGTTAATGTCAAAGATATAGTTAACCTTATTATTATTTTGAGTAAATATCATATTCATTCTTGTAAGTGGAAAAATAAGAACCCCTTCTTTAACTTGTTTTTATATGATTTTATTAAGTATTACAAATCTCTTAAGTATATTGAAAATATGTCCAAAAAAAGCCAGAAAACTTTATTTTAGTTTGTCTAAATTCTTGCTGTTTTAATAATATCTTGCCTAGTCCTTTGTACTCTGTTGTCCAGTCTGATTTAGTTTTTTATTTTTCTTTCTGATTCAATAATTTCATTACACCTCAAATGTCTAAAAAATATTATTATTATTATTATTTTTTGTTTGTTTGTTTGTTTCTGATAATTGTAATAGTTGTGTTTAATCATTCCACCATGTCTCAAATGTATTTCTATATGTCTCTCTTGTAATGTTTATCCCAATCTTGTTCTGTAAATTTGCTTTGTGCCAATAAAAAAAAAAAATAATAATAATAATAATAATAATAACTTGAAGGAGATGCCACTGTGGTGTTTGTTTACCTCTAACTTCCCTCCTTGGGTATCACGTGACGGAGGGCAGGCGGGGTGAGGATATCAATCGCACCCTCCTCTTAAAGGCAGCAGAGGAAACGGGATGCAGGCTAACTGTGACAACGATACCGCTTTTATTTTATTCACGGTTTTACTACAAACAGCGGCAATGACATAGAGCCCCGCTAGGCCGTACGTGGCAGAGTCTGTCCCAGCTTCCGTGAACCGGTGCCTTTGTGTGGCGGGAACCCCGGCTCCATGTCGGTTTGTTGTTCGGGTTAGCTGCCTCCACAGCTAGCATCCTGCTTGTGTTCACGGTGCAGAGGGAGTTAGCCTCAGAGGAAACGGGCAGCCTTTATCCGGTGAAAGGGGCTTCAGATCTCTCCCGGGACTGTCTCACACGATGGACAGGGACCCGCCACTGCAGCAGCAACACACCTGGTGAACCTGTGGTTAGCATCAGGCCTGAGTACCAGCACCCTCCCACCGCTGCCTCCTTCCCCCTGGGCTGCCCCTGGAGTACAAACCCTCTCCTCTTCTTCCATGATCACAATGGAGCCGGCGCTGAACCCGCTGCCCCATTTCCCAGAAAACTCCTATAAAAGTAAGTACCTATGCAGAAAGTGAGATTTAACTCTGCAAGTGCTTGTGAAGCTGTTGACCTCTGACCCCTCTGCTGCCTCCAGTGACTGAGGAGGACGTGAAGAGGCTGATTGAATTCCGTGCATCCAATGAGGCTCTGTTCACAGGGAAGAGGAATTCAGCCAAGATTGCATGGAGGTATGAATGTTGGATTTGCTTTTTAAGTCTGTCTCAGTGTGTCTTCAGTCTGAGATGACCTCATGTGACCCCCCTATGTTTTTATCAGCACCATCTTAAAAGGCCTGGGTCTGGAGGGGAAACTCACAGCAGACCAGATTGCTAAAAAATGGGACAACCTGAGGACGAAATACAAGGTAATATCAGTTCAGTGATCAGTTCAAGTTGTGCAGCTGCCTTGTTGGCAGTGAGAGATCCAGGGCCTGCTCAAGTCACTGATATTGCTAAGATTTCCAGTGGTGCTATTGATTGTGCTTTTTGGTCTGGTTCATTTATCATTTCCCTTATTGATTCCTGATTAATTTTCTATGTTGAAGGTCATTTTACATATATTTATGTTATAAGTGCAACTGTTTTATAATCTGAATGCAGTGCAGAAACAGAGTAGAAAAATGGCATATACATCACTTTTCTATTCCTGTTCAACCCATAACAACCCAAACATCCACCACGGACCAAAATCATGTACTGATCTTAAATGTTTAATAACAAAAATTTATCCTTTCAGTGCATTGGAATAATTCAGGTAAAATGCAGTTTCTGAGCATTGTATTGTCATCATATATGACCCATTTGGACATTCAGAGTCTCTGTAGTGAATGTGGAAACATCATTATCCTCTGCGATATTGATTCACCAACAAAACTCATGGAGTTTGACCAATGACAACAGTTGTTCAGTTAATGATATATTTTGTTGAAAAAGTCACTTTTTCTTCAGTTTTCTCTGTTTTGATAAAATCACCTTTGAATTTACTCTTAGTGTTTATGAACAGCTACATGATCATTGAATTAAATATAATAAAATAACTTCTTGAAAAAGGCAAAATGGAGAGTATATAATGTTATAAATGGTGATAAATCATTTGGGAAAGACAAGAAATCATTTGGAAGTTGTGACAAACATAGTTGTGGGTCTGTAAAGGTTAATTGGAAACCGTACGTTACAGCATGGTGCTGGTGTGCACACCTATACTAGAAATGATCATTTTATCCTTGATACAATGCACACTATTGACATATTTGTGAAACAAACCCACACTTTCTTCCTTCCCATGATGACTATTTGTTGATAGTTTACTGCAGCATAGATGCATGACTTTGAAACCATTGTTTTGCAATGTAAAACTAGTGGGAAAAAACATGGTGGCATCTTTAAAAGGAATTGGAATACTTGGAGGCAGATGGATCAGCCTACCCTTACCTGCTCCTGGAGATGTTGTTCTCCTTGCTTAGATTTGAGAATGTTGGACGTCATGTCAACTTTTTATCGATACCTGGGTGCTCAGATTGGCCACTGAATCTCTCTTAAAGTGAGATTGAATTTTTTGTTTTGATTTTGATGGTATTATGATCTAGTGAATAATGTGCTTTTTGTATCTAAAAGCAGCACAATGTGTACCTGTAGGTACAGATATTAATTTACAGCCTAATGTCCTTTCCAGGACCTGAAACAGCCTTACCAGGGCCAAGACAACATCGGGGCTGTGGTGGAGTCGTGGCCCTGGTTTCACATCATGGATGAAGCGATGCAGGGTCGTCTCTACAACAGCAACCTGGTGCTAAGCCCGGAGATCCCTGGACAAATCGTTCACCGTGGGAACAGCCAGGTCAGCCAGAACCAGGAGAACACCGACATCCTTGAGTTCCTCATCAAAACAGAGATGGAGGACACAGTGGCAGTTGAACACACAGAGGATGATGGCACAGTTCACACAGAGGCTCCTCCCATTGAGGGAGTTCCGATGGGTTGGAGGAGGATGTCTGAGTGCACCTATAAAAGTAAGAATAGAAAGGGTTGCAGCCTGGTGGTTGATAATGAAGTGCAACAGCCTTAAAACTCAACAGTCTCAGTTGAAACCCTGGTTTAGTTATTGGGTAACTTTGAAATGATAAAAATTGTAAAAAACAAAACAATTTTTTTAAAAATTAAAATTCATATTGTTTTCATTACACAGAAGACCCACTGTCTTCCTCCAGCAAATGTTATGAAATGTAAACCTGTTGATTGTCATATTAAATGTCTGAAAAAAATGTCCATGTTAACAGTGACAGAACCAGAAACGGAGAGAATGATCAAACTTCGAGCTGCAAATGAGGCACTCTTCACAGGCAGAAAGCATTCGGCAAAGCCTGCCTGGAGGTGAGTCAGAGTTTTTGCTCAGAGAGAACTGGTAAACCTTCAAAGAACTGTTATAACCACAGTTGAATGCCATCTTTCTGTTCATTGTTTGTCCAACCCTTAACAGTTTGGTCCTCTCCTACTCCTGTCCTGATTTTAGCAGTAAAGTCATATCAGTCAGAGCTCTGTTTGTATGTCTATGGTTTTCAGTCAGGGATTTAGCCAGAGTCATTTTTCTTACAGAGCCATTTTGTATGAGCTGGGGCTTCAGGGAAAGGTGACTACAGACCAGTTAGCCAAGAAGTGGGACAACCTGAAGAGGAGATACAAGGTTGGTGTAACCACCTCCAACTCCAAAAGACATGACTCTGTGACAGTGTTCATCGTCATCATTACAACAAATTGTAAACAAAGAGCTTCAATCACTGTATAGGTTTTGTGCTGGGACGCACATGTTAAAACTAGTCGACCAATGAAATGATATTGGTTAAGAGGTCATAACACTGAGTCATGGATAAACAGGAGTTGATGTTGGTGGCAGTTTGACAGGAGGATAAGGTCCCTCTGTGGACAATCTGTAGAGTTTTCTATCTCCATCAGGAGCTGAAGTTTCCAGCTCGAGGTGTGGAGACGAACCCGAGCTCCTGGCCCTGGTTTTACAGAATGAACGACGCCATGGAGGGCCGGTTCGCTGGAGCAGCACCCATCCTCACACCTATTGTGGAGGATGAAGATGAATACTGTGAACCTCTGTCACCAACCCCCAAGAAACGAGCCAGACGGACTCGAGGAGGGATGGCTGAGTTTCTTACAGAGTCAGAAATGGACTTACTAGTTGATAATGAAGAGAAGAATGGTTCTTCAGCTCTGGGAGATCTGCACCGGATGACTGAGTTCACCTACAAATGTAAGAAATGGTGTTAACATATTTATGTAATACTATGCAAGACTGTGCATGTTTGCACTTTGTTTTGATTTGTTTTGTATCCACCCATCTATGAGACACCATTATTCACCATTTAATAGAGGTATGAATCTCTTAATCCATCTGTTTGTATAAGTGTTCATGGACTGACTTCATGTTTATCTAATCACATGATATATCAATATCACTGTTTGATGTCATGTCTCTCTTCATCCTTATATTTTTTACATGAATGAAAACAAAATGGCTCCACCTCAAATCTAAAAATACTGATTTTTAGATTTTGATTATTTTTTATGATTAATGTTGCAGTGACAGAAGACGACACAAGGCGGTTAATTGAGTTACGAGCTGCTAACGAGTCTCTGTTTACCGGGAGGAGAAACACAGCTAAACCAGCTTGGAGGTAAGAAAGGAAAAAAAATAAATTACTTTTCCTTTCTAATTAGATTTCCTGTTATTTCTTTATTTTGCATTTCTAAATCATGGCATGCATTTCCCTCAAAATAATGTAAATATGTAAAAGCATTGTGTTACATTATAGATTTAACTGTTTGATAAGGGATAAATCATATCGACCAAAAAGAAAACAGGTCCCACATTAGTTAATATTATCTGGAACTAAATTGTAAGTAAAACATTAAATAGCTTCCAAAGCAAAATATTAAATTGCCAGTGAAGCAGACTTGTGCAACATTCCAGGACAATGAAACAGGCTGGTTTTACATAAAAATGTGAACATTTTGATACAAATATCCTATATATTTTAATTTCCAATGCAATAAATACAGTAAAATGAACCCATCAACAGAAAAGCAATTGAGTAGTTGTGTGTGAATTTGCTGAAACAAACTGCCTCAATGTAATTGATTTGTTCTGCTTCATCCACAGGGGGATCGTGAAGGAGATGGGTCTGACAGGGAAGATAACGCCTGACCAGGTCGCCAAGAAGTGGGACAACCTGAAGACCAAATTCAAGGTGACGCCTCAGCAGTTTACTTTGCACTCGAACCTGTCTGTGCAAATCATTGTAAAACCATGTTGTCAGCCACAGTTAAGAACCCCTTGTTGCGTGTCATTCTTCAGGACCTGAAGTTTCCTCCACGGGGGATGGAGGGCCAAACCAACCCCGCTTCCTGGCCCTGGTTCCAGTTAATGAGTGACGCTCTGGAGGGCCGGCTAGCAGGGAAAGCTCCCAGGGTTACGCCCATCTGGACAAACGAGGAGGACGCCGTATTCGGCTCATCTCCACCTGCTCCTGACAGAGACTGTTTAATGGCAGAGAGGAACAGCATGTCAGAGCTGGAGAGCATGGTGGGAGGAGACAATGCAGAGGCTGATGGGAATGTTGTCTCCATCGACGCCAGCGGGGAGGGAGTGTTCAACCCCCTCAGACCTTTCTTATAAAAGTAAAAGACGTCTTCACTCTGTATGTTTAAGCCAAGAAGGGGAGGGAGAAGAGATGGTTACGTGTTATAAGCACATATTTCTGTATTTTCAAGCTCTTCAGTTGTCTTCCTTTAGATTTTAATTTAACTTGGATCTAAAATGGTTAGCCCTGAGATGATGTATGTAACTAAATCAATGAACTCAGTGAAGGTTATTGATACAGCAATGCTTTAGAAACAAAGGCAGGTCACTGTGCTTTACACAAACAAAAGGAGCATTTAGAGGAAAACAGACAATAAAAGTTAGAACTATTAAAAAAAAGAAAATAATAGCTAGAAATGTAATCAAAGAATCAGAATGAAGAAAATGTTTATATGAACTGTACTACTCCAGAATTCCATAGCTTATTAATAAGACATTGTAAGATTTTCCACTGCATGCACTGTAACAGCTAAAAGCTTCTTCACCACGTGTAGTGCCTGATAAATGTCTGGGTGCATATTTAAGTAAGTATGATTGATGGCTTTCATCTCTGTTAAACTCCATCCATCACAGTGACAGACCAGGACACACGCAAGATGATTAAACTGCGAGCTGCTAATGAGGCATTGTTCACTGGGAGGAGAAATGCTGCTAAGGCTGCCTGGAAGTAAGATAAGTCTGTAATGGATGAAAATGATCAGCAGTGTGATATGGATGTTTAATAACGTCTGCATCAGGCTGAAATGTTCTGTCTCGTACTTAGAGCCATTCTGAAGGAACTGGGTTTACAGGGAAAGGTCTCAACCTACCAGATGGCAAAGAAATGGGACAATCTGAAGAGGAGATACAAGGTACAGTAACGGCTAACATCCAGGCTACATTCACTACATTGCAGGCTTTTTTTTTACCTTGACTATCAATAAAATGAAAGTACTATATTAAGTGAAACAAGGAGAACTCAAATAACATTTTTATAATGTTGAAAAATTGACAAAAAGCCAAAGTGATACGTGGTAGAACCATCTGTATTCTCACATTTGAAATGTTGAAGTCAGAGAATATCACACTGATGGTAATTTAAACACATATTCTTAATCAGTATGGATAAATATATGCACTGTTGAAATTAACGTAGTACCTACAGCCTCTGTTTGAAAGGAAATGGGGCTTTTTGTTCAAAACACACATTTCTGCTCCTCCTCTTTGGTCTCCTCCTGTCCTCTGGTTTCCTTTCCTCTCTCCTTGTTTGCTTGCGTTTCCTCTTCTTTTGTTTCTCCTCATTTCCTCTCTACTTGTTTCCCCTCCTCAGGATCTGAAATATCCCCCAGTAGGGATGGAGAGTGTCGCAGACGGCGCCTCCTCCTGGCCGTGGTTTCACCTCATGAATGAAGCTATGGAGGGTCGCCTGGTGAACAGTGCCCCCCTCCTCACCCCAGTCACTCAGGATGATGAGCAGCACCCTGACCCCGCCCCCAGACACAGGCCCCGCCCTGCCCCTCCACCTCCCCCCTCCTCCTCCTCAGACTATGGACAGGAGTCATTCAATGACACCACGGAGCAGAACCAGCGGAACTCGGAGCCTTGCGACGGGCCGCTGGGGGGACTGGAGCGGGAGTGGGAGATGGTGGAGCGGGAGAGGGCTGCACTGGAGCGAGAAAGGGAAATGGTGGAGCGAGATAGGGCAGCTGTGGAGAGAGAGAGGGCAGCGGTGCAGGCAGAGAGGCTGTGGCTGGAGAGGGAGCGGGCAGCGGTGGAGCGGGACAGAGCGATGGTGGAGCAGGAGAGAGCGGCGTTGGGGCGAGACAGGGAGGTGCTGGACCAGCGAGCTTTGATGCTGAACTCTGTAGGACATTCTGGACACCTCAATTCACTAATGTAGACCTTCATGAGGTGTAGACTGCTCTGAGGATGTTGATCATCCCTGATTCCCGGAGGATGGTGTGGAAGAGAGTGCGGTTAATCATGCTGCAAGCTGGAGTATAGACCTCTGTGCAGTGCTTTGCGAAGCCATGTTTGGTGGCAAACAGAGTGGCTGTAGGTTTTCCATACATTGTGGGGTAAACGATGATGAAATGGGTAAATGGTCCTGGAATTGCACAACACTTAAATAGTAGGGCTGCACTATTACTATTATGTTTTCATCACAATGTTCACATCTTATTTAACTTTTTATTGAGGTTTGGCCTTTCCATTGAAACATTGGAAACTAAAGGGTTGTCCACACAAGTTTTAAGAATTGGTTCATCTCAACTGGTTGTTTAAGTGGAACATAGTGGAATGCAAAGTTCTCAGAGTCCTTTTCAGCACCTTTTGATGAATGAAAGAAAACACTGAGTACTCTTCAAAATGCAACTGAATTTTCCTAATCCACCCTCTTGTGTGGAAGTAGTACAGTTATATTCCTGAGTAGGGGTGTAGCGTTGCACTCATTTGTACCAAATGTTTCGGATCGGGGCTTTCGATACGATACAGAGGTGTTCCAAACGAATACATGTAGCCTGTGCGAAGAATGCAAACACTATGGAAGCAGGGTGGACACAAGCACAACCCATGTGCAGGGTTCTCTCTCTCTCTCTCTCTCTCTGTCTCTCTGTCTCTGTCTCTCTCTGTCTCTGTCTCTGTCTGTGTGTATATTTATACATTCAGCAGCGGCAAATTCTTAGTGCCGCTGCAAAACAAACCAAAACATGACGACAGAGTATGACAGAGGCACAGAAGCTGGGTCGGACGTTCGAAACATGTTGCGTTTCTCTTTCGTTTTTCAGTATGTTGTGGCACAAGGGTCCACAGGTTCCTTTATAGCGAAAAGGTTTTTATTTTTTAGTTCAAGTTAACAAAATCAAGTGAACCTGCTCCTCTTCTCCTTCACTGTGCCTCTGCTGCAGTGTTACTGTGAGGTGATGTTCACAGCACCTCAGGGAATACTGTGAGGCATTCACAAACACTCAGTAAATTACAGAGTTTGCCATAAACGAACACTGAACATTCAAAATTGTATAACATGTGGGTTGCCACATAATTAATGCACAAATGACTGAACAATATTTTGTAGAAATGTCCTGTGTCCAACAGGTAGTTACAGAGTGCACCCCCCCCCCTTCCCCTTCCCCTTCACTGGTCTCCTTCTCTGTACCGAAAATGTATCAAACCAAAGACCCCTGTACCGAAATTTTTTCTGTACCGTTCCACCCCTATTCCTGCGTAGGTGCACAGCAGTAGGAGTTGATCAGTATTCACCTTGAGGCTCTGATGCATTTGGAGCCACCATTCAAAGAGCATTAATCTTCATCGGTGTGGATGATGTCTGTATTTATTGTTGTCATTCTTGGTGTGAATGGCTCTTAAGACCTTTGAGTTCTGTGGGCCAAGATGGTTAGTAGATAGTCACAAATGATGAGTATTAACCAACTCAGATTTGTCCCGCCCACAACATGACCACTCATAGTTTACTGCAGCATTTTAGTCCAGTTAATTGTGACTCTGCTTTCTCATATCTTTGGTGTACACTAATCACACACACGTGCAGTCTGAGACCCTTCAGAAGAGGTGGTCTTGGTCGGGTCCCTAACACTCGCTAGAGCTGTTTGTTTTTTTGATGAGAACATGATCCAACCGTGATCTGACTGAACATTTGCAGCTCCTGAAGGTCGATCTGTTCTTCATGTTAAGTGTTAATAGTTAATGTCTCTACCTGCTCAATGTTAGCTTCTTTGTTCTGCTCAGTCTGAAGGCAGTATGTTATTTTCAAGGCATTTCCTTAAAGTGCATTTGACTCTGTGCTGCTGTGTCATACAGATTATTACCATAGTTACCGTAAACTCTGCTCTGTGTTAAATTAGTTAAAACAGTGTTTGGCTCACAGATACACACAGGGCATTCTGTATATATTCACATTTTTGCTACCACCTCAGACACATTTGTAAGGTTTAATTTTTAGTGATTTATTTTGGTTAATTTGAAACTTTTTTTTTGTGCTGAGGTCAGAAATTCACGAGGGGGAAAATGTACCAAGTTTACAAACTCATCCACTAACTTAGACCAGGGTAAAGTGACTATAGGTGTAAAAACAGCCTTTGGTTTCAGTTGGTGAATGAGTGGCTAAATGCACTATTTTTTCATGTTTTATGTTTTTTTTGCTTTTGCACTAAAATGCATCACTAAAAGCTACCTAAGAACACTTTATTATTTCATCAGTTAAATCACTAAGTCAAAAATCAAGAAACTCCCAGAGTAAACTGTGTCAAATAACAACGAAGTTTACTTCGTTGCTTTTTCTCACTCAAACCTGAGTTTATTCTGTAATAGATTTGTATCAGCTGACCTGGCCACAGGAGCTGTTTTGTCCAAACACAATATATTTTTTGTTGGATCATGTTCCTGGTAGTAGACAGTTCTATGGTTTGTGAATGTACAGTTCATGTGCTTTTACACATACTGTTTTTTTCTGATTCAGACACACTAAACAAATAGAGATAACTTTTATTCGAGTGATTTAGGCTTCGAAGCTGCAAAATGGAATGATTGAGAGGTCATGGAAGTATGAACCTGCAGTTCATTTTATATTTTATTGTAAGTCGGTAATGTGTCTTATTTATTTGGTTTTATCCACTGGTGCCATTGTAATCTGTTCAGTTTTAAGCATTGTTTTACCATCTTATTTAAGTCCATCATATGTGTTTTGTCACAATGTGATAAATAACTTCATATCATTGATCATTTTAGACATAATTGTGCAGCCCTACCTGTTTACACCTGAGTGTTAATGAAGAACCAGGCAGACCGGCCTGAGGTACAGACCACTAGGGAGGTAAAGACTCCTTCAGACTGATGACATGGGTTCATTTAACAGAGAAAGCTCAAGTCAAACAAAGGCTGTACTGTAAAACCTGGGCACGGTCCAGAAGAATACAAATAATGTGCATTCACGTGTTTCCCATTCATGGAATTTATTTTGATGGAGCATATTCAGTAATTAGTTTTTAATGTGTTGATCATGAGTTTGTGGACTAGAGAAGCAGTTCCTTACAACATCAGTAACAAAAAAATGTGACTTTATTTTACAGGTCTAGTATTTTTCATTTATTCTACGTTCTTTCCTCATAATTTCCTTAGAAGTAGCTGGCACTTTTCTGCAGATTATGAGGATGTTTTGCAGAATAGCACTGTTTTTAACTAATTATAAAGGAGAACGGATGAAGTAATATTTATAAATAAGTAGCCCTACTACTACTTTTTATTCAGGTATTTAAAAGCAAGTTATGCATTAAGCGACTAATAATTTCCTGAAATGACAAATCATTTTGACTAATCACATGGTTGTACTGTAAATTCAACAGTAATTTCAATAATACAGACTTATATTTTGTTAAATTCAGTAAATGTTTCCTCATGGTCTGCAGCTGAATAATATAATTTAATGTTTATACACTGTCATGGTTCTGTAAATGGTCAAACCAATCCATCCTAACACATTCCAGGTAGTAAAGGGTGTGTTTGAGTTCAACTATTGTAATGTTTGTCAGCATTCACTTACTCCACCTTTTCAATGTACCAATACCAGTCAATTGTTAGGAAATTATGAGGAAAGATTGTAGGGTAGTGACGGAAAAATACAGGATCTGTAAATTATAGCATCCCCAAATTTCTGCAATTACATGTTGTCACAAAAATGAAAAAAATCTTCACTGTTAACTTAAATGTATTAATACCTTTTCCTTTATACGCCTTAGTATTTTTTTGTTTTGGAAAACAACTGACCATGTTAGTAAGTATTCTACTGGTACAGACGGTTAAAACTTGACAAAATACAGTTAAGTGCCCTTTTTTTTTATCATTTCAGCAAGCGAATACCTTTTTTACTTTCACATAGTATTTTTTTTTATTATATTGTGCAACCTCCAACAAATAAATTGTCCTCCTGTGGGAAACACTGAACTGTACCTACTCCCAACTTGGACTCTTTCTTGACATTATTAAGCCTTCACAGACTTTGGCTCAGCACCTTTTTGTTCCAGTTCAGAAGCACAGAAGCTCTTTTTTGAATCCTGATGGAAGCCTTAAAAACTGGTCCGTGGCTTAGCTGTACATTTCCTCTATGTGAATGCAATAAGTGTGTTGTGTCCATGCAGTTAATAGGGATTCAGCCAAACTCTGAATGTGTTGAAAACATCACATCTGTTGGTTTGCAACATATATGTGAAATGTTTTGTCTTTTTAAAAAAAAATGGCAGTATTTACATTGTAATGTTGTATAAAAACACTCAAATTTCATCTGTTTGTAAAGTTGCATATATATTTTTTAAGAAGGGCCTGATGACATGTTCCTGTTGTAGCCTTCAATAAATGGACCAGAATCACCTAACGTCTGGACACTGTGGAACACCAGTTATTCGACAAAGCCTCAATGATGCATACTAAAGGATATTAATTATTTGAAGTACTTTTTGTTAGATCAAACTAAAGGAACATAACCAATAATAATAATGGGTCTCATTATTTTAACTGTTAACTTTTGAATCATTAATTCTACCAATGCATGTAAATAATTCAAGTAAAATCCAGTTTCTCAGTTTTTCATTATCATCAGATATGACCCATTTGGACGTTCAGAGGCTCTGTAGTGAATGTGGAAACACTGTCCTCTTCTGCAACATTGAAACCCATGTAGTTTAACAACAGTGGTTATAGCCACTTATTTACATGTTACATTAATGATATATTTAAGCTGAAAGAGTCACATTTTCCTAAATGTTCTTAGTTTTGATACAATCTTTGAATTCTCTCTGAACTTCTATGAATATCTACACCAGGGGTGTCAAACATGCGGCCCGGGGGCCAAATGTGGCCCACCAAAGGTTCCAATCCGGGCCCTGGGATGAATTTACAAAGTGCAAAAATTCCACACTTTTGAACTGAATCATGCAAAAAAAAAAATTAGCTTGAATTAAGGAAAAATTTTGAATTAAGCAAAAAAAAAAAAAATCTTCAATTAAACCAAAAAAATCTCAAATTTAGCAAAAAAATCTTGAATTAAGCAAAAAAAAAAAAAAAAAGCTTGAATTAAGGAAAAAAAATCTTAAATTTAGCAAAAAAAAAAATCTTGAATTAAGCAAAAAAAAAAAAAATTTAGCTTGAATTAAAGAAAAAAATCTTGAATTAAGCAAAAAAAAAAAAAAACTTCAATTAAGTTAAAAAAAAAATTTTGAATTAAGCAAAAACAAAAAAAATCTTAAATTAAAAAAAATCTTGAATTTAACCAAAAAAACCCTCAAATTTAGCAAAAAATCTTGAATTAAGCAAAAAAAAAATCTTCAATTAAGTAAAAAAAATCTTGAATTAAGCCAAAAAAAATCTTAAATTTAGCAAAAAATCTTGAATTAAGCAAAAAAAAAAAATCTAGAATTAACAACTTCAATTTTTTGTCTTTGCTTTAGTGTAAAAAATAACATTCAATTATGAAAATATTTCTATTTATAAACTATCCTGTAACAATAAAATGTGAATAACTTCAACAAATATGAAGAACCTGAAATGTCTAAAGAAAATTAAGCACAATTTGAACTCTTTTCTGCCTGTTCCTCAGTGTTTAGTGTCTTTGTAGATCTGATCCATAATGCACATGTAGAAATGATAAGTGGAGGAATGATATTGTTAAAATTGCACAAAATTTTCTTACGTTTTTTAATTTAAATGCCAGTTTTTTCTGGGTTGTTTTTTTTTTTTTTTTTGATAGTTTATAAAAGTAAGTATTTTCATAATTTAATGGGTTTTTTTTACACTAAAGCAAAGACAAAAATTTGGAGTTGTCATTATTTATAGGTTATTCTGTTATTATTGTACTGTTTTGGCCCACTTTAGATCACATTTAGCTGAATATGACCCCTGAACTAAAATAAGTTTGACACCCCTGATCTACACATTCACTAAATTAAATGTAGGAAAATGACTGCTTTTCATTGAAAGATATGAAATGCAGAGGATAATATAATAAATGATGATAAATGACTTATGAATGGTTAAATGTAGAGAAAAATTCATTTAGAAGACACAACAAAAATATTTGTAGGTCTTTACACACACAGGCCACAGATGCACATTGGAAGTGCTGAGAAGGGTCTAGTTTTAATAAAAACACTAGGAAATAGAATATTTGCTGGTTTTATCACAGTTTGTCTGACAGCAGGATTGAGTAAAAACAGTGGAGTTCTGTAGCATAAAGGAAGAAGTTAAAACAGGAATATTATTTTGACTTTTACTGTGATTCATTAACACCGGAGGAAATTTAACGTGTAAGATGTGGCGTTATCTAGTGGTGAAGTTGCACGTTGCAACTGACTTAACACTTTTTACCTCACCTTTGACTACAGGGTGTCCCATAAGTCTCCATACATAGGAGACATAATACATTCCATACATATATGGTTCTAACATGTATTTCTTTATATTTCTTCTTTATAGTTCTTCAGCAGTGGAGGACACGCATTGAAATGTGTTCCCGACAAAATGGCAGTCATATAGAGCATATTATATAAATAAAAATGGTTTATGTCAAGAAACGTTTATTTTTCCTATGTATGAAGACTTATGGGACACCCTGTAGAAATGCATAAGGCATATTTGTTCTGTTTCTTCTGGACTTCATAGTGAAGTGAATATTAACTCTGGTCTGTGCTGAAAAACAGCAAAAATGTGACAGAAATGCACAAGATGTAACAGATAAAAAGAGGAAGTCAGTGTCTTTGCAGTAGGGCTGCAGCTATCGATTAGTTTTGTAACTGATTCATATATTGATTCTTTTGTTTGATTCAATTTGATTAAACGTCTATGTGGAAAAAAAAAAGTCAAAATGTGAAAAGGACAGTTTATCCTTTATTCCAGAACCAGCTGAAAAAACAACCACAAAAACATGAAATTAAAAGCATATATAGAAAATATATGAAAGAAATAAGAACAAAAATGAGAACAGTATAAAAGTATATCGGCTAAAATTTAATTAGGGGGTCAAATGAGTGGCCATTTTTGTAAAAAAAAAAAAAAAAAAAGTTGTAAGAAATGCATAGAACTGTGCTGAAATAATGCTAATACATTTGTGCACAGACTACTGATATTATTTGACAGTGGAAGCTATATTTTCAGAAATATTGGATTTTGAATAGTATGTGTATGTGAAAACTTTTGCTGGTGGACGGATGTGACATTACCCATGATGCTCTGGTCAGTACCAGTACTTTATTAGGAATAAACTTATATACTTACTATTGCTAATTCTCCTCTTATTCATAAATGTTAGTATTGTGGATCTAAAACAATAACAGCTGAACAAAAACACAAAATGTGTCAGTGGACGGATGTGACATGGTTGTTACGGATCCCATCATACTGATGCTCGGCAGCCATGTCACTGTTTCCACAAATGATCCCTGTGCAAAAACTAGGATCAGAATTATTTATTGTTTAGTTTATCATCATACTAAAGAGTAAATAACAATATAGAATTGTTATTTCTTTATAAAAATGCTTATTATTAGAAAACTGTTGATTTAAAAAGTGACGTGTGACATTCTTAATGTATGTATTGGTGTAACATAAGCAGGATGGATCAGCACCATACTCCATATTGCAACCTGTAAAAATAAAACATGTGATATGTAGGATAGAATCTGGTAAGAAAAATTGGGGAATATAAAAGAATAGAATATTTGTTTTTCAGGTAAATTCAGTTAAAATATAACTTGGCCATTTGTGACATGAAAATATAGCATTAATTGTGATGAAATTGGACATTTTTGACCTGAAAACATAGTTCATATGAGCATCAACATGTTGTAACAGAACTGAAATCCTGTAAAGCTGCATAACTTGTATTTACCAACACAAAGTTCCTTTGGGGATTCACTTATATGGATTTCTTATGCACAAAGACAAATAAGACCTCTAAGCAAATTTTAGCCGATATATAAAAATATCTATAGATATAAACAACAAGCAAGTCAAATGACATCTACAAATAATATGTGCACTGCAGTCTTCAACACATTTGTATCCAACTTAACTACTAAAGATGGAACTAACATACGACTGCATGTGAAACACAACAGTGGAACCAATGTTCAGTGGCAGCGAAAATAAGGAAATTAAGCTTCAATTCAGGAAACTTGTAATTGAGTAATTTCTTAAATCAATTCGAATTGATTAATCGTTTCAGCTCCAGTTTGTAGCTTCTACAGAAATGTTTATGTGCTCATATAAACAAACTACAATGTCAAGAATGTGCAAAAAAAATGCTGCTTCCAGTTCCAGTTAGGATTGCCTGGGGACACTGTGAGTGTTGGGCCTCACTAATGCTATGAGGTTGTAAGAGTAAAACGTGTTCTATATCAGGTTAAATCAACAGAGTGGGACCAGTTATATCAGCACATTAATCACCTATGATTTACCATTTTAACTGGTACAAAGTTCCCATTTTGACATAAAAGTCCAGTGTGATTTATTAACCCTTTAATGCATGAACTATGAGATTCTCAATCAAGATTTTTTTCCTGAGTGTTTTTATCCCTCTATTCCAGGAGTGTCCAAACCCAGTCCTCGAGGGCTGGTATCCTGCATGTTTTGGATATTTTCCTCTTCCATTACATCACTATCAGGCTTCTGCAGAACTTGATGATGAGCTGATCATTAACTAAATCAGGTGTGCTGGAATGGGGAAATATCGAAAACTCCTGCTCTAGGCTTTAAAAAACGATGCAAATGAAACATTTTTATGAACCTATTGTTCATGGAGTTGTAAACTTGTCCACTCAGCTGGACACCATGCATTTAATTTGTGAAAATAAGAAACATATTTACTGAAATACTGTGTGAAAACTATGAAATAATAACATGTTTAATGCTGCTAGTCTGATGTTTTCTCAGATTTTAACATGCTCTAATACTAGTCATTACTCACTTCATGGAGATAATATGCAAAAACAACTGTTAATTCCAGTCTAATAACAATAACAAGCACTTGACTTACACTCAAACATGTTAGTACAGATGAGGTTTTTCAAGAACAGGAAAATTATAGTAATGGTATGGATGTCAGTGTATGGGATGGTACATGAGCGTCCGCTGTGTTGGCTGATAAGGAACTAAAACAGCAAATACATGAATATACATGAGAACAGTAGTAGAATAGCTGTCCACTGTAGTGACCACTATGCATGAAAGGATTAACCCTTTAACCCCTGACGTGTCTGTGGTGAGCCCTCTGTATGTATGATTTATTTTAAATTTTCATAAAAAATGAACTGTTTACTCAATAGTTAGAATTTCAAAACATGCTGATAGAATAGACCTTGTGCTCGCTATAAAGATAGATGGTTTGGGCTTTTTTTTTTTTTTTTAACATAGTTTTCTTTGTCGTTTTTAATGTTTTTACCCTTTGGCCAATTTCTGGCTGAAGGGGTATTATGTAATCATTTTGTCATCTGTCTGTCTGTCTGTCTGTCTGTCTGTCCATTCAATGATGTAGTCATATTATCTGAAGAATGCATTGAGATATCTGCACCAAATTTATGCTGTAGATGCATCTTGGCATGAAGCAGAAGCCTATTGAAAACAAGTGACCTCGACCTACTTTTTCAAGGTCAAATGGTATCAAATGTAGACATGACTCCTTTGTTGGGTTGAAATGTTTGTCTGAAACAGCTTTGTGCAGTTATAATATCTGAGTACTTTCAAATATAATATGTATGTAATGAGTTTTACACAAAGACAATCTAAGTTATAGGGCAGGAACTTTCAACAGAATCTTACACTATATTTGGCCGAGAGGTATGAAAAGTGCACAACACATTATGCTTTCTGTTGTTTACAGTTTTGACGTGGTTTTCCTTTATTTATTTATTTATTTTTTATTGTGTTTTTACTGAGTTTTGACCATGTAAATGCTTTTTGGAGTTCAACCAGGTGCCAAAAAGCAACTAGACTGTTTTTTTTTGTTTGTTTGTTTTTTTTAAAAACCCAAAACAAAAATTACTGAGCCCAAATTCAAATACTAGTTTTTGTTCAGTGTGTTCCAGTTCACAGTTCATGTTCAGCATCTTAAATGTCTTGTTGATGTACATTCTGAGTGCCTTAATCAACTTCAGTTCCTCTCTGTTTTTGTTATTCCACTCTGTATTGACCCTAAAACACACAGTAAAGCAAAACCACGGAAGAAAAAGAACTAGGGCACATACTCACAGCAGCTTTTATGACGCAAATTTACAGCAGCACGTTTACCTGGAATAATGTCTCAGGGGTTAAGGGTTAAATATGAGCAGCTGCTTTTGTGTGAGAGAATATGATTTATGCCTTCAAAGATGGATAGATGTTGCACTAAGGAAGCATTTTTAGACACGCATAACATTCAGTACAAGTTCTTCCACATTCGTTCTCTGAATGTGGTGGTCATTGTGCACAGGAGCCCTGTTATATGTGCCATTGTCTGTACATAATTGTAACTTTATATGAGTAAACACTATGCCAGTCACTTATGACATTACCAACTGATGTCTAACATGTACTCTGAACCCTTGAGTGCAGCTGATTGGCTGTAACCAAATTATTATGTAAAGAGAGGTGGAACAGGACAAACATGTTTGCACCGGCAGTTACAGAGGAAATCCACTTTCACAGCGTTCGGGTGGACAGCGATATGCTCACAGTGAGAATAGGTCAGTGGACACAAACACTCACGCAGAATCATAGGTTTATATATCTCAGTTTGACTGAATGTAGACCTGCAGCTCTGTCTTTATTCATTAGTTTGTTTGCATTGAACAGATTTAGTTTAACTGATGATCTGATAAAAAGATGTTTTAATCTTAATCTTAATCTTAATCTTAATCTTTTTTTCAAGTAAGGAGACCAAATACAGATTCTGATGTGCAGCTAATTAACAATATTTATGGAGTATTTAGTGCTGTTGACTTGATAAAACAGGCTGAATTTATACATGTGTTGGGATTTTGATTTTGTTGCCAAATGAAGTGAAAACCCTGTGGTTCAGGTCGATAATTTAGTGATAGTGTTTTCATTCTGTCAGTCTAAATCTGCTTATCCTTTATTTATGTTTTTAAGGAAAAATAAAAATGGCAAGAAGACAAAGCGTCAAGGGCAGTAAGTTTTCCTCCCATGCATGTCCATGTTTACTTCCTTATTGGCTCAACCAGGTGTTACTCTAACCCACAAAACAAATTTGCGCTTTCATTCATCTTAATGCTTCACAAAGCAGTCTTATCATGTTGTATGTGTTAGAAAAGGTGTGTCCAAAGCTGTATGTGTTCTGCAGGATTATGCACAAACTGTTGCACTGACTGTCATGAAATGGAATTGAACTGTAGGACATGAGTCAGAAATTAATCCATTCAGTTTAGGTCAAATTAACCTTTTCATCAAGGAGTGCTCCCTGGCGCATGTCCTACCCCTCTACCATGTTTCAGGAAATTTGGCAGGGCAGGTTTTGAAGACAAGTTAACCCTTTCATGCATACTGGTCACTCCAGTGGACAGTTATTCTCCAGCTCCTCTCTTGTATATTCATGTTTTTGTGTTGTTTTTAGTTCCATATCAGCCACCACAGTGGACGCTTATGCATCATCCCATACACTGACATTCATACCATTACTGTAACTTTCCTGTTCTTTTATCTAAATCAATTGTTAATTGTTATTAGACTGTAATTAAGAGAGGTTGGTTTTTTTTGTTTTTTTTTTAACAAAATGTTTTTTTTTCTTTTTTTTTGCATATTATCTGAGTGAGTAATAACTAGTATTATAGTATGTTAAAATGTGAGAAAACATCAGATTACCAGCATTAACCTCCTGAGACCCAGGAAAGTGAAATCTTTAGCTCTTTTACATTAAACAATTGTCTTGATAAGAAACTACATAATACAACAGTTTTTTGGTTTTTTTCTGAGACATTTTTTAAAATTATTTTTATTTATTTATTTTTTTAATGGCATGTCCTTTACAATGGACAGCCTTTTTTAAGTAAAACTGTCAAACTTTTGTTCCCTACAGAGGATAAAAATGTATTGCTGGGTCTCAGGAGGGTAAAAATGCTTTTATTTAATAGTTTTCACACAGTATGTCAGTAAATGCATGTTTCTGAGCTTCAAAAATTAAACACATGGTGTCCAGCTGAGTGGACATTTTTGTAACTCCATGAAAAATAGGTTCATAAAAAAAAAAAAAAAATCAATCACATTGTTTTTTTCATGCCTAAAGAGGAATAAAAATACTTAGGAAAAAAATCTTGATTAAGCTTCTCATAATTCATGCATGTAAGGGTTAACAAAATGTGGAGGAATGTACTCTAGTACCCTTCTAGTTTTAATGAATGGTGGAAAATGAGAGGAAAAACTTCTATAAAATCAAGTAAATGTTTCATGAATTAGTTTGACAACCTACAGTACACCCCAGCAAAGTTCATTTTAATGTTTTGTTTTGGTTTTTTTTTCAGATTTTAATGGTTGGGTCTCTGAGCTTTTGAGATATTCTTACACATTCAAAGAACTTATTGATCAATTGGGATACACAATAAAACTGCGTACTTGTATATTACAAAGTCTAATTCTGCAAAATATGTTATTTAAACTTTAGTAAGTATTGTCTTGAATTAAGCAAAAAATGTCCAAATTGCTTGAGCAACTTCTGATTCTCAGAAGTTGAAGACTAACCCTAACCCTAACACGGAAAGCCTTTAACAGGACCTGAAACTAAAAAAATAAATAAAAGATACAAATTTTAACCAAACTGTGCTTATTCTCTGCTCTCTCTAAAATTCTTGAAGTGAGATTTCTTTTCTAATGCTTGACGATATTGTTTTTCACATACGCAAAAAGCATGACGCATTTTCCAGAGATAAAGTTTTATTTATTTCTTTAAATTCCCTTTTTGCAGAGCACAGTAGGTTTATATTCTGAACCAGAAATAAATGAGACATAAAATTGACCTCTACCACTAACAGACAATGAAACAGCAAAACAGCAAAGCACCTAGCAATATAGAGAAATAGTTTACAATACTAGTACTCATACTAATACTAATGTAAATAATAAAACAACAACAATAATAATAATAATAATAATAATAATAATGCAGTTTTGATCTTTTTGTGTAGTGATGTCTAAAAACAAGTTAAAGCTAACTCAGGCTAAAAAGGGAAACAAGACTGTGAAATCGAAAAAATAATTAGATAAATAAATAAATAAATAAATAAATAAATAAATAAATAAATAAATAAATAAATGACATGTCAGAAAAATAATAAGTGGCTATGAAACACTGTAAAAGAAGTTTAATTGACATATTTCATTAGAATCTGTTGTTAAAATGATTTTCTCTCGTGATATTCAGACACATTTTATGATAGTTTTGTTGTTGATTTCATAAACCATCGTTTGTCTGTTGTAATTACAATGATAAACTATTGCATTAAATGTTTTTCAGTTGGTACATTTCTCTTTAATTTATTTTATTATATTTAATCTTTATAAAAATCTCTTTTCAGGAGTATCCTGGACAAAATAGAAATCACAGCCATACATTCACACTAAAAATATACATAAAACATCATAAAAGTCAGTTCTAAGACCATATATAAAACAGCAAACTAAGAACATACATATAAAACACATCAATAATTTAAAAGGTACTAAAAGTATAACAACAATGTTCCTCAAAAGCAGAACCTGATTCAGTCAGTTAGAAAAAACATCTAAATCCGGATTTATCCTTTTGCCATTGATTTATAATGACATTAAATGTACTTACACAGATCAGTTCCTTCAGTTTAATCTCCTTCTTCAAAGATGACAGCTCTGCTTTAAACCAGTTCATGGAAGTGAATCTTTGTCATCAGATTTTGAATGATAGAAGACATTGAATTTGTAGTACTGATTTTTTTTGCACTGAAATTATGTATCTGGATTTTTTTTTTTTTTTTTGCACTGAAATTAATTATCTGATTTTTTTTTTTTTTTTGCACTGAAATTAAGTATCTAATTTTTTTTTTTTTTTGCACTGAAATTAAGTATCTGGATTTTTTTTTTGCACTGAAATTAGGTATTTGAATTTTTTTTTTTTGCACTGAAATTAAGCATCTGAATTTTTTTTCAAAATTTTTTTTATTTTTTGCACGAAATTAAGCATCTGAATTTTTTTGTACTGAAATTTAGTATCTGATTTTTTTTGCATTGAAATTAAGTATGTGAATTTTTTTTTTTTGCACTGAAATTAAGCATCTGAATTTTTTTTATTTTTTTATTTTTTGCACTGAAATTAAGCATCTGAATTTTTTTTGCACTGAAATTTAGTATCTGATTTTTTTTTTTTTTTTGCATTGAAATTAAGTATGTGAATTTTTTTTTTTTGCGCTGAAATTAAGTATGTGATTTTTTTTTTTTTTTTGCACTGAAATTAAGTATGTGAATTTTTTTTGCACTGAAATTAAGTATCTGAATTTTTTTTTTTTTTTTTCACTGAAATTAAGTATCTGAATTGTTTGTCTCTGAATTCAACTATGTTCATAAATTTAGAATTTAAAAAAATTCAAATGCAAAAATTCAGGTGCAAAAAAATCAGATACTTAATTTTAGTGCAAAAAAAAATCAGTGTTAGAAATTCAATGGCTTTTATAATTCAAAATCTGATGACACAGATTTACTTCCATACCAGTTTAGCTGCTGTTTTTTTTTGCACTCTGGGTGTGATCACTGGCTGGTGAAGCTGGTAATACTTGTATTCTTTTGATTCCCTCCCTCAGGAATCATACAGTGCATATTGGTGGGAGTGTCACTGATCATCTTTGTCACAGTTATCCTGAAACAATACAGCGACACGTTCAAAGGTAGGAGCAGCTAACCATGTGCTCTATAAAACTGCAAAAAAGGTATTTATGGCAAATTTTACATGTTTCGGATTAATTTTAGAAGGAACTGTGAGAATCTTTGGAGTTTATTTTTGCATTTGATCTAATGACTAATTATAAAGTCATCAATACATTATGAAATGTGAAAATGTAATTGCAGACACTTTACAAATTTATTATCTCAATTATTCATTTTTGTGATTGTGCATAACATATTAACACTAGAAGGTTCAGTGTTGATTATGTTAAATTATAATAAGTTTTAAAAGTATAAATGTTACACTTTACACAGTTATTGGTATCTAAAATGTAATTACAGATGGAACAGGAGCATGATTTGATTAAATACCTCGTATGCTCATTCAGTATCTTAGTAAATCTGATTTTAACTTCTGTTATTCCAGTTGATTTGCATCAGGCTTTATCTGAAGGTTCAGGTTCTTCTGTGAAGCCTTTACAGAACCCTAAACAGCCTGGTGAGTGACAACCAACGCATATTTATTTTTGTACTTTTCTGCTGTTTCTGAAATATTATTGAGAGGTTCGGTTTTGCCAAACAAGCACTGACCTGAACAAGACTCTGTGTAGGAAACTAAGGCTACGTTCATACTGCAGGTCTTAATCCTAAATTCCGATTTTTTGGTGAAATTGGATTTTTTTGCATGGTTTTTTTACATTATGACATAAATGTGACTGCCTTCAGGCTCATATGTGAACGGTCTACAACCCTGACGTGACCTGGATGCACAGAAGATATGATGTTACATGCAGCACACTGTGTTTAGAAGTAAATACAGATCTTTCCGGGTCATGCTGCCTCTATTTGTGGTGAAACGCATCATGACCATTCAGACTGAAGTCACATTACAAAACATAAGATATATATCAGTTTTAAATAACCAACAAAATGAGCAAGACAGTTGGCAAAATGAACAGAAACTTGACCATATGATCAACATAATGAACAAAATTGTTGAAAATAAAAACATTTCAGCTAAAAACTGAAACTTATGACATCCATATGATGTTTAATGAAAATGAGTTTAACCCTTTCATGTATAGTGGTCAGTACAGTGGACAGCTATTCTACAATGTAATTTAACCTGAACTTCTATAACAGTACCTGCATATTATCTGCATGAGTGAATATAAAGGCAAGGAAATAAAATGTTATTAATATTTAACCCATAAAGACCCCGCGCTTCTTTGATGACAGTTCCCAAATTATTATTTTTTTTCTCTATTTAACCTTTCTTGAGTATTTATCTCCATTTATTATTATATTATCCTCTGTATTTAGCTTTTTTTTTTCAGTGTAGAGTAGGTATTTTCCTATATTTAATCTGTTGATCATGTTGATGTTCATTAAAACTCAGAGTAAATTCAAAGGTTATTAAATCAGAAACAGGGAAAAAAGAAAAAAAAAAGTGACTTCTTCAGCAAATCTATCATTAATCAAGTGTGTCCATCCACTGTCATTGATCCAACTCCGTGGGTTTTACTGGTGAATCAATGCTGTAGAAGATGACGGTGTTTCCTCGGTAACTATGGAGCCTCTGAACGTCCAAATGGGTCATATCTGATGACCATGAAAAGATGAAGAACTGTATTTTACACTAATTATTTACATTTTCATGGAGTTAAAAATGTCTAGCTGAGTGGACATTTTTTTAACTCCATGAAAAATAGGTTCATAAAAAATTTCAATTGCATTGTTTTTGTCATGCCTAAAGAGGAATAAAATCACTCAAGAAAAAAATATTGACCAAGGTTCTCATAATTCATGCATGAAAGGGTTAAAGTAATGGCTTATGTTTTATGTTATGAAATTGTGTAAAGAAGAGACCACGTGTTCAGTTTGACATTAAAATCGCATTAATTTGGTCATTATACTAGGACTAGCTGATACTTTTCAACAGTTCAAGTTCAGTTTGCATTGCATCAGTTGCATCCACGTGTCTCCCCCTTCTCCCCCAGTCTCTCTCTCTTTTTCTCCTTCTTTACCCTCTCTCTTTCATCCCAACTGGTTAAGACAGTTGTCCATCCTCCAGGAGTCAGGGTCTGCTCCAGGTTTCTGCTGTTAAAAGGAAGTTTTTCCTTCCACTGTCACCAGTCACAAGTGTTTGCTGCTGGAGGATTCTGTTGGGTTTCTGTAAACTGGCTTGAGAGTCTGGTTTCGACCGGCTCTCTTTCTATGTAAAGTGTCATGAGATAACTTTTGTTATGATTTGGCGCTATATAAATAAAATTTGATTGATTAAACACCGGCTCTTCCTGCCTGAAGAGCTGGAGGAGGTTTCTGGGGAGAGGGAAGTCTGGGCATCCCTACTTAGACTGTTGCCCCCGCGACCCAGCCCCGGATAAGCGGTGGATAATGGATGGATGGATGATTAAACACGTTAAATTAATTGACTGAAATTGTAAAGAGTCTAAAAAATAGACCTTGAGTGTCATGTTAGAGTATGTCCACACTGTAAAAAAAAAAAAAACTGCTGTGTTCATGGAAAAAAACTGGCAGCTGCGGTTTCCAGAACAATACTGTAAAAAACATATCCAACTGTAAACATATTTGTGAAGTAACATGTAGATTTAACATTTTAAACCTGTAGATTTAACACTGGATTTAAATGGTAAATGGACTGCACTTATTTAGCACATTTTCTCCACCTTCATGGTGTCCAAAGCACTTTCCAAAGCCACCAGATCCAACTGGGAGCAATTTAGGGTTCAGTGTCTTCCATGTAAACTTAGACATATGGACAGTCAGAGCCAGGATTCGAACCACCAACCCTTTAGTTATTGGACGAGCTGCTCTACCAACTCTACCAACCCATTAATTTGCAAGTTTAAAATGTTACATTGTTAAATGTTTACTTTTTTATTTAAAAAAAAAAAAAGCAAATATGCCATTATTTCAACAATAAAACAATAGAAACACATTACTTGTACATACAAATCTGGTTTTGTTCACATACTCTTCCTGTAAAAACTACAGCTATATTTGATTCAATCGTTAACAGAAAAATCTTTTCAAATAAACAGCTTTGCATTTTATTGTCACTTACAGTTTTTTTATGTTGCAATTTTACAACTTTTTGGTGTTAATTCTACAGTCATTTTTTTTTTTACAGTGCAACACTCAGATTAGGACGGTGCAATATCAGCAGCTGGAAAACTACAACTTTAAGTAAATAATGTGGCCAGAAGCTCCTTTTTATGCAGCCATTCAGGTCTGGACTTATCATAGAATAGAGTCACTGATTTATAGATGAACATCTGATTTTCAGCTGATGTCATTAAGTTGTCTGTGGTTTATTTAGTTTTTTTTGGGTGCTGTCGAATTAGTGTGGATTTTAATCTTTAACATCTCTAGACCATATTGGAAATAAGTGTTTTCATGTTAATGTGCTGTCAGTATTGTGTTTTGTTTCATTTATTATCTATAAATATGTGAAATGTACCAGGATCTCTCATACTGGGCAAATTAATGGGTCTCACATTGGTTTCACGATTTCTGTTTGTCTGTCAGCTGACCTGTGTGTGAAGAAAGACTGTCCAGCTGATCATTACAGCTTCTACATCCATAGTGGAGCCGCTAACGTCGTGTCTCCAAATATCTGTTTGCAGAACAAACTGTAGGTGATTCTTCTGAACAATTCTCTAATCTAATCAGTCCAATATTTTAGTTTGTTCAACTGAGACTCATATTTTGAGTATGAAGTTATAATATCACAATAATAAAGTTGTAATTTTGGGAAATGCTTTGTTTCTACTGTTGTCTTTTTGTCCTGTAAATGTATTCATTTCTTATTCACATTATTTTTTTTTAGGGTTCTTGGGAAAGCAAAAGACAACGCAGGCACTGGGCTAAACATTGTCGTATTGAATGGTAAATGCTGAGCCAAAACACTGCAAAGCATTATATGTTTGTTGTTTTAACAAGATTATAATACCATATTAATTTTACGTGAATTTCTCAGTCTCTGTAACAAGATACAACTGCAATATATATGAGAATGGCATTAAAAACTAGGGTTTTGTATGATTTCCATTTGTACTTAGAATAAACTTGAACTGAACAGATGATGTGTGATTTCTACACAACTCATCATCATTATATACATGACAAATGTTTCTTTTTGTGTGGGCTAAATATTGAATGTTGCTGTTTAGATCATATTTTTATGATGAGGCCACCTTTAGGTTTGTTGTTTTTACAGGGTTGAAATGAGCATACGTATTTATTTCTCAGTCTCTTTTTTTTTTCTTCAGATATGACGAGAAAAAACTGTAAATATGTGCACAGTCTTAAAAGACACACAAAAACTGAACTAAATGGGTTCTAAAGGTTAAAGTGACTATTTAGTGCACAGGTGTCAAACATGTGGCCCGGGGGCCAAATCTGGCCCGCCAAAGGGTCCAGTCCAGCCCTTGGATGAATTTGTGAAATGCAAAAATTACACTAAGATATGAACAATCCTTTTAGTTCAGGTTCCACATTCCAACCAATTCAACCTAAAGTGGGTCAGACCAGTAAAATACTAGCATAATAATCTATTAATAATGACAACTGCAAATTTTTCTCTTTCAAAATGTAAATATTTTCATGTATTTACACTAAAACAAAGTATAATTTCACAAAAAATGTGAATAACCTGAACAAATATGAACAACCTGAAATTTCTTAAGAGAAGTAAGTACAATTTTAACAAGATTCTGTCTGCTATTAAATGATTTGTGTGTTTGTAGATCCACTGTGATCTGTACGTTATAATGCACGAGTAAATGATAAACTGAGGCAGAATACTGATAAAAATACACATTTTTTTTTTTTTTTTCATTTTTTTCATGTTATTCACATTGTTTGAAAGGCTAGTTTGTAGATGTAAAATTTTTCATAATGTAAATTTACTTTTTTCTCTCTGACACACAGAAAAGTTTGGAGTTAACATTATTTATATATTATTATGTTATATTGTTATATATGTTATGTTATTTTACTGGTTCGGCCCACTTTCAGATCAAATTTAGCTGAACGTGGCCCCTGAACTAAAATGAGTTTGACACTCCTGATTTAGTGTGACCCTTGACCCAATGAAAATAAACAACACAAATAGTTACATCATCAGACATGTGCAGAATGAAACCTGGTATAAAACAATCAGAAAACTAATGCATTAAATCTCATATTGTCTGAACAAAAAGATTAAAAACATGTTCAGTCCAAAGGGAGGTCACATTAAACACTTTCACTTTAGTTTATAGAAGCTGTTTTTTCCTTGAAACTTTTGTTTTTACTGCTGAACAAACTTCCCATGTATCCAGAAAGGATCTTAATACCAAGACTGAGAAATGCACATGTGTGGTCATTATAAGTTTGTTTCCCTGTATTTTCTTTTGCACAGTTGTCATTATCCATCACTAACACGCATCTGTGTCCTCAGGAAAAAGCGGAGAAGTCACAAAGACTGACCACTTTGACATGTACAGCGGTGGTACGTAAAAACAAGTTTTTCATTTATGACATTTTATCATTTGAGTTATTTGTGTTCAAATGACTTCAATAAAGTCCTGATGGTTGTTCAAAACTATGTTTATCTTATAGACGTCAAACCTCTCATCGAATTCCTCCAAAGCATCGAGAAAGGATCCATTGTGCTGATAGCATCATTTGATGATCCTTCATCCAAGTAAATTTTCTTTTGTTTTTTTTCCCTCAAAATTCTTTGAAATTCATGATGTCAGAGAAACAGCTGATTATTAGACTCACAAGGTCTCACAAAGTGGTGTTATTTAAACACTAATTCCAAAATATATTCCCATATAACATAAAAAAAAATAGTCTCATACAGTAAAAAATCACATTAAATTATTGTTTCCTCAAATATTTTCACATGTGATGACTCTTTCACTGTCAAATTGATGTTTAGTAAATACATTTTACTGTGTATTTCACTTTAGGGACACGCCCATGAGTCAGGAATACAAAGTCAGAATATCAGTTGCCCTGTACCATTTCATTTGAATAGTTTGATCATTAAACAGTTCAAATGAAATGGGATTAATAAAGATAATATCATTAAGGACATACCAGTGCAGAAAAGAAAATAGTCCCTCTTCTATTCGAATTAGGAAAATGAGTTTACATTTCCTACAATTATTATTTTTGTTTGCGACCCAGTGGAAACTGTTGTGACCTATTTTTGGACACAGCCCTAAATTTGAGAAAAGCATATGGAAGTAAATCTGTGTCATCAGATTTTGAACTATAAAAGCCATTGAATTTCTAGCACTGAATTTTTTGCATCTGAATGTTTGCACCTGAATTTATTGCATCTGAATTTTTTAATTCTAAATTTATGAACATAGTTGAATTCAGAGACAAACAATTCAGATACTTAATTTCAGTGTAAAAAAAAAAAAAATTCAGATACTTAATTTCAGTGCAAAAAAAAGTTCAGATACTTAATTTCAGTGCAAAAAAAAGTTCAGATACTTAATTTTAGTGCAAAAAAAAAAAAAAAAATTCAGATACTTAATTTCAGAGCAAAAAAAAAAAAAAATCCAGATACTTAATTTCAGTGCAAAAAAATTCAGTGCTACAAATTCAATGTATTTTATAATTCAAAATCTGATGACACAGATTCACTTCCATAAAAGCATTTCTAAAACACCATCTCTTACCGTCTGCCAATAGTGGATGTGAATTTACCTGCAGGGATCCTGACCTCTGTCTGTTTTCTACTGTCTGCTTGTTTAGCCCCAGTGATGCAGTGTGTGCAGGCAGAACAATATGAAAACTAAGCTGTTCTTGTCAATTTACTGCTGTTAAAAGGACTACAGTTCTGCCTGAGAAACAAAACTCTGGGCCAAACACATACCGAGTCCTCTCCACCTGTTACCTTCTACCAGACACAGAGCAGAAAAGAGGAGTAAAAAAGGAGGATGCTTGTGCTTCAGTTGTTTGTTTCCCTACCACAGAGCTTTATGTTGATGCAGTGGACTTTATGTGTGCTTTGGAGGAAAATGAGCAGCTTTATTTTTTTCCAAGTCCAATTTGACTAAGGTCGTTTTAGCCAAAACTCCTAATTTGCATGGACCTGCACTAGGAGCAGAAAGCTTCAAATTCATTCATTTCAACAGTACACAGAAAAAATTACTGAGCATTTTTTCCAGAGTCAAAAGTATTTTCCTCAAAAAGAGTAAATTTGGCTGTATATTGAGTTTGGAGAGCTCTACCCAAAGAGTAACTTTTACTTTTTTTAGACCAAATGTTATCTGAGTAGAGTACAATTTTCATCAATTTGAGTATATTTTACACAGGCAAATTTCCTGTGAGTAACTTGCAGTTAATCATTAAATGCACCAAGCAAAACTGAAACAACCCTTTTACTCAGCACCTAGATATGTACATATGCTATTTCTTCTCTCAAACACAGTTCATATTCACTGCACATTTTTAATCCTCTGTATCACAACTAAAATTTGTTGTATTCATCTAATTTTCTCTTATTGTCATTGTCAGGTTCTACTTCAGGTTTTTCCCAGTTTATCATCTTAAATATTGAAATATTAGTAGTTTAAAAATTAAGAAGTGGTCAGAGACTGACTTAAAATAGAGATGCAACACAGAATAAATTCAGTGTTATCAGTCAAGATGTCAGTAATTTAGGTTG
Organism: Sphaeramia orbicularis; assembly: GCF_902148855.1. Taxonomy (NCBI): domain Eukaryota; kingdom Metazoa; phylum Chordata; class Actinopteri; order Kurtiformes; family Apogonidae; genus Sphaeramia; species Sphaeramia orbicularis. Next base: position 38,931,929 of record NC_043962.1, on the reverse strand, counting down.
CAAAGATTCAGAGATGATCTTAAAGTATTTATATTTTTTTTCTCAGCTCAGATCCAGTTTGCAGTTACTTCTTCATCTACTCAGGATTTCAAGATAGGATCCTTAGTTACCACATGTAATAAGATACAAAGTAAAACATGCAGTACAACATGCAGTAAAATGGTTTCAGATCAGTTACTGTGTGGAACAATTTTAACAATATTAATAAAACTAAAATAATAGAATATAATATTTTGAAATTCTAGTGCAGATGTAGACTATTTGTGTTTTCCTGATGATGCAGAAATCTGAATATGCAATAAGTTCCTGCTAATTCACACAGCTGGAGTGATTCATGACCATCTGAGCTGTTGGGTCACAGTGTGTGATCACTTGTTAACAGGTTAAATGAAGATGCAAAGAAGCTGATAGCTGAACTTGGAAGTTCTGCTGCTCAGTCCCTGGGCTTCAGAGACAGCTGGGTGTTTGTTGGTGGGAAAGGAGCAACAGTTCAGAGCAACTTTGAGAAGGTAACAACTACCAGCTCATCTGTATTTAGAAATGTCTCTGAATCTATTTAATCTTTATTTTTAATCAGTATCACTGAAAACAATGACCTTCATATTCACTTCTGTTTGAAATGACAGTTTAGATCACAGGTGTCAAACATGCGGCCCGGGGCCAAATCTGGCCCGCCAAAGGTTCAATTCCGGCCCGCAGGATGAAAGTACAAAAATGAACCTGAACAGTCAAAGTTGTCAAAATCCTTTTGGTTCAGGTTCCACATACAGACCAGTGTGATCTACAGTAAAAATAACAACACAATAAACCATAAATAATGACAACTACAAATGTTCTTTGTGAAAAATTATGTAGAAAAAATTTAAGTGAAAAAAACAAAACATTACACTGTGAAAATATTTACATTTACAAAACTATTCTTTCACAATAAAATGCAAATAAATCCATAAATAAAAACTAAGATGAACAACCCGAAATGTGTAATTTTAACTATATTCTGCCTGTTACTAAATGTTTTGTGCATTTATGGATCCACTGTGATCTGTAATTGTGTTAATAATAAGAGATGGAATATTGTAGAAATTGTTCAAATTTTAGTTCCAAACTCCAAAATTTTAACAATATTTTGCCTGTTATCAAATGTTTAAGTAATATTGTGTGTCAATGTACATGTATAAATAAGTCGAGGTATAATTTTCTTAAAATTGCACTAATTTTTCAAATGAAATTTCTGTTTTTTCCGGTTATTCACATCTTTTTTGTAAAATGTAAATATTTTCATAATTTACTTGGGGTTTTTTTGTACTAAAACAAAAATAAAAACTTGGATTTGTCATTATAGGTTATTAAGTCATCATTTTACTGGTCTGGCCCACTTGAGATCAAATTGGGCTAAATATGGCCCCTGAACCAAAATGAGTTTGACACCCCTGGTTTAGATAAACAATTTAAAAAGATATTCAATATTCAGGAGCAGGTTATGGAATACACACATACTTAGACAGTACTAAAGCTGATAAATAAACACTTACTGAAAAAAGTATGAAGCAATTCTACCGATCATCAAATTCACAATATCTGTTCCTAAAGCAATTGTTTTAGTATTATTGTTTATCTTGCTTTGTTTCATTTTATTATAGTCTTCCATATTTTTTGCACTTTCAGAATCATCATTATTATTTCATTTTCCCAGGTAATTAAGAATAATCCAGCAAAAAATAAATATCAACAGTGGCCTGAACTTATTGAAATGCACGGATGCATCCCCAAATACATGGAATGATGCTGCTTTGTCCTGGAATGAGGAGCAGGAGAAACACAGCATGTTGGCGATGACACTGCAAAAGGAGTCAAGCCTGCTGAAAATAACAAGAATCAGAAAGAGCTCAACTATCGGGGCTGGTTGGACTAGTTAGTCTCCTTTGAGGTCTTCAGCTCAGCCCGCTCTTTGTTTGAAGTCACAACATGGGAAAACAATTGGTTAATGTTTTCCCAACCCTTTTATTTTCCTTCTTTGTACTGTTTTTTATATAGGGGCAGTGTTTAGAATTCCTTAAGATGGACACTTTATGTTTCACCAGCAGGTCTGCACTGCATCATCCACCCTTTATATCACAAATCAGGAACATGTGTGTTGTGGGAAACATCAGAAAAAGATCAAGTCTCCAGTAACTGCAGACAACAAGAAGCAAAAACTATGAGGACGTGTCTGAATTCACTGCTAAAGAACACCAGCAGTGAAAGTGTTTTCTCCAACAAACAGAATCTGCTCCTCTTCATGTCGACCTTTTCTGCTGGTTCTTGATCTGGTTCTGTTCAGAGGAATTTTGCTATGACCTTGTGAGCCGACAGCACCACCAATATTAACATCTATTCTAATCAGTCATAAGTCATTAACTAAGGCCGTTGCACATCACATGACATTATAATATGGTTCTGTGCTTTGGCAACTTCTTTTATGAACTCTTGTATTATTATTCTTATTTACACTTTGTCATATTTTACTCTATGTTTGTTATTTGTTCAAGTGAAACCAGTCATGGTGAACTCTTCATCTAATTATTCTCACAGATTACTTTTTCATGCTACTTTATCATTTTCCCAGAAATTCAGTAGATGACCAAATTATCACCTGGGTTTTTCATCTGTTTTCTCTCTTGTTTTTCCTCTTCCTTTTTGTCTCTTTAAAACCTGCAAAATATGAAGAAAAAGCTACTTTTTTTTTTTTTTTTTTTTTTTTTGCATCCAGCTGGGAACCAACTGGCAACTTATGGTTGAAATGCTCACAATGGTTCATAATAAGGTGCATTAATTGGAGCAACTCCTGTTCTATATCAGTGGAAAAGGGCTGAGAGACTTCTTAGCCGAATGCGCAGATTTAAAAAGTCAGACATCTGCATATTGTCCAGCAGAATTTTGCCAGGGTTGGATCACAGAGCTCTGAAGCTCATGCCTCTCTTTTTAGACGAAACTAAACATTGTATAGAATTATACAATACAAATGTTACACATCAGACCAAAAGTACAGAAGACAGGTACCTATAATCATTTGTTTTATTGAAACTACTACTATGTATACTCACTAAAATGTTGCACTTTGGAGAGTCATAAGGTTCTGTCAGAGTTTACTTGTTTTGTTCTGGACATCAGGGAAATAATTTATGTCATAAGTTGAAGTCACTTTGTTCATTATGGAGTATGTAGGTTCTTCCTTTTACACAGAATAAGCCTGGCTGCTTCAGTAAAACCAGTTACTGACGTCTGAACTATGCTTTAGATTACCTGTTGTACAGTACTGTATGAGGTTGTTTGAGCCACTTTTCATTCATCAGCAAAGACAATTGCAAGAGAAAATCCCACTAGACATGAAGATATGTGTCCACTTCCTTGTTATATTTCTTGCATTTGTCCTAGTTTGGGCTCATTTGGAACAGCTTCAGTTATATCATGTTTGATTTGGCAATGGATAGATGTGCAGAATATGAACATATTTTGTTAGCAATGCATTTTGATCAGTTGTCATTTTCTCTATTAACATGCACTATGAGAATATTTATATTTGTCATTTGAGAGGAATGTTATTGTTAGATTCTTGAATAAACAAAAATGTTGACTGGACTCCACACATGCCTACCTAGTAAAACCAGTGCTCTTGAAGGGGTTCTATGCAGTGTTGATGTTCCAAACTCTCACAAGCAGGGGAAGTTTTGTACCTGGACACACTCAGGATGAGAAAACTACAAAGAAATCAACACTCATGTATCCACAGACTGTATCACTCACTGAATAAAGTATAAGGTTAAATGTGTACACACATCTGTATGATGGTTTCATCAAGTTTTCTCCTTCAAACTACACCTCATAGCTGCTTATTTTGACAGTCAGTCAAAATAACACTGTGTCTACACATGCTGATAGTTTACATTATAGCTCTTTTAGTTTAGCTCAGTTTTTAGTCAGAAAACAGCCACAATAAAACCACAAATCACTTATTTTCTGTTTGGTTTGTGTTGTGAATAGCTACACTAAAGATTTGTATGGAATCATCCAAACAAGGTCAGAACTGTCACAGTTTAGTCTGAACCATAGACGGCAACTTAGTAAAGATAATAACACATATAATAACTGTATATGTTCATAAACCTCATAATCAAACTCACCCATATAGAAGAAACACTACGATTTCATCATCAAACTCCATTCTTTACATTTAGAGCTGTGTCCAGTGGAGAAAACAACAACAGTACTTCTTGCTTTTATCACTTTGTCACTTTCTTTGACTCTAAAAGTTGTTTCTTAGTGGTTCTCATCCCATCTGGTCACTTCCTGACTCTTTGGTCAAAGACACTGTGACCTTAGTTTTCTCTGACATGACTCATTACTCCCTCTAATGGTCACATGACGCACCCAGGCCATCCATATGAATATATTCAGTTCATATCTATACAATCCAATACACTGTCACAGAGCTCCTTTAATTTAAAGGTTTTCATATACAGGCAGGTGACAAATTAAAAGAAAAACCTGGACACCATGATCTCTTCCAGGATAATGATGCAGTCTGCAGTACACAGAAGTTCACTGAATGATTGTTGAGAATGATAATAAAGTGATTACCATACCTCAACTAAATCAATACCCATGAAACATTATTAATTGACATGTACAGTGCTCTCCATCTCCATCCATATGAGGAAATGTGTGTTTTTACAGTGATATTCATCCATTCAGTAGAGATCACAGTGTAGAATAAATGCCAAAGAACACTAATGCTAAGACTTAGACATCTCATGTTGGTTTTTTTTTAGTTCATTTTCCATCTATGTGTGTGTGAGGATAGTGAAAAGTTTCCTTTTTATCTCAAACTTGGACAAAATGTTAATGTTCAGGCAATTTTCCATCAATGGCAGGCTTTACTGTTCAGGTTAATTAACTGGCTTACAGTAGAAGTTAAACACTGGTTGGACAAACCGCAAACAGTAGAAGTGGTTCTTAACTGTTAACAATATCCTTTTCCCTGTAAAGGTGTGACTGTGATATCTCCAGACTCTTAACAGAAGAAACAGTCTGGCATTTATTATTCACATCCTGCTGCCACATTAACATTGTTCCTGGTTATGTACGTAAATGCTACATGTGATAGGAATATGATGTTTGCCAACCAGCTGATTGCATTATAGTCTGCAGAGCATTCTGGGATATCAAGGGCTATAAAATAGAGCCTTTAAATATGCCTTAATGATGACCAACAGATAAGCTTTGTATGAATTTGTCATCATGCAGGCTAACACAGTTATACTGTAAACCTTTGCATGTGTTGGGGGTGTATGCAAAGTTTGGATGTGATGTGTTTTTCGGTCTGTGCTCAGCTGTTTGTTTTTCAGAGGCTGCATCCTCTTTCGATTGCATGTAACCATTGTTTTTTCATCCATAAGGGAGGCGGCTGAGTGATGACTCCAGGTTATTGGTCAGTTTTTCCTGTGTCACTGCATTAAAACAGTGTTATTCTGAATACACTCCAATGAATGAAAGCAATCAGTCAGTCAAATTTTATTTATATAGCGCCAAATCATAGCAAAAGTTATCTCATGACACTTTACATATAGAGCCGGTCAAAACTAGAATCTCGAAAGGATTGTAATCAGAAGTTAAAGCTTATCTGGAGAAGTTAACTTCCCTGGAAAATCAAGAAAGAGATGTTAACTGTACACCTCTGTGTTTATCCATTTATATATGTTATTGGTTTTCGTTGTAGAACTGATCAGCGTGTGTTTACAGCTATAAATATTGTATGTCTGTCGATGTTTAGCTTCAAGAGCATAAATATGAAAAACACTTTTTCACCAAACTAGCAACAGTGCATTATTTTGTGTTGCAACGATGCCCTCTGCTGGAAAACCATGCAATGTTTTTTAGTATACTACTTTTAGAGGAAAAGAAAAGAAAAGAAAAGAAAAGAAAAGAAAACTATTCCTAATTAACTCGTTTTCTGTCATTGGGCAAACTCAAAGAAAATTAAAGCCGCAAGCGGCATTGAAAGGCCCTCGCCACGGGCATGTCCAGTAAAAGTATGTCCATCGTTCAGTAGGTGGCACTCTAGCACCAAATTTTATGTCTTCTGATAAATGGGTGTAGGCATGGGAGATTGACAATTGACTCAAATTTGAGGCAAATCAGTGTTCGTATGTCCGAACTAAACAAATTTTTGTATAAGTAAATCTGTAGGGGGCGCTATGGAGCCAAAATTCAATTTCTTCCATTGAATGGGTGTAGGCCTATGAGATGTACCACTGAGTCAAATTTGAGCCAAATCGGTGTTTGTATGTCCGAACTGATCCAATTTTTGTGAAGGTAAATTTGTAGGGGGCGCTATTGAGGGAAATGGCAATTTCTTTTGGTAAATGGCTGTAGGCCTGGGAGATTGACCAATGATTCAAATTTGAGCCAAATCAGTGGTCATATGTCCAAAGTGAAGTAATTATCGTAAAGGTGAAGTTGTAGGGGGCGCTATTGCACCAAATTCCAACTTTTTCTGATAAATGGGTATAGGTCTGGGAGATAGACGTCTGAATCGATAAAAACACCAACATATTTTTAATAATCATAAGAGTTTAAAACAAAGTTAGTAGATGTAGTCATTTTTGTTTAACAACCCTTCAAAAATGTTTATGATTTTGTTTGAAATTCATCCAATTGGTTAAGAAAAAATTAATGACATTTGTTACAGATATAAAATGCTTCCAATAAATTCTGTATAAAAATACAACATGTTAAAATGCTGATATTTTCTTAAAACAAACATTGCCAAACTCTGCTCTCCTGATAACACACACAATAAATGGCATCAACCCGCGGCTAGCATAACGGCTGATTTAGCATGCTAGCGGACGCTAAACTCACTGAAAATTCAACATTAGCGAATTCAAAACTCAACAGAATTTTTACAGGATGAGTCGGATAATACAAGGACAACTTACAGAAGTTTGGCCTCCATTAACTCCTGAATAATAACTTGAATGAACTTTTTTTTGAAGAGCTCAGCTCTACAGCAACACTCACTTCCGGGTAGACGTCATCAGTACATCAACTGACACTGCCCATTACACGCAATGCATTGTGGTACATTGAGGTCATCTTTATATAGGCTTAGAACTCAGTTTCCTACGGCCTTCTGTGGGTGGTGCACACGGTCTAGGATGTGGGTGACTGGAGGGCAGACAGACTGTGCGCGGTCCCCAATAGGCTATTTCACAACGGAAAAAACCCATTGACTCAAATTAGCAACATTAGCCTGGAAGCTACTACCAGCCATGACTGATCCGCCACATTCTTATACAGTTCAAGTACATTTAAGACTGAAAAAGTCCAGAGAATAACAACTAATGCACAGGCGTCACTACATATTTACACAGATCAAACTCTATTTTATTTTCATCTCTGATAAACTCTACTCTACTAAACCTATTTGCTGTTTTAACACTCATTTTATTACTATATTACAGTATTTTCCTCTGAATTGTAGTGAAGTAAATATGTGGAGCTTGTGGAAGTCGTTCTATACTCAGTATTACTACGACTATACTTAGGATTGGACTGGTCACTTAAAGACAGCCGCTGAAATGCTGCTTCTGCTGCTTTAACTGCTGAATAAATACAACAACAGAGTTCATTTTCATTTGTTATGTACATCTGAATACAGTTTATCTAAGGTTTTAACCTTTATTTTTTTGTGTGAACTTCATTTCATTGATAAAAATACATCCTTTCATCACATTTAGGCCACACATAAAGCAGAAACTGGGTTGAATGTTTTCAAGTTATGCAGTCTTGGAAAAAAATATTAGACCACCCTTGTTTTCTTCAATTTCTTGTTCATTTTAATGCCTGGTACAACTGAAGGTACATTTGTTTGGACAAATATAATGATAATGACAAAAATAGCTCATAGTGGTTTCATGTCAGAGCTGATATCTATCCATTTTCCATGTTTTCTTGATAATAACCAATAACCAACCAATGTTGGTTTTCACCTCTAATTAATTTTTTAATGTATTTTTTGTATATTGTTTGTTTTTTAAGCTTTTCCCACAGGAACCAGCAGTTTGGATGCGTTGCAGAGCAGTGGCCAAGGTATACCTTTAGTTAATAAACAACTTGGATATGGTGCCATAATCCACTTGTACACAACTCGTAACTTGTTTATTTTGCACATATGTAGGTCCCTCCCTCACCAGCACTCCAAAAACCACTCCAAGCACTCAAAGTAAGTTGGCATCTTCATCATGACCATGCAAGTGTCAAAGTGAGAAATGAAATTCTGGTCTTTTGGAAAGGGCATGAACCTGGAAGTATGCATAATTCACGCTAAAAGAATTATACAAAAATTATACAAAATTTTGTAAATATTTAATTTTGTAAATCTGGTGTTTTTTTACATCACTTTTAGAGTAGTGGACATTTCAGAGTTCTAAAGAGTTCTCTAGGGTTCTACTGTAATACACCAACTATTTTTTTTCTCTTGCTTTTTAATATGAAAAAATAAATAAATACAAATTTTCCATGTGCCATGTTGCTAGCAAGGCTTGGCAATGCATCAGTATCGTGGTACTAGATATCCTCCTAGATTATGAATATTGCTATATCCTAAAATCCTAAAATCTTTTCCTGGTTTTAAAGGCTGCATTTTCTGAACTTCTTCCACATACTCATTTATACCCACATAACGGATGATTATTTATCAAAAATCGCTTTGTAAATATTGTGTAAAAATATCTATTTATTTCTGTTTACATCACCAACCCAAGTTGCCAAAGACAGGAAGACTATAAAAGAATGACTTATTACAGATTAATTGTGTAGTCTTATGTTTTAGATGATTCCTGCATACCACCGTATGTGAGGTCCATCCTTATGAGGCTGGACAAGATGGAAGATTATCTCTCTACCATAAAGGCCATTTTAATGAAAGATGCAAGGTACATTGACCCTGAGACTGAAGAGCTCACCAGTCCACTAAAGACTGTAGCTGAACTTGAAGCAGCTTGAAAAGCTAAGTGATGCAGCTCACAGAAAGAAAGTGGTATGCAAATAGATGTTGCTGTATGTGCATAACAGCCACTTAGATAGATTTGATCACTTGATGGAATCACAGCCAAAGATTTATGTATTTAAGTCATCTTGCAGCAATTTGCTTTTCAAGGAATAATTATCACTTGCAATTATTTCATTCATTCATTCTTCTCTTCTCAGGTTGATTACCTGTCTCTGCTTGGAGGTACAACACCTGGTGACTCGGTCAGACGAATTATGCAAAAGATCGGAACCAATGCCCTGTGGGCAAACTACAGTTTGAAGGGTTGCAAGGGGGAAAAAAAAATTCCAGGACCTGGCGATATATCCAGTCATAGTCAGTAAGTTTTTTTTAATTATAGTTTTTATGTTTCTACTCACCTAACTGCAATCTTTTGAGACCAAACAAAGACCTTTTAACTTTTGATCACTCTATATGACTGATGGACATAAACAAACCATCAGTGAGAACAGTGCCTATTTGTACATGACACACACACAAAAAAAATCTGTGCTCAGGCAGAAAACTCGAGGCCTGTATTTATGTGCCATGGCACATGGTGCACCACATGACCAGAACTCAGTGCACAGGGGCCATGACGGCAAAGCTTTGGTGTCTTGGTGACAAGATAGGTGTGCATTTGAGATCAAGGTGAGATACAAGTCGGTGTGTTAGCAGCTGGGACTGACCTCTACAGCTGCCTAGAAACACTCAGGAATACTTGTACTTTTACTACTGCTCATTTCTACTAGTACTACCACTACTACATTAGCACTTTTCTTTTAATTTGTTTAAGACATGAAGAAATGAATGGCTTTCTCTTTAAATTAAATGGGTTGATCTGTAGATATTCAAACTTCTACATCTACTTCAGTTGTTTTGCCTACTGCTTATAATTCTTCACTTAGTGGCTCAGGTACTTCAAGTACTGTTCTATCATCAGCTACAGATGAAGCCATCTTGAATTGCCTGTTTTGAAGATGGCCGTTCCTTGATAGATCCTTGGCATAACACTTTGAGCCAAAATCAACCTCTGTTTGTCTTTATCTTTAGAGGCCTGCCAGAAGAACCACTCCAAGACCCTGCAGAAGGCAATTGAAAGCTGTGCATCAGATACCCTCAGATATGCTCCCCACAGAAGGACTGAGGTCTGTGTGATGCATTTGTTTCATTGGGAAAAAATGACATGCCTTTAATTACACAGTAAATACTGGAAGTAACTAATAATTGTAATAGCATTACAATGACTGTACTATATAATATTCAGGTAAACAAAACAGTCAAATAATGGCATGGCCTCTTCGTGCTGGCTTTAGCTATGGATATAGTAAGTTGCTAGGTTTGTTGTATGTGAACAAAGTGAGCCTGTGTGGGGAGTTGCACAGTTATTTGACTCTGCTTTGTTTACTTGAATATAATATTATCCAGTATTTACCAGTACCAGTCACTGTAATAGTATCACTAGATATAAAATCTATTTTACTTTGAAATTACTTAATTATATCCAGTAACTGCTGTGTAATTAGTGGCACTATAATTTAAAGGTTTACCAAAGAGACTATTGATAATTTTCAAATTATTGTTATTACCTCCGCCAAGGAGGTCATGTTTTTGCCAGGGTTTGTTTGTTTGTTTGTTTGTTTGTTTGTTTGTTTGTTTGTTTGTTTGTTTGTTTGTTTGTTTGTTTGTTTGTTTGTTTGTCTGTCCGTTAGTGTGCAACATAACTCAAAAAGTTATGGACAGATTTGGATGAAATTTTCAGGGTTTGTTGGAAATGGGATAAGGAAGAAATAATTAAATTTTGGTGGTGATCGGGGGGGGGCACTGATCAGCCTTTGCGGAGGTCTGCGCTCTCCGAGTGCTTCTAGTTATTACTGTTTTTATTACAGTGGAGGTGGATAATGCCAGTGGAGCATCAGTGATTGAGGACAATGATGCAGGTGGACTGAATACTGAAAATACAACAGCACTTGATGGGAGCATAGCCCCCACACTTTATACAGACTCAGACTAACTTAAGATGGTTTTTCTTCATTATCACGTTATTATTAGACATTTCAAGGTGGGTGATAGGAAAATGCATATCTTTTTTTTTGTGGCAGAATGTTAATTTAATTAATTTTTAAATACAAGCTACAAGCTTTTGTGTTTAAAAATAAAGAAAAGAGCTTACAACATCTGTTTGAACTTTTGTTTCTCCTGCTTCCATTTGCATTTTCAGATGTCTGCTTTCAGGAGTTGTGCGAAGTTGCTTCTAAAAAGAAGTTGGATGCAAACACTTTTAGAATGTTTTTTACAGAACATCCTAAATGTTTTTGGGAACAAACAAAACAGCTGAAAATATTTTAAGTACATTAGGGCATAATATTTTAGCAATGTTTTAACTTAACATTTTCTGAAGGTGAACCCAAAATATTTTTATAATGTTTGCAGAGAACGTTATCCAGGATAATTCTGGGAACATAAAGAAAACTTCCCGCTCAGAACATTTTAAGAACATTAGGGCATAATGTTCGAACAATGTTGTCACCAAACATTTTAAGAAGGATACCACAAAATATTTTTAGAATGTTTTGAGAGAACGTTATCTTGGATCATTTTGGGAACATAACAAAAACTTCCTGCTGAGAACATGACAAGAACATTTTTGGCCACATTCTCAGAATGTTTTGAGAACAAAAAATTGCTAGCTGGGAATATATCAGAGGATCAAATCAGTGATTTTACTCCAATACTTGAACTAGGTTGTAGTGCTAATACTTATGTACTTTTGCTTCGTACTTTGTATGTGGTGCTTTTATTTTTTTTCTGTAGCTTTATTGGTACTGTTGTGGAAATGTTCAACTGACCACGCACTCAAAGAAGAGGAGAGAAAGTTAGAGTTGAAATAAATGATCATTTATTTGAGAGGTCATTCACAGAGAAGCTCTGTAAGTGAAGTCTGCTTAAACAAGAGAAAAGTAAAGATTATATAGACCCAAAATCCAACCCCCTCGAACCATGATGTCATTCCTATACGTACATCGTACCACTCCATACTACTCCTTCCTATTCCATGGGGAAGAAGTCATGGTGACCTCTTGACCCTAACCTTGTTCGAATCATATCTAGCGTGCAGGCGCCATCATCTATCTACACATCCAGACATTTAGGTGTTTGGGTTTTAAATCAAGGCAAGAACTCCCTTCCTGGGTCAGGATGTCATACAGTTGTAAATATCACGCACAGAGACATATGACATGAATAATGACCAGTAATAAGGAAGATGCAACAGGCCATGATAACAGTATACAGGTAAATTTTCCACCACAATTCCTCCCTTTTGGTCATTCAACCGAATCAATCATGGAAAAACATAAAATTTACGTAAGAGAAACATTAAAACATTAAACCATAAGGATTACACATTGCTATCTTCATACAACATCAAATCATCGTCATCAAGATCATCTAAGTCATCATAATCAGCAAAAACATCATGCTGTACCATACTAAAAGTACCAATCACATTGTTAATCATAGAACGTAATATGGGAATAGTGCAACAGGATAATACAAGGAGTAATACAAACACACCAAGAATCACAGCAGCAATTTTCATCAACATTGCCTTCCATCCCCCAGACAGCAGCCAGCCCCAAAAATCCCAGCCTGTTGTACTATATGCCGTGTTTTCCTCATGCAGAACTCGTCTAAGGTGATCTAGCTGATTGTGGATGTCTGACATGTTAGCAGTAACATCAGGTACATAGGTACAACACTGATCTCCAATAAGATGACAGACACCTCCCTTTTCGGCCAACAGGAGATCTAAGGCTGCCCTATTCTATAATGCGACAGTGCGGAGAGCTTTCATCTCACTTGGAAGAGCATCAAATCCTTGTTCAACAGATGCAGTGAGATTCTCTAACTCCACAGAAAGTTCTTCTATGTACCAGGCTAAACGAGCAGGGCCGTACATGGGAATAATACTAACTGCAAACTTATGGCCACCTGAAATCCGGTCCCGTTTCACACGGGTGTGAGGTGGTGACATTATTGGACTGATGGTCAATTTGGAGATAGCTGGAACCAAATAAGAGAGGTGGCATGTACCTGCCCATCGTGCTGGGAGATACAGATATAAATGTTGACCACACGTCCACACCATATCTGTAGGACAGCCATACCCATAATCAGAAGGGGTAAGAGCCACGGTGGCATCAAACTGCACACATAGCATGACTGATTAGTGACACGTCATGTCAGGTCACGTGTGTTATCATGTGTTATCGCTATACTCGTGGTGATCAATGATGTGGAGGTCACGTCCGTGACGCCTCCAAGGTTCTTCTGTCCCTTGCTGTCCTCTGACAGACCAGGGCACAACAGGAAGGTGATACGTTGGAGAAGGATCAGATACCTGACAGAACGTGCCCATGTACCACATGTACAGGCACATAAAGGTGATGCAGATGACAGCTGACCCTTTGAGCACCTCCATTGCTGTTGAATCAGTGTATGTGTGGGGCGGGGGTCTTCGGTCACTCGCCAGCGACCAGGCAAAGGATAAGTGTGTATGAGACGTCACTGGGGTCGTTATCACCGCTAGGTTTCAACCAGTGAGTCTTGTGAGTGTGGGTGCGTGATGTAGGGTGTCTACGCTGTCGGTCGATGGTCCGGCCTGTCCTCGGCTGCAGCAGTCAGCGGTTCTCCCAGAAACTGCTTGATCCACGTGGCACATTCAGCAACCTTGACCGCTGTGTGCGTCATCAGGAGCACGTGGAAAGGGCCTCGCCACCTGCGCTGTTTCCAGTGCTTTCGTCTGAAGTCCCGGACCAGGATCCAGTCCCCCCGGCTGCAACGGATGAAGCGGCCCTTCTGCAGCAACCAGTAATGCTGATCTCACCAGTACCTGTCACCACAGTACTTAGTACTTGGTACTAACATAAAGGAAGAATCTGAACAAATCTTCCACCACTAGTTGAAACAATTATAAAACACAACTAAAAACAACACTCATATGTTCCATGAGTCTACAGTCTGACAAGGTGGGTGTTTTATTTTTTGTAATATATACATTTACACGTATACCATTTTGTCTATCAGTGGACTCTAGACCTGTTCACTACAGGGGAGCCTTGTACTCAAAGTGGATGAAAAGGAGGAAAACTTTTACTTTGAGGCCCCCTAGTGGCAGCATCCGGAAGAACGTTTTGGCAAAAAAGGGCAACTCAACCATCACATTACCAAATTCTGAACACTGTTCTTTTCAGGAAGAGCTTCTATGGAAGTAAATCTGAGAAACTGCAGCCATTTTACTGGTTATTGTCCCTCTCATCTCCTTTTTCAAATGGAAGCTCTATGTTTTAACCCTTATCGACCCTCAGGCTATTTTTGTATGTTTTTTGTCATTTTTCTATTTTGATTTGGTCATCGTTATGTCTGTATTACAGCTAACGGCATATTCATTTATTTGTTTATTTATTTATTTTCTACATATTTTCATCATATATACTTTTTTTTTTTTGCCTGCATAAATCTCTTAGACCCCTTCAGCTCTGCTCAAAACTACATGTTCAACAATTTTCAGTATTTTAATCCTTTAAATGCCAGTTTAAAGGGTGATTCTGCTTGTCTTATGTACAAAACAACAATACACTATATAAGATGCTTTCCATGTAACACATGGTGGAACGATGTGGCATGTATTATGTCAGAGCTTTGGACACATTAAAGATTGGCCATGATACTGAGCTCATTGATTTATTGATTGATTTGAGCAATGCAAGACCCTCATGGCAAAAAATGCCTCCTAAATTTTATCCAAATCCTATCATGTGTTTGTTCTCTGAACTTTTTTTCATTTTCACACAGATTTGTTTTTAAAAATGGTGATCCTCATCTTATCTTCACATAGTTACAGGTTAAAACTGCTTTTGAACCTAATCATAATAAATTTTAGGTCATTGTTAGCTCCAAATTGCCCTTGTCTTAATTTTTTCTTGAATAGGTTTCAGTCTGAATGTGAGGAATGAATGCATATTTACAAATGAAATGAGGATGACCTGGGCAAGTAAAATTTAATCCTGTTTTGTTTTTGCATTTTACATACTGTGCCAATTATTTCTTATTTGGGTTTGTAGAAAGAGACAGTACCTTTTTATTTGTCACAAGCTTTTATGCTTTTATTGATACAAACAGCTATTAATATATGTTTGTGAGAGAGTTCTCATTTGGCTATACATATCTGTACTATAGCAGTAGAAATCCACGCTGATGTCCATATACAGTTGCGGGAAAAAATTATTAGATCATCAAAAGTCATCAAAAACAATGGTTATAAAATCAAATACTAACTCCTGTGTGTATTGTGTGACTAAAACAGACAGAAAAGAAAACATGGAATGCCTAAAAGCACTGTTTTTGTCAGTACAATGCCATAGCTATTGATGTAAGAACTTAAGAGATTTTGGTTATTATCAAGAAAACATGGAAAATGGTTAGATATCAGCTCTGAAATTAAACTCTTATGAGCTATTTTTGTTGTTGTCATTAAATTTGTCCAAACAAATGTACCTTTAGTTGTACCAGGCATTAAAATGAACAAGAAATTGAAGAAAACATGGGTGGTCTAATAATTTTTCCCCAACTGTAAATAGCACTGTCATATACTCTTCTCCATAATCTGACACATACATTGTATTTATTTTTTTATAGCTCCCTTTTGCAGATAAGATTTGATTATTTGTCCTGAAAAGGTGATGATCCAGAATTTCCAGAGAGTCCAGACATAAGGTGGAGCTTTACACCAAACGGCTCCATTTCTTTCAAGGCTTGTTGCTTTGTCTTGTATCCAGTTACACCAGTTTTTCAGGTGGTGCTGTCAATGTTTAAGATCATATTTAGCTGTTAAATGTTTGCACAAGCCTTTGTAAAACATCTGATGTCTCCTCTTGGTTTTGTCGATACAACAGTGTGGCAATTATGGTAGAATGAATTAAACAAATGAAGGTGTGACCACAGGTTTAATCCAACTGAACAGGCACATTTGAGACAGTGTAGGCACTGACTGTTGGCTTCCACTGGTTATTACAGTGACTTTGTGTTTGTGTTAAACAATTCTACCTTTCTGTTACACAGAATTACTAAAAATTTATGTTCAGAGTGGGGCATCATCAAGTCAGTCTTCTGCATTTGTCTATCACCTTTAAAGGTTTAAAGGAGGGAGTGCATCCAAACTCATAACAACAACATAATATGAAAAGGAAATAAAAACTCAACCTTCAGAATAAGTTTATTCAGACAATGGCTGCATGAAACCTCATACTGTAAATCTACTGATTACAGCATCTACAGCCAGTTCACAGCTGTTTAAATAGAGGAACCTATTTCTGATCATACTGTCCGCTGCATGATGAACATTGAACCAGTTTTCCAAACATTACTACCACAGAAAAGGTTTAAATGCATTGATGCTGCTGCTTGAGTCCTGACTAGAACCAGGAAGTACGATCATATTAGTCCTGAGCTCAAATCTCTGCACTGGCTTCCTGCGGCTCAGAGAATAGACTTTAAAACAGCTCTGCTCGTTTATAAGTCTCTCCATGGTCTAGCACCTAAGTACATTCGTGACATGTTGGTCCCATTTGAACCATCTTGGACCCTGAGAACCTCAGGGACTGGTCTTCTGCTGGTGCCCAGAGTCAGGACTAAACAGGGTGAAGCTGCGTTTCAGGTCTATGCAGCAAAACTGTGGAACAGTCTTCCTGATGATGTCAGACAGGCCTCTACTGTGACAATGTTTAAGTCCAGGCTGAAAACAGCTGTGTTCAACTGTGCATAGAACAACTGAAAGGGTTCAGTCTGCACTCTGACCTTTTACTTTGTTTTAATTGATTATTACCTCCGCCAAGGAGGTTATGTTTTTGCCAGGGTTTGTTTGTTTGTTTGTTTGTTTGTTTGTTTGTTTGTTTGTTTGTCTGTCTGTCTGTCTGTCTGTTTGTTTGTTTGTTTGTTTGTTTGTCTGTCCGTTAGTGTGCAACATAACTCAAAAAGTTATGGACAGATTTGGATGAAATTTTCAGGGTTTGTTGGAAATGGGATAAGGAAGAAATGATTACATTTTGGTGGTGATCGGGGGTGGGGGGGCCCATGGGGGGGGCTACTGATCAGCCTTGGCGGAGGTCTGCGCTCTCCGAGTGCTTCTAGTTATTTATGTTTTATTGATTATGTTTTAATTGTAATTGTGTGTTTTTGTGTAATTGTTGTAAATGTGTGGTTCTGTCTCTTTTCCATTTTTGTAAAGCACTGTGAATTGCCCCGTGTATGAATTGTGCTATACAAATAAATCTGCCTTGCCATATGATGAAATAACTCAGGAAGTCAGTTACTTGATAAAATCTGCTGATTGCACCTGCTTATGTAAAACACCATAATTTTATTTTTATTTAACCTTTATATAAACTGGTAGGTCAATTGACAATCGTGCCAAGAGGCAGATACAAAGCAATAAAGACAATGAAACACATAGAAATAGATAATAGACAAGAGTCCCGAAAGAGTAAGGTTTATAATATTTACAGTAACATACAGTATGTTAAAAAGTAAACAACTAAAAACAGCAAGCACACACACATATGTGTGTTTGTATGTGTGTGTGTGTGTGTGTGTGTGTGTGTGTGTGTGTGTATAGAGAGAGAGAGGGAGAGAGAGAGAGAGAGAGAGAGAGAGAGAGAGAGAGAGAGAGAGAGAGAGAGACATATGAAGGAAACACTAAAAGTAAGTGCAGTGGTTGTGTACTAGTGAAGATACTGAATGTTTAAAAGACTGATTGAGATTGAGATTAATTGGAAAAAAAAAACTCAAAAAGGCAATAACACAATAAATGAGAATAGGTCAGAGGTTTAAGATAGCATTGTCCCAACACACACATTCTAATTGCCTGTCAGATGCCCTGTCTTGTATTCACATATTTTAACACCTTTTTAACACTCGAATAGACAGGTGTTGAATAAATTAAGTACCAAACTGTCTCAGTGGTTTCCACTTTTCACTCCAAATACAGTCACTTTGTCTGAAAACCACATATCAGCTCTTTTTGAGATGTGAGTTAGTATGAATCCTTTTAAAAAACAGTTTGTTTCTGTCTCATTCAAAACTATTTTTTTTAATACAGGAATGACAGTTTAGTGGTAGATATGCAGCCTTGATATCCAGTCATCTTGAGTTTTATAGTTTGATATTTCTTATGTTGTTCAAATTTGCTGTTTTGCAGAATTATGTATAGCCATATCTATATTGTTATGCTGCCCTATTGTTACCAGCTAATATAGTTTTTCTCTTCAGCAAAGGATGCATCTAATTTCTTCAACTTTTTGACTTTGAATAGGTTGGCGATCTGCTCTTTATGTCTGCCCCACACCAGTACCTAAAGACAATGGATACTTCAGGTTAGGACTAAAAATGAGTCAGAGAATAAAATATAGGAATATAAGAATATGTAACATGTGATTTCATGTACCTAGTTAAAATAGAGGAAGAAATGTAGAATAGTTTATAACCCCAGAGAGGCCTCAAATGGCAAAACCATGTAAAAGACCAAACAAGATAAAAACAACATAAAAGATTAAAATATCATTAAAAATGTTTTGGAAAAAGGATGCAAAGAAGAGACTTGAAGAGACCGTAAAAAGTAGCGCAGTCATGTTTCATTGTGCGTATTAGAATTTCATTTATTTGTTTAATTTTTGTTGATGCCAAATTTCTCTTTGTGATGAACCAACAGACAAGTAAGACAATCAAGATTTAATATTCACTTCTTTATATTATCACACAGAGGGGAATCCATCATTCAAGAATAATTTTTATCCTCAAGGGTCAAACTGTTTCTTCATTCTGGACCACGAGCATGTTCTGCTTTCATTTCCTGTCCACGTCCTTTTCCACATCCTTGTCCTTGTTTTGGTCCTTGTCCTTGTTCTTGTCCTTGTCCTGGTCCACCTTTGCATCCACGTTCTTTGTCCTGTCCACCTCCACAGCCTTGTCCCTGAAAACATGTGAAGAGCAACGGTGAAACCATTTGTAGAAGCAGATGGAGAAAAAACTGACCAATGTAGCTGTCATTCATAAACATACCTGTTCCTTGCCTCTTTCCTGCAACAGATCATTACAATGACATTAGTGTTGTGAAATGAACTACAATGTATAAATCATACATTAAGAACTTAAATGACATATTACCCCACGGCAACCATCTCCGCGTCCACCACCTGCTATGGGGAACAAAAAAAAAAACAAAGAAAATTACATGAAACATCATGCTTCTCAATATTTCATGACTGAAATGTCAAGAAATGCAGAATGGAGATGACTCTCAACAACACAGGTCAGACAGCACACAGCCACTAAAACTATAACTGACAAAAATGCTATGTAATGTTTACTTGCAAGTCCTGTGACAATTCTAACTTCATAGAGAATTGTATGAAAAAAAATGTTGACAATGAAAATTGTTCAAGTCTCCTTGGAAAACTCTTTTCCAAAGAAAGAGAGTTGACATACAGATATGCTGTAAATGTAACAGTTAAAGTTTAGTTAAATATGTCAATATAGTGCAACGGACTACTTTCAGTATAAGCAAGAGCATTGTTTGTCCAAAGTTAAAAACCAGATTAGAGCTGCAACTATGAATTAAATGATAGTCATCTGTAACTTCAACAACTATTGTGATAATGAATTAATCTGTTTGAGTAACACTTGAGATACTCAAGTTGATTCTAGTCTCCTAAAATTTAATTGATAATTTAATTTATATTGTTTCCTATTTTTTTCTTTATCAATAAAACAAAGTTGAATATGATTGGGTTTTGGGCCAAACAAAACATTTGAGGGAGTGATCTTTGACTTTGGAAATGCTGATAAAACACCATTTAAACATTTTATATGACGAAGAGTTAACCAGGTAATTGAAAAAAAACAACATCTCAGTAATGAGAAAGATTTTTAGTTACAGTTACATTATTAAATTTTTTGTCAATTTTTAGTCCTAAAAAGTTTTTTCTCACATAAACTTTAGTAATTCTAGTGAGTAATAAATAATAATGAATAATAGTAAGGAAAAAATAATTAAAATGACTTACGATTTTCCATTTTGTCTTTGATGACAAGTGTAATCACGGTCTTTTCCTACAGGGAAATAATACAGATAAAGATTTAAAATATTTATTATAATAATAGTATAATATAGTAACAAATTACAGTGCACATACCTGGTGTAGAAATGTAAGGTTTTTTTCAGGACTGTGCATGCAGTCTGTATTTATAAGGCAACATATTGCATGACAACTGTGGGTGTGTTCACATTGTGCACAAGCCTTGTGTTTGGCTACAGGACTTATAATGATAAGCATAATCTATTATAATAACTGAACAGGTTGGTTATGCTGATTCCTGAACAACAACAAACAGTTTTTTCTGTCTCTCATGGCAACTGACACCTTCAACTGAAAATATTGTTGCTGAAGTGGAGCCACCGAGGGCTGGAATGTAACCCCAAGTGAACATTACTGACATGTGTGCTTTATTACCTCCACCAAGGACAGCAGAGGTTATGTTTTCATCGGGGTTTGTTTGTTTGTTTGTTTGTGTGTCTGTTAGCAAGATGACTCAAAACGTTATGGACAGATTTTCATGAAATTTTCAGGAAGTGTTGATACTGGCACAAGGAACAAATGATTACATTCTGGTGGTGATGGGGGGGGGACTGATCTGCCTTGGTGGAGGTCTGCGCTCTCAGAGTGCTTTTCTAGTTGACTAATCAAACTTTGTCTTAATGAACAAATGTTTTTCACCTCTAGGCTGAATACACTGTTTTAGTTGAAAAAAAAAAATGCTAATGAAAAAAGCTAATGTTGTTGAAGTGCATTTGAAAAATATAATATTACACATATTTGAACCAAAGTTGTAGTTTTATAAATGATGAAGAAGAAATGGTTAAAAGGAAAAAGTCAACTCAATCAGTATCCTGGTCTTTTTTGCAAGAAATGCACACGGTGTGCTGCAGCCAGACAAAAAAACTATTCTCACTGTTACAAGTAACAAGCACCAGAAGCCAGGGTCTGCCATTTTCTGGAGTCATCAGTGACCTCAGTAAGGCTCCTCTGCACTTCTGTAAGGCACCATTAATGCTGAATTAATGTTGACTTATTGTTGTGGTCGGAAAAACATGAATATTTCATCTGAACAATGCAAAACCACATTCTGCACACTTTACAAAGGCCTGGCTGAAGAAAAAGAGGGTGTGGGTGCTACACTGACCTGTACTGTTGCCACTTGTCTGCTATTTGTCATGCTCTCTAAAATGTAATAACAAAGATTCAGTATTGTAACACATTCAACTTGTAAGGCTCTCCTCCTGTTTGTAGCACAAATGGGAGAAGATTTCACCTAAAACTTTTTACCTCTTTGTATTTTCAGTCCCTGAACATCGCTTTTTTTTTTTTTTTTTTGGGGGGGGGGGGGGCAAGAATGAAAATTTAAATTCAGCATAATTGAGATTCAAGATAATAAGATACCAAACACTGTTTTCTATTATAATTCGACACAGTGTGAAGAGCAGATGAAATAATGGAGTTGTGGTGGCACATCATGACTCAGCACCTTATGATTCACTGTCTGTATGCAAAATCCAAATGATCCTACAATTAACGCCCTGTATAAAAACAGCCATTGTGGAATGCAGTTGGATCAAGACAAATGGAAAAATACAACCACTCATGATTCGTGTAATCCTGGCAATAATCCCATTTTTTTGGTAACCATTTTCTTTGTCAGCTAACACTGCAAAAAGAAACATAATGTGCTGTGCACTAATACCCCTCAGCCAGAATGGACAGTTGGATGGACGGACAAACAGACAGACAACAAAACAATTAAAATACAAAACAACACCCTCACATTCTTTCTTTAATTATACCATGTCTAGGACACACCTTTCACTGTCTTGCGGTAGTTGTACACACCCTGATGAAAGTGTCACATCAGGTGATCCAGGTAAAAGTACACCCGCAAAATAACCTTAAATCCTCTGTGTCTATGTTGAAGCTGTGACATAAGTCTTGCCAACAAAAACATTTTCATGTTTTTTCTTTTTTTATGTCACACTTGATGATCAAGGGGAAATTTTGACTGCCTGTACTGCTTGATATTCTGTATGTGCAACGTGTCATTTCACATTTCAAATGAAAATAGCTTGCACAAGCTTGAATATTTGTAAAATCTCAAAATGACTCAAAACTCAAACATGGTTCTTTTACGTTCATCTCACAGTTACCAAATTTTATTTTTTCTCCATTAAACTACCTTCCTGCTTTCTGGCTCCTGAGGACCTTGCCAATCAGCTTACAGCACAGAACAAATTCCAAGAAGAGTGAAGACAAAAGAAGAAAATATACACCGCACAGAACCTGTAATTCTAGTTATGGAAGAACTAAAAGCATAAAACCACACTGTTAAATACTCCACTACAAGAAAAAGTCTGCATTTAAACCTTACATAGGTAAAAGCTGTAAACACACAATGGAATATTTTTTAGATCGTTATATTTCTAAGTGAAGGATCTGACATTTCTCATAGTGTACATTGCAACAATTTGACCCTAACAGAACTAAAGCGAAACATACCTGTTTACACACGGACACTTTTCAAATAGGACCACAACTACGGAGTCTAATTGGCTATCCCAGCTCAGAGCCCGCCCCTAAAGAGACAACAGGATATCTGATTGGCTGCTTCAGAGATTGCCATGTGCCGGAAGATTTTAATTCGGCGCACAAACATGAAGCTTCGCGTTGTTGAAAGTGAAGAAATGTGTTTTGTTTAAGAATCACCGGAATAAATTAATTTATTGTTTTAATGTTGCCAGACACAATTTCAAAATGGCTACGTTAGTTCTAGATAATGGAGCCTACACGGCGAAAATTGGATATAGTCAGGAGAAAGTCAGGTGAGCTCGTTAATGTTAGCAAGGAAGCTAACGTTAATGATAACAATAACAAACGGACGCTGATTGAGCTTTTATGAATTTATTTGATTTAATTATTGTAATCCTCAGTGGCAGCCCTGTTTATATCGTTTTGTGTAGTGCTTGAACACACCGTAAGGAAAAAGTTAAACCTGTTGTGCATAATTTAACCCATAAAGACCCAAACATCCACCGCCGACCAGAACCATCTACTGATCTAAACTGTTTAATACCTGCTTATCTACTAATCCTGTCAATACATGTAAACAACTGGTGTAAAATGCAGTTTGTCATCTTTTCATGGTCATCAGATATGACCCATTTGGACGTTCAGAGGCTCCATAGTGAGCGTGGAAACACTCATCTTCTACAACATTGATTCACCAGTAAAACCCATGGAGTTGGATCAATGACAGGGGATGGATACACTGGGTTTATGTTCAGTTAATGATATTTTTGCTAAAAAAAAAAAAGTCACTTTTCCTTCAGTTTTCTCTGTTTTTGGTATAATAACCATCAAGCAACATTACAGAAGATAATACTATAATAAATGGTGGTAAATCACTGAAGAAAGGTGAAATAGAGAGGAAACATTTGTTTGGCAACTAACATAAAAGTAGCACTGGGTCTTTATGAGTTAAATTCTGTGTTTGCCATTCAATGCATTACCCAGCACTACTTCAGAGTAGCGAATGATGTCATGAACCAAAATTATGTCTAATAAACTGTTTCATAGATTTAGATTCAGAAAAAGCAATAATAGTTTCTGCACATAATGTCCCTTTTGTTATTTGGACAGCCACCAAAATCGGTGACTTCTTCACAGTCTTTTACTTTCTTTGTCTTCATCAGTGTCATCCCCAATTGTCAGTTTCGCTCTAAAACGTCCAGACTGAAAACCTTCACTGCCAATCAGCTCGATGAGATCAAAGATCCCTCTGGTCTTTTCTACATTCTCCCTTTCCAGAAGGTGACAGAGAATATCCACACATAGAGGCTACAGTTTTACATACAACATCATGTCTGGATCAGTTTTCAACATTTTCAGATTCCTTTTCTCATTTTCCTTGTCCCAGGGTTACCTGGTCAACTGGGATGTTCAGAGGAAAGTCTGGGATCATCTCTTTGGAAAAGAAATGTTCAAGGTGTAACAGCTACTATAGTTTTGAAAAGTTTATTTTTACTATCATTAAAACAGCCAAAATTGACAGAAGAGAAAACGTTATTTTCTGTGATGAAAAAATACATTAGTGGAGCATTAGTGAGTTGTATAGTTTTAAAAATGTCTTTACTTCAATTTGGTCTTTGGTTTCATGTTAGTTACATAAGTGCCTAAATGGTTTTAGTTCAAGTTTTTCAGCAATTATGAGAAAGCCTTGTTTTATAGAAGCAGGAAAATGTGGGATGAAAGACTGAATGGGATTGAAAATTATTTAGAAAGCTGTTAATTAACTATTCCAAATAGTCTGAATTACTTTTATTTTTGCACCTTTAATCTTTTGTGTGAAAACAAAGGAATTTTTTTTACTTTGTGTTGCATTCATTGTACTTTTAATTTAGTTTTAAATTTTATTTCAAATAACAATTATCTTTGTAGTGGTAGTATGAATTCTAGTCTTGGTTTTTGTCAAATATATGAGTCTTGTCTGCAGTCCCATTTCATAATAATTTGGGCTGTCTGATATATAAATTAGACTACTATCTGACTTCACTGTGTCTTCCTCTACTGTCTGACCAGGTGGATTTTGCAGACACCAGTATAATTATCACAGAACCATACTTTAACTTCACATCCATTCAGGAGTCGATGAATGAAATCCTTTTTGAGGAATACCAGTTTCAGTCAGCTCTGAGGATAAACGGTGGGTCTAACTGTTTTTCATTTTTATTTTTTCAGCCATCTTTTAAAAACATATAACCCACTTCAGAAAAAAATCTTAATAATATATTAGTATGCCATTTAAGTGAAATATATCAGAATATGGTTTTATTTTGTCCATATAGCCCAGATTTAAGATTCTTGCTGAATTATTGACTTTAAGGTAAAATAATAGGTCAAAAAGGACATTTTGACTGGTAATTTATCGTGAAGTGAAGCACATTTATTTATGCATTCATTATTTTGACTTAGATGTTCAGTTGAATCCAAGTGTTAACAAATTCAAAATAGTTCATTTTCCACAGTGTCAAATTTCATCTTTGGTGAAGGAGGGCAAGGTGATATCATTCACTGAATCAAAAGTCAGCTTTTTCCTGCTCCAGACTTTTGTTCAGAATCTACAACTTATCGACCTGTAATGCTGTGTGAAAAATATTTACTATGTTTTCTGTGTTTGCCATTTTTCCAGCGGGATCGCTAAGTGCTCATCACTATTTCCACACAAAACCCTCAGAGCTCTGCTGTTTGGTTGTTGACAGTGGCTTCTCCTTCACCCACATCGCCCCCTATTGCCGGAGCAAGAAGATGAAAGATGGCATTCGCAGGTGAGAGGACCTGGCAATATGTACCAGTGAAAGACACTTCAATAATAACAATAATATTTGATGGAATGTTTGGAGCATTTAATGGTCATGAGCTGTATGGATACACATGGAAGAGTCTGGCCATATCACCTGCCCTTATCTAATGAACATTTGTTTTTTTCATGTCTCACAGGATCAATGTTGGTGGGAAGCTCCTGACCAATCACCTGAAGGAAATCATTTCATATCGGTAAAACCATTTCACTGAGCTCTGTTAATGTAGGACGTGCCTGATTTTTATCATTTTTAAATGCACTGGTCCTTTCCACCAATAAATGGAACAAATTATATTATTACAACAGTAAAATTAACAATACATTATATGTGAGAACAGTGGGTTTTTTTTTTTTCAGTCATCCTGAAAATAAATCCTCCTGCTCAAATAAGTATTTCAAAAATAATCTTCCTGTTTCCTGTTTTTTTAGCCAGTTACATGTGATGGATGAAACTCATGTGATAAACCAGGTGAAGGAGGATGTCTGTTATGTCTCCCAGCAGTTTTACAAAGACATGGAGATTGCACAGTAAGTCAAATACACACCCATGTCAAACACAGGACAAGGGCCATGGTATTAATCAGCTTTTTCCCTATTATTGCATTATTGCTGTTACAGTAATAATAACAACTATATGTGTAGTTAATTATACAAAAATGGTAAAAAAAAAAAAAAAAAAAAAAGGAATTGCTAATTTAATTACATGTAGTTCACTACTGCTGTACACCGCTTCATGAAACCTGAGCTCAGAAAGTCTCTGATTGTGTCTGAATTATTTCCTCTTTTGTTTCATATTTTCAGGATGAAAGGGGAGGAGAACACTGTGATGAGGGATTATGTCCTTCCAGACTTCAGCGCCATCAAAAAAGGTTTTTGCAAGGTGAGCATTGTCTATTTTTATTTGATTTTTAAACATTCAATGGTTGATATTTAGAGATGTCTAGTAGCGATGAAGTTGCAGGCTACAACTGACTGAATATTCTAAATCTAAACAGTGGACCCTTTACATCTATTACTCATCCTGAATCTTTTAGTGAATGTTCCTGCTTTATTGTTGCCATTTTCGTTTATTTTTTGTTGTCCTTGTTTTTTTTTTTTTTCATCTTTATCAGCCAAGAGAGGAGATGGTCTTCACAGGAAAGTACAAGACAGGAGAGCAGATACTGAGATTGGCAAACGAGCGCTTTGCCGTTCCTGAGATGCTCTTCCACCCGTCAGACATTGGGATCCAGGAAATGGGCATCCCTGAGACCATTGTCCACTCTATCCAGTCTATGCCAGAAGGTGTGTACAGTCTTTTTTATTATCAGTCTTTTCAATAAATTCTAATAACAATAAATACTGTACACAATGGAATTTGGTCTCGTCTCTCATATTCCCCTAAATTTCTGCCTTTTCTCTACTACATGAATAAAAAAGAGAAAATAAATTAAGAAATGGAATTACTTTTTTAAAAACAAAATCACACATTAACGTACCATTGTAAGTAAATGTAGCATAGGTGCAGGGCTTTTTTATCTGTTCTGAAATAAAAGCATGAAAAGACCCTATCGTGCTGAAAAAAATTTACTCAAATGTAAAAAGTTGATTACTACAAGGATCACACTTTATCAGCTGGTTCTGAAAAGTGTAAACTCTGGTGTTGAGTAAATGACAGCTTTTTTATTTACTGTAATTTTTTTTTTTTTTTTTTTATGTGTGGTTCACATTTCCACATTGTGCTACTAATGGTGTTTTCTGTTGACAGAGATGCAGCCCCACTTCTATCAGAACATTGTCCTGACAGGAGGAAACACTTTGTTTCCAGGATTCAGAGAACGACTGGAGGCTGAACTACGATCACTCGCCCCCGCTCATCTGCCGGTGTCAGTCCTTTTGCCAGCAAAGTAAGCAACAAAAAAGTAAACATTATATCAGTCAGCACTCAGGAATTACATGTTTGTTTGTTTTTTTTAAATTAACATCAAATAAAACTATTTAACTGAAATAAAAATAAAACAGCAATTTTCAAGATATAGTTAAGAACATATGACAAATGATAAATGACAAACACTGAATAAAATGAATTAGAAATTATAAAATGATATAGACAATGTTTCACTATGGTTAAATGGTTCATGGTGTATGAGAACAAAATGTCTTTGAAGAACATGGGACTTCAATTGACCTCTATAAAACTAAAGTAAAACCAATCAGTTTCATAAAATTCAAATACTTATGAACTCATAAAATTCACAAATAAAAAAACAAACAAACTGAAAGGTTAAAAAAAACAAAAACAACTATAACTAGAAAAGCACTTGGAGAGCGCAGACCTCCACCAAGGTAGATCAGTGCCCCCCCCCCCCCAATCACCACCAAAATTTAATCATTTGTTCCTTGTGCCAGTATCAACATTTCCTGAAATTTTCATCCAAATCTGTCCATAACTTTTTGAGTTATCTTGCAAACAGACAGACAAACCAACGCTGACAAAAACATAACCTCTTTGGCAGAAGTAATAACAGCACAGACATCCTGTTTCTCTGGTGCTAATGTTTTTATTTTAACATCTGATTGTCCTCTAGTCCGATCTCTTACTCGTGGGAAGGAGGGAAGCTGCTTGCCTACAACCCAGACTACGATGAGATGGTGGTGACGCGGGAGGAGTATGAAGAAAATGGACATTGTATTTCTGAAGAAAAGTTTGATATTTAATGTCTTGTCATCATGGATTTGCAAAACAGACCTGACTTTTCAAACCTCACTTCCACTAAATTAAGTGGATAGCAGGATCAGCCTTTCAAATGCCACAGAAATGGTAAAATGAATGTGAAATGTTCTTTTGAAGCCAGTTATATTTTGTTAAATGGATAGAAATGTGGTGCTGAAACTACAGACTGTATATTTCATATTTTTATTTTTTATTTTTTACATGTGTTGCTTTTCTAATCTGTCAAAAGATGTCGTTTATTGTATCCTCAAACACCTCTTGGAAAGATGTAAATGAAAAGTGTTTCAGGTGATTTCAGAGGAACTTGGTAAACATCAGTTTACATGTGTAGTTTAAGATTTGCCACATTTGTACTTTTCTGTTTTTTCCATTTCTTTGTTTGTTATTTACTCCATTTTTAAATCTTGGAATTGGGATACAAATTTAAAACTTTGTCAGAAATTTGCAAGAAACAATGTCATGTCATGCAGGCTTGTCTCTCTTGCTGACAGACATGCTCCAATTTTCATGTATTACCACTGGTAATAGTACCAGTACAGTTGGGCTGTTTTAGAAGTCAATGTGGCTAGGACTACTGTGACTACTCCAAATGTTGGGGGGGGGGGAATTGCTTGTTTTAGGAGAATTTAGTTTTGTAATCACATTAGGAGCCCAAACCCTGTTGTAAGACTAACTGCATCATTAAAAAAAAAAAAAAACCTTTAAAATAATAAACATTGTTCCTCAGATAAAACTGAATATGCTCACAGTATTCTGCAGTCATGTATATGTAGACTGTCAAAATGTTGCTATAAACATTCCCTATGTTTTTATTGGCCATTTAAAGATTCTTGTCTTTGACTATTTGTGTATAAAAAAAACAATCTTTCCATAGCATTGCATTCAACATGGCAAAACTAAGGCCTTAATGACTGAATAAATGTAATACATATTTATTGCTGTAGTGTAAAAATCGCTGTAAATTATTTCTCACAAGCAGAGTAACAAAATTAGGGATTTTTATGATTAGGCAAATTTTGCAAGATTGATTTGTTTAACTTGGTCAGCTTTAGCCTCATGAATAACTATTAAATATTTGAATCTACATTTGGGTATCGAAATATATTTTAAGAGAGTTTAATGGAAATTTACCTTTAATAGGAAATTTCTGAAAATCCATTTATTTGCAACAGTTTATAATTTAAACCAACTTGTCAAACTCTTCCACAGGAGCATGTTTTTAACAGTGGCAGCCTACTAAACACATAATTGTTGTTGAACCCATGCATAACCATAACGTGCAAACAGACATAAAAAAAAAAAAATCTTGTGGGAACATAGGGACTAATGAACTTTTCAACCATGGCCTTAACACTTGTGATGTTTATGAAAACAAAAATATATATTTTAAATCATTGAGTGTTCATACTTGCCATACCAATGCCGCTGTCTTTTTTTCATTCTCTTTTTTTATTATGAAAGTAAAACGACAGCAATCTGATGTAGGGAATTCACGGTACTTTTTACACCAAAGTTTCTGTTTCTGTTTGAGATCGGTTCCTTCAGCATCACGTGAGCTTTCTGAGACGACTTAACTTAGTTTTAATTTTATGACTTTTTCTGATTTTGTCATGGTCGTGGAAACCTATAAAGCGACACAAAAACACACTGTAAAGGTTGTCTCCCCTTCTGATGTTTCATCAGCTGTTTAGGTATCAGGTGGACTGTGGGGACAGAATTATATGCAACACCGGAAGTTTCGGCGTTTACTTCCTGATGTGACTGTTCAATGAGCGGGTTTGTTAGTAGAAGAAGGAATCCAACTGTTAGGTAAAGTTATCTGTCACAACACTCTTTATTAGCTTTATTTTAGCAAAGATGAGTTGATATTTACATATATTTGACATCGTGCTTGATTAGTTGAAGCTTGACTACCTCTGTATGCTAACATAGCTAACAGCTAACGCCAACATACAGTTGTCGGTTCGGGGACTTTCTGTTAGAATCTGGTAAGGTTCCTGTGTAGGTTAAGGTTCCTCCTCTTTACTTAGATCATGTATGGAATCACTAGAATTGTCTTCTTTATGTTTGGTGATGGTCACTATATTTGGAAACGTAAAATCTACTAGAATCTTTGCTCTGTTTTGCTGTTACTTTGTTAATCGAAAATGAACGTCACCCAGCAATGTTCCCTAATGATTGTAGAAGAGCTGAAGGCTCATTGGATTATTATTTTTTTTTTTTTTTTAATTTTCCTCCTTATAACCACATAGTTATAGTTACACAATAATATTTTGGAAACGTGTTTATGTATATTTCTTTTACTTTTCGTATTGATAGTATTTGTTTGGTACATATTGTACAAATTACTGTTCTAATTGTGTCTTAAATAGAGTTTTGTACTTTTTCTTGTACTTGCACGGAGTAATGTGATTGTGTGTATTACCGGACTAAGTTCCCCTGTATAACAGTCAACTGAGTATCATTGTGTTGTAAATCAAAGAAGACATTTATAGTTTGGGGTTTGGAGAACAACGATATATATCCTGGGGATCCTGAAGGGATGGATGTTACTGGTGTGATTGGTTATAATATGATACATTATTCTCTTGGTATTTAATGCAGCTTTTCTCAACATCTTTATTTATTTATTTTTTTTTATCAAATGTATTCCTCCATAGTAGCTGGGTGATATGAGTCTTGACTCCAGGTGATCAAAACAGAGGGGACTAAGTGACTCCGCAGCACTGGAGGAAGCCATGGGTGACCCGTCAGACAATCCCTGTTCATCCAAGCCAGACAGTCCTGGAGGTCTGAACCAAGGCTTTCTCCTCGATCCCACAGATGACCACTTCCCGGATCTCTGTGTCATTGTCCCAGAGACACCCAGGTAGTGTGACAGTGTTGTTAAACTGTAGGCTTGTGGACCATTTGGTGCTTAGAGTGACCAGATCACAACAAATCAAGTGTGGGAATGCACTGCAATGACAAGAGGTAGATTTTTATATCAGTCCAAGTTAAAAACTATGTATTTACAAAATAAGGATTAAAAATAGCCCTGAATCTGTTCACCTGTCATTCCAGTCATTTTCATATCTTTCTCTGAGAATAAGCATTCTAATATCACTCTTAGATGTGATTGTTGTAGAAAAGTTCATATGCTGTTATTTAATGAACTGATAAACAACCGTTGAGGTTCTCAGCTAGAGATGTAACGATATGAAAATTTCATATCACTGTTATTGTGACCAAAATGATCATGATTATCATTATTATCGTGGTATTGTTAAAATGTGCTCAAAGTGTTCAAAAAATACTTACACACACACTAAAATAATTTAATCAAGTTTTATTTTGAAAAAAGCAAAACAAATAAATAACACACACAATGTACTTTCTGTTGGCAGAAACATTAAAATATTAACATGTAAACAGCAAACATACAAATGTGCATTAAAGACGGCACCTTATGGACATAAGAGGTAACTCCACTTTGTGCAAATTGTAGATAAGAATCAAGAATACTTTTCTTTACATTTAGTGCTCAAGACTAGATCTAGTCTTACAGATTTAAGAACTGGTACAGAGAGATCACTTTCACTCTTTCATGTACCTTATCTAGAAATCAAATGTGCATATAAAAGCAACACAACCATTTAAAAAAAGAATAATGTGGCAGAAACATTATCCACATTAAACTGCACATGTGTGCCTGGAGTGCTGCTGCTTCTCCAGGAAGTGAGCAGTATCACCATGAGTTTTTCAAAGTGCAGTAATTAAACATGGTTTTAATGCTATTTAGAATTTGAAACGGTAATACTAACCAGTTTATCATTATACCAGTAATCATGAACATTCCTATACATAGCTCTACTTCTCTACATCTTGACAGTTCTTTTAATAATAGTGTCATGCACACAGATTCCTATATTCATTGTATGGTTTTGCAAGGCCAAGCAACACCTTTTATTAATGAAAGCCTTCACTATACACAATGAAATTAAATGTTCATTACACTCTGTAACAGTAGAACAAGCAACATTTTGAAGAAGCACTAACGCAAATAAATAAATGAAAAAAAATTATCTGATACATAATAAAACCGACAGAATCTGTGAATTAAATGCAAATTTTTGGTCATATCACCCATCGCCACTTATTGATTGGGTCCAGACATAGAGATTCCATAACCACTCTTAAAATTTGTCTGTTATCAGAAATATTTGACTTAGCAGTTTATTCCAGTTTTTTAATATTTTTTCTTTTCGTACAGCCCTCTTGTCGGCAAGCGCAGAAGGCTCCGTCGCATCGCAGAAGAATGTTTTAGCCCAGTAAGTCACACTGGTGTGCTTTGTCAGTTAATCTGTCGATGATTTTATTGATTACTTGTCAGAAAATTGTGAAGAATGCTGATCGGTGTTTCCCAAAGCCTAAAACGATGAACTTGCATGTCCCGTTTGATCCATAAGTATTTACACTAAGAGGACACGAGCAAAGTCAAATTACTTATTGGTTCAACTTAAGAAAATGGAACCAAAGAATTTTGAATTATTTTTCTTACAAACTTCCTCAAACTGCTGAATCATGTGACATATAATCGATTAACTGAATAAAAGTTGTAACTTGTGTGGGCTTCAATCACAGTTACTATGTACTGTGATGGTGATGTGTTCAGGGCTGACTGCGGTGTTTTTCTGTGTTCAGGCAGCAGCTAGTGGTTCGCCTGGGTGTTCACCACATTCCAGCAGCATTCAGCAAGGTTTATCACAGAAGTCCAAACGTAGAAGACTGACTGAGTCGACAGGAGAACCGAGCCATGGCTGTTTTCCGCCATCATCCGTAGAAGTCTTTCCTCTGGGCCACTGGCTGGAGCCCCCACTGTCATCCGCCTCCTGTTCATCCTCAGCTCCCTCCTCTTCCTCGTCATCCTCTTCGTCGTTGTCCTCGTCCTCCTACCTCACACCAGTGTCAGAGGAAGACGAGGTTGCTTTGAGTGTTCCAGGTTCCTCAGCAGAAGCCAGTTCTGCTGACTTTCTCTGTACGACTGCTTCACCCTCACAACCTCCGCGACCGTCCAGCTCTGACTCTTTGTCCTTCTTGACAGCAGAGGAGAGGAGATGGCTGAACGGAGAGCAAGGAAACACCTCGACAGGTGAGAAGGAAATGTCATTTCTGTGTACAAACCGAAAGAGCATACAAACTCCAAGTATCAAGACAACTGTAGATTACCTTATCAGTTTTTAATGAGGCCTTTTTCTAATAAAACCTAGTGGGGAACCTGGCCCTAGTCTTTTTTTCTCTAGTCCCAAATAATTCCTCACCTTTCACTATCGAACTAAACATCAGATGGCATGTGTTGTAATTTTCTTTTTTGTAACTTAAATCTTTATTGAGTTTTATGTAGAATTGTAATAGTAACCAAAAAGACAAAGACAAACAAGAGAGACCAAAGAACAAAAGAAACAAACAAACAAAAACAATAAAAAGAACAGACAAATAAGAGCACAAATAAGTACAAAAGAAAACACTGTGCCTGGGTAGCAGCAGTCAGTTTGTTGATTTTGTGTAAATTTATTCCATTTATTCCACTTTTTATCCAGTTGTGGTTCTTGCAGTCTTAGTCTCTGTGTTAATTTTTCCATTAGAAATATTTCTTCAATTGTAGATATCCACTGGTCCTTTAATGGAATGGTTGCCTTACCCCAGTTCCTTGTCATAGTCTTTTTTTGCAGCTATTAAGAGTGTTTTCACCAAATATTCATTCTTTTTAAGAAAGGCAGTGTCCTGAAAGTTACAAAGATATAAAAAATCAGGA
This sequence comes from Sphaeramia orbicularis, assembly GCF_902148855.1. Taxonomy (NCBI): domain Eukaryota; kingdom Metazoa; phylum Chordata; class Actinopteri; order Kurtiformes; family Apogonidae; genus Sphaeramia; species Sphaeramia orbicularis. The sequence continues at coordinate 38,897,831 of NC_043962.1, read as the reverse complement.
ATCAGTGGAATTGAATAACCCAATACATGGTACAGTACGTCCCCAGTCATCTTCCAAAGCACAGTAATATATGGACATTTCCAAAATATATGTGAATGGTTTACATCAACTTCACCATATTCACACCAACACCTTTGGTGCATCTGCAGCTGTTTGCTTTTTAATTTTGGAGTCATAAAAAACCTTACAAGATTCCTCCAGGCAAATTCCCTTCACGATCGACAGCAGGTGGTTGTTTGATGAATCTTCCACATATTTAACTAATCTTCATCACAAATACTAATATTAAATTCTTTGTGTTGTTGTTTTCTATCTTAAGTGAACAGTGTTGTGTTCTATCTTCGATGAATGGAGAATCTTTAAGTCGAAGAGCTAAAAGGTTCCCTTAGAACCTTGCTTGTCTGTTTCAACCACAGTATAATGACCTGCAAAAGTTAGATGATCTAGTTGTGCGAAAAAGCAGAGGTAGTTTTTACACATCACTTTTTTCCACATGAAGTGTGGTCTTTGTGCCACATGCATCCTTCTTGTTGTAGTACCATGGTAACATGTCTGAGCAAAATGAAAAGCTATACACAGTTCCAGGTTTTTAAAAAATGGTCCATTTTCCAGACCTTGAAAAGTCTGGAATTTTGTCTAAAAGGCTTATTTAAGTATGGAAAAAAGTTTTTCTCATAGTGGAATTTTACAGTATGCTCAAAGGCACATAACCTTGTAAAATAGGAAATACATGAGGAAAGCATATAAAAAAATGTTAAAAAAAACCTGATGTGATTTTGCTAACCAGTCAGTACTGGAATGCAATCAAAGCTCATGTAGCCTATGTGTTCAACTGGAGGAGGTTGTCATTCATCATGTGTCTGAATCTGGAAAGTCAACATTACACTTGTGGGAAGCAAACTACCACACACTCCATGAGAAAACGTGATATTCATCCATCTATACATTCATGCTTTTATACTTCTGACTGTGCTCTACTGAAACTTGTTTGTGTGATATCCATACACTTTTGTGATTTTCATATATTTTGAAAACATTTGTCAATAAAACACAATTTACGGTGAATTATTCATACATTATTCATATGTTTATTAAAATTAATTTTTCTACGAAACACAACAGATACAATCTCAACCAAGAAAATAGGCACACAAATATGAAAGTACATGAAGTCAAGGTCTTTGGGGTTTTGAAAAAGTCTGGATTTTTTTATTTGGATAAAGAGCAAGCACTCTGATTTCAGTGGACATAGACCGAGTTTCACAAGACATTACTAGTTGTTGGGGAGAGTTCCTGGTGATAGAAAAATGCATAGATGATCTATGCAGGTAACCTTGGCCACAAGATAGGGTGATGAAATTAATCAGATAAAGGGATTGAGTTTGGCTGACACATGCAGAATCCAGAGGTTAAATATAACCACAATGGAATTTTACAAAACAAGACTCAGTAGCTGACAAACAATATTTTGTTATCTTTTTCTACCCGAAGAACTGAATGAAATCAGAACCCAAGTTAGTAGTTTACTCAGTGTCTTTGATTAGTCAACAGTTTTCAATTCCATTGAATTTTGAGGTTTTCTGTTTTGGACACATCTGATATGAAGCCCATTTTGGTTCAAATCCATTAGTTTGATCCATACACTTTCGACTCCACTTTTCACATTTTAACCCATGTGTAACCCATCTTCTTTGTGATTAATGATGGGTGGATGTCACTGTTAATGGGGCATTACCATGACAACTAACGTCATCATACCTGTAACTAGAAAGCCCAGAACTGACAAAACAAATATTGGTTTCAACAGGGCCTTTCACATTTTAGCAGTAATTACTGGGGAGAAATAGGGGGTATTTATTTGGTTCCAGTTAGAGTTTGAACTCTCAGGTTCTGATTGATTGTTAATTTTGCAGAAGAACTGGAGCAGATTGTCATCAGTGATGATGAGGAGGCCATGGTTCGTACAGCACAGATGGAGGAAGATGAGGCGTTTGCCCGAAGCCTGCAGGTAAAAACAATCAGGCTCAGATGCAAAAGACTGATGTTTGTGTTAAACACTCATGGTGTTTTTTTTGTGTCACAGGCCCAGTTTGACAGAGAGGAGTCACATTGTCACCAGCATCACCATCATCACCATCATCATCTTCATCATCACCTGCAGAGCCAGCACAGCGTGAGGCCACCTTTCATGATGGAACAGTTTTAAGATGAGATTTAAAGACAAAACAATCACAACAAACTTGGGTTGAAAAAAAAAACTGTAAAATATTTACCCAAACCGAGTTTCTTATTGTAACAGACACTAATCAAATAACAAAGGCTTCCTAAATCCAGTCCCTCGACTGAAGGTCCATGTAAGACCATACATGTAACATTTTCACACAAAAAAATCCTACTTTAGAAGGCGAGGCAAATTTATTTGTATTGCACAATTCATACACAGGGCAATTCACAGCGCTTTACAAAAATGGAAAAGAGACAAGTTAAAAACACACAATTAAAACATAATCGATAAAACATAAATAATAATCAATTAAACTAAAATACTTTCAAATCTTATTATCTAGATTTACTTGTAAATAATTGGGGTACATTTTGAAAAACGTGTCTTAAACCTGTCGTAGTTTGTCTTAGTTTGTGATCCTGTAGACTTTATACACTGGAGTCAGACATAAATACTAATAATGAAACTGGAGTCCTGTAAACTGAAAGAGTTTGAGGTAGCTTTGTGTTTTCTGCAGTATAATCCATACATGGAGTCCAGCTGGATGCCTCAGTTGCTGGCTGCTGTTTCTCCTCTGGCTGGCTTTGAAGAGGGTAAGGCCAAAAGCAACATTATTGTGTTTGTGACTCTATTTGAGCTCCTTGTTCCTAATGGTGTCATTACATTGAATTTGCCCCTGCAGGATGTCTAATAGTGCAAGTTAAACCAATCTGATCATATTCCACTTATATTCATTCTGTTGCGTTTACACCTGCTTGAACCAGGTGTGTCTTATGTTGTTGTCTGGTATTATGATGGTTATTATGATGGTATTATAGATGTATCATGGTGTCTTATGAAGGTTTAAGGAGACTTAGGTGCTATGATGACTTTTTTGTTGGTTGACTTAAAACAATGAATATAATAAATACAATTTTGGATCTGTTGTTTTAATTATCTACTACGTGGTGCAAAAAATCTTGAAAAACATCTGCTCAGTGATAGAAATAGATTTAAATTTTATAAAAATTCATTATTATTAGCTTACCGGCCAAGAGGCCGTAAGCTATTGTTGTCTTGCAGTGTCCAGCAGCGTCTGTCATCGGTCGTCCGTTACAAAACTTTCAATCGTCTTCTTCTCCGAAACTACAATTCCGATTGACTTCAAACTTGGTATACAGCTTCTTTATGATGATGTCAACAAAAGTTAGTGAAATTATTTGGATCTGGATCTGATTCTGGATTTGGTGCGACTTTGAAAAATTTCCCCATTATAAGAGATAGGAAATGGATCAATGCAATAACTCAGTAAATATAAATGATATCAAGTGTAAATTTCTACAGTCCAGCCCTGATGGAGAGATGACCAAAACATAATGTCCACATGCTGATCAGGATCTTCAGAATCCGGGAACTTATGGAAAATTTAACATGGGCTCTTATGGGGAAAAATTTCAGTTGTCTTCTTCTCTGAAACTACATTTCTGATTGACTTCAAACTTGGTATACAACTTCTGTATGATGATGTAACACAAGGTATTGAAATTATTTTGATCCGGATCTGATTCTGGATTTTGTGCGACTTTGAAAAATTTTCCCATTATAACAGATAGGAAGTGGATTGATTCAATAAATCAGTAAGTATCAATGATATCAAGTTGGAATTTGAATTTTTTACAGATCTGATTGGAATATGACCAAAACATGGGCTATTTCTGTAATATAATAAATACACATAACTGGGTGATAATAAATGGCATCTGGATACATTTCCCAAAGCTTTTAATTTGGCCGGTAAGCTACAGGGCCATTGGTCCTATTTTTTTTATAATTCTTTTGGGCTTTTTTGTTCAAAAAATTACTTTGAACACTTGCATTCAAAGCAGATATACACTCACTGTGGATGATTTTCTCTTGGTCTATAATGGTTAGCATGTCTATTGATTTAGGTTATTGCTGTTAAAACAACTTCAAATAGATTTTTGTTTCCACAGGTCTGCTCGGGCAAAACAGACGACGTGGACGGAGGAGGAGGAGGAACGCCCAGCTGGACCTTTCAGATGATCCTCAGGGAAATGACTACGAAGTGAGGATGAGGAGAATAGGCAAACCCTGATGTTTATTGTACTCAAACTACAAAACTACTTCCATACCTACCCAGCTGGTTTATCTGCTTGTTTCCAGGCTCTTCTTGAGTTCGAGGAGCGTCAAGGTGCTGTTGTGTCTAAAAAACTGAGTCGGAGGGAAATCCAGAGGTTTCCAACAAAAATCTTCAAGTCAACAAGTGGTGCAGGAAACACTCAGTAAGTCCGACAGCTGCTATGAACCAGGGCCTGTATTATCAACCAAGGGCTTTGTCGGTATGTTGAGGTGTAAACCTGGGTTCTAAATTGCTACGGTAACTTACACCGCACACCCAACAATTTACATTTAACACCACCAAGGTTGAAGCATTTAGAATAATACTCACATTGTTTTAAATACCATTAGAATGCTGCTTTGGCTGCAGCAGCTGTGTTCCTTTTTACCTCATTGTATTTCGCAATTCCTCAAATTTGTTAAGGATTGTAGTTTGTTGTTCTTATGGGGAAAAAAATGAAGCTCTAGACATTTCCATATTTGAATGGTCACCTAGTGTCAACTTCACCCCTTTGAGTGATTGCAGTTCTTAAGACTTTGTTATAACAAAAAGACATCCCAGATCTGTCGAATTTCGAAGCCCTGACCTATGAACTGCAACCAGGTTATTTTTTATTTACACAATCACGTTATTCTGTGGAGTTCAGACAGTGTTTGATTAACCCTATTTTTGCCTCTGTAACTTCACTGTGAAGCAATACATTAGAGCAGGGGTTCTCGAACTTTTTCACACCAAGGAGCACTTTATCATAAAAAAAAAAAAAAAAATTCACAAACCACCTAACCAGCCGGTCAGTTTCCTACACCCACCCTAAACAAAAAAACCTTTTTTAAACAACCTATATTACAATATTATTCTATTAGTGTTTTACAAATTAAGTCTGCAGTAGATTACAAATGGTGCTAACAGCTCGAGGCTAACAGAATGTCTTTGCACCTTGTTGCTAACATTGGTTGTAGTTTCTCCAGCTTTTCTCTTCACTCACTGATCCATTGTTGTATTTTAGAATTGTTCAAGTCACTTTGTTTCATTTCACTCTTCATTTCTGATTACTTAGCTATTGTACTTCATTTCCACCACAATTCACAAGTCTGAGAGGTCTTTGATATGACAATAGGTAACCTACCTGTATAGAGACAGTGATGCAAAACGTGGGTTTTCACATACTAATTCAATAAAAGTTGACTCTTAGGCTTATTTAGGCTCCATTTGATTCACTTTTCATTTAGAAAACTATTATCTGTACTTGTAAATTTGCTTTGGAAGTCAGATGAGGGGGATTTGAGAAACACTGATATAAATTTGACTTATGACATCCTCAGTGGTCTGCGGACCACACTCCGAGTATTACTGCATTAGAGGGATCAAACCTGGGGGTACATTTGACCCCAGCTGTGTGATTCTAGAAGGATCTCTGAATTGTCCCCAGTCGTTTCTTTGCATGGTACCTAACTTTTGCATGAATGTGTAGCATATGCTAATCTTATCCTCCTCTGATTGACTGGCAGGTGTCAGATCTGTTTCTGTGACTACACCAATGGGGAGAAACTGAGGATGTTGCCCTGTTTCCATGACTATCATGTCCAGTGTATTGACCGATGGTTGAAGGTAAGAGTCCACAAAACGGTATCAGTGTCTCTGTTGATTAGTGTGTGTCCACTAACACAACCATAGCTCTAATAAAAACGTCTAGTGTTTAAGTATGAGTATCTAATTGGAGAAACATATTCACATTGATTGTACTGTATTACCACAAAGAAAATGCTAGTATTTTGGATTTTTGTCGAGCAAGAAACATCTCCAGATGAAACACTGAAATCCATTCAGTGATTTAGACATTTTTTCACATCAGACAAAAATGAAAACTTAAAATAAATGTCCAGTGCGTAACATTCAGGGATGCTCTAACTGCAGAAATGGAATATTTATAATTATGTGCTCAGTAGGGTTTAATAAGATGGTTGTGTTCAGTCTGAAATTACACCACTAGATGTCATTAAATTTCACAAACAGAATCTTAAAAACACCACTCGCAGATCGGCCTGAACCTCATTGCAATGAGAGTATTTTTATGTGAAGTAATCCAAATGTCAAATTTGTGATGTTTCCTGGACAGGATAACGCCACCTGCCCGATCTGCAGAGCTAATCTGGCCGATGGTGACTCGCTACAGCCTCATCACCTCTGACCTCTGACCTCTGCACATCCCTCATGGCGAGATGGCCTTTTGTTACACTGTTTTCTAGTGGAACTTGACGGGTTTGTGATACATTTAGCCAGTATCTACACTTCAGTCTTACTTGGACTTTTATAAAGGACAATTTCACAGTTTATTACTTTTATTTAATTGATTTTCATCAACAATAAAACCTGGAAGATGTTGCTGCTGTTTTTGTTTGCGTCTTAGGAGATGATGGGCATTCCTGTCTGGCATTTTATTTGACTGAAATACAATTTTTGTCCTACATTTTGTTGGTTTCTTCTTTTTAAGGCATTGCAGGTGGTTATTGACTGTAGTTAAGGAATAATTAACCTCTGAACTGTTCTGACGTTTGCATACAGCTGGTTTGACACACTCGCTGTCAGAGTCTCTGAAGGATGATTAGTCCACTCCTGTCAGTCCTCGTAGTAGCGTTTCTTCATGGCTCTGTATTTCCTCAGGTAGTACAGCGCTTCCAGCTCTCTGGCCACATACTCCCCTCTGGCAATCATCTCCTTGATTTTCTCTGGGTCCTCGACTGACTTGTTCTTGGCAAACGCTGCTCTCAGCCGATCTCTGAAGTAGTCGCCACCTTTAGGATACTCACGGCCAAGGTAGAGGAGCTATAGAGTCACATGGAGGAACAGCACAAGTGTTAAGCATTTACTGAAGATTAATTTCCATATTTTTAAATCTGATCTGCTTTTGTGTGCACTGGTGACTTGAATGATTTTTTTCACATGGTGATCATGTATTATGATAAATACTTAGAATTATGTTACTTGTATAGAAAATTAACTGGAAAAACAGGCAGGTAAAGGCATATAAAAGAAATAAAACTTAAGACAAAGATTAAAAATACTAGTGATAAAACATAAAAGCAATAGATACATTAAAACTTAGAAACCTACAGGACAAAGATAGTATTTGCTGTAAAACAAAATTAACAATGACAGTTTTTCAAGAGTCCATAAACTGTGATGAAGATTTAAAATGAAGAATGAACAGTTACATGTGACTACCTCAGAAACAATCACAACATCTATGAATGAGAACATGACACTCACGTTCTTGTAGAGTCGAACCACTTCAGCCCTCAGCGGGTTTGCCATCATCCCAGAGGGGCAGTCAGAGCTGAAAACCCAAAGAGGTGGACACACATGACATTTTACACACATACATTTTATCGACAATACGTTTGACCCGAAGGACAAGTTTCCAAGCTGTCATTTAATGTTACTCACTATTATGTCTGTTCACTGTTACTTTACTTTAATGAACCTGCTGTGATTTTGTATATATTTAGTAAATATGTCAACTATAATGTAGTTAGGAAATGTTAGAAGTTGAAGATGTAAGTATATGTCTACTTTTTCTTTTATTACAGTCAGGAATCTTGGCACTAGTACTAACATCACACTGCCCTTGAGAGATTAAATCTTAACAAAAACTTAAAATACAGCTGTTGAACCATGAGTAAACCAAAAAGGTGAAGAGGTCATGTCATAAAGAGCCTATCTCTAAAATTATTTAACACAGCCGCAGATAAGAAATGATGGGCAAAGTGTGGAAAATTTGAATTAAAAAAACAAACTGATACTAAAATCGACTTAAGATGGTGAACGACAAATTTCAAGTTGTGGCTTTCACTCAAGGCAACATTTACTATATACTATTTAATATTTCTGTTTACATCTGCTCTACTCATTTCAGAGGCAAATATAACTTTGAGTTCACTACATTTGTCTGACATCTTTTTAACCATTCCAATTTCCAGATTTCATCCCCTTACTGCCCAATGAAAACCACATATCTTAGACCCTTTCATGCATAGTGGTCACTACAGTGGACAGCTATTCTATAGCTGTTCTCTTATATTCATGGGTTTTGTTTTAGTTGCATATCAACCAACACAGTGGACACTTATGCACCATCCCATAGACCAGTGGTTCTCAAACTTTTTTTGTCGGGCCCCCCTTTGGACCACGAAAAATCTCCAAGCCCCCATCAACCCCAACAACATTGTACCTGTGGTGCAATTATAACTTTTATTGAAAGAAACATCAATATTGTTAGAATACTTTTTGCTTTTCTTTGAATAATTTGTTGTGCAAATTAAAAATAACTTAGATTTTTGACTGAACAATATAAATGACCTCAACAAAACTGCTCCCTGAGACATTATTTTTCCAATTAAAAATAGGAAATGTGTAATTATCTTACAACTATGACAATAAGGTAAATTTTTTTGTAGAAGAATAAACAAATTTTGGTAACAAAGATGAACATTTTAACAATATCAGTGGCTGCAATGAGCCTGTTTCCGCTGCACATCTCAGAACATTAAAGTGCAATCTGTACAAACTGTGCAAAACCACAAACATTGCACAGTTTTCTTTTCCAGTCCAATCCTTTTCCATTGTCCAAACCTAAACTCTTTGTCTAGTCTAGTGACAGGTCACCATGGCAGTAGATTTGTTTGTTATATGTCCCTAAAATGAGTCCAGGGTGCTCCAACGCTAAAACATTAGTTCCACCTGATATATGTTCTAACCTGAAGAAAAAAAACAAAACACCTAGGAATGATCCCATGCCCCCCTTGGAAAGCCTTCGCGCCCCCCCTCCGGGGGGACCCGCCCCACAGTTTGAGAAACACTGCCATAGACTGACATTCATACCATTACTGTAACTTTATGTTCTTGATAAACCTGATCTTGAATGAATGAATGGTTTATTATGGTTTGCACAGTAATCACCACACACAGTACAATAACCACAATAAACACAAAAACCAAAAAAGGAATAAGCTAGAAGCAGAAGCTTATCTTTAGCCCATCCTTCTCACCTGACACACCACTTATATTAAATTAAATGTGTACATCATTGAGCATTGTCATTATAACAAAGGAATTAATAACAAAACACATCTACCATCTCCACTTAATATTCCTGAATGATCTTATACTTAAGGCATTTTTTAAACTTTATCACTCACTTTATGACTGAGTGTAAATCAATTGCTAATTGTTATTAAACTGTAATTAACAGATTTCTTAAACAAAACGGTTTTTTTTTATTACACACACACACACACACACACACACATATATATATATATATATATATATATATATATATCCATGAAGTGAGTAAGAACTAGTATTAAGAGTATGATAAAATGTGAGAAAACATGAGATTAGCTACATCAGAACTGTTTTTGTTTTATAGTTTTCATACAGTATATCACTGATATTGCGTTTTAAATGCATGTTTCTTTGCTTCAAAAATTAAACATATCATGTCCAAATGAGTGGAAATTTTTGTAACTCCATGAAAAATAGGTTCATTAAAAAAAGAAAGTTTAATCTCATTGTTTTTTTCATGCTTACATAGGAATAAAAAAAAAAACGCAGGAAAAAAAATCTTGACTAAGGTTTTCATAATTCATTCATGAAAGGGTTAAATGTGTTAATGTTTAATATTTGTAACAGACGTCGGTGTTCCTTCATGTATCCATAAAAATCATATAGTTGCATAATAGTAAAACGCTGACAAGCATCATTTTAAGACACAACGAATTAAAAGACTTTTTGCATGCTTTACGTAACCTTTTGTATGCAATTCTTTTAACTCGTCGAGTATTTTGTGTGTTTTTACTAGTGTTCAAGCAGCACACACGACATCGAAATAGAAGACAACTCGTAACATTGACTTTACAGGAGAACGCTAACATATGCTAGCTTAAACTAACTTCATCACAGTTTACTTTCGACGGTGAGCGGAGAGTACTTATTACCGATGTGATCTAAACACACATTCCAGTTAAAGAACATGACATTTGTGTTGGAGTTCATATCTGGACTAACCTGGGCTTCCTACCTGCTGGATGACCTTTGAACTCTGGCACAAAGAGCAGTCAGGTCAACTGCGCTGACACAGCTTCGTTAGCCAACTTCCTTTTTTTTGGTTAGTTTATTGTCCTGGTTTGTCTAAAACTCTGCAGTACCGTCCACTCTTTGTTGACTAGTTGGCGTTGGTAAACTCAGACAGACTCGACGTTATCAGCTGACCAGTAAACAACCAAAGAGTGCACTGACCTCAAGATAATGACCTCCGACAAACATTCTTACGCACTATTCTTCGCACATGCGCATAAAAGCTTCAAATTTCAACATCAAAATACATACATTTTCCCCACATCTGGGGCAGTCTTTTAAAGTATTATATTTGTCCTAAACATCTGTGCAAGAAGTATCTCTTGTTCCCCAATAATTTCGGTTTTTCTCCTGTTTGTGGTGGGTCCATTTCCACTGAAGTCAAGTGGGCCACACTTCAAAAATATATGCGCGTCTGCTTTAAACATTACGGCACAGGTGTCAAACATGCGGCCCGGGAGCCAAAACCGGCCCGCCAAAGGTTCCAATCCGGCCAGCGGGATGAATTTGCAAAGTGCAAGTTAGGGCATTGAACTCAAAAATAATATCATAATAACCTATAAATAATGACAACACCAATTTTTTCCTCTTTAATTTAGTGCAAAATACATTAAATTATGAAAATATTTACATTAACAAACTATCCTTTAACACTAAAATGTGAATAACCTGAACAAATATAAACAACATGAAATGTCTAAAGAAAATTAAGTGCAATTTTAACAATATTCTGCCTGTTACTAAATGTTTTGTGCCTTTGTAGATCTGATCTGTAACGCACATGTATAAATGATACATTGAGGCATAATATTGATAAAACTGTACTTATATTTCTTTTAAAAATTAATTTTTTTCATGTTATTCACATCCTTTTGTTTGGATGGTTTGTAACTGTAAATGTTGGCATAACTGAATGTTATTTTTTGCACCAAAACAGTTTGGAGTTCTCATTATTTATTGGCTATCATACTACTATTTTACTGGTTCAGCCCACTTCAGAAAAAATTGGGCTGAATGTTGCCCCCGGAAAAAAATGAGTTTGACACCCCTGCATTACAGTAATGAAAAAATTGATTGATAATAGAGACTAGGTGAAAAAAAAAGAGGTCACAGAATAATTCCAATGGATTATTGTGCAGAGTGATGGATACTATGTGTGGTGCATTTTCAAGAAAATGTACTGTCAGAATTATTTATAATTTAAAGGTAAATTCATTGGAATAATCAATATTAATCAGCAAGTTTTCTAAACTTTAAACCGTATAAAATCATTTCCTTAAGAGGTCACAGAATAATTCCAATGGATTATTGTTCAGAGTGATGGATACTATGAGTCTGATGCATTTTCAAGAAAATTTACTGTCAAAATTATTAATGATTTAAAGGCAAAGTCCATGAAATAATCAATAAAATCAGAGCTGGGATCCAACCATAATGTTCTTGCTGTGAGGGGACACTTCTGACCCCTGCACTATCATACCACCCTGCTTACATCATTTATACATACTCAATTTTTAATTACTCGTTTTCATTTGCAAATAGAAAACAACATAACTATACAGTTGACATTATGCATGTATGCATTCATGCAACACAACATTGTACACACTTGTATATTTTCTTCACTAAGTCGCCATCACGTTGATGATTTCTCAAACATGAAAGATAGGGTTTGTTCTGTGATATATATAAAAACTTATCTGCTTTTCATCCTGCAAAACATCATACAGTCGGGGAAAAAAGTTTTTGGACACCCCATGCATTTGTGAAATATTGATTTAAGAATCACTCTTTAAATCATTTAACTCTACCAAGTATTGTTCTATTCTCCAAACTCACATGCTCCCTTCTGCACATGCTGTTCCATCAAGGTCAAAACTAGATGTTTCAGCACGATAATGAAACACATCCAGGACATGATGCATGGAAATTGTCAAGAATTTAGTTATTTTGTCTCGGTAATAAACAAAAAAAAAAAGCATTTGTCTGTCTGCCTCATTCAGCCACACCTTTTGAAAAACAAAAAAGATTTTTCCACAAAGTAATATTTGAGATATGCTTACATTCCCATGCAAATTTAAGGGATGATCTTAAATACGCTTGAAACAATTCAAATACTAATATACACAAACACATTCCTTGTTTTATTTTAACAGTTGTCTTTTTTATTATTTATAGACAGTTTCTCTCATGACATGACATGATACAGGCAGACACAAAACTATTACCATTTGCTACTCTTAAGCTGGTGATAAGGTAATAAATTGTCCCTCTCAAAGTGCAAACTATTGTGCTACAATGTCAGACTCAGAAGTATTAGATATTTCAAACAACTTTACTTGATTGGACATTTCATTACATAATTCAGAAATTCACCAGCTTTCAGTCCACATCTAAAAATGCACACACATCAACTTTACTTTCCTCACACGTTTATGATGTTATCCTCAGTATTGGAGGCACTATTGGTGTTGGAAGAACCACCGGAGAGGCAGAGATATAAATGGAAAAGAAGAATCCAGCTCTCTTCGAAGGGCTCAGCAGAGTTCCCAGTTTTACCTTTGGTTATTGTTGGGATGGACGGTCACAAAAGACACACTCCATCCCTGCCCTTTATCTGAACCGTCTTTAACCCAAACATAACCTTGCCTTGACGGAGAGACAGTTTGTTCAGAAGAAGGCACTGCCTGAGAGGCTAAACTCAGGGCATCTGCACACTGCTCCTCGGCAGACCTGAGCAGGTCAGTAGTTGGTCCTTAGCTTGCGGTTCTCCTCCCTCAGCCTCTGGACCTCCTCCACCAGAGACTCATTCACAGAGTAGTTCTCTATCAGACTGTGAATCTCATTCTGAAACACATCAGACAATATGACATCAGTTAGTTTAGGTACTAAAAACCAAAGAATTTATAAGCAAAGAGGGAAAACTGGTACTTTTTGGCTGACTCCCAATTCACCCCTTGGCCCTCCCCCTTACCCCTACCCCTCCATTTTGTGCATACACGGGAAGGGGTAGTGTTGTCCCGATTCTCAATTACATGGAGGGGAAGGGCTAAGGCAGACGGTTGTATAGCCCTCAAAACACTACAAAGGACCACACTACAAATGGAGGGGTAGGAGAAATTTCCCATAATTCTGTTTGAATCATTGGCAAGATGGAGGTAAATGCAACAAAAAAAAGTGCAGCAGTGTGATAAAAGAAACACAAATATACGTATTTTCCTCATAAACAACTTAATCATTTGATCGTCTGTTTAATGCTGTTTCAATGTGTTATAGACCATATTTCTGCAGTGTATAGTTGATCGCCACAAAAAGATGACCAAAGTCCATGCAACAAAGATGGTTACAGCTACTGATGGCATGGGGAATACTTTCGGAAACAACGTTTTCACATCTGTTTAGCGGCATCGATGACTGCTAATGACGTAACAGGTCAAAAGGGTTGTTCCATTTCATAGGAGAATGTTTCAACCCCTAACCCTTGCAGCTCCGTTTCAAGGGGTAGGGGTAAAGGGGAGGGCAAAGGGGTAAATTGGGATTGGGCCTTTGATGACACATTTCAGTCAAAAACATCTACAGACCCATAGCTCTCTACTGATGTTAACTTTGAACAAAATTTAGGATTCTGAATGACGTTCTCTTTAATGCACCACAGAGAGATGACTGAAGTTTCCAACATTAAATTAACATTAAGAACTGACGGTGTGCTTCACTGTTTAAATGACTAAAAAGAGCACCCTCACACTGACAAACATTTAACATAAAAATTCAGAATAAACCTGTAAAGTTTTAGGTTTGTGTTGGTTCATACCAGCTGGATGCAAAACTGTCGGACCATCTCGACCTGGAGATTGAGGATGTCTTTATGACAGGCATCCCTGAAGAAAAGATCAGATATAGACAAGATGATATGTTAAACACAGATACATACCAACACTTTCTCCTTAAGTCATTTCATTTGTATCATCCTATTAGGGGATAAACATTTGGTTCAAAGGTTAGGAACAGACCTAAAATCCTCTAGTGTTTCATGAATCATGTTCTGGATGAAGTGCATCTGCAGGGAAGTGAAAGGAGCAGCTCCACTCTGTCCCACCACCTCTGCGATGTTCTGGGTGAGGGAAGAGGAAACAGCAGCTGACAGAGTAGGACCTGAAGACACAGAGGGCCAATTTAAAAACAGGGCATCAGAACTGACCAGTTACAACTTTAAAGTTATACCATATGATGTGGCATTTTTACACTTTTCTTTTGTCATTTTAAAATGCTCCTAATAAGCGTGTGTCAAACTAAAATGTAAAAGAAATCCACCAGGTTGTGAAACTCAGAAATGTTTCATTCTCATATATTTCTGATAAAAGTCTGACCAATCATTTTATTCGGTCCGAATAAAATAATTGGCGGAGCCTGGCTGAGCCTCCTGTCAGTCACCCGCCACTGCAGTCCCGCATCCGATACTGGTACCTCTGAATCTGACATGTCACTCGCGCTGCTTCTCCTGTCACTGACCGCAGTGTCTTGTCTAGGGCTGTGAATGGATGGGACTCAAATGCCCGGTTTTGAAGGGAAAACATGGATTTATTAACAGAAACAACAACCAAGGGGAACAAACAGAATAACCCGACTGCAGCAGTCAGAGTCCAGTGAATGAAGGATGGAGATAAAAGTCCAGGAGTCTCCACAGACAGGTCTGCACAAAGCTACATTTTTACGACAGCGGGACTCTGCATACATGTGCTGGGTGTCACACAGTGTAGGATTATGTAGAATGATAAGTGCATGGACTATGATACCTCAAATGTCCATGGACAGTGGTGGAGTCCACGTGCTCATGGTAGAGCCCACTCCGCCCAGGTGATGAGGTGCAGTGAAGACAATGACCCAGCGCTGCACAGACCAGACCCTTAAATACGGGGCCTCCTAATGAAACAGGAGCCGCTGCTGTGCAGCAGGTGGATGATGTGTCTGATTGCTGAGGGAGGGGTCCGCGGCCACACCGAAGCGGACCAGACCTCCGCCTCCACCTCCACTGTGCACATCAGGTGAGAGGAGGGGAGCGTCAAAACTCAGGTGGGGGGAAGTGGGCAGGGCTTTGGAGGGAGGCGGGTTGTTCATGTTCAAATTTTTGCTAAGTGCTGTGAGACATGCCACATCTGTAGGTATAGCTTTAAGTAGTATAGTATAGTACTTTAAATGTTCACCCCATCCCTTCAAGTAAGTTGTGTTGTAGGCTGTGTTGCTGCTCACTCTACCTGCAGTAGGAGCTGTGCTGGTGGACGGGGTTGCATGGACAGGGGAGTCGTAGCTGAGCTGTGTCTGAATGCCATCAGCTCTTCTGAGACTGGGCTCTGGTGTGAAGAAGGGTGGTGCTGGCTGGCTGGAGTGAATGGTCTGTTGGGATGAGGTGGGGGTGGTTTTCCCCTCCCCCTCCAGGCTTGAACTGCTGCCTTTGTGAGGCTATTAAAAAAACCCAAAGATTTTAGCAACAATTAGAAGCAGAAATGTATGAAACGAAACAAAAGAATGGAAGAACAGGAGTGAAAAATATTTTATTAAATGAAATAAAAATGATAACTGAGACTATTATGTGTTTACAAAACTAACACAATAAACATAGAGAAATGGCTTTAGTTTTCATTCTTCCTAATTCATTTAACACCTTACGCATCTGTGTGACCTATCCATGCCTGGCTTTGATCTGGCAAAAGTTGAAAATTTTAAATTCCCATTTGGAATTACATTGAACATGACTGTGCATGCCTTACAGCTTTTATTTGACATACATATTTTTAATTTAACACCTAAAAATACCCCTAAACTAAAACTAATTTGAACTAAAACAAAAAGTCAAAATGACGTAAAAATATAAAGTGATAGAAAACACAAAACTTGTAAACTTACAGCAAAAGCAACATGTGTCGAATACTTCATGTGAAAGTACTGTACCTTTCTGGTGTCACATGGCTCAGCTGCAGAAGCAGAGACACTCTCCTCTTCTTTGATTGGCAGAGGTGACATGAAGGCAGACAGTGGGTTGTAGCGTCCTCCAGAGGCTACCAGAGGCGTTCCCATAGATGTTCCTAGTGGAGTTCCCAGTGGAGTCTTGCGATGTGAGTTGGAACCTGAATGAGGGTCTAAAGCAAAAGATTCCAGTCCTCATAAAAATTATAATATGCCAACTTTGTGGAAAATAGCCCTAGAACCCCAGGCCCTAGAACAGCGCTTTACATATCTGCAGAAATTAGATAAACTTCAATCCAGTACATTAGACAAATTTCACCCAGCACTATAAACAAGTTGAATGACCAGAGTGAATGAAATCTCACCTTCTCGGACGGGGGAGAAGATGTCCAGACTGGCTCGACCTGTCAGCTGCTTACCCTCTCCTTCTCTGGACATCATCTCCAAATTAGTGACTATTGAAAGACATCATTACGGTTAGCTCAGAAATAGAAACATTACCAAATCAGGCTGTATTGAGCTGAGAAGTGATCTGCTGCTATACCATGAGTTCTTCCAGTCGGTGTATCTGCAGCCAAACCCTGGGAGTCTGGACCAAAAATTGTGAAAAGAAAAAAAATATGAGTTTGAATAAAAACTTCACAACAAATAAGAAAATTATTTTAAAGTGTACTTGACGTTCTCAAACATTTTATAGACTGTGTCCAATGACAGAGAGAGAGACCAAGTGTGTCTAAATGCATGGACCAGTAATGAGACTGCAACCTTCGCCCACTGTTCACTGAGGCTGTGATAAACCAAAGCCTGGTTTGGGAGGCTAAATTGATTAAATCCTATATCTAATTAGCAAAGTTTTAAACCGTGTTGATGAAGAACCAACACTTCATATTCACATAACAGCAGTGGACAGTTAAAATTTGCAGCACGTATACAGTACACTTCTCTGTGTTGCTGGGAAATGTAATGCAGGTCACACCTTCCCTCGCAGGAGAGAAGATATCTAGACTGTTTCGTCCGATGCTGCTGAACTTCTCCACAACAGGAGGCTGCTCTGTTCCCTGATGTCCTTCAGCCTCTCGAGACATCACCTCCACACCTCCACCTGCTACTGAACACAAAGTTAATGTTTACTCGAGTAAATACCATGACCACATTGCTGTTTGGTGAACTGGGGCCATATTCTGCATGGATGATAGTTGATTTCATTCAAGTATAATACAATGCAATGATAATGTGAGATAAACTGACCTGCACTTGTCATCTCTCGTTGGGGGGAGGAGCCTATATTGCGGGAGGGGTCTGGCTGGTTGCTTGACAATTTAGTAGATGATCTTTTACTAGTGGCAATTTTGGTAGGGCCCAGTCTACTGGACTGTAGGGAGAGAAAGAATGTGGTGGATGTGACAAATAGCTTTTAACAGGGTATCTGCACATTTTTTAAAGTAGAGAGGAAACATTTACTGATGATTGTCTGGATGTTGTCATTTGAAGTGGTGTAAACTTGAATGTAAAAACTACAGCCCTCTTCAATCTAGATGCTGTTTAATGCAGATAATTGGTAACAGTCTATTTACACCAGACGTATAGGTACAAAATTCACACATTATTTACAATAACTTTTGCAGCTGCCCATGATATCACAATGCAGTAAAATCATTTCCCTTCAATGCACAAATGTTGAAGAAAATATGGACATTGGAAATGCATTCCTCTCCACTTAATGTTTATTTGGTGGCTCATTCAACAAGCAAAGGTTGTACTGAAAGGATATCTTTATGATCATAAATAATAATTCATTTGTTTGGTCTTTTGGTACCTTGTGTTTGTTGGCGTTACTCTGGAAGCGCAGGCTGGTGACAGAGGTTTTGTGTGCCACAGTCACCCTGGTGGGGGCGCTAGAGTTCCTCAGGTCATACTGGTAGATCTTTCCTTGTGTGGATCCAACCACCAGACCAGTACCATCCATAGTAAAATCCACAGACGTCAGCGGACTCTCCACTCGGATGGACCGCACAACACTACGGACACAGTTACAGTGTATAACTTAAACAGCACAGTATATAACATAGACAAACTAAGTTATAAAGTTAGCGGCAGAAATTTTATACACCAGCAACACGTTGTTCTAATAACTGCAATTAATAAAATGTTAATCTAATGTTAATAAAAGGTTTTCCATTCCAAAATTGACAAGACTCACTCTAGTTTGCAACAATAATAATAATAATAATAATAATAATAATAATAATAATAATAATAATAATAATAATAATAATACATTTATGTTGTAAAATTGGTTCAAGTGAAAAAATTCCAGGGTACTGAAACATAAAGCTAAAGAGTTGAGTCAGACAGCTTAAGTCAAACCACATTATGGAAAACATTAGTATTTGGTGTGCTATTACACTGGTTTGAAAGCATAAATATACAGAGACACATGTATTAGTATGTGTGTACTAGTAATGAAGCCAAGACAGTGTCAATATTACATTTTTCAACAACACCCAGTATTACACATGGCAATAACTAATTGTAGTTACTGTTAAAAGGAAGGTAAAAGTCAATAAATCTAACCCCCCACCCCCACCCCCCCCCCACCCCCGATTGCTCAGTCTTACATCTTGCTTGCAGTGTCATAGCAGACAATCTTCTTGTCCAGACCAACACTGACCACCAACAGTTCGCTGGCCGGGGAGAAGGCCAAGCCACAGCCTGGGGCCTTATGAGCGCTATCAAAAACATGGAGCTCCTTCTGGGTATTGGAGTCCCACAGGACCACAGTACCGCTGTCTGAAACACTGCCCAGGAGAGAGCGCTTCAGCATGGACAGCCTTAGGTCATGGATGGGCTGAAAATGCACAAATGGTCAATTTGTTTTCACAGGAAACAATGGAAACATCATACTGGAATTAAATTGTTCAGTAAATCACAAATGTCAGCTCATATTTCAACATCTTGTCCTTAAGTTCAGCTTGTGATTAGGTGCTTTTGGGGTCAAGAAATATAGTGAATACAATCAAGATTTTTTTCCTGTTTGCAACACTTCAACATGTCCAAGATGGAAGAACCCATGATTCTAGCTATGTTTATTGTGGTTTGTGAGCATTAAAGTAAAGGGGGTGAAAAGGAGATATTCAAATTTAGTCTTTTCAGTTTAAAAGGCAGAGAATTCTACATGCAATCTACATGTAACTACTTCTACACTACCTCATGTGAATGCTTTGATATTACCCAGACTAAACTGCCTGCATTCCATTCTCCAACCAACTACACAGAACATTTATTGTCAAGGATGTGAAGAGAAAGTAATACTGAAAAGCAGAGAGTGAACAACAAATTCTGACACATTATTTGAGTAAGTATGTTTCTGTCAGTCAGCTGTGATAGTTGAAGGTCTGACCTGGTTGCTGCCATGGCCAAATGCTTTGGTGGATACGTTGGTGGTCAGACTGTGGAGCACCAGATCTCCACTAGTGGATCCAGAGGCAATGTGGCTGTCATTGGCATTGAAGGAAACACAGGTCACCTCTTCTTTATGGTCCTGATGGACAGAAGGAAAAAGGAAGTTAAAACTCGAGGATAAAGACTGCTGAATGTTCAGTGACTATACTAAATTTGTGAAGTCTTGCCTCTAGGGAGCGGTGCAGTCTTTTGGTCTTCAGGTCCCAAATATGAACACAGTGATCCAGACCACCACTGACCAGAAACTGAGATGATGAGCTCAGACACACACGTGTCTGCTTTTTCTGCACAAAGGAATGGAAAAGTGTTCATTAAGAGTCTGAATTAACCTACTAAACGACTAAACTTGAATTATGGGTACATTCCATGTAGGTGATGAAAAATGTACAGAATAAAAATAAAATAAATAAAGAGTAAAGGAACATTGTAACATACTGTATGATAACTGGGCATTTTAACTACAATATACAAACACAGTACACAAAAACAGTAATGCTGTGTGTGTTCTTAAAAATAGTGGAATGTCTTCTTAACAATAGTTTAATTCTCAATACAAATGTTTACCCCAGTGTAGTTGGTGTTTAATCTCATAAAGTCTCTTTCTCTAATGCCTGTAACTCCTATGTTTTGTATTTCTGCACTTACCCCCTCTGCTAGTTCAACCACTGGAACTGGATTCGACTTGAGGCTGGATACCACCAGTTTGTCTCCACTGCTGCTGGCACTGACAACATACTGGTCTGAAAGCACTAGTCAAGGCTGCATTTCTGTAACTGTGTCTTGAGAACAACTACAACTAATACAACAACTATGATGAATTCATATATTGTAGGTTTCCAATGAACCTGTTAGAGCAGTGATTCTTAGTTTTTACAGTGGCGTACCCCCAGAAATATATCTTTAGCCCTGTGTGTTCCTGTGCCACAGGTGTCTGTTTTTATTTTTCAAAATTTGTAAACAAAAACATATATTTAACTTTAATATATTAAGAATAACAAACCTTTATAAGTACATTTTGTGTGCAAAATATAAACTGAAGAGTGCCCTCTTTCATTAATAAGAAAAATAAATTAATCGGCCATTAATGAATAATGAACCTTTTATCAACAAAAAATAATTACTTATTTACTCAAATAAACTCATCTTAAATAACAGAAAATAGAAATGTTCTTAAAATGTGACCAAAGCTTGAGTGGGGCCTCCGAGTTTTTAAAATATTGAAATGAAATACGGTCAGGAGTGTCAATTTTATTATATGAATGTATTTAATTTCAAGTACCCCCTGGGCTTCTTCCAAGTACCCCTGGGGGTACGCATACACCCATTAGAGAAGGTCTGTGTTAGAGGAAGAGCACGATTATATACACAGTGAACTCTTTGACTGCATAATGATGATAGCTCTAAACTGTCTGAACATATTTTATGGTTATATTATACACTTCACCAAACTTAGAAAGAGTTTTTTTTTAGAAAGTTGACTTACAGCTGTGCTCTCTGTCTTGGTAAACCAACAAAGACAACTTCATCCACATTGGATGATGTGTAGCTAGCACTGATATAACAAGTCTTCAAATCAAGTTTAGGTCAGACCTCTGCTTTTGGTCTGTTTTTTGAATAAATGAGTAGATTAATGTTGGAAATTTACTTTAAATTTTACAGAGATTTGGTCTTGATTTCAAAACCTTTACACCCTAACACATTTAAGCTATGTTTTAATCTTGTGATTTACAATCTATGCTGTTGTCTGCATTAACTGTTATTGCACCCTATCTACTCACTCAGCAGGATACTGTTGGAGCTCCAGCAAGCTTGAGCAACAGGGTGACCGGTGTTATGTGGGTTGAACTGCTCTAGCGGTGCCATGGAAACCGCATCCCAGATCTTCACACAGTCTCCTGTTGACACCAGACGGGTCACCTCCTCCATAGTTACACCTGAAGACAGAGACACTTACACTGTACAGCAAATTATCATCAACATTTCTGAAATTCAGTTATTAATCTATGATTTTTTCCCTCTTATTTCAGGGTGTTATATGTGAAACTCTACAGATGTGCAGCTGTTTTGCCTAAGCCCCCAGTGAGGCTGAGCAACAAAATGAGTGATAAATTGCTTTACATATAAGCACCTGCAATAATTGCCATATTTTTCCAATACAGTCACACCAACAGATTTACAAAGTACTGAATATTTTGGACCATATAAAAAGTTCCCCTTTCCATTGTATTTCACTGGTTCTGTCATTCTAAAAAAAACAAAAAAAAAAAAACAACAATAAAATAATTGAAAATGAACTTGCAACTTGACATTAAGAATCTTTATCAAGTCCAAAAAATTGTTTATATGGATAATGTGTCCTGACTCGTCCATGGAAACTAAGCATGACACACACAACAATGTGATCGTCTGTCAAAATGATGAAGGTTCAAGATAGCTAATGCTAATAATAATAAAGCTAATCTCTGCTACTCTGTCTATGCTGACAGTTCATTTTCAGAGTCAGCAGGTAATCTTCACACTTAACCTGTGGGCAGCGGCTCTAGGCGGCAAAATATCTTTTTAAAATCCACATAAGTCACTGAATTCATAGGTTTTCATTGAAAACCAGAGTCAGCTGCTGAACCGATCAGAATAATTAGCTAACAAACTGTAAAGCTAACTCACCGATAGTTACTACAGACAATTAGCAGAGGGAAGTTTAAAAGTTATCAAACAGCAATAGAAACAGGCAAAAGGCATGAAACAACCGACAACTTGTAGGAAACAGGTCAAAGTTCTGAGACGCTGTCTAAAATGTGTTTTACATACCTAGGGTAGTTGAATAAATAACAGGAAAGATGCTGGAATTGTTGTGTTTCGTGATTCGCCTGTAGCCACAATAAACCGCCACTACGGAAACACAGAGGGGACAAACCTGATCTGACTTTGGTCTCATTTTGACATTATTAGGCTGAACATCTACATGCTTTTTACATAACATTATACAGTGTCATTTGAAGAGAAGAATGCACAGTTTGGTGGTTTGTATATTCCTGTTCAGTAAAAATTGCAAAAGTTATATAGGAGGTGGATATACTGATGTAATATCCATTTTTATTTGACGAAAATACACAAAGTAACACAACTAATGTATATAACAGCAATAGAATACATATATACATGTACATACACAAAGTTACGTGCCAAAAGAAAGACAGATGAAAAAGGAATAAATTATTCACAATAAAGTCTCACTGTAGAAGAACTGTATCAAATGCTTACTATTTTACCTGCATATTTGTCAGTATTACACCAGAGGAGACCTAACAACACAATAAATTGTTAAGGTCTCCTATTATGATTCCATATTCATGTAGTTATTGAGAAAAAAAATAAGCAAAAAAACAAAAAAAAAAATCAAAAAACTAATGCTGCTCAAACCACACACAATATTTTAGATAAAACAAATTACGTGATTGTTTTTATATATGTTATTGCCGGTTTAGTCAACATGAAGACTTCAAGATAATGAAGTATGTTGTCAATTATCGACAAAAATGAAAAATAAACCAAATTATACATATGAATGAGTAAAGAACCAATTGTCATCACTTGACCCAACATTGGAATTGCAACAGTGAATTAATGCATAATAAATTAAAACAGCAAATACTGAAGTGAATTCAACCATTCTCATTCAAATTACATCTATTTATCGAGAATTGAAAATGTGAGACTATTTATTTGCATTTTTTAATAGAAGATTTTTCATGGTGTTACATTGACTTACAACACAGTGTTACATTTCCTAATAAGTTAATAACACAATGTACATTTTTAAATAAAACCTAGTTTTTACATTGGGTTTAGTAACAATAGGAATATCCAAGGACTTGATAAACCTAAATTAAAATTCCTAAATTAAAAATCAAATTAAAAAATAATTTAATTTAATTTAATGTTCGCAGTCGTAACTGCAGGTTCTCTTGTCTGTCTATAGTCGGCAGTATCACAACACCCCTACTTCCGGTTTAACATAATTATAGGACGAGAAGAAGAAATCTCCCGCCCCATCCGCTCTTCTGTTTTAAACCGCGGCGGGACTTTTCTGTCTGTTCACTTGGGCTGTGTTGAAGGTGCTCAAACATCATTACACTAAAAACACCACGACAAAAATGGTGAGGACTAAAGCCGACAGTGTTCCTGCAACTTACAGAAAAGGTACAGTAAGAATATTTCACATTCTCCAGTTCACCTGTGCTTTAACACAGCCGTTTATGTTAAGTCTGTTTGACGTTCTGCGGATTTGAAGCGCACTCCACCTAAATAAAGAGGACAGTTACATGACGTCATTTATTTATTATACTGGCAGTTTTTGTCAGAACCTGTGTCACACACATTATAAATAACCCGAGTTGTCGCATAAAAACAGCAGCTTGTATCAACTGTGAATCGTGGAAAATGACGTCTCCCGCCAACCGGGAAACTGAAAGCGGAATTCTTGGTTTGAGCCAAAGAATTGAGTTTTAAAACATAGTTGAACTAAAATACTCAAATACAATCGTGCTCTTTCTACATACATCTCTGACAAGATCACATTTTGTTTCGCATTTGGCGTCTTAGTTTCCGCAAACTGGCGCCAATTTTTAGCGCCGCAGTGTGGCTTTGTGCGGATACAGCTTCAAATTCCTCTAAAAGTTTAAATGATTGTAGATTTATATATTTTAAAGAAATGTACCGAAATGGGACATGATCTGGTATAAGCTCATTAACTCTTAATGTCTTCAGATGAATTCCACACATCAGCTTTTGGCTGTTCAGTGACCACTGCCTGGAAACACCCATCTGAACCCACTGCTTTAGTCTAAACGCACATTCATCATCTGCTGACAAGTTTATTCATATTTTTACTGTCTGCATCTGTTAAAAACATGGCCTAGTAGTAGTTGCTGTTTTTCCCCCTTATCTGATGAAGCGTTTCTAAGGTCCAGTTTCTCTGCTTCATTACATAATCATTCACATGTTTTGGTTTCGTTGCAGCTGTTGCAGCCGCTGCACCCCGGAAGTCTCTGGGGTCCAGTTCAGCGAACTCCGCCTCCTCTTCCAGCAGCCAGTCCTCTACACCTGGTCAGGTTAATTTTTATAGATTTTACTGCATGCTTCTATACTGGTGAACTCTGCTGAACAATAACATTTGTGATAAACAATAGTGATATGAGTCACTGTAAATATAATAATCATAAAGCATTATTTTCATTTATAGGGAAGGGCAAATATGCTGGTGGTAACCCGGTGTGTCCCCGTCCCACCCCCACCTGGCAGAAGGGAATCGGAGACTTTTTTGGTGGTCCCCCTAGGAAACCGGAGAAGGAGAACAAGAAACCTATAGTGGAGGATGGTGAAGAGGCCGGAGGCAGTGGGATGTCAAAGTCAAGCAGAAAGTATGTTCACCTGCTAAGTTATTAATCAGGCTGTTGATGAGTCCTGCTGAGGAGCAGCTGTGTTTCAGCCCCTTTTGTGTTGGTTTGGAGGTGTAGTTTATAGACTATTGTTACGTAGGTAATAACACGGCTAAAGTTCCAAGGTATATTTATACAGGTAAAAGATGTGGTTATTATGTTTTTGTTCCCTGCATGATCCATAACTTGATAATCCTGCCAGTTAGTGTGTCTGAATAATGCCTGACAGCTGAGATGATGATTCAGTAGATAAAATAAGGGAGGAAAGCTCATCTTTTTTTAATGGCAGTTGGGGCATTTTTTTAGTATAGATTCCATGAACTCGTGAGCTGTATATGAATGCAGCATTTTGGAAGTCAGTCAAAACAATGGAGCTTTCTGAGTTTGAGGTATAAGATCTGCACCTCTTGGGGTTCTCTGAAATCTCAAGAACAGTTTGAGGGAATTCCTTCAAACTTGGTACATCTTTAACTTGGTTGTAAAGGCTGTCATGATTTAATGAAGCATGTTCATAGAGATAAATGCATGTTAATATATCTGATTAGCTCAGGAGTATTATTTTATTGAAAGATTATTCTGTTAAACGTTTACCTATGTGTGAGTGGGACACACCTGAGATTTACAAGGCAGGGAAAAATTGTGCCTTTACATGTCAGTTAGCGAGTTTCACGTACATGTTTCTGTGTAGTAATCTAATTCAGTTTTATTTGTAGAGCCCTATATCACAACAAGGTTGCCTCACAGGGCTTTACAGAGTTAGTTGGATATGAAAACAAATAATAGTCAAATAAACAGCAGATGAAGGAAATGGATTAATATCCTGGGCATCCCCTGACCTTCTTGGCAAGGAAAAACTCCAGTAATGGTAATAATAATCCACAGAAAATTAAATGTCCACCATTTATTGTTATCAATTTACTACTTTTTTTAAAGTCAAGATCCTGGTTGTTTCTGTTTGGTAGCTGCACAGAATTTCTTTGACCCAAGTTTGTCATTTGTCTGCAGATCCAGACCGCTGGCTATCGAGGACGAGGATGACGATTGAGGATCAGACTAAATGAATGATTTTACTGATGTTCATTTTTATCCTGTTATTGCCTTTAATGATTTGAATTTGCCTAGTTGCATTTTGATGTAAATCTGTACATATATTTTTACTAATTCACTTTTTGTTAGACCATTAAACTTTCTTATGTTTTGTAACTTGTGGATGTTTGCTTCTATATTTATATTCTTATATTGAGTGGACAGAAGCTTTGCATCCTGCAGCCTCTAATTTATTTATTTTTGTCACTGAATTTAGTCAATGCTTCTTTTAACCAAAATATTTGCTAACTTTATGAGGAAGGATGTCTTGCATCTGGTTTATATTCTATAGAAATATTGACTGTAAGCGTGTAACATTTTACTCCCTGTTATAACAGAAGTTATATCAGCTAGCTTAAACATTTCAAGAGTAGAGACCTATAAATATAAAGAATTCTGTAGATGAGGGTAAGAAATATTAAGAAGTGAAATTGTTGAAAATTGCAGCATTGTGTACAAATATTTCTTAACTTGGTCTCATTGGCATTGTGTCCTAGTCACATGTAAATGCTGCAAATTAAACCCCAACAATTTGAATTAGTGCATCTACTGAATGCTGTCTGATTTATGGTAGTCCTAACCATTTCCAGAGGTGATGAAAAGCTGATGGTACTTATCAAAGTCTTATTGTCTTGGGGTTTTAATGGTGAGGGAAAATCTGATTACTCGCAGTGCTGAAGAACCCCCTTTACTTATCCATTAACCTCCTAAGACCCACTGTCCACATTTGTGGACAAGAGTTTCACAACTTGATACAAAAAAAAAAAACTCCACCACAAAGGTCATTCCATAAAAATTTTAAAAAATGCATCTGAAAAAACTTGCATCATGATGTTTCCAATATAGGCACTTATTTAATTAAAAAAAACAAAAAAGCTTGTACTTTGCTGACATGTCCTGGGTCTTACGAGGTTAAGGCTGTAAAGGCATGTGTTCTTGTCTGAAACTTGCAGCTTAATGTTTTTATTCTATTGATGAAAATACAAAGAGGTAGATCGCTCATGAAATATGGAGGCAAATGTGAGTATAAAGAAAGCACTATTCATTTTTTTTTGTTTTATTGTGTTTTTATTAGATTCCACATATTCTTGAACGGATAAATACAACAACAAAACAACAATCAGTTGTGTGGAATTAAAAGCGGAATAAAGTTCTAATTAGACCAGTTACATATTTAGGACCACTATACTTTCACACATTTTGTGAAATCCTCAAAACATAAAAAGGGGAAATTGGACTAATTACACTGACTAAAGCAACTTTTGTCACTCTTACTCTGAAACTACTCTACACTTATTCTTTTTATGTGAACATTCTTTTAATTTCTGGTCTAAAATTGAAAAATATATCATATTTATAGGTAATAAAAAGATAACTATAACATCCCAAAATGTAATTATATATTTTAAACATGATTTCCACAATTTAGAATTTGTTGTAAATTTGTCTATCTTATTTGGAAAATTTCATATACATAAAAATAAATATACTAAAACACACCCAAATTTTAAAATCTTCCTATTGGAATTTGAAAATTATATTAAATCTTTAGAATGTATCTATAATAATAATAATAATAAAAAGGTCTAACACCCTGGCTATTTATAAACAATTCTTTAATATTGACTGAAGTCTCTGTTGCATTTATTTATATTTGTTAGATTTGTTATTTTTATTTATTTATTTTCTCTTTTATACTATTATTTGTATATCATGCTTTGTATCTTTAAATCTATGCATTATTTTCCTAAACTTATATGTTCAAATGCTTTTCCCTTTTTGACATCTTGTTTGTTTAAATTTTTGTACTGTATACTCAAATGTTTTCAATAAAGTTGCCGGAACGCTAACGAATAGAAATGAACTAGACCACAGATCGTGTATGGTTTATAAAATTAAAGAATGATGTAAATATTGGCACAGACAACCTCAACATAGCTGCCGACAATTTGGTTTTAGAATATTAAACGTGACGAAAATAAGTTTTACAATATTAATTTATCGTTGGGTTTACCATTACTGTGCCTCATCGAGAGGTCCGACGATTGAAATCCAACGCACCTTTTTGATAACTACGGAAGCCGGAGGAGTCAAAGCAAAAGAAGCTACTGGAGTAAAAGCATCAGTGTGTGACTGATTAGTTAAACATAATTCTCAGAAGTTAACAGGTTGTGTTCGGTGCTCCTTTTTTGTTAACACCGCCCAGCTCTGAGTGCCTGCGGTCAGAGCTGCTTTAGCTGGAAGGTTTAACGGCTTCTGTGTTTAGCTGTTAATGCTATGATCCGTGGAGTGATTTGGGGACGTTTGGGTCGGCTGTGAGGGGTAGGAAATGCCCGACAGCGGTGGGTTCGCCTGGACGGTGGTGGTCCTCACCTGCCAACATAAAGACAGTGTTTATTCATTCCAGAGAGGTGAGTTCCTGCACCTGTGACCTTTGAACTATCGCTTTGACTTCTGCACTTACACTGACCGGCCAGAGGGGGTGCTGCTGGGTAGGAAATACAATATGTTCACTGTATCCTAGAAATAAAAGGATTGTTGACATTTTGTATTAAGGAAATGATCAGGTAATATTGACAATTTTATTAACCCTTTCATGCACAGTGGTCACTCCAGTGGACAGTTCTTCTCCAGCTGTTCTCTTGTATATTCATGGGTTTTGTTGTTTTAGTTCCATATCAGCCAACACAGTGGACACTAATGCATCATCCCATACACTGACATTCAGACCATTACTGTAACTTTGCTGTTCTAGATAAACCTGATCTAACATTTTTGAGGGTAAATCAATTCCTTGTTATTGTTATTAGATTGTAATTAATAACAAAAGTTGTTGTTTGTTTTGGCATATTATGTCCCTGAAGTGAGTAATAACTAGTATTAGAGGACACTACAAACAAAAAGTTAAGGATATTTCTTTTTTTTTTTTTTGTCATTTTTTGGTCATTTTTGCCATTCGTTAATAAAACAATGTCTGGTAATTTAAAAAAAAAAAAAAAAGTGTGTTTCAATTCAAATCACACACAAAAAAGTAAAAAGCGTTGTGCAAGAATCCCAACTGAAAAAAAAAAAAAAAAATAGCCCAAAAATTAAAAATATCCGTAACTTTTTGTTTGTAGTGTACGTTAAAATGTAAGAAAACATCAAATTAGCAGCATTTAATGTTTTTATTTCATAGTTTTCACGCAGTAGATCAGTAAATACATGTTTCTTTGCTTTTTGGTGTCCAGCTTGGTGGACATTCTTGCAGCTCCATTAAAAAACAGCTTCATAAGAAAAAAAAAAAAAAAAATCGCATTGTTTTCTTAATGCCCAAAGAGGAATAAAGAAAAAAATCTTGATTAATGTTCTCATAATTCATGCATGAAAGGGTTAAATATATAGATTTTTTCCTTTACTGAAATAAAAAAAAATGAGTTCTGGTTTATTTACAATGATGTGAAGGAACAGATTATAATGATGCAAATAATCAAAATGCAAAATACATAAAAACAAGGAAATAAAAAAACGCAGGTATTAACCCTTTCATGCATGAATTATGAGAACCTTAGTCAATATTTTTTTCTTGACTGTTTTTATTCCTTGTTAGGCATGAAAAAAACAATGCAACTGAAATTTTTTATGACCCTATTTTTCATGGAGTTACAAAAATGTCCACTCAGCTGGACACCATGCATTTGATTTTTGAAGCAAAGAAACATGTATTTAAAATGCATTATCAGAAAGTGATAAGCTGTGTGAAAACCACGAAATAAAAACATTTTTAAAGCCACTAGTGCCGTTATATCACATTTTATCATACTCTAATACTAGTTTTTACTCAATTCATGGTGATAATATGCATAAAAAATAAACTTTTTGATTAAGAAAACTGTTAATTACAGTCTAATAACAATTAGCAATTGATTTACACTAAAACATATTACTGCAGATCAGGTTTATCGAGAACAGCAAAGTTATTTTTTTTCCATTTTATTCATTTATTTAGACAAGGACAATGCACAATATACATTAACCTTCAAAAGGAGAGATGTAGTGTGCCAGGTTGTAGCACTAGTGCTAATTTCCACCTGTAGTCCCTGAACAGGCTGATGTTCTCATAAAAAAAAAAAAACAGACATTAATGAAAACTGAAACGTTAAAAAACAGTAAAAAAAAAAAAAAAAAAAGCATTTCTATAGCTCCATCTATATAAAATATTCATTCACATCCAACCATTCACTCTTATCCATCCCATTGCAGTCCATCACACACATTAATGATATGAATTGCAGTGGATGGGATGATGCTTAAGCGTCCACTGTGTTGGCTGATAAGGAACTAAAACAGCAAAATCCATGAATATACAAGAGAACAGCTGTAGAATAACTGTCCGCTGTAGTGACCAGTATGCATGAAAGGGTTAAAGTATGAGTCATACTTCATTACCATTCATTCATTATATGTGATTACTTTTTCTATATTTCATAGGAGGCTTTTACTCTGTGTATGAAATTATACCGTACAGTACACTGAGACTTACATATTTCATGTTTAGTAAGACAAAACAAGATGCAACTCGATAAATTAAAATGAAAACAACAATACTGATGACATTTAGATCTTGATTTCCAGCATTTTATAAAATGATACCTTATCCACTTTGTTTATTGGCTGTAGGCCTATAACGTACTTTGTAGTTGCTTACTGTTTGACAAAGCCTTTTAGGATCATTTATAAGGTTATTAAGACAATGTTTCCATGTGTCTTTTGTTTTTACTCAAGAAAAGCTTGATGGATTTATTTAATTCAAGTATTAATAGCAATCTTCAAAAAATCGTAAATATTAACAGTCTATAAAGGTCTACATCTTTACATAATTTCATAGACGAACAAACAAATGTAGACAAACAGTTCTGAGGTCTTACATCTTGCAGTAATTTTATACTTTGCAGTTTTAATGGGATTGTCTAAAGCTGTAAGTGCTTTTTTTAGGATAAGGAGCTAGACACATAATATATATCATCTCAAAAGCTTATCATTTTTTAGAGGGTTGAATTGTTATGGCTCTGTTTACCATTTTCTGTTTGTGCATGTGTGTGTTTGTCAGAGTTGGAGTTGCGGCAGCAGCGCGGCTCTCTCTCTCAGGCTGCGTTGGTTTTGACGGTACGGGATCGCCAGGAGCCACTGGGCAGTGGAGGGGCGACACTCAATGCTCTACTGGTAGCTGCAGAACATCTGAGCAACAGGGCTGGACACACTGTAAGTAAAACTACTGATAGAATGAGCTTGACTGGTCAAACCACTGCCTGGTACTAATAATAGTGAGCATCCACATTTTATAAGATGTCATTGATTTTTACAGCTGAGAGAATGTCTGTCTGATTTGATTTACTTCCTGACAGTAAATATTTCAGAAATGTTTTGTCAGGTGGTGACAGCCGATGTCCTGGATGATGCTCACATCCTCATCCTTCACACGGTGAGTGAAGCAGGTGCATGTTTAATTCTGTTGTGCTCTTTTTGTAGATGCATTTTTCAATCCAGTTCTTTTGATTTTCATTCCACAGGGTCGAGATTTCCCCTGGAGTTCCTGCAGCAGAGCGTTCTGCTGGCTGCCCCAGGAGAAACATGACCAGAAAGTCCAGGCTCCTGTTTGCTGCCTGGACCTGCTGCTGGACCGCCTTAGTAACCAGGTCTACCCGATTTCACTTGTTTTTTGTATTTGGTGTCGTCAGAATACGACTTTTATGATGTTGTATCAGTTGTATAAATTCAAACTAAGGTAAAATGTGTGATGTGACATAAGTAGACATGATAAGTGTTGGCTTTGGTGAGTACACGACCAGTGTGCACTGAGTATATGATATTAGTAGTAGATGTACGTCACTATTGGTCATGCATGCTCGACTGAAACCAAACCAAAGTTAAAGGGATCCTTTATTGCTTCCCTTTTTCATATGAAAGAGGGTTCTATTCTATTCTATTCTATTCTATTCTATTCTATTCTATTCTATTCTATTCTATTCTATTCTATTCTATTCTATTTTAGTCTAATCTAGTCTAGTCTAGTCTCTGATTTCATGGGTAGGATTCTACCTTTTAATATTTATACCTGTAAACTGTATTTATTATTGTTTATTATACTGTAGTACAAAATATTGTAAATAATTTGAAATTACTACACATTTATTGTTGAAATAGAAAAAATTGTAATTCAAAGTTCTGATATTTCAGTATTGGTCTGTACACCATTATTATGTTGCACTTTCCTCTTTTACCCCTTACAATAATGTTTAATCAGATTTTTTTCATTGTTCATTTCATAAATTTACAATTTTCTTCCCACCAACTCAGGCCCATTTAATCAGGTTAAGTATTGTGTGCACTGTAAAACGAAAAATGCAACAATCTGTCATCAGTTATTCATCACTGACGTGACTTTCAAGAGAAAGCTTTGATAACAAAAAAGTATTGGGGTGTTGAATTTGTTGTACCACAGCATTATATGTTATGGTCACTTGTGTTCACTGTAAAATAATAAACAGATGTTTTCTGTCTTTTGTTAATGTATTCAGATTTGTCCTGGCTCTCCTCCTGGTGTTTGGGTCTGCAGCACTGATGTGATCCTCACCATTCCTCCTGACTTTGGTTAGTGAAGCCAAGTTACTTTAGTTTCAATCCAATGTACTGTGTTTACATGAAGTACAGGCACATCCCTGTATTTCACTGCTTGCTGTGATTTATCTGTACATTTTGATGTTTGTATATTAGTTTTATCCTGGGAGGATTTCTCCGGTGTTCAGGTTTTGGCTTTACCGGGTGACATCTCCTACGCAGGCAACCACGGAGTCTACCTCTGTGACCAACAGGTGCACAAGTTATTTTAGCAAACTGATGCCACATCTCTTTAATATTTGTTTTGTATTGTTTTTGTTTCATTCATTCATGATGAATCTGGATTGGGATTAAAGGTGTGTTTGTTTTGCCTTCCAGGGTCAGGTCAGGGACATTATCTACAAGGGAACAGAAGAGCAAATCCAACAAGCTGTGATGTCTGATGGGAAAGTGCCTCTGGTACGTCACTTGACAAATAAAAACAAAGATTCAACTTGAATCATAAAAACAGAATTTATTAGAGCAGGTACAGATACATATTCTTTGGAATGGCAAAATACTGGTTTTTAACCTGTTGTTTTATGCTGGTCTTGAATTGCAACTAAGATAATCTGCTTTTCTCTGAAAAAAAATAACTTTTTATCAAATACATTTTGAATGCATAGTGTGTTTAAGTGGTGTGTAAATATTTTTGGCAGTTTTGATGAAATTATATATTTGTAAATTATCTTCCTAGACTTCTTCTTAGACTTTTACTTCTGATTATTATATTAAAGTAATTTTTTCTAACAATGGACTCTATATTTCAGAAACTTTCAGAAGCATTTGTCAGTGGAAATATCCTTGACATTGAAGCCAAAAATGTGTATTCAGTGTTGAACATGATATCTATACACTGTTAGCTACTTATTACTGGCAAATATCTCTCCTTTGAGCTGATGTGAATTATTTGTCTCTAGGTGTCAGGTCCGGTCTTTTTCAGCAGGTCTGTATCTGAGAAGTTATTGCAGGCTCATGTCACTCCACCTCTGGATGGCTGCACATACCTTGGCCTGGATTCTGGAGCTCCTCCCCTCCAGGTACCTGTCCAGCATTTGTTTTAATTTCTATATTTGTTACAATTGGTTTTCTTGAGTAACTGTTTAGCATTTTGGGTTTGTTTGATCCATGAATAGAAAATAAATGTAGTTCCATTTTTTTTGCCTTTTAAAATTTCCATTATTCCGACATGATTTTAGTGACATTCAACTAATAGAGAAAAAGTGCACATCTGCGTATACATTGGTGCCAGTCTTGTCTCTAATAGACTCTATTTGGGATTTTATTGATGTATATCTCTGTTTTGATCATTTTCTTTCATCAGTGTATCTCAAACACCAGTTTGTTCCACTCTCTCTGTATCGTGGTGTTGCCCCTCAGATATCTCTCTTCCTGGATGTGTTGAAGTGTCTTTGCTTAGACCAGACCCAGGATCAGTTTGTGAAGGAGGAGAGAGTTGGGTGCAGTTCTGCCTCTGGCCCACAGGGGGCGTTAGTGAGGAGTGGCAGGACAGAGCTGTGGAGGATCCTGAGAGGGACTCCCCTCCGACTGGGTAAGGCCACTCACAGTGGACATTTGTGAGTGGGTGGGCAGCGAAAATATATTAAAATACCTACATAAGAATCTAAGAGGCACATAGTGAATTACAATTTAGATACAAATACACAAGGGTCACTGAAAAAAGTGGAAAACATATCCTCTTGTTAGATGTGAGGATTGTTTGTCTGAGTTTTAGTCAGAAATTGAATAAAAATATTGTGGAAAAAAGAAAAAAATGGAAAACATCAGCTGGATTTGGAGGCATAATGGAGACAGACAGAAAGATCCCTATGGTATTCCACATGCACGTGAGTGTCAATTATAACTCAACTAAGTACATGATTGCATGAACATAAGAAGATTAGTCCTGTGAACTAATGTATTGTAAATAAATCATTACAGTACAAATCGCGTTAAAGGAAGATTCTTCTCCCAAGGGGCATAGACAGAATGCTACATTATGTTCATGTCAATTCCTTCATAATACTTAACATTTATGCTACACCAGTCAATTTCATATGGATTTTGTGTGGCAGATGGCTCTGAATACTACATTACCCATCAGTCTCAGTAGTTATTATGGTGAAGCAGCAACTTTACAGCTTGTTTTTAAGAAAAGAACAACCAAGATCTCCAGACACTGGCCACCAAAGATTATTGTACTTTGTTTTTGATTGATTTTCAAAACATGACAGCATCAACATGAGATAAAAAATTAGTACTGTGTGAATGATCAACAAGACAGAAAACCAACATTTCTGGACAACAGTAATCTCTCTTATAGATGGAAGCATGGCTTAACTCCTTTGTATTTTTATATGCACTGACACATCAGTGGCAGCTGATTGTTCACTTGATTCAACACAGTTTCTTGCCTTTTGTTTTTTACTTGTGTTCTACTTTTGCTGTTTTTTACTTGTTAATGTTCTCTTTCTCAAGTCGTATATGATACATTGTCCTTTTCTTCTAGTTTTATGTTCATATTCCTGTATTTCTTGTCTTTTATGCTTATGTTTTCCATGTGCTCTTTGCTCATTTCCCCACAGTGTGCGTTCCTGGTGGTCGCTACGACTACCTGACACTGTCCGGGAAACAGCATGTCGATCGGCTGACTTGTGATTGGGCAGATAGAAACACTCTGTCGCACATTCAGGTGACACTCCCTGTTCCGTAGTATCATCACTAAAAACTTTGAGCGGAGTTCAGTAACTCTGTTTCGTTCTCAGAATGAGAGCAACGTCAGCGCAGGAAGTCGGGTCATCAACAGTGTTCTGGAGGGAGATGTTACAATGGCATCAGGAGCAGTGGTTCAACACTGCCACCTACAGGTCAGGAATTCAACACTGTGGTTCAATCCAACAGCTCAGTTTTATGTAATCGATTCACTCCTCTTGTGACCTTTGACCTCTCCATCAGGGCCCTGTGAACATCCCCTCAGGCTGTTTACTGTCTGGTCTTGAGTTGTCAACATCACCATGCATCAGAGATTTGGCGCTGGACAATGACATCATCATTCAGGGACATCGAATAGTACTGGGAGAACTGAAGCTGAACGTGTACACGGTGATTGGAGCGCAGGATGACCTAGAGGTAAAAACCTTATCTGACACCTACACAGATGGTTAAGATTGTGAAAATAAAATAAATATAAGATACTATTTCCTTCACCACTGCTCACTGGGGACTTTGAGACGCACACTAAAGTACTGGAGTGAGGTGTTTTATTGTGTTTGGATCTAAGTATATTAACTGATTGAAGCAGTATTAGACCAGGCCTTTTCATGTTCTTCAAGGCAAAATTAATGTGCGCTGTCTCCTGCAATCACCTGGCCTGTGGCTATAAAGCCTGAGAGTCATTCAGCCTCTGGTCTCTTCCCTACTCATTTTGGGCTGTGTTGCTGCATGGCCCAGAGCTTTTTTTTGCTTTTGTTCTTTGAGTTGTTTATCATGTGGCCAGGTATTGTTTCAGTTTTGGTTTCTGTCTTTTGGATGGATTATTTTGCTTTCTTTTACCACTTATAATACATTTTTGGTTAACTGTACTTGTGTTTGGTCCTTTTTGTTTTGGCACTGAGCCAGGTCATGACAACATAAACTGATATTAAATTCCAACAACTTGAAAGAAAGTCTTAAAATGTAGTACAAGCATTCATGTTGACTTAAGGATGAACTAATTAGAATTTAGTGATTAAAGTCATGGTTTCTGTGATGTCACAATTTTGGCCATAACTCAATATTTAAGATTCATAGTTCTTAGGTAGGTGGCTAAAATCAGTTTTTCTGCTCTATATAACTCCATTTCACAAAATCCAAACTAATCATCTAATTTCTGAATACTGAGAACCAAGGCAAGAATATCTGATGGAAATCTGTCTCTCGCTCCTCAGGTTTCTTCTTCTGATGACAAAGCATCTTTCCTCAGCCAGAGATGGAGCATCTTTTTTAGCAGAACAGGAATCCAGTAAGGCCATTTACTGATCTTTGATTGATATGTCTTTAATCTTTGAATAATTTCAGCTAGAAACAACATTATAGCATAAAACAAAACAAAAAGACTATGAAGTGAGTGGAAAAAAATATCATTCCCAATATATTTGCATAGAAAAATATCAATCTCCATCTGGGCATAAGATGGAGTTTGGCACATCATAATTTTTGGCCTCTAAATGTCAGTGACTGAACATTATTTGAGAGTCATGGCTTCATCACTTTGAATGTTTTCAGGCCAGAGGAGTTGTGGGTCAGAGGAGAACAGCCCTCCCTCCTCGAGGCTCGTCTTTTCCCAGTCCTCCACCCCAGAGGGGGTGCTGTAGGTCTGGAGGGAGGCGTCGTCTGGCTGCTGGGCGGAGCCGGCTCTCTGCAGATGTGGAGGGAGGCCTGGAGACTGTCCTTGAAGGAAGTACTGTCACTTACCCACCAGGAGGCGGAGCTCCAGTGGAGGGAGGAGTTACTGTTCCTAGCGGGGAGGAGGAGAGTCTTCGACGCTCTGATGAGTCGCTCAGATGTCTGTCTGCTGCCTTGCTTTAGGGCAGTGGTGCTAGGAGGACAGCAGGGGCTGCTGCTGGAAACACTGGACAGCAGTAAGTCACATCATGTTCATCATAATATTTTATTGTATTATATAATGTATTGGTATCTAATTGATTAATGTTTTTAAGTGAAACAGATTGTTGCCGGTATATTAAGATGTACATGATATTTAATAGTTATTATATTGTAATACATAAAATGATACATGTTGTAATATTATTATAAGATTCAGTGTTTAGTTTGATTGACGACTGATGATTTTTTTTTCATGCAGTTGCAGCAGGAAGTAGGGCAGGACCAGATCCAGGGGCGGAGTCATATCATGGGGCAGAGCTGGGCGTGTCTGCTCGCTGTCTGTCCTGCATTGCTGATGTTTTGGTCTGCATGGCGGGGGGGAGAGGAGGGCTAAGGAGTGGACCTGCTGCTAACGAGGCCTGGAGCTCTGCCTACTCCCTGTTAGAGGAGGGTAACCTGAGGGGCGGAGTCCATGTCCTCGCTGAACAGAGAATGCATTGGCTAAGCAGGTGAGAGGGCGGAGTTTGTTTTTTCAGAGTTTATTTTTTGTATACTTCTGTAAACAGTCACATGTCACATATTGGTGATGACTGCCATCTACAGGCCAGACTTGTTGGTCCGGGCAGCACGACATTATGAAGGTGCAGGTCAGGTGTTGCTCCGGCAGGCAGTGATGTCATCACAAAGGTTCATATCTATTGGACAAGGTCTAGTCCCGCCTCTAGAGGAATGGCAGGAAGTTGAGTGTCCAGCAAGACTGGACTTGGCAGGTGAGTCCTGTGAAAATGCTGAAATTATTTTAGTTCATAGTGGTTTATGTAGAAATGTATGCACTATAAGGCATTCTATTGTTGATTAGGTACCACATTTAAAAAATAAAATTCACAGTTGAATCTATTTTTGTAAGTCAAAGTATGAATAGTTAACCATAGTAAATGACTGTTGTGCCTGTTTAAAACACTGTAATCATTATCATCCATCTGCTGTAGGTGGATGGAGCGACACTCCACCCATCGCCTTTGAACACGGTGGATCTGTAACCAACGTTGCAGTGAAGGTTGATGGGAAACGTCCTATTGGTGCCAGAGCTCGACGCATCAGAGAGCCCCGCCTCCTGTTAGTCAGCTACTCTGGAGGGCGGAACAGTGGGGTTTCCACAGAGACAGTGTGTCAAAGCCTGGATGATCTGAGGGATTACTGTCAGCCTCATGCACCTGGTACTGAAACGTTAACAGCATGACAAATTCACTGTGATGGAGTTGGACACTGTTAAGTTATGTATGTATTTATGTGTCTGTGTGTGTTACAGGAGCTCTACTAAAGGCTGTGTGTGTATGCAGTGGTCTGGTGTCTCTGTCCTCCCAACATCCTCTGGGTGATCAGCTGATGGAGCGGTGGGGAGGAGGAGTGGAGCTTCACAGCTGGTCACTGTTGCCCACTGGGTCAGGACTGGGTGAGGAACCACATGTCACTTAACAAGAAAAAAGCTAAAGTCTTAAACACAAAATATATAAACTACATAAGAAAGATTGTGAAGGATAAAAAAAACAGTGACATGAGGGTTAAGGTACCGTAAATTCCGGACTATAGACCGCACCTGAATATAAGCCGCAGACCCTAATTTTAGAAAGAAAATCAATTTTGTACACATATAAGCCGCACCGTTTTATAAGCCGTGGGTGTCCACCAGTGGCGATTTCTCATAGACTGCAAGAGAAGCCCGGCTTCCCCTATCATTACGAAAATTAAATGGTTAAATATGTTCGGTTGTGTTGACATTTCATTGACTACACGTGTTAAAATACGTTCATCTCACAGACGAGTTCGTTCAGAATCGGCTTTATCACAAATCATCAGACTTGATGTTGTTCACTTCTCATACATTCCCGTTGCGCTGTTTCCTCATACGATCTATGGTCAATGCATTTCCCCGTTGAAGCCTGGCTTCTATGGGAGTCTATGGGACCAAGTGGAACCTTTTTTTTCATTGCGTCAAAACTGCAGAGACCTTGAGTGCATATTGAGGCACCGACACCGCCGGTGGCTCACTTCCGGTACCACGGCTCGAGGTGCCAGTGGTGCCGCAGCACCAAGCCGTGGTAACCGTGGCACCACGAGGTGCCGCGGCAAGGTGCCAGTGGTGCCGCGGCACCTCGTGCGACACCACCAGCACCTGGAGCCGGTAATTGGATAAAGGTTTTCTTTGAGTTCAAATGAAATTATTCCCTGTTTGTAAATGGGTATGATATGTGTGAGCTTGCTGTCATATCTATAGGTTGATTCGTTGTTAATATGATGATTAAAAAACAAAAGACAAAAAACAAGGCAATAAAGGGATAGTAATAAAAGCACATTTTCTCTTTTTTTTTTTTTTTGTCGGTGGACTTATCGGGTTTCCTTTGGATTCGTGCCGATACGGGATTGACTTGCTTTTGCGCCGGCTGTGGATTCACGGACTTAAAATGACTTGAAAGACACTTGAAAGTGAACAAATTTTTTTTTTTCGTTAGAGTAGGACTTTTAATTTATTTTTAAAATATAAAGATTAAAAACAAGTAATTATGTCTGTTGTATTTTTCATTTTCATTTAACATTACGCACGACGTGCGCATTAATTCTGAGATGCTTTAAATTTATGACGGTCTCTGGAGAGCTTTATTGGGTGTTTTCATTCAGAGTTTTGTTTTGTATATTTGTGAAACAATATTAACATTTGAAGGTTTACTATTTTTCCTTAAAAGTTCCCCTTTTGTGTGTGTTAATATTAACTTTATAAAGGTTAAGTTGTTAATGTTATCCATTCCTGCATACCTGGTAACAATAGACAGATTCTTCCCTGGGGTGTGGCTGGCAATAAGGGAAAATCGTCGTATAAGGCGCGTCGGAGTATAAGCCGCAGTGTTTAAAGCGTGGGAAAAAAGTAGCAGTTTATAGTCCGGAATTTACGGTAATTATCTTTGTCTTGCAGGTACCAGCAGCATCCTGGCAGGGGCACTGTTGGCTGCAGTCTACAGATGTACCGGTCGAACCTACGACACAGACTCCCTCATCCACGCTGTCTTGTACCTGGAACAGATTCTCACCACAGGTGTGGTCGGGCTGATTTCTGTAGAACTGTATTTAATCCAACACATTAAGTAAGAAATTTGAGTGTGAACCAATGACGCAGTTTGATGTTGGAAGTAAAAGTCGTAAACATGGCGACTATGTGACTAACATTACTCATTTCACCAAGACTTTACTCTGTAAAACTTCACTTTTATTCACAGCATGTTTAGTGACATTCATGTTATGTAATTTTATTCTAATGAAAGAGCCACATGTAACATTAATGTTAACTTAATATAGGGGATGCAACACCACTGACAGCTGACCATTATGCAGTTATAGGATGTCTGATCTGGTTGATTGGAAATATCTGGTATGATTTAAGTACACTAGTCAACAAAATGTTGAACATAGGCCTAGTTGTTTTCTTTTTATATTTTAATGCAGAAATGCATTTAAGACCACTGTATATTTAAAT
Source organism: Sphaeramia orbicularis (assembly GCF_902148855.1). Classification (NCBI taxonomy): domain Eukaryota; kingdom Metazoa; phylum Chordata; class Actinopteri; order Kurtiformes; family Apogonidae; genus Sphaeramia; species Sphaeramia orbicularis. The sequence goes on along the minus strand of NC_043962.1, from coordinate 38,856,660 downwards.
GAATTGAAATGCAGTATTCATTGCCAGAGTAATGTGGAAATCACTGTGTGTGCAGACAAAGAGCAGGAATCAACAGAATAAAAACCACCACCACTGCCAAAGAGAAATCAAAAGTATGGACATTCATTATGGAGACAAAAAATAGTCACTGAAAATTGCCTTGTATCTGTTGTATTAAAACACTGCCCACACAAGAGAATGTTTAAAAAAAATACTATATTCACATAGTGTCCTACAGTTTGCAGAAAAAAACTAAACAATGCTTCTGCCTCTGGTTTGACTGAACTCCCTGTTGTTTGTCTTGCTCAGGTGGAGGCTGGCAGGACCAGGTGGGAGGTTTGGTAGGCGGGGTCAAGGTGGGTCGCTCCAAGGCATCCTTACCTCTGCAGGTGGAAGTGGAACATCTCAGTCCATCAGAGGACTTCCTGGTGTCTCTGGAGCAGCATCTTCTGCTAGTTTACACCGGCAAAACCCGCCTGGCTCGCAACCTGCTGCAGGTCTGTCCCACTTAAACGAAATCTCAGATGAAACAGATGCTAGTTAAAGTAGTATATTTTGGTTACATACTAGAATATGTATACTAATGTATTTATTTATCCAAGTCTCTGATGAAAACATTGTCTGACTGTTTGAAGGACGTGGTGCGCAGCTGGTACAGCCGTCTGCCCTCCATGGTCCAGAACGCACAGCAGCTCGTGGCCAATTCAGAGGAATGCGCCAAAGCCTGTTCAGATGGTGAGACTTAGAAACTAGATTAACTTGTTAGATTTTAATTTAAATGAACACTTTATACACAAGTTATTGACACAGAAATCAGGTGGAACTAAAGAGTTATTAACACTTAACCTCTTACATCTGGGGGCAGCCGCAGTTCTGTCTGTGTTACCATGGTAATGCTACATGACACTGGTAGCAATATACACTTGCTATACATCCACATAACCTGAGGAATGTTAGCTAAGAGTTCAATAAAACCGGAAAACAGAACACAGTCTAAACAACAAGCACTTCAATCAAGTATCTACAATAAGCTGACAGTCCAAGACCTGCTGATATCATGAATAATTTCATAAAACAAAAGACCAATGTGACAAACTTTGTAGCGCTAACTTAACACTAACCAGATCCAACAGTACAAAGATTATTTCTTTACCGCTAAAACTCACTGAAAAATAAAGGTTGCATTAGAGAGCGATGATTACTAATTTTGTCTTGCCTTCACTGTTTTCTGATCATACCTTGGTTTTATATCAGTGAACCTTCAGCTATCGGCTAATCCATTGTTTTTCTTGACGTTGACATGATTCCCACTTAAGTCAAATAGCCCAGAGCTTAACAGGTTAAATAATATTCTGAGGTTTCAAAGGCCGTGTTTCTGTGTCACATTTAACATGATATTTATATTTGTTTCAAGTTGTTCTTCAGCTCCATTTCTGCACATTTCGATACACCAACTTTTCCACCACTCCTGAGATAAGACTCATTAAAACATGTTCTTTTCAATTTATTTTTTTTAATTTCTTCACATTTTTTCTGCTCACTGCACAACATAGTTTTTTTTTTGTGTATTTTACTTTTAAGTGTATTTTTGTGTGTTACTAATAGCACTGGTCTACAAGGAAAATGCTTCCAGAATAAAAGTAATGAAATTTTACCACATGAGAGTCACTGATAAAGAAAAATCAAGTAAAAAAATGCTGGTTGGCTGAACTTTCCAAGATACGGCCTTGGGTCAAAATGTGAAATTCAAGAATTAACGAGAGAATGGGTTTGACTCAAAAGGAATATTTGTCTCAGAGCTACAAGATCTACTTCAAAACACTGTCTGCACATTAGAATACATTCACTTTACAGGTTCTATTTAGTGGAAGATTTATAAAACTATTATATAAATGTACATAAACCAGTCTATATGTGTAATAACACTTAATCATATGCCTTGAAAACATCAGCAAACCGGCACTTTTGTCATTTATTTTCCAATTAATCTTATTAAAATACGTAACATTTAGCACATTTAATCTCTGAAGCAAATCATTTCTAAAAAATTGTAGACCAGTGTAGTCATATTTATATTTGCCAGTCAAACCCCCGCACCACCACACAGTCACCTCCCTGCCTTGTTCCTCAGGTTCTCTGTCCAGACTCGGCCGGTGTCTGGACCGGTCCTGGCAGCAGAAGAAGCTGATGGCTCCTGGGTGTGAACCAGCCTCCGTGCGGACCATGATGGAGGCCCTGAGGCCGCTGGTCCTGGGTCAAAGTCTGGCTGGAGCTGGTGGAGGAGGCTTCCTCTATCTGCTGACTCGAGAACCTCAGCAGCATCAGGCGGTGCTCCACGTCCTAAACAACACAGAGGTACGTACCCCGACCATCAGGGTCAGAAGTCATTAGGTCACTTTATTGTTGTCATGTGACTTATGAAATCATTCGGAGTTTATTTTTAGTATCTTGATTTATCAGCAAACCACAACCAATAGTTCACAACTGTTGCCAAACTTACAGCTGTAACATTGATTTAACATTTCAATTTGCAGATTATCTTTTGAAAAACATGCGCACAGTATGAGGTCAAAGTGATCTTTTAATTCTCAACAATAAAAGTTAATCAGGATTTGTTGTTTATCAAGCAAATATTTATAAACTTGTGAACATGTGAACATTTTTATTTCATTTATTGTAGTTTTTGACTATCATTCAAAAGGGATATCAGCAAATTAGAAAAATGACTTAAAATAAAAATAGCTCCAAGTAGCCAGAGAACAAACTAATACATTTCATGTGAAAGAATTAAACAGCAAACAAAACAAACAAGTACACACAAGTAAAACAGTCAAGGAATAACAACATAAGTACTTAAATAATTAAATGATTTGAGGAAAAATAGAGACCTGGGTTCTATGCTTATTTTAATGGAATATAAGGTTAAAAAAATAAAATAAAATGAAGTGATACAAAGGCAAATTATAAATGATATGAAATTTAAAACTTGCTTTGTTCTCTGTTTTAAATTATTAAGTTAAAATGCTCAGACTGTTATGGAAGATTTGAGTGTAATAGTGTAATTACAAAACCACATATGTACAGATACGTGTTTGAGTCCCCACGCAAATATTCATTCATACATTTAAAATGAGGTAGAACTGTCTTTAAAGCTCTCATTGAGTATTCAGTGTTTTCTTTAGTACATTTTTGTGGTGGATTCATTGGTTCGTTTACCCTGGCGATAACTGTTCTGTTTTAGGGTCTTGGAGACTTCAGTGTTCACTCAGTGGAGCTGGACATGGATGGGATCACAGTCCTGGCGCCATCATGAGGACACATAAATTGGTGTATTGCTGAAACGGCCTTATAAAGGAGATGATTGTATATTTGATGGTAAAAAAAAACAAAAAAACAGGAATCCCACTGGTTAATGAATATACAAGGCTTATACACTCCCCCTGCACATAAACACCAGATTTTTTTGTCCATCATGAGTGCATAAATATTAGAGAGTCTGGATTTTGAGACATAATGGTTTAATAAACACCTGTTCAGCAGAAAAAAGGTCAAATAACGGGCTTAGTCACTATATACCATGTAAAATGTTCTTTATGTTTCTAACAGTTTTAGTTTTTCTGCTTAAATGCAATAATTTGGCCATCTCTTATGCCTGAAAGTAAGGGAGAGATAATAAACATGTATGAATGTTGCTGTTATTTTCAACAACTAAACATGTCATATCCATATCAGTGTACTCAAAGCAACTTCTATTTTATAAAGTAAAATCAGACAATAACACATGTCTTCATTGTTACTATGCTAGTTAAGAAATGGTACATGTTTACTGTGTGTTTAGACTGATGAACGGTATGTCAAGTGTTCAGGGATTTTTTTTTGTCTCCCTCAAATACACCACAGCTTCTTTCCCGACGAGGTGGTTTGATCAAACCCCGAAATATCAGTAAGACCAGGAGAGTCAACAATGATCTGTTATCGTCTGCTTTAAGTGAACTTAAAAGTGAAATCATGTTTTGTGCACAATAGCTTGATGTCACGCCATCTCTGCAAAATGTTTGAAAGAATCACACATTCATAGAACAAATACATGACACCAAACAAATTAAATAATTCATCTTGATTTAACAGATATATGCCTATTTAATCGATGAAATTCTGATGAAACTATGGAGGTTTACTAAGAGTGAAAAAAATGAAGTGTTTAATTAAGTATTTGATTGTTTCTTTTCACTGAACACTGTAATCAGCAGTGTATGAAGATAAATGTGAATATTTTTTGTACTTTGTGAATCTATTTTTGATAAATGAGAAAGATTATCAGTATCACAAATGGTTCGGATGTTTTCACTTTATAAATTAATAGAATAAATAAAATATTCACTGAAAGCATTGTAGAACAGTTATTCATTCACCAGGGGCTTCTGGTTAAAATCACTTAGAATGATTCTACATCACCACAAAAATAGACAAGACTAAAAGTTGCAGTGGAAAAAAATCAGTTAAATGAAATGCAAATAAAAACTGTGTTCTCCAAATCACAAAAAATTAATAACTATAGTCAACTATGCAACATATAACAAGGCTAGGAACAGAACTACAGCTGCAATGTATTAAACATCTTAAAATCCTTTATTCAGTGTTCATCCAGAGTACACACATCACCTACTGTACTGTCTGAGGCTCCTAACATTTTTATTTTCCCACTAAAGGTTTTTTCTTTAGGGGAGGAGTTCCATCACTCAATCTGTGGGTCTAAAGATGGATATATTGTACAAATTGTGAAGTCCTTTAAGGTGAATCTCTGATTTCATATTATGAGAAACAGTTTTTTGTATGAAAGGATGTTAATAACAATTTTCACTGGCAAATATGTTCATGAAATACTTTATAAATCATGCAAAACAGGTAGGCATTTTTTTATTCCCCTGCTCCTTGTTCAGTTCTTACTACTGTAATCATTTTGCCATCTGTCTGTTTGTCTGTCCATTCTGGCCGAGGGGTATTATGTTATTTAGTTTAAGTTTTACGTTTGTTGACCCAACATCTTGAACACAACCAAGTCTTTGGGAATAGATCCAGTAAAGATATAGACCATAGATACACTATTGACCATAAAATTATATTAATTTTGTTTTCAGACACATTTTTCTTTTTATTCCTATTTATACACATCAGTAATCACATTTGACCAGGGATGATGTTTACAAACTGATTCGCAGTTACACTTTATCAAGAATAAATTACGTTGTCACAATCATTTCATTAGAAGAAGTAAAAATATTTGATTCCAACTTTATGGGCAACAGTGTAGTAGGACAGGAGTCTATTAACCAACATAACATGCTGCGCACTTTAAATACCCCTTGGCCAAATATAGTGTAAGATTCTGTTGAAAGTTACTGCCCTATAATTTAGATTAGATTGTCTTTGTGTAAAACTTATTACATACATATTTATATTTGAAAGCACTCAGATATTATAATTGCACAAGGTACAAGGCCATTTGACCTTGAAAAGTAGGTCAAGGTCACTTATTTTCAATAGGCATTTGCTCCATGCCAAGATGCATCCACAGTCTAAATTTGGTGCAGATATCTCAATGCATTCTTCAGATAATGCGATTATGTCATTGAATGGACAGACAGACGGATGACAAAACGATTACAACACCCCTCTGGCTAGACGTTGGCTGAGGGGTAAAAACTAACACTATAACAAGGACAGAAAACATGTAATTAACCAAGACAAAAAATTAAAGTGAACATTGCACTATGTATTCAAATGAAATGCTCTGATCTTCAGTTGTTTTTATTTTCCTTCTTAATTAGAGAACTGAGTCATTTTAAATGGTTCACAAGAACAAACTGTCTTTTCACAATGTCAACTTTTAACAGTACAACTCATGTTTGATATTCTGCTTCGACTTTTTCAGCTTCTATAAATGAGTCCTTTCCTTGTAATGGCTGAAAAATTAAATAGAAGTGAAACTAAATTCAGTCAATTCATTCGTATATGAATCATTTATGTATATGTAAAATCAAAATCAGAATACATTATTAAACCCAGGGGGAAATTTTTGTGAGTTACAGTTGCTCCGTTCTAGTAAAATAAAAAGTCGCAGGAAAAAATTAAAGACTTTTGTGCACAAAGAGGTTGAAAATGAGTGTGTTCATCAAGATCAGTGTGATAAACCTCAACCTCATAAATCTATATTTCATTTAAAATAAAACACAGAAAACATAAGTGTTTAAGCTCAGAAACTGTACGAAATAGTTGAAACAGGAAACAAAAGGCTGGAAAAGTAAGTGGTACTAAAACGAGACATCTGGAGGAACATCTCGCAGCTTATCAATTTTATTGGCAACAGGTCAGTGGTATATATATAAAAAAACATCAAGAGGAAGGAAAGAAGAACAGATTAGAGTTAAAGATGGGTTGAGGTTAACCACTCTGTAAAAAACGGCATCTTAATTCAAATACAGATCTAGTCTTGACCTTAGCATAACCCTAATTTTAGACTTTATGCAGCTTTTCCATGGATGTGTGAAAGCCTGAATGGCGACACTTCCCCAAGATAAAGTTAAGACCAACAATATACTGTTTATTTCCTGATTTTATTACTGTAATGCTGATGGTCTCTGACAGAGGCCTACTTCAAAAACTTACAAATAATTAAATATTTTGGAGTTGAAATGTTGAAAGATTGTCAAAAAACTTTGTGTCCAATGTGCCACTGAACAGTTTACTATTTACATTATTCATATTTGTTCATATACATTTTTATACTTATGTTCTTAGATGAAGAGGAATGATCCAAACAGAACCAGGAATATTAGTCTGTAAAAACATGAGCCAGTCAGCTCTCTCATTGGTTTGAGTCCTCATTTCCCAGCAACCACCGACAACTGGTCTCGAATACGTCCCAGTCCATCCAGTATGGTGTCCAAAGACTCCCTGCTCAGCTCTACCGTTACCGTGGAAACTGATTCACTGCCTCCAGAATGGCAGGAATCCTCCATCTGCAATAATAATAATAATAATAATAATAATGATCCACATTTTTGCATTACTTTCTTATACAGGAAGTAGCAGAGAGATGAATGACATCAGTAGCAAAGAGCTTCAGATGGATTTAGCCCAAATACTAAATAGGACAGTTTTTTGTTCCTGCTCCTGTGACCACACATGCACAATTTACTTCTAGTTTGTCTGCACCTGTAAATATCTCTATTATTAAGTGGGGTTAAATAACAAAAACAAAACAAAGAAACAGGCAGTAACAGTGGTATCAGTATCCACTAAGAATTATGTAGTCAGTGCATCACTACAACGACGAGATCTCTCAGCATTCTGACATTAAAATTACATTTTTAAGACAAACAAATGGGAAGAAAATTGATTTTGTTTAAGGCCTACTTCTGTCTCAGCAACAAACTCTCAATGATCTTGCAACACAAACCTGATCTGGAGGAGCTAAAAAAAAAATAAGCAGGAAAATAAAACAAGCAAGAAAATTAAATGAGTATTAATGATGGTAAAATTATATCAATTACCAGTAAAAATGTGGTATTAAAGATAGTTGTGTTAAAGCCTTGTTAGTCTACTTTCATACATGCACACAGTATTCCCTGACTATGTCTATTTAGAAGACAGAAAGTGAACTGTTTTACATGGAAGTGTACGCTGCTCCATCTCAAGTTAGAGAATCTCTGATTTAATGTAACTGATGAACAGTGAGGCTCTTTACAGTCCTCAAACATTGTTTAATCCTGATAATTCTGGTCAGAATTACTACGTAGGATGGATGTTGGACACAGATATAGTCCTGTTATAATGTGTTTGAGTTCTCCATGTGTGTATTTATGTATTCATTCAGGCCGATACAAACCTTGAACTGGACCAGGCAGGTTGGGACTGACATCCGACTGACTGATTCTGAGCCGGTCACCATGTCCACTCTCCAGTCCAACTCCTTCAGCTGAGGGAGGGAAACTAAACACACAGAACCCCACAAAAAGCATCAGTAGAAGCAGTAAATAAATCAATAAAACAAATAATATGGGCATGGATTTTACTCACTCTGGTTACTGAGAGCTTCTGTTCTCCATGTTGGACTGAAAAGTATCAGAGGGAGATCAATGACGTTATTACAGTTTGTAGATAAATTATAATAATTGGAAGAGAAATGTTTCTAATCTTCACTTCATTATAAACCTTAGATTTATGTGTACAAAGAAATGTGAAATGCACCATACTTTAGTTTTAAAGTAGAGGAGATGCTGGAACCAACATCAGCATACAACATCTTTACAGTTTCATAATATAAATAGACAAATACAAAATGACTTTATAATGTGCTTGTAAAAAGCACAATCTTAACAATGAGGTGTAAGAAATGAAATATACAGTTCATTCATTAATGAATGTGCTTTAGATTTTGATTATAATTGCTGTAAACCTTCATATGTGTTATGTACTTACATAATATTTCACATAATCTGATTTCTGTATTTATATTTCTGGTATTTAAAGTGACAATATTATTATTTGATATTGATATTACATGCTTCACTTTGATATTTGTGTTACACTGCCTGTTGTCTTATTTGCAGTAAACACAGAAAAAAATTTTTTTTTGCACTTTAGTAATAAATGAGTGTTACACGGAGTGGTAAAGGTTGTGGTTGTGAATTTTAGTGCAGGTGACCTGTTCTCCAGCAGGATCTTAGTGATCAGGTTCTTCAGACTGGAGTGGAATGAGTCAGGAAAAAGAGCAAGGATCTGCTCAGGAGAGCTGAGGTTGTAGAACAGGACGTGGTGAGACAGAACATGGAGGGACTGGACCAACTGGAAGAGACACACAATTGACATGTACTCACTGAATAATACTTATAATAGTAGGAAATCTGATTTTAAACACATGTGAGGTAACACAGGATACTCTATGTAATCGCAACAACGGCAACTTGCTCTTTTAAATAAAATTAAATAAAATCATGATGATAGAAAATGTTAAAATATGTTAACATGACCTATTTCATCTTCAGGGATTTGAAGGGTGAATAAGAGGATCTTAAATCTTGATGTAAAAATGCAAGTGGATTTAAAGAGATGTACAACAACTAAAACTATTTTTTTTGTTTTTTTTTTTAAAAAGGCATATTTCATAAGAAATTGTTTTGTAATTTTAAAAATATCAATCTCAAAATGATGAAATTTTCAAATCTTTAATGTGCATTTTGTTAAATTGCTGAGAAAACAAAATATTCATATGCTCTTTGGGAACGTAAACATATCTAAAAAGAAAGAAAGTATATGGAACTAAAGGTGCTTTGGAAAATTAACTTGAAAACAGATGTTCCATCCACCTTTGTAATCAAAAGAGGAAATCTATATTCAACTTAAGAAACAGGAAATATAGAAATATAAATTACACATTTTTTCATAACGTCAGATCTACACAAAACAAAGCTTCTCAATGTTTAAATCAGCATAAAACAATAACATAATATTATTATATTATAATAATAATATAATAATAAAGAATTATAATAATATAATATGTTTTTTTTCTGTTTCTTTTGCTTAGCTGTGCAACAATGCAACACTTATGTCTTATAATAAGAGGGAAAACTCAGTGAATGTCTGCAAATCAATCAATGAAAAATATAAGTATCCACCTGACATGTATGGAAATGCTGTAAATGCTAGGGGAGAATGACTGTTTACCACTCAATATAAAGATGACAGACTCCTTAACCAAACTACAAAGCCAAACTCGAGCACAGAAAATGTTTCACTTCTGAAGCTTCCTCTGACTGGATTATTATTGGTATTATTAGTATTACCACTCAAGTGTCGCTGTTACCTGAGCAGCCTGAGCTGCAGAGATGCTTAATGTAGTTGCAGTGTTCTCGGCCAAGAGGCGACTGGGAGCTCGGTGACTCTGAACACAAACGTCCCTCACTGCATCTTTGGACGGAGCCTTCACAAACAAAAACAAAAAAACAAAACAAAAAAACCACAAGCATAACTTTAAACGAGTCAAATAATTTGTTACAATGACCAGGAAAGAATTCACTGATTATGGGTGAGTTATTCATAAGTTCTCCACTCTTTCCTGACATTTACCAGTAAGTGTAGGCCTATTGCCTAATCAAAAACATGATTCGATTTCTAATAGAGAATAATAAAAGATTGTTAGTTGTGTAAAACTTAAAAAAACAAAACTAACAATAATGATTCATAGCTACTTAGAGTAGTCACATGTTTAAAATGTAAATATAGGCAATGAAAAGTAAAAAGCAGTGTTTGGTCCTATAGAAAACTGACTGAAGATATTTTTAATAACTGATTAACTTTCACTTCCTCAGAAATTTTTAACTTATACCATCATACATTCACACACAATGATGAGATAGTTTGTCTGTCATATTTAACTGTAAATTCAATATCTTTGGATTTTACATTTTATTATTCAGATGAATAAGGATTTAGCCAGTTTACTGAAAAAAAATCATGTTAGGATACATGACGATGAATTTACAGTAAAGTACATCTAAAAGTCTTACATAACTTGATAGTCAAACACAGTGTATTACAGTCTGGGCTGAAGTAAAAAAGTAAATTAATAATGACTTCAGACTTTTCTAAATCAAGCATTATTCGCAATTTACGATTTCCAACCAAATAAAGCAGACACGGTTAGTAAGCGAACAGCATTTAGACAATAATCCATTAACTGGAGAAATACACACTTGTAAAAGGCATTAGTTTTTACTGTGTACGTTTTAAAAATGATAAAACTAAACAGAAAATACCTTTAAAAGAAGCTGTAAATTGGTGAAATCTTCGGCGGTGACAGCGGCAGCCATGTTGACATGTGACGTTTTGAAAGTCACGTGATGAAACATGCGTCGACTGCTCATGGGAAATGAAGTACAGACAGAAGTGCCATCAGATCATTCAATAAACACCATATGAACAAAGAGACTCACAGTTAAATATAAATATACTATATGTGTGTATGCCTCTACCACATAACTATACAGGGTATTAGCAGCAACCATTGAACATGTGAGAAACATTGTTAAAAAAGTGATTTTATTGTAGGTTATTGTATGAAAACAAGACATGTATGAAACCCACTGGATAATAGTGGTGTGTATTGGCAAGAATCTGGCGATACGATACAAATCGCAATACTAGGATCATGATACAATATATCAAGATGTATCACAATACTGTTAAAAAGGCAATTTTTTATTGGTTTTGTTTCTTTTTTAAAATATTATTTCCTGGAGGAATGGAATTACACCAGAAATATGCACAAATACTAAACACATTTTTATTTAATCAGAACAGGATCTAATGCTATATCACAAAATTTTCCTGTGTTAAAAATCAAATTATGTTTTACAGACATTACAGTTTAAGATCCTGTTCAAATTTTCATACTCTATTAGTTCATAACTAACATCATAACATTATTTTTATGCAATCCCAACAAAGGAACTAACATTATTTAATAAAAGAGTGTTAAATAATAATAAATAAAAGAAAACCAAAAAAAACAAAAATGAACTTACACAATATCCGCATTTGGATAAATACCTAAAAAATATCGATACAGTACTTTTTGATATCGATACAGTACTGTGAAATGAAATATTGTGTTATATTGCAGAACCGATATTTTCTTACAACCCTACAGGATAATACATGTGTAATGAACATAGTAATAGTAAAAGCTTTTTTTTTTTTACTTAAATGTCTTTATCACAGCAACATCAACAATTACAAAAAAAAAAAAAAAAATTGCTAAGTTGGACAGTTTTTTTTAAAGGCTGTAATGTAGTTTTTCAACATGGGGGCAAATTGAGGACCACCACCACCACCACCACCATATCCACACCATGTAAGCCCCCCAGAACCCTAGTGACACCCTAACCCTAACCCTGCAATATATGTACACTGTATGACCAAAAAAGGGCATTCATATGATATTTTGTTTTTGGATGATTAATAGTTTTGCCCAAAGATCTTGTATTGATGGTGGGAGAGTTATCACATCCTAAATATTCTCAGTGGGATTCAGGACTTGACTCTGTGGTAAGGGAATGTTCCTCAGAGGTTTTTTGTGGTTCTGAAAGCTAGGAAACCTCCAAGAAAACCTGCTTTAGAAAGTGTTAAAAGCTAAATAATCTTAAGGGAACATTCATCAGAGGTTCTTCATGGTTTATGGGTTAAATAACCTTAAGGGAATGTATCTCAGAAGTTATGAATGGTGTTATAAACCAAATGATCTTTAGAGAAGGTTCCTCAGATGTTCTTCATGGTTTATAACACACTGTAAGCCCGGAAGTTGTATTTACTAAAATACTTTAATTACAATGTACTTAAATGATTTAAGTTTTATGACATTACTATAAAATGTGAAGTATATTCTACTAATTTGTAGACATAGTTGAAAGAATGAAAAAGTTTAAGTTGAAGGGAATTAAATCACTAAGTTTTAGTCATGACCACACCTTTTTATCTACCCATTACATTGTGGGTATTAGGCATGCTGTTCAAAATGTGTTCTTTTTATGTGCAGGTGTTCAGCGGGGTTGTTGGGTTAGTGTTAATTTTGACTTATTGTGTGTGTGGCAATGTTTATTGGCCTTTTTGTGTTTGTTTTTGTATATTTGTAGAGCTGCACCATGAGTGAGAGCCATAGGCCAAACAATGGGTTTACTGTTAATTTAAAATTGTTGATGAATATTAGAAATTTTAATTTGACTGGAAATTTTAAGCATTTTTTTATACTGGCTCATAATGTTGAGCTGACATTCATCCACGCTAAAATGTGATAATACTACCTGTACGTCAGATTATAGACTTTAAAGTTCTGTTGCTGGATTATAAAGCTTTGAATGATTTAGGACCAAAATACATCAGAGACCTCCTGACCCAGTATGAACCCACCAGACCCCTCAAGTCATCTGGATCCGGTCTGTTGTCAGTTCCCAGAGTCAGAACCAGACACGGAGACGCTGTGTTCAGCTTCTATGCTCCACATGTCTGGAACAAACTCCCAGAAAACCTCAGATCATCTGAAACACTCAGTTTATTTAACTCCAGGTTAAAGACCCACCTGTTCTCAGCTGCATTTGAATAGAGTTTTTATTCTTTTAAGTTTTTATCTGTTTTATCTATTTATCTGATTTTGTTTTGCTTGTTTGTCTGTTTGTTTCTCTCATGCCTATACTTTTTATTGCTTCTGCTGGAATGCTTTTAATGTTTTTTGTAAAGCACTTTGAATTGTCTTGTACATGAAATGTGCAATAGAAATAAACCTGCCTTGCCTTGCCTAATAAGCTGAATGATTGTACAAAACACTTTATATTGCAAAAGATTTTTAATATAGATCAACTTGGAATTGAGTCCAATGAACTGATGATATTAAGTCTAATGATTATACAAAGCAATTGACATTACAACAAATTTGAAGTTAAATTAACTTGGCATTTAGTGTGCTGTACTTAACCCTTTCATGCATAGTGGTCACTACAATGAACAGCTATTCTACAGCTGTTCTCTTATATATTTGTGGGTTTTGTTGTTTTAGTTTCATGTCAGCCAACACAGTGGACGCTTATGCATCATCCAATTCACTGACATTTATTCCATTACTGTCAATTTACTGTTCTTGATAAACCTGATCTGCAGTAACATGTTTGCTTGTTATTGCTATTAGACTGTAATTTATAGTTGTTTTTTTTTTAAACAAAATGTTTTTTTTTCTTTGCATATTATCTCCATGGAGTGAGTAATGACTAGTATTAGTACAGGGTGGGGAAGCAAAATTTACAATGAACATTTAGTTGTTTTTTCTCAGCAGGCACTACGTCAATTGTTTTGAAACCAAACATATATTGATGTCATAATCATACCTAACACTATTATCCATACCTTTTCAGAAACTTTTGCCCATATGAGTAATCAGGAAAGCAAACGTCAAAGAGTGTGTGATTTGCTGAATGCACTCGTCACACCAAAGGAGATTTCAAAAATAGTTGGAGTGTCCATAAAGACTGTTTATAATGGAAAGAAGAGAATGACTATGAGCAAAACTATTACGAGAAAGTCTGGAAGATACTATTAAAGAAGAATGGGAGAAGTTGTCACCTGAATATTTGAGGAACACTTGTGCAAGTTTCAGGAAGTGTGTGAAGGCAGTTATTGAGAAAGAAGGAGGACACATAGGATAAAAACATTTTCTATTATGTAAATTTTCTTGTGGCAAATAAATTCTCATGACTTTCAATAAACTAATTGGTCATACACTGTCTTTCAATCCCTGCCTCAAAATATTGTAAATTTTGCTTCCCCACCCTGTATCTGTTAAAATGTGAGAAAACATCAGATTAGCAGCATTGAAAATGTTTTTATTTCATAGATTTCAAACAGTATATCAATAAATACATGTTTCTTTGCTTCAAAAATGAAATGTATGATGTCCAGCTGAATGGACATTTTTGCAACACCATGAAAAATAGGTCAATAAAAAATATTCAATTGTATAGTTTTTTTTTTTTTTTATGTTTTAAGAGAAATAAAAACACTCAGGATTAAGGCTGTCATAATTCATGCATGAAAAGGTTAAAATAGCAATTCCATTCAAATCAAGCATTTAAGTTTAATACACTTAAGTTTTCATAACTCATTACTTACATTTTTAAGGTAACTGAGATTTTCTAAGTAAACTCAACTATCTGGTCTTACAGTGCAGAAGAACCCCTAAATTTAACTGATTTTTTTTTCTCCACTTTTTGTCCATTTTTAACAATCTAGGAAAATGTTAAGTCAGTGTTTGCTCAATAAGCTCCAGAGCCGGTCCCGGTGGTCCACATTCAGCGGCTCCCTGTGCTGACTCACGCGGGATGGAACCTGTCCGTCGGCGGCGGCAGCTCCGCGGATCCCCGGGCTGCCGGTGAGTCTGTCCGCTCCACCGGTGACGATGTCGGTCTCCGGGATGAAGAAGCAGCTCCACAAAGCCAGCCAGGTAACCGGGACGAGCCGGCGGTATCCGGGCCGATCCGGATTGTTGTTAGTGTTGATCCGGCCGGTGCTGTGTGTGGGTGTTGTCGTGTGCAGTGGAGGCTCTGGGCTGTACTGCGACACATGGCCTCCTGCAACAAAACACCACCGACCACCTGAGCACCACGACCACTGAGCACAACCCAGTTATCTGCGGGGATTTATGGCTCTGCCTTCCAACACCTGTATTTTAATCGATCTATTTAAACTGCTGTTGGCCTAGTGTTGTTCTTTATGGCTGTAGTTTTTGCTACTAACTACTGCTCGGTTCTAGTAAACAGGCTAATATTCAAAAATCGCACTAACTACAATAGAAAAGCCTCCACTTTGATGCTTCTGCTGCTATAATGTACTGTACAGACCTATAGATTTTTAAGTGCTACGTTTGTAATGTCCATGTTATTTAATATTTCAATGTGTGAGCTAGCCTATTTTACTCTATTCTGTTTAGATTTTCTTACCATCTGCCATATGTGCATCATTTACCCTATAGGACAGTCCAGATGGGGGTACTTGGAAGAAGCCCAGGGGGTACTTTACATTTTTTGGGGGAAAAATACATTAAATAAGTCATCATATACTGAATAGAAAATAAATAATGACAATTAATGCTGGAATATAAAACACAATCAATACATTCTGTTATCTTGTTTAAGCTTTGGTAACATTTTAAGAACATTTGTATTTTATATTATTCAAGAGTTTATTTGAGTAATTCAGTAATTATTTTGTTGATGGAAAGTTCATTTCTTCATTAATGATTAATCAATACATTTTTCTCAGCAATGAAAAAGGGAACTTTTCAGTTTATATTTTGCACACAAAATATATTTATAAAGATGTGATTTATGTTTCTCCCTTCAAACACCTGTATTTTAATTGACCTGTTAATCTATTTAAACTGCTGTTGGCCTAGTGTTGTTCTTTATGGCTGTAGTTTTTGCTACTAACTACTGCTCGGTTCTAGTAAACAGGCTAATATTCAAAAATCGCACTAACTACAATAGAAAAGCCTCCACTTTGATGCTTCTGCTGCTATAATGTACTGTACAGACCTATAGATTTTTAAGTGCTACCTTTGTAATGTCCATGTTATTTAATATTTCAATGTGTGAGCTAGCCTATTTTACTCTATTCTGTTTAGATTTTCTTACCATCTGCCATATGTGCATAATTTACCCTATAGGACAGTCCAGATGGGGGTACTTGGAAAAAGCTCATGGGGTACTTTAACCCTTTCATGCATGAATTTTGAGAACCTTAATCAAGATTCTTTTTTAATAAGTGTTTTTATTCCTCTGTAGGCATGAAAAAAAACAAACAATGTGATTGAATTTTTTTTTAATGAACCTATTTTTCATGGAATTACAAAATGTCCACTCAGCTGGACATCATGCGTTTAATTTTAGAAGCAAAGAAACATGTATTTACTGATATACTATGAAGTAAAAACATTTTTAATGCTGCTAATTTGATGTTTTCTCACATTTTAACAATACCTGCATATAGATAATATGCAAAACAAAAACAAAACTGTTAATTACTGTTTAATAACAAATAGCAATTTTTTTTTACACTCAAACATGTTACTGCAGATCAGGTTTCTCTAAAACACCAAATTTAGAGTAATGGTATGAATTACAGTGTATGGGATGATACATAAGTGTCCACTGTGTTGGCTGATATGGAACTAAAACAACAAAATCCATGAATATACAAGAGAACCCCTTTGTACAGCTGTCCACTGTAGGGACCACTATGTATGAAAGAGTTAAAAATTTTTTGGAAAAATAAATTAAATAAGTCATCATGTACTGAATAGAAGTAAAACATGAGAATTAATGCTGGAATATAAAACACAATAAATACATTCATATAATAAAACTGTTATCTCTTTTAAGCTTTGGTAACATTTTAGGAATATTTGTATTTTATATTATTCAAGAGTTTATTTGAGTAATTCAGTAATTATTTTTTGTTGATGAAAGGTTTATTTGTTCATTAATGACCAATTAATACATTTTTCTTAGCAATGAAAAAGAGCACTTTTCAGTTCATATTTTGCACACAAAATATATTTATAAAGATGTGATATTTTTAATAGATTAAAGTTAAATATATGTTTGTTTACAAAGTGTTGAAAATAAAAAACAGACACTTTTGGCAAAGGAACAAATTTTGCAAAAAACAATGCTGTTGCAAGAATTGGGCATACTTACAAAAAAAAAAAAATAAAAAATTCAGGGGGTACTCCACTGTAAAATGTTTGAGAACCACTACCCTAGGGGATCCAAAGGAACTCAATGCACTTCTTCTAATAATACCACCCTGATTGATAAAACTACCAGTCTTCCTACTGATGCAACTATATGGTGGTGAAAGACGTAGCTTAAATACTCATATTACACTCTAAAATTACCCACTAAAAGTAAAATTTACTCCAACTAATCCAAGAGGTTTTCAAATACTTTTTACCTATAAAGACCTAGAGCTACTTTTGTGGCAGTTCCCATTTGAAAAGGTGCCTCTGAGAAGTAGTGGGGTAGTAATATAAGATGCAGGAAATGGAAATATACAGCCGCCTCATGTTACTATTGTCCCTACAGCTGCTGAATGAGAGGCTGATGGGAGCTGAAGGAACCAAGATGGATGAAGACTTCCTAAAAATGGAAAAGGTGAAAGTATACATTTTTCTTTGTCTGCTCATAAAGAGATGTTTCCAGATGATACAAACTCACTGGTTCTATCTCTGTCCTTATCAGAGTGTTGCAATTATCCAAACTCTGCTGATTGAACTGCTGTCTCAAACCATAGAGTTCCTCCAGCCAAACCCAGGTACTGAAAAACTATCTGTGATCATTAAAGTTCCTCTGTTTTTACTGTAAACCTAACAGGCTTAATTAAAGTAGTTACAAATTCAAAACCAAATAACAGTATGTGCAGTTTAACACATGTTTATTTGGTGCTGTTTAGTATTACAGTGTTTTCAGAAAATGAGAGATGTTTGAGTCTGTATGATGCAATAATTAAATATTCAGATATTTCACAAAGTAAAAGAAGACTGCAACCTGCATTACAGCTAAAATCCTACATTTCCATCCATGGACAAACACTCCTCACTAATTAATACTTCACTGTACAAAACAAAACAAAACAAAACAAAACAAATAATTAAAATAAATGTATTCATAGAGTGTATGTACACTAATACTTAAAACTACACTATCTCTTCTAATTTAAACTATGTTTTTCTTTTCAGCATACAGAGCTAAACTGAGCATGCTCAAAACTGTGTCCAGGATTCGAGGACAGGACACGTCAGTGGGCTACCCACAGACAGAGGGCATGCTGGGAGATTGTATGTTGCGTTACGGCCAGGAATTGGGGGCTGCATCAGAATTTGGTAAGACACTACCAACCCAGACGACCGTCAGCATCACCTGCTGATAAACTCACCTAAAGAGGAAAACTTGGCTATGTATTTATGGCAGAAGAGGAAGTGATAACAGTAGCAACAAATTTGAGAGAATGTCACAACAAAAAACTAAGGAAGCTCAACTTAGTTTTACACAGCTATGCCTGCTGTTTGGGTTCCCTAGACAACTAACTGCTTTATGCTTCCCCCCCTCAAAAGAAAAACTATTCTAAAGTGCAGTCTTTTGGAAATCACTTTCATTCACTATTATTGCTGTAACTATAATCAAAAAAATACACAACAATTTAATGCACTATATATACCAACCACAAAACAGGACATGAACCCACACATGCAGTACAAAGACAGAAGCACAATCTGCTTTAATAAAACTTCCCTCAGTTTCTATTGTATTATATTGGGACAGCATACAAAGCCCTCTGTAAGATATGGTGTATTCTAAGACGTCTGAATGTTGTGCAAAGGCCTAGTTTACCTCCAACCATGATAGTTTTTCTCTTAACCTATAGCACTGGTTTTCTGTAGTAGTTTTGGTGCCTGAATTATAAACATCTGAAACAAAACAACAATATTAGATTCAGGAATCAAATCACAATCCCTGTTTTGTCTGGATTATCATGACAACTGAAGTTACAGTAAATGATAAGTAACTTTAGTAATTTATTTGTTTTAGTGCATTACTGGATAGCAAAACATAATATTTTCACCTTTGTGTTATGACTAGGCTCCAGTCATTCCAGATTCTCTTCCTGCTTTTTCATTCTTAAATCTTCCCTTCATGTCTTCATGTCTCCTCTCTGTTCAGGTGGTGCTTTGACAGGTGTAGGGGAGGCTCTGCAGCAGGTTGGTAAGGCCAGGGATGCTCTGGATGTCAGCGTCAAATGCACCTTCATCGACCCCCTGCAGGATCTGCATAACACTGAGCTGAAGGACATTAAGGTGAGATGTCACCATTGTCAGCTTGGTTTCATGATCACATTAAAAACAAATTTGAAGACATTAAATAACTGATATTAAAGATGATTTAAAGTTTATATTTTTACGCATCATCAGCATAAATGTCTCCTTAGTAGATAAGAGAGGGTGAGAATAATCACAGACTGGCCACATCCACAAGAAAAACTCAAAAGTGTTTAGATTTTTTCAGCTGTTCAACTCTGTCCAAACTATTTATCGTGTTCAGTACCAGCTGAAGAAGCTGAATGGTCGTCGCCTTGACTTTGACTACAAAAGGAGACGGAAGGGGAAGGTCCCAGTGGAGGAAGTACGACAGGCCTGGGATAAGTTCATTACCTCGAAGGATCTGGCAGAGAGGAGCATGTTCATCCTGCTGGAAAACGATGTGAGTTTTAAGTCAAATACAATAAAGTAAAAGCAGTCACTTGCTAATTTAGTCAATCAATACATTTGTTTTTGACACTTCTAAGTAAATTTGTGATGGTTACTTTTATTTTAAGGCTATTTTTAATGTTCATACTGCATCTTTGCTCTAAAACTATCAATTAGCCTGGATTGCTGGAAGTCTTTATATGAAAACAACAACCTTACAGCTACAACTACAGCCTCAAAATGACAAACATCTTTCTATGTGCTGTTTTCTTCATCATGATGTCGCCATTTTAATACCATGTTGCACTTCAATATAACTTATCTCTCACCATTATTTTGCAAATGCACTGTGACAGCATTCTGTGCTCAGTTCTACCCAATTGCCAAACAATTCAGATAACTTTTACCAGTATTCTAGAATGATAATAGAGGATGCCAAACTACATTGACAAAATCATGTGGATTGCTTTAATTTAAGGACTCATGAGCCAAAAATGTGCATGTAAACAACTGCTATAAAATCATCAGATATCATTATTTTAACCCATAAAGACCCAGTGCTATTTTTATGTCAGTTCCCATATGAAATTTTCTCTATATTTAACCTTTCCTAAGTGATTTGTCACCATTTATTAAAATATTTTCCTCTGTATTTTACATTTTATCAGTATATATCAGGTATTTTCCTGTATTTAATTTACTGATCATGAAAATATTCATAAAAGATCAGATTAAAGTTGAGGGTTATTATATCAAAAACAGAGGACACTGCAGAAAAAGTGACTTTTTCAGTAAAATATACCATTAACTGAACATAAAACAAGTGTGTCCATCCACTGTCATTGATCTATCTCCATGGGTTTTCTGGTGAATCAATGTTGTAGAAGATGACAATGTTTCATCGTTCACTAAGGAGCCTCTGAACGTCCAAATGGGTCATATCTGATGACCATGAAAAGATGAAAAACTGCATTTTACACCAATTATTTACATGTATTGATAGGATTAGTGGATCAACAGGTTTTAAACATTTTAAATCAGTAGATAGTTTTGGTCACAAGTGGGTGTTTGGATCTTTAGGGGTTGAACCAGTTCAGCTCTGCTCAAAAGTACCAAATATTCAGTAATTTACCCCTTTAACCCTTTAAATGCTAGGTTTAATATGTACTGTTGATATTTAGGAATAAAAAAAATGCAAAAATGAGATTGATAGTGATAAGTGTCATGAATATGTCAAAAAGCAGAATTGATTTTATTGCATTCCTGGAAATTACTGAACATGTGGTAGGTTTGAGCACAGCTTAAGTTGTTTAAAAGATATATGCAGAAAAAAACTGAAAAAATATTGACATATATGATGATTTTATAGCATTTTTTTGCATGTACATTTTTGGCTCGAGGGTCGGAGAGTGTCAATAGCATATAATAGACTTTTGAGAGTAAGTGACGTTAGATTCAATAAATATGTCTAAAAAAATATATTGTTGCAGAAATTTATACCATAAGCTGTAACACAGACATAATGACCACCAAATCAAAAAGAAAACTGGCAAAAATGGCCTGAGAGGTCGTTAAGAGTTAAAGAAGTGTGGGAAACGGGTAGTCTGGCCAAGCAGGGCTAACTATTAAGAAGGAGTGTTCTATTGCCCCCCACGGTTCAATAATGCCATCTTTAAAATGTCATAATGGAGCTTAAAGATATGTCATAACATCTTTTATATGGGGAACAAAGGCATTTTATTTCATGCAGACACAGAGCAACAGAGCAGGCAATTCACTTTCGCTGTTTCATCATCATGATTACATTTGTAGACTTTTTGTCCTCCGTGTTTTCCCCTACAGGTCGATCAGCTGCGCCACCTGGCTGCTCTGGTTGGAGCCCTGATGGAGTTCCATCGTCATGCCCATCGAATCCTGCTGGGTCTCCAGGGCAATCTGCAAGCCAGGTAACTTTCACATCACCTTTCATATCACTTTACAACTGTGGTTCCCAACCTTTTTTGGCTAGTGACCCCATTTTAACATCACAAATTTCTGGCGACCCCAGATGTTCAAAACAGACTTTTTTTTCCTAAAATTAATTTGTTTTTGATCATGTAATAGTTTGCTATACTGTGTTGCAAATAAATGTTAATTTTAGACATTTAGTCATTATAATGTATATTATTATGAACGGAGGCAGAAAAGCCAGGTGTAGATTACTGCACAAAGTGAGTATTTTATTTTCCTCAGTCAGGATATGTACAGTCAGTCCAGCTTGTATTTACAAGGCTGACAATTAAACTGAACAAACAATAAGTCAAACTATGAATTATGAAAGAGCTGCAGCATCTGAAACTGACCACAATGAATATTTGAAAGATAAACAGTACCACAGCTCTTCAGTTTCAGACTCACACTTTGTCATGTCTTTTATGTATTGGGATTATCTCTGTCAACTCACCATATATTTTTTATTAGTAAGTTTTTATTTTTTATTTTTATCAAATACTAGAAATTTCAGGTGACCCCATTTGAATTCCAGGCGACCCCACGTGGGGTCCCGACCCCAAGGTTGAAAAACAGTGCTTTACAATGAGTGGGGTACTTTGATGACGTTCACCTGCTCAGTAGAGTTTGAAAACACAGAAAGTCAGTGTGCACATAAAAAAGACAAAGCAACCAGTTAAGTACTAATCAGACCGATAAAGAAGGCTTTGAATTTAGTTTAGAAACATGCTGCTGTCTTTTTAAATACTGTATGTTGTATTTCATCACAGACTTACCGCTGCCAGTAACAGACCAGAGCGGCGTTACCGGCCTAAAAAGATCAGAGTCAGATCTGAACACAGCAACAGCATCGGATTTTACCACCAGCCATCTGTCATTTCCACAATTTCCTCAGGTTTGTCTTAATATTGTTCTCCTGCCATATTTCTGCCATAGTTTTTTTGTTTTTTGTTTTTCAAATGATTTGCCTTCTGAAATGGTAGCAACCTTGATCAGCTCTTGTCAAACTCTTGCAGTTTTGTGCATAAACTCATCTTTACCTCCGCCAAGGAGGTTATGTTTTTGCCAGGGTTTGTCTGTTTGTTTGTTTGTTTGTTTGTCTGTCCGCTGTAACATACGGTAGGTCTTCAGGGAGTCAGTACCCCATTCCAGTCTAGCTAAATATGGCTTACCATGGATGTAGAGATGGTGTTAAGCTGAAGGCTGGAAGGTGGAGATACATGAAGGGTCTGTCATGAGTCCACCAGAATCCAGATTACAACTTGATATTTCTATGATCCTGTTACAGACTTTATGTTCTGAGTCAACCTGCAACTACTGCAAACTGCCAGGAAATGGACACCTGAGGCTCTAAGGCAGGGCTGTCAAACTCATTTTAGTTCAGGGGCCACATTCACCCCAGTATGATCTCAAGTGGGCTGGACCAGTGAAAAAACAGTGAAAAAAGTAAAATTACATTATGATAATGTTTACATCTACAACATTTCCTTAAAAATCTGAATAACATGAACAACTTGAAATGTCTTAAGAAAAACAAATGCAATTTTAACAATATTCTTCCTCAGTTTATCATTTACAAATGTGCATTACAACTTACATTACAATTACAAATACACAAAATATATAGTAACAGGTAAAATATTGGGAAAATTGCATTTACTTCTCTTAAGACATTTCAGGTTTTTCATATTTGTTCTGGTTATTCACATTTTTTGTAAAAGGATAGTTTGTTAATGTAAACATTTTCATGTAATTTTACTTTTTTTCACTAAAACAAAGATAAAATCTGCAGTTGCCATTATTTAAAAGTTATTATGATACTATTTTACTGATCTGACCCAATTGAGATCTAATTGGTCTGCATGTGGAACCTGAATTAAAATGATTTTTACACCATTGATAATATCTTCAGTATAATTTTTGCATTTCACTAATTCATCCTACGGGCCAGATTTGGCCCCCGGGCCACATGTTTGACACCTGTGGTCTAAGGGACTGCATTAAAAGCACTGATCGGAATATGCTGAAACAGAAGAGAACAGTACAGACATTGACAGAATAATTGAATGGTTTTTCTTTCTTTCTTTCTTTTTTTCTTTCTTTCTGTCTTTCTTTCTTTCTTTCTTTGTACAGGAGAGCAGTTCACAGTGTTACCATCCAGACCCGGCAGTCCCATCTCCTACTACGGTGAGGAAATACTGACATCGCCTAGTTCTTGGTGTTTAGGGTTTGGTTTATCTTAAATTTATGTTTACATACAACTTCTCATCACAGCAAAATTAGAACAGTCTTGTGGTTTTCAGTGGTTTTATTTGTATTTTTGTAGTTTTTAGTTTTATTTTGTGTTTTTAACCGTGCAATTATAGTTTAGCTTTTAATAACTTCTGTATTAGTCTTAGTCATTTTAATTGAGGAAACACAACTTTTGCCTCCATACTGACAGCTGTGACTTGGCAGCAAAGATATGATTCCATCTACTGGTATAGAACTGGTACCGCTAAAATACAGCTAAAAATAGAAAAATACAATTATCAATCATCTACCTAAAACACATAGCTTATGTATGAGGCAAACTGATAAAGATGAATAGTAAAGTTTGGTTTTATGGGTTTGTTTTATTTATTATTATTATTATTATTATTATTATTATTATTATTATTATTATTATACATTTTTGTTATTTTTAAAAATTATTATTATTTTCAGTACTTCTTCGGTTACTGTTATTTCTGAAGTCTGTTTTGAATTTTATTTCAGTTAACAGATGTTTTTCCACACCTACTTGGTATTTTGTAAGTTATTGCTAAAGACAATCATCTTGCATCACAGCTTTTATAGATCTGTGACTCATGAAGGAAAATGCTTTAAGTTTCCCCCTCTCTCTACCTTTGTCTTTGTCTTGTTATGTGTGTTGCCCAGCTGACAGTAAACCGGTCCTGGATCAGCCCTGTTGCCGGGCAATTTACTCCTTCCATCCAAACCACGATGGTGAGCTGGGCTTCAGCGAGGGTGACGTAATAATCCTCACCAGCCAAGTCGACAACAACTGGTACGAAGGTTCGCTCGGCAACCAATCAGGAGTGTTCCCCATCAGTTATGTGGACGTCCTGGTGCCTCTGCCATTACCATGACGACATATCAAACATACAGGAGTGTGACTGACAAATAATATGCAACCTCTCTGCTTCTTATTTGCACTTTTCACAAGAAATCAGCAGGTGACCTGTTAAAGGAAAGGAAGGCCATAATTAAAACCACTCTGGTGCACTTTAGTTTCTGATCTCGGAGCATCTTATACGCCACAAAAGAGAGGCAAAAGAGAGGCTCAGTCAGTAAATACAACATCTTAGACTTCTGTGACTTTACCCTTTAAGACTCTTAATGTCATTTTCTTCACTACACTGCAATTGCCTTTCAAATTATTGCACATTTCATTAAGAGGTAAACGCATAAGATAAGATAAGCAGCCACATCGGTCTGATCCTGTCGGCAGATTTGAGATCAACAGATTATAGACTTCCTTGAGTAGTACAATGTCTGTGGACTTAGTTTTAAGTGGTAAGTATAAATCAAAAGTGAAGCTTAATTTAGATCATAACAGTGTCTTAGGTGAATTGTGCTTTACGTACATGGTTTTGATGATTCACATTGTGCATGTTCTTAAAGTAGGCACTTTATGTAAAGCTTTATGAGTCTCAGGTAGGAAATAAAATAAACAGTAAAATATGTCGGGGTTGTATTGTACCTTTGACCTTAAAAAGCACTGGAGGACTTGCACGCTGTAGGTTTATGTCATTTAGTGAAGTGATTATTGAAGATATAAGACTTTAAAACACACAAACTATAAGTTTCCTTTCAATACCTTTCAAAGTAATTCAATTTAGCTGCTTGTGTGCTTATGTAACATGTATTCAGTACAATAGAATAAATACTTGACAAAAGCACTGCATTGACATATAGGGAGGTACACATGATCATTTAGATTTAATTAAAAAATACAATATCCAAGTGATTTAATTTAGGGTTTAGCATTGCAGGGAGGAAATGGACTGAACATCTGTATTTCTAAAATCCTTGCTGCTGCATAGTGTATGAATCAGCTTTAAAGATAAGCTAGAGCCTTTTGTAATACTCTCATTGACTCAGAAAATAGGAAAAAAAAAGGAGGCTTTATCCAATTAAATAACAAAAACCATCAGACATGACAAATTTAGAGCCTTCAAACTGACTTTGGTAATAATTTTGAGGAAAAATCTGCAGAAAGAGCACATTTAAAGTTTATTCATAATCAGGTAAATGCACTTTCCACTGAAAGAGCTGATGAGATTTGTATTTGATTAATTTGATAACACAGGTTTATATATTTGAATGATTATATTTACATAAAATAATATACAGTATACACCCAATATTTACAATGTACACAGCAACTTTGCTCAGGATAAAGCTCCCTGAAAAACCCTTTGAAGGAGGAAATCAGAACAGAGGCCATTCCTCCAAGGATGTTTGTAGTGTTTACAGTCTAGACTAATATAGTAAAGCACAGGTAGGATGACTGAATAGCCACCATTAAAAATGCGGTAATGATGGATAATGTTCACATTAAAATCATATCTAATGCACACAGATATGGTCAGTTTATGTAAAGTGCACAGGTCAGATCACTTCACAGACACAGCAGACAGTAAAGAGTTGAACTAAGTAATGCTCCACCTTGTGCTCACATTTTTCTGCTTCATAATGCTTATTAAATAGCACAGACTGTTTATAAAGTGCATATATCTAGTCTAAGATGGATGTCAAGTCTCAAAATATTGGAATGTCCCTTTAATAGAAACTAATAACTGAAATAAATACAGATTGTAATTGTGAAAAAACAGACTATGATCTGGCTTTACTTGATGTAATAAATCAATGTCCATGAATGTAAGATTTATTGTAGATGCTGGTGTTTGATTTATTTATTTATTTATTTATTTCTACAGCTTCTTATTTTAACAACAGGACGGCA
This sequence comes from Sphaeramia orbicularis, assembly GCF_902148855.1. Lineage (NCBI taxonomy): Eukaryota > Metazoa > Chordata > Actinopteri > Kurtiformes > Apogonidae > Sphaeramia > Sphaeramia orbicularis. Next base: position 38,829,811 of record NC_043962.1, on the reverse strand, counting down.
AATAAGAGTGAGACGCAGTTCCACAATCTTGTATTTTATTTCAAAGTTGTTGAAGATAGATGTTTTTAATACTAGAGATGAATGTTGAATTTTCTGTATCTGAAAATAGTTTCAGTATTTACTTCTGCAGTTGTTTCTCAACAGGGAATCATGTGATTTTTCACAAAACTTGGATATTCCATCTCTTCAGGAATGTCTTTAAGTTTGTTATTCCTTTCACACAAAATGATGTTTGTACAGAGACCAGGACTCAGTATGTATTTTTTGCAATAATTTCTTTGAGCAATAAATGTTTTGATCATGTCTGATTTAGTGTCCTGTCTCTCTCAACTGATAAGGATGGTAGCAGGTGACTGTATTTTTTTCATACTTTGTTTTTGGTACTTTTTCTTTATTATTAGCTTAGAACACAGGTGGCAAACATGTGGCCCGGGGGCCAAAAGGTTCCAATCTGGCCTGCGGGATGAATTTGCAAAGTGCAAGTTAGGGCATCAAACTCAAAAATAATATCATAATAACCTATAAGTAATGACAACACCATTTTTTTTCTCTTTGATTTAGTGCAAAAAACATTAAATTATGGAAAATTTACATTTATAAACTATCCTGTAACAATAAAATGTGAATAACCTGAACAAATCTGAACAACCTGAAATGTCTAATGAAAATTTAGTGCAGTTGTATCAATATTCTGCCTGTTACTAAATGTTTTGAGTCTTTGTAGATCTGATCTGTAATGCGCAGGTAGAAATGATAAGTAGAGCAGAATATTGATAAAACTGTACTTATATTTCTTTACAAATTTCATTTTTTTCAGGTTATTCACATCCTTTTTGTTTGGATAGTTTGTAAATGTAAATACTGGCATAATTGAATGTCATTTTTTGCACTCAAACCATTTGGAGTTGTCATTATTTATTGGCTATCATGCTATTATTTTACTGGTCCAGCCCTCTTCAGATTAAATTGGACTGAATGTGGCCCCCCGGAAGAAAATGAGTGTGACACCCTTGGCTTAGAATATATGAGTTGCTGTTTTATGTCTCTACATTTCTTGATATTGAAACCAAAAACCAATAAAATGTGGCTCTCAGAGTAAACATTACCAGTGCAGACTTTAATTTAAACTTAAAAGCAGGTTCAAATTTTGACATAATGTCTAGCTAATTCATTTTTGTAAATGACTCTATTTTGTGTAGAACAAACTGCTGTGACAACAAACAAGTGGTGCCAGGTACAACAAACCCCGCCCCTTGCACATATTGTACCTTTTTTTGGCATGGATCCAACTGATGTCATCATGTCTATGCGTGTACTGATGTCAGCATATCAACTGCCTCTATATATGTGCCAAGTTTGAAGTAAACTGAAACAAAATTGATGTTTTTATCGACATTTGAAATGTAAATGGGAGAAGAAAAAAGACTGAAAAATTCACAATAAATTTGAACTTTGACCTACTTTTCCAAAAATGTAATGACATGTATTCTGGGTCACTGGCAATCTACAATCCAAATGTGGTATGAATTCAACCAAAAGTTTTGCTGCTACAGACATTGAAATTTCATCCATTATAAGTAAATGGGGGAAAAAAAGATGTTAAAAATTCATTAAAAAATGGAATTTTGATATACTTTTCCCAAAATGTAATCAAATCTATTCTGGGTCACTGGCAATCTATAAACCCAATTTGGTATGAATTCAACCTATAGTTTTGCTGCTAGAGTATTAACAAACAAAAAAACAAACCGAACCAGAAACAATACCACTTGCCTCCCATTGAGGGGGCAGGGTAATAATGGAATAATAAAACTGTATTGTACTGTATTGAGAGATTGTAAGTACATATGTACACATATTTCTGAAGTATTGCAGTACTTAAGATGGGTTTTCATATAAATGTACTTTGAGTATTTAACCATAATCTCTACATTTTAACACAAGTCGTGTACTTTCTGCTTGTTACATTTTACATTTTAAAACAGCTTCAACCCTTAAAGATCCTTCAACTACTTTTGTGGTAACTGCCAAATTAGTTTTCTTCTTCATTTAACCTTTCCTAAGTGATCTATCACCATTTATTATGATATTATCCTCTGAATTTTACATCAGAAAATCTGTTTTTCCTCCCTGTATTTAATTCACTGGTCATGGAGATGTTCATGAAAGCTCACAGTAAATTCAAAGTTTCTTGTATCAAAACAGAGAAAATAGAAGAAAAACTGACTTTTTATCCTACTTATATCATTAACCGAACGTAAAAATGAGTGTCAGCAATCAGTCGTTTGTCAAATCACTTGTTGGTTTTGTCGGTAAATCAATGTTGCAGAAGATGATGATGTTTTCACTACGGAACCTCTGAGCATCTAAACTGGTCATATCTGATAATGATGAAAAGTGAGGAACTGTATTTTACCAGAATTATTGAAATATACTAATAATATTTGTAGATCACAAGTAAATTAAAATTTTAGATTAGTAGATTTAAAAAAATAAAATAAAAAAAAGGCCAAAATGAAACATAAAAGGGGCTACTCAGTTATTTTTTGAGTAGATTATAAAATGTATACTTCTTCATTTTTACTTAACCCAAAAAGACCCAAACATCCACTGTCGACCAAAACCATCTACTGATGTTAACTGTTTAATACCTGTTGATCCACTAATCCTATCAATCCATGTAAGTAATTGGTGTAAAATACAGTTTGTCATCTTTTCATGGTCATCAGATATGACTCATTTTGATGTTTAGAGGCTCTTTAGTGAACGTGGAAACACTGTCATCTATTACAGCATTGATTCACCAGTAAAACCCATGGAGTTGGAACAATGACAGTGGATGGAGACACTTGGTTCATATTCAGTTAATGAAAGATTTACTGAAAAGGTCACTTTTTCTTCAGTTTTCTCTGTTTTTGATATAATAACCCTCAACTTTAATCTGAGTTTTTATGAACATCTATGTGATTAGTGAATTAAATGCAGGGAAACACAGGAATTTTTACTGAAAAAACACAAAATACAGAAGACAATATTACAATAAATGGTGGTAAATCACTTAAGGAAAGTTAAATATTGAAAAAATTCATTTGGAAACTGACACAAAAGTAACACTGGGTCCTTATGGGTTACGTAACGTACATAAAATAGTACTTCTGTTTTTACAAAAGTATCCGTTCAACTCATTTTTTTTTTCTTTTTTTTATTGGCAAAAAGCAAATTTACAGAACAACAATAGGAAAAATATTATAAAAGAGAAACATAGAAATACATTTGGAGACATGGTGGAATGATTCAATATAACTATTACAACTATCTGAAACAAAATAAACAAACAAAAAAATTAAGACATTTAAAATGTGATGAAAATATTGAAGCAGAAAGAAAAATAAATAAATAAATCAGACTGGACAATAGAGCACAAATGACTAGGTAAGATATAATTAAAACAGCAAGGACTTAGATAAACTAAAATAAAGTTTTCTGGCTTTTTTTTGACATATTTACAATATACTGAAGAGATTTGCAATACTTAATAAAATCACAAAAAAACAGGTTAAAGGAGGGGTTTCTTATTTTTCCACTTACAAGTATGAATATGATATTTACCCAAAATAATAATAAGGTTAACAATATCTTTGACATTAACTTCTAATGCACAGGTGTCAAACATGCGGCCCGGGGGCCAAATCCGTCCCACTAAAGGGTCCAATCTGGCCCATAGGATGGATTTGTGAAATACAAAAATTACACTGAAGATATTAACAATCAATGGTGTAAAAATCATTTTATTTCTGGTTCCATACAGATACATATAAATCAGTTAGATCTCAATTCAGTCAGACCAGAAAAATACTATCATAATAACCTATAAATAATGACAACTGCAGATTTAATCTTTTTTTTTAGTGCAAAAAAGTGAAATTACATGAAAATGTTTATATTAACAAAATATCCTTTTACAAAAAATGTGAATAACCTGAACAAATACGAACAACGTGAAATGTCTAGAGAAAAGTAAATGCCATTTTATCAATATTATACCTGCCACTAAATGTTTTGTGTATTTGTAATTGTAATGTAAGTTGTAATGTACATGTGTAAATGATAAACTGATAAACTGAGACAGAATATTCTTAAAACTGCACTTGTTTTTCTTAAGACATTTCAAGTTGTTCATATTATTCAGATTTTAAAGGAAATGTTGTAGATGTAAACATTATCATAATGTAGTTTTACTTATTTCACTGGTATTATTTTACTGGTCTGGCCCACTTGAGATCCTACTGGGGTGAAAGTGGCCCCTGAACTAAAATGAGTTTGACACCCCTGTTCTAATGAATCCATAAAATAAATAATATCACAGAAAGAAAAAGATGGAATATTTCCAATTTTATTGATTGATTGATTGATTGATTGATTGATGTATTTATTTCGAACATGAATGTCAAACAGAAGAAAATAAATAAACAAAACACTTAAACATACGACATATAATACATACTCGAAAAGGAGTGAGAAGAAGTACAACTTATAAACTCCCACCCCTTCTCCTTATATAATTAATAACAATAATAACCTTCCTAGTCTAATCATATCTATACACTATGCCATAATATGACCAATACTTACTAGTAAATAATTAGGTTTCTGGCTTTATATTATTATGAACAAATATAATATGATTTACATAAACACATAATACAATAACACATATGTGTAAATACATATTCATACACAGATCTATACACACATATACACCTACATATATACATACACACATACACACCTATACATATATACACACACTTACCACATACTTGTACATCTTTAGAACACCCAGTGATCCCCAAGCCCTCCCTCATCCCTGTACGTCTGAAAAATTGTCTTTGTACCTCTTTTTAAATTCTTTCATGCTTGGACGTTGCTTTAACTCCATATTAAATCTGTTCCACAGTCTCACCCCGCTGACAGAAACACAAAAACCCTTCCTAGTCGTGCGTATTAAGGGAATTTAAAAGTTAATTTTCCCCCTTAAATCATAACCCCCTGTCATGAATACTGAATAATTTCTGTATATTTGTTGGTAAAAGGTTATTTTTAGCTTTGTACATTATTTGAGCTGTTTAATAGTCCACAATGTCTGTGAATTTGAGTAATTTTGACCGTAAGAATAATGAGTTTGTGTGTTCCTGGTAGCCAGTAATTATGAATGATTCGTATTTCTCTTTTTTGAAAAATAGTTAGTGGCTGTGGTGAGGTCTTGTAGTTGTTACCCCAGATCTCAGCACAGTGCTGTAAATATGGAGAGACTAGAGAACAGTATAGAGTGTGAAGTGACTTGTGATCCAAAACCTTCTTTGCTTTATTTATTATTACAATGCTTCTGGAGACTTTAGTTTGTACATGTTTGATATGGGCTTTCCAACTGATTCTGTCATCAGTGGTTACCCCCAGAATTTTTATTTCATGAACTCTCTCTATTTCAATTCCGTCTATTTTTATTGTTACCTGTGAATTTTTAAGGACAACCAACTGTGAATATCAGTATCCGTTCACATCTGACTGAAGACAGTGTTTACTTTTGCCACCTGGTTGTTTTTGTATCCACCAGCCGGTAGAGGGCGCTCTGTGATCTGATCCTAACTTTCCTCTGCCCATTTAAACTTCCACCGGAAGTCTGCTCGTCCTCTTCTACCAGGCCGATCCAACATGGTGGGTTAAATTTTTATTTTAACACAAGCTATCTGTTGTAATCTTGGCGTTTTGCTGACTTTATTGTCTCGATCGTGTTGTCCATGATGATCGGGCTTTTTAGTGTATCTAATAATTCCATTATTGAAGCTAGATGACGCTGATATAGTGACTTATTTACGGTTTTATGGGACAACTGCCGGTAACAGAGGAAGCGAAGCGACGCACTGGTTTTGTTGAATGAGCTGCGTTTTTCCTTCAGGGTTTGTTTGTGTCTTTGAGGTGCAAAGGGAAAATAACCCAGAAACCCTTAGGAACTATGTTTAAGATGGATTTATTCTTGTGAAACGCCTTAAAATCGTAGTGGGCTTATGAGGCTTGTGGCGCGGCTGTAAACGTTTATGCTAATGCTACTGCGCCAGGCTGCAGGGTAAGACTGTAGACACCAGAGCATATCACCTCAATTATGTTAAAGAAGGTAATTATCTGTCGTTTGTCTTCCTTGCATAGACCTCTGTCCACATCCCAAAGACACCAATTTTTCTTTTCAATATTTCCGGGGTCTAATGGCGTCCAGGTGACTTGGGCCATTACTGTATTGCCAGATTAATTTAAGGTAATACAACCTCGTACTGAAATAAGTTTACCCTGATCACAAAAGACAAGTGATTTACACATATTCACGAGGTTGGGATGGCATGAAGTCAACCGTGAAACTGATATCCATTTGGCATATTTTTGTGGATAGTGTTTCAGTTCCTTAGTGTGTGTCTGTAATAGTACAGTGACAATAATTGGCAGCGAAGGATCACTTCATGTGTAATTTTTAGTTGTAAAGAGTATTACATTTCTGTTATCTGGTTGAGGATCTATTGAAGCAAATGATTTATACATCACTGTAAAACAGTTGCTCTCACACCATGTTGGACTGTTGTATGGTGTATATTATTATCACTGTTTTGAATTCTTTACCAATTAGTTAATGAAATGCCTAGTCTATCAAGTGATAATCTGTTATTACACAAATACATAATTTTTTGCTAATCCAGAAGTGAATCATTAAATGTATTTTTTTTTCTTGTTTACAGGGACGAGTCAGGACCAAGACGGTGAAGAAGGCCGCTAGGGTCATCATTGAGAAGTACTATACCCGCTTGGGAAACGACTTCCACACTAACAAGAGGGTGTGTGAGGAGATCGCCATCATCCCCAGCAAGAAGCTACGCAACAAGATTGCCGGGTATGTCAAGGAGGGTTTGTTATCACCTCTATAACCTGTATCGAAAGTGATCATGGCATCTCTGTTGCCAGGTCATTGATAGTACAGGAAGATGAATTTAAGAGCCTTTCCCGTGTTTGAGGGAATATTGGTTCCTTTCAAACCCTGGTGCTCTCAGACACTTGTGTAAAATTTAGTTTGCAGCCTTAAACTAGTGGAATTTACTGACACAGTGAGCCAAGGAGGAAATTCAGAGTGGTTCTGTTTTTTTGTTTTAAAGAAATAAATAGTTTAATTTCAGCTTTCTTGTATCAAGGGTTTTAAGAATTTAGTCGACTGTATTGATTTCACAAGAGGATAAGTTTTAACAGCTGTGTTTTGTGCAGATATTGGAGGCTCAGCTGACATTGTATTTGTCGATAAATCACTTTTGTTTTGACAGATCAGTTCGGTCCAGGTGTTTATGTCCATCTGTTTACTTGTGCAGGTATGTGACGCATCTGATGAAGCGGATCCAGAGGGGTCCAGTCAGAGGTATCTCCATCAAACTGCAGGAGGAGGAGAGAGAGAGGAGGGACAACTACGTACCAGAGGTCAGTGAAGACGCCACTATATTATATATCGTGTGACGGCCCCGCTTGAGCCTGAACTCTGTGGAGGCCTACTGGGTGTCAGCTGGAGTTATTGGAGTTGGCTTTCATACTTGTGTACTGGCATGTGTCAAAAATGTGTTGATATGTCATGATTCTGTAGATTTTGGCATTTACACACTAAAGCACATTAGGAGTTAGACAGTTAGGGACTTTGTCTCATTTAGGAATGTGTCATCAAGGCTTTTTAACCCTCGGCTGGGGGGTAATGTAATCGTTTTGTCGTCTGTCTGTCTGTCTGTCCATTCAACGACATAATCGCATTATCTGAAGAATGCATTGACATATTTGCACCAAATTTATACTGTGGATGCATCTTGGCATGGAGCAGAAGACGATTGAAAATAGGTGACCGTGATCTACTTTTTCAAGGTCAAATGGCCTTATGCAGTTATAATATCTGAGTACTTTCAAATATAAATGTGTATGTAATAACTTTTACACACAAAGACAATCTAATCTAAATTATAGGGCAGTAACTTCCAGCAGAATCTTGCACTATATTTGGCCGAGGGGGATTAAAAGTGTGCAACAGGTTATGATACTTTCAAGTTGCATTCATAAACCTTCTGCTTTGAATTGTAATACTTAGATTGGGTAATACATTTTAAGCAGTGTTTTAACAGAGCACATTTTTCCTGCTTTTTGTGTCAGTTGTATTGATTTTTGAGGCTGAATTGTTGTGTAGCTCCTTGTCTTTGTATGGTGGGTATGCTGAACTGCTTGGTCGATGCTAGATTTGATTGGGTATAGGGATGTGCCGTTGTGATTGTTACATTGTTGGCCACATTTGAGTCATACAATAATGTTCAAAATAAATACAGATATTTGTACAAAATTGAGTTCAGAAGTGAAACTAAAACACCTGGTGGAAAATTAACTAGAAACTATTATTATAGTCTGTTATTTCACTGTGACAGTTTGTCCAAAATCAGTAGTCTCTGGTGAATTTTCGTTTTTTTGAAATATAATCTATGTGGTTTGACAAATAAGTGTTGGGATGCTGGCACTTTAATCACTGTATTTTAGAATTTGTGCAGTTTTTGTGGGGGTTGTACAGAGACTTGCTGAAATAAAACGAGTTCACTCAGAATTAAATAACTGATGTAGTCACTAGATGTTACTAGTCAACAGCAAAGCACTTAAACAAAACGCCAGCAGCCCATGTGATTATGTTAGATATGGGCAGTTAGCTGTTGCTGCACCTTACCAAAACTATAGTGTATCCTCCATTGTCTGTTAAACCACCCAATACAGTAAAGTAGAGTATCTCTCTGGCTGATCACTCTGTCTGTTGTTAGTTTATGCATCATCTTTAGGTTTGGATTAACATTTGTAGTGTTGACTTGCATCTTTCTCTACAGTCAGTGTCCTGTATCGAAAGTGGTCATGGCATCTCTGTTGCCAGGTCATTGATAGTACAGGAACAACAAACTGAGATCTTTCCCGTGTTCAAAGGATGACATGTTCCTTTTTGAACCCTGGTGCTCTCAAACAAAATCTCAAAATGCTACAGATAAACGTACTAATGCATTTTAGCCTAGTCTTTTGCTGTGTTATTTAGATTTGATTTGAAATTATAGATTTTATTTCCTGTCGTCTATCGCTATTGAAGAGATCAGACACATCTTTAATAATGTTTGATTTGGTCCACTCTTCGCATATGAGGAATTACTATTTTCCTCTGATTTGCTCAGGTAGCTCAAGGGTGTGAAACTGATTAGGATTGTGACTTTTGAACCAGGTAGATTAAAAATTAAAGTAATGAAACTCATAGTGAATCCTTCTACCCAGAGTTTTCTGATAAAAACTTTAGAATATAGTTTGGAAGTATTTTGCTTCTTGTACATCAGTCAAAGCTGAATGTTAAACATCCTGCAGCTACACTTTGAACGGAAAACGTTTAAACTAGGTTGACTCCAAAGCTTCATATGTGGTTTTCTTTTAGGATAACCCCACTAATATAGATCAGTGCAATTTTGAAAAATCTTCCCTTTGGTCCAGAGTAGTTTTAAACTTCTGGAAGCTCGTTGCAGTTTTCATTAGTTAAAAATAAGTAAAATGGAAATAATTCCATCAGATCTTTTCAGTGTTGAGCTCAAATCACAGCACGAGCTTCTCTTGTCATGTTTTTGTTAAAAGTAGGGAAAGTTAGATAATTATTGAATAATCAGATCATCAGTATTCATGGCTCTTGTTTGTACCCCTCAGTCAAAAGCCACAGATTTCCAACTATAACAAAGGAAAAAAGTAATTTAAAGGATGAACTTCAAGGCACCAGGCTATTGTTAAATGATTGTTTTTAGTTACACAGCCCATGCAGTGCTTTGGCTTCTTGGTGAAATAAAACTGTATGAAAGATGTTAGGTAGTCTAACTTGTGTGTTTTACCTGTCTATCCAGGTGTCTGCTCTGGACCAGGAGCTGATTGAGGTTGACCCAGACACCAAGGAGATGCTGAGGCTGCTGGTAAGTCCAACTATCATACTGGTGCATCATTGATTCTTGTCGTGTTGTTGTAGATGGAAGGACAAATAAATCAGGGTTCATGCAGGTGCTTGAAATCCTTGAAAATGCTTGAATTTCAATGTTGTGTTTTCAAGGCCTGAAAAGTGCTTGAATTTCAGTTTAGGTACTTGCAATTATAACCAAAGCTACATACAGAGAAGTGATACATTTTGTAAACTGAAACTTTTATGTCAAAAAAGAAGGCAGAATCCAGGTACATTTTTATCTTAATCTTAATCTTTGTCTCAGTGTGAGTGTGCTGGAAAAACGCCAAGTGGCTTCCCTTTTTTGGATAAAACTTTGTGTTCTCCTTTAATTTCTAAACTTTTTGCTATTATGAAACAGTTGTAGATGTTTGTAGTACCTAATACAATGTACATAATTGTGATTAAAAGTGGAAAAAAAAATCATATATTCCTCTAGATATGTACTTTTTAAGGTGTATGCTGGAAAAATTTGAAAAAGACCCTGAAAAGTGCTTGAGTTTGACCTTGAAAAATGTGTATGAACCCTGATAAATGAACAGGGGTAAGAAAATCAAATCATGTAAAAGCAGAAGCCGGACTAAATATCAGGTTGGGGTTAATGTTCATTGAGTCAAGCAGCTTGTCTGTGCGTATTAATACTCCATTAATCAGAATGAGAATTCCTAATATGATCACCTAAATAAAAAGGATGGATTCCTAAAAGAATGTTCAGTTTGACAGATTGTGTTGAAGATCTGGTTAATAGGTAGATACAAGAAACAAACATTTGATGTGATTATCTCTCTGTGGTTTGAATAAATCTCTGTTTTGTGTTTGTGGAGCCCACATGGGGATCAGATTAGGCGCAACATGTGAAACATCAAATAAATTCTATTTTGTGAATTTTTTAACTAACAAAAGTGAGTTAGTCCTACTTTGCATTCCAGCAACAGTTTATCAACATAAATGTAGATACATGGAGGCAAGTATGGAGACCTGAGATTTAAACACTTAAAAGTGGTATTTGGGGGGAAATGATAAGCTTGAGTCCACTGAAGCTTTGACAAACTTGGAAGGTTTAAAAGCCAGGGCTTAAAGTCAACATGGTAAAATGTTGTTTTTAGCAGATAAGACTATTTGTCTTTCTGTGGCAATGAAATGTTTAGGTGACGTAAACACATTGGATAACTTTAGTGTCCATGTTAACAGCTCAGTTAGAAGCAGAACTTTAATCATTATTTTCCATGGAACTGCACATATTAGCTGAGCTATTAGTGATGATGCTTTAATGATGTAATTGTGTAAGGCACTAAAAATGGTGAAATCACCGCTTTGAGGACAAGTGTTGAACACTTCTGTGCACCAAAACTGTTCTGTGAGGACGTTACTGTGATGTTTAAGAGCCTGTGAAAGGAGATAAAGCTGATATAAAGACAATAGGAGACACTTTTATGAGACGGGCCACTAAAGGCTTCAAGATAGAGATCATAGGTCACTGGCACTTTAAAGTTTTTAATGACACTTTTATATCCACCAATAATTTAGTCATGTCTTTTACTTCTTGTACAGTAATTTAAAGTCATCAGCGGCTAATAATGGCATAATAGTGTATTTATCAGTGCTGTTCAGCCTCTAAGAGTAGAATGTTAGAATTGTTCAAACTTTAATGCCTTTACTGTGAGATACTTGGCAGCGTTCATATCTCAATGGATTCATCAGTATAAACAGATGTCCCATTTCAAGAGTTTAACATACCCTTAATGTGGAGTTTTCTGGTTGTTTCTGCCACATTTAAGCTGAAACAGAAAGATGGTGGGGAGGAAAAAACATATTGTTAAACTCAGTGTAGTTTTGACTTACAAATATTTTGAAAACATCTGAGAATTGATAGTTATATTCATTTGTAAGATCAGTACACGTCCACCTTTTTACAACAGTCTTCTATAATTTGTATTTTCTTTTGTCAAATGCTATGATTGGATTCATGAGCCTCAGCAAAGGGTTTTGTTTAAACACTGGCTCCAAATTTTAATCGTAAAATACTAAAATGATATCCAATTATGTTAAAGTCTTAATGGTATTTGACTGCTGTGATAAGCTTTATAAAACTGATATTTGTAACTATGAAAATGGAGTAAAGTAGAAAGGAATTTCACTTCAGTCATTTCAAACATACAAAAATCTTACAGTCCATAAAAGTGTTATTAGTGGTAAATAACGGGAAAGTTATGGTTTGCAACAAATGGGGAGAAAACAGAAAATAACAGTGTAGCACATGCAGATGTAAAACTGTAGTTTAAGGTTCATTATTTGGGGAAACAGAATGGACTGGTTGTTTTTGATGCTGTTTTTTTTTTCCCTCGTCCTGTATCGAAAGTGATTATGGCGGTGTTGTGCCCTGGTCATTGATAGTACAGGAACATCAACCTGCGAGCCTTTCCCGTGTTTGAAGGATTCTGTTCTGTCAAACCCTGGCGCTCGCAGACATTTTGATTAAAATTGAGTTTACAGCATGAAAGTAGAGGCCTTTACTGAGCCAGCTTTGTTTTTCCATCAGATCTGTGGTTTTGACATACTCGTATCACTCTGTTCTTTAGGACTTCGGCAGCCTGTCCAACCTGCAGGTCACCCAGCCCACCGTCGGCATGAACTTCAAGCAGCCCCGAGGAGTCTAGACATCTGTATATTATCTTCCTAATAAAACCCTTTGGGAAAAGACACTCCACTGTGCAGGACTGTTGATTTGTGGGAATATTTTTGTTTTTCTGTAGTGTTAAAATGTGTGTTCGTAATGTAGTTTAGACAGAGGCGGTTCCTTAATAAACGACCAAACAAATGGTTACATCTTTCTTTGGCTCCAAAGCACAGTTATACACTTTATTTAATAGTCTTACTGAAGCACGCAGTGTAGAAGTATGCAGGTTAATACTTTCAGAGCTACAGGTGATGTTTCATCAGTCTGAGCAGCCACCTCAGACACTGGCGAAAGTGAAAATCAAGTAAAAAAAAAAAAAAAATAATAATTGATTTCAAAACTTTCAGAAATGATTCAGTTGAGTGATTATTGCCTTTGGCCAATAAGGATAAAAAATTTGAGGGTTAATTAAAAAAATTCTTTAGATAGAATTTTCATAATATGAATTTGGCATCAGGGCAAATATGCACTGAAGCTGTGCAACGCCACTAAAATCTCATCCTGTTAAAGGTCATTTCATATCCAGATAGTGATAATGATGTAGGACCTTTTCAGTGAAGTTGAATAAATGCAGAATGACTACCTGCATCTGTTGTGGAAGAATATTAAATATATAATGCTGTAAAAACTGATGTGATGCAAATAAATTGACACAACATGAAACACTTGATGGTTCTCTACGATTGTTGTGCATCTCTAAGGAGGATCATATTGAAACAGGAATTTATGTTTGCACTGTTTTTAAGCATTTCTGTCAGTATTCTGGGTTTAATTCAGTACATGTCAGTAACTACATGTTGGTATGGTTTCCTGAAATTCTTGCTCTAAGATTTAGTTTTGATCCAGTGGGGGCGCTACAACTGCACAGATGTTTTTTCCTCTTCATCAGACAGTTCATTATCTACCCTCAGTCATTTGTCACATGACCCACAGACTGGACTCAACACACAGGTTGAACATAACCCAAACTAGTCTGGAATCTGCTCTTCTATCAGACAGTATTCCTGTGCAGGGTTTCCTCTCAGCCCCATATCGGTAAACTCGTACATCTCTTTATGGAGCTTTGGCATTTTGAGAAAACTTTTCTAAACCTCAAACAGTGATATGAAAATGTTGATATTGCTGTACTTTTGGTCACATTGTATATTCCTGCTCTAAAATGTGACTAGTGCTTTGAGGGCTGCACTTACCAATGTTCATCTACAGATAATTTTCATACCTTTAGTCTGATTTTCACTTTCTTAAAAATGACTTACCCAGAATCCTACGTTCCACTTATCTAAAATGTGTCTAAATTTCTTTTGAAGTGTTTTTCTAAAGCACAAATATTTTGAGTTTATTATCAAATATGTCAAAATTAAAAACACTGACTTTTTAGATGCTGCATGATGATAAACAACCAAGTAATTTTTGTTGGTTTATTTTTGTAATTGCTATATCATTCCTTCTCAAGTAACAAAAGCATGAATTACCCAAACCAAAAACCATCTGCTCTTGTACTGGGCTAAAAGTATGTGCCCTAAAACAACCCTGTCCTCAAAGTATAGACAGACTGACTATTTCTGTCGAAAACTGAGAATATAGATTTCATTTTCTTCACATGGTTATTAACCTGAGAAGAACATGTGATTGTGTAAGTGTTTATTTAAAAAAACATCTCTATTCACAACACAACAAATCCACAGAGGTACATTAATAATAGTGAGAAGTCTTGAAAAAAGATACATAAAATACCCTTAATGCAACACAGCACCACACAAAAAGGATTTATTCCACACTGAGGGCACTTTACATCTTATAACTTTGTTTTATATATATATCTGTACTGGAAAATATACATTTTAAAATATATTCTTGTTGTGGTATCTGATCAGCTCATAAGCACTTCAACAGGAAGAAGTTGCAGAAAGCTCCTCGAGGACAGTCGCACATTTTCCCGATCCGAGATCCTTTCCTGATGGCACAGTGTTCTCCCAGGTCGCACTGAAAGCATAAAAATACCTCATGATGGACTGAACACAATAAACTGCATGAATCTGCAGACAGCAACATTTATGAATATTTTGACTGAAGAAGTCATCCTAATGAAGAACCTGATGAGAATTAGTGATTAGAAACATGAATTAGACAACATATTGTGTGTATAAAAACATTTGTTTGTGCTGGTAAAGATGCAAACAATGCACTTAAACCTTTTTTTAAAATCTATTTTATGATTACTGTTTTTTTGTTTTGTTTTTGTCATATATATGCCCTGGTTACAAGATACCTCTCATTTGCTAAACATTGGAGGTACATTTCTATTTTTATGCTGTGTACAGCCTTTAAAAAATATATTCTATCTATATCTTTCTGGCAGGTGTTCATTTTTTTCTGGTTATCAGTCAGTGCTACGATTGTGTTACGTGTGTTACGTGTTACGATTTCAAGTCATGACATGATTGTTTACCCACTTATGTATCACTAAACATTTATATCAGCTGTTTATATAAGCTGAAATCATATCCTTACTTGCACATTTAATATTATTTCAATAACTGTTACTGTTTAGTCAGAGGAATTGGCGCCCCCCTGTGTCAAACAGACACTACTGCAAGTTAAAATAGTGAATGCAAGAAGAAAAAATATAAAATCATTCAAAAGCATCAAATGGAGATTAAATATGACGTATAACAAATACAGACAGCTTCTTTTGACACAAAAAGTGTTTTACTTGCAGAGGAAAAATATATATTTTAGAGTTTTCTATTTGTATTTGAAATCATATTACAAGAATTAGATGGTGAGACTTTCAGGAGCTTATATTAGTTACAGTACTGGCAATGAAATAGATGTGGTGCCCAATTCAGAGCTATATAATTATATGTTATGCAAATAATTGAATGAAAATGTTATGTTATGATCAAAATATTTATTCATAAATGAACATTTTTAAATGGTAGATGAACACTGGAGCTGCAATAATTATTCAGCTAGTCAACTACTAAATTGATTGTCAACTTTTTTTTTTTTTTTTTTTTTTTTTTAAATTTCCAGCCTCTTCGATGTGATAATATTTTATTTTACTTTATTTTACTCTTTTGTGCCAGAAAAATGAATATTCTTTTCACCATTTTTCACCATCTTGTGACATTTCACAGACCCGAACCAATTATATTTTTAACTGAGAAAATAATGGATGATAATCATTAGTTGCAGCCCTGGTTGACATCAGTCTGAATTTATTACCGTAGTGTATTTTTCCTTTCATCATATAGTTTTAAATATGCATCTTATCAGATTGTAAGTGTGTTTCTATGTAAGTGTAAAACAGTGAATGTGTCTGCAGCGTCCGGCTGTGACTCACAGAGGGGACCTGCCCATATTTCTTCTCCCAGGGACTAATCCTCTTGGTCTGCAGTTTCTCCAGCACTTCATGCAGATCGCCGAGCTGTAAAACCATCCTCATTAGCCATAAAGCTCATAGACACAGATGGATGCATGGATATGAATAAGCAAATCTCTGTTTGAGTGGCTCAGGAGTTCCATTTGGCAAGATTATCAATTAATCTGAAGTGCTTATTTCATCATCCTTTAGATAAATACAGTCTTCACCTCTCAAGCACAAATCAAACAAGGACCTTTGGATGTTAAAGAAGAACTAATGGAAGGCAGACAATTATCAAGCTATTTCACTGTAAAAACCCAAAAAAAAAAAAAAAAAAAAGCAAAACTGCTTATTAGTGGTGTTACTGCTTAAATAAAATTTCTTGTGCTGCAACCTGATTTAATATATAAGCTAAAGACAAAATATATTTCCACAGTATTAGACATGTAATTTAAAAACCATGTCTATTTAAGAGGTTAAATATCTTAGTCAGTGTATTGATTGCAGTTATTGGTTGCAGCTCCTCTAATAATGACATGTTAATAAATTTGTTTACCAATTTTATATTCATTTTAACACATTTCTTGCTCCAGAGTGTAATATTGACACTGATACTGATCTGTCCTGTAGTAACAACACAACACTCACACTTAACGCACGCTTCATCTTATTCAAGTTCATTGGCCACATATTTATTTTACATCAATTCAACCTCAATTCAATACAATTCACATTTTATTTATAAGTCACTAGGCAATCCATAGTATATTAAATAAACAAGTAACAATAAAAATAATAAGTTTTACATTGTTTATATATTTTAAGAGATTTTAATTAGTTATAGCCCTCTAGTCATCATAACATTATCATAACATTATTTGTACTTTTGTACAGTTTTAATTTCCTCCTGGATAAAAGTTTTCTAATTATTATACTGATAAATCAGTTGTAACCCACGCAATGTTGTGTCAAAAAAACACCAAAAAACTAGCCAATATAATTTAATATTTTAAGAAATCTATTTGAAATATTAATTTGGACAAATTATGTCCACACAAATTCCAAAAGAAAAAGTGAATGAAAGTAAATAAAAGCAAAGTTGAAGCAATGAATACATTGTGTGACAGACTGTTGTGTATCTAAACCTCCTGTGACTAATTTACTTGCTGCGTTTTTCACCTGTGTGATGCCTTCACGGTCAAACTCACCAGTCTGTTGGAGTTGTAACGGTAGTCCAGGACGTCTCTCTCGTCCCTCTCGGCTTCCGTCCTTCCCGCCGGACAGAGCGCGCACAACAGCGCCACGCACAGCACAGCTCGCGCCCACATGATGCCAGAGACAGTAGAAGTGATTTCCGCGAGCTGCCGTCCGACTCCTGCAGGTGTTCCTTTAGGCGCTGCCGGCTCCGCTGCGCGCGGGACCTTTGGATGCTTTCGAACCGCCCCGCCCCCTCGAGCTCCTCGTTCGACGTCACGACCATGACGTGATAGCTACCTAGTCATCACGAGCCTAATTCAGATGTCAGATTTAATCGGAAATAATCATGTACAGTAAAAAGTCATGACAAAGATTAATTCTAATACTGTTAACCCTTTCATGCACAGTGGTCACTACAGTGGAGAGTTCTTCTACTGCTGTTCTCTGGTAAATATTCATGGGTTTTGTTGTTTTAGTTCCATATCAGCCAACACACTGGACATTTGTGCATCATGTCACTTTGCTGTTTTTGATCAACCTGATCTAAAGTAATATGTTTGAGTGTAAATCAATTGTTATTAGACTGTAATTATCATTTTTTCTTTAACAAAATGTTTTTTTTTTTGTATATTATCTTCATGAAGTGAGTAATAATTAGTATTAGAGTATGTTTACATATGAGAAAAGATCAGATTAACAGCATTACAAGTGTTTTTATTTCATAGTTTTCATAGTATATCAGTAAATACATGTTTCTTGGCTTCAAAAATTAAACGCATCGCATCCATTTGAGTGGACATTTTTGCAACTCCATGAAAAATAGATTCATAAAAAGCTGTCAAACGCATTGTTTTTGGGTTTTTTTCCATGCCTAAACAGGAATAAAAACAGGGGGGAAAATCATCATTAAGGTTCTCATAATTCATGCATGAAAGGGTTAAGGTTTTTTCTGGTAAAAACAGTACCATGCAATTTTATAAAACTATGTTGCATTTTTGTTTTTTGTGGACAACACTGTTGATTATTAACCCATAAAGACCCAGTGTTACTTTTGTGTCAGTTTCCCCCTATTTTTAACCTTTACTAAGGGATTTATCACTTATGATAGGTTATGCCTATGCTCTGTATTTTGCATTTGTAAGTGTAAATCATGTACTTTCCTATATTTAATTCACTGATCACGTAGATGTTCATAAAAGCTCAGATAAAAGTTGAGGGTTACTATATCAAAACAAAGAAAACTGAAGAAAAAGTTACTTTTTTGGCAAAATATACTGTTAACTGAACATAAACCCAGTGTGTCCATCCACTGTCATTGATCCAACTCCATGGGTTTTCTGGTGAATCAATGTTGTAGAAGATGACGGCGTTTCCGTGGTAACTACAGAGCCCCTGAACGTCCAAATGGGTCATATCTGATGACTTTGAAAAGAGCAAAATGCATTTTACACCAGTTATTTACATGCATTGATAGGATTAGTGGATCAACAGGTATTAAACAGTTTAGATCAGAAGATGGTTTTGGTTGCCGGTGGATATTTGGGGCTTTATTGGTTAAAAAAAATTCCTACGAATATAAAAAGTTGTTGATTTTCATTTTACATTTTTTATATGGTTTCACTCCCTGCTCACTGAGTCCAAAACATCACAAAACACCACACACAGAGGCAGAATGTTTTGTTTTTTTTTCTTTTTCTGATTATATAACTGCACAGACGGATATTGTGATTGGATTAATTGGGCAACAGTAGCCGTAAGACATACACAGTGGAGGACCGTACCTGCCGTATTGAAAAATAAAAGGCATTTTTATATTTTTGTAAATATTTTTCAATATGGCAGGTTCGCTCCTCCATAATACACCACAAGACAAGCAGTTTTTACTGAAGGAGACGTACAAATACTTAGATATATAATCAACTGGTAAATGTAGAAGCATTGATGCAGCTTTTTTTTACTTAAGTACAAGTGAAAATGGAAAAGCAAGAGAATAATACTTTAATAATAATACTAATAATACTTTAGTTTATTATTTCAGTTATATTGTATTTTTAATTATTTTTTGTGTATTGTTCATTTCGGATGAGGTATTCATATAAGCCTTTTTTTGGCTTCTAACCTCTCCTGCACAATCTTGTTACTTGTTTGAATCTTGTTTTTTCTTTTGTTGTTTTTATTATGTGCAAGTAAGTCATAAATCAATAAACCTGAAACATATTGTATTTTTTCTATCACCTTTTTCCTTTTATTATCTATGTTTTAACACAGATATCATTAGTTGTGTGTCCATTTTCAAAACAGGCTTGCTACTTTAGTTCTACTGCATTTGAGGGGAATTCTCTATTGCTTTTCTTCACCATCATTATACCGTTTCACAACATTAAGACTGATATAATACAAAACAAACCTATGACATGAAAATTATGTAAAAGGTGAAAAACAACATGAAAATAACACAAAAACTTTAATAATATAACCAAAGTTACAGTGTTTCGAGGTACTTCTGTAAATCTTGTATATACTTTGACCTCAGGTGGCCAGTACAGATACTTTAAAACCCTTCTTTAATACAGTCAAGATGTATTTATATTGATTCTTCTCACCTCTGACAAATGCAGATGCTTCTACACAGGAAGCTGCGGAAGTCGATGCAGAGTATGAACGGATTATGAGCGTGAACAGTGTGCGGATAGTTACACACAGGATGTTAATGTGGGGCTGCTGCGCTTAAACCCTCATTACATAGATGAATACATGTTGGAGGGTTCACTAGGCTACAGAGGAAAAAAACTGATCTGGTCCGATGACTCATCCTCCATATTCTCCTCAAGTGGGTGAGTGCATGTCAACGGTACAGGCGTGAATATTAGACCCACAGTGATACGGGGGCACTGATCTGGCTTATCAGGGTCCACTTGTTACTTTCAGATGGAAAGGTCAGTGCAGACCAATACAAGGTTGTTCTAAATTATCAATGCAATCATGTGTTGAACAGTGTTGTGTTGGTTATTTTTGATACACATAGGCTGCAGATTCCATGTTTTAATAAGTTCATCCATGTATTTCAACCTGAGAGGGGCATGACTGTGTGCTCTGTTAATCCAATAGAGGCACAGGCTCAATGAATTTATTAGACCATCTTTTTCTGTTTTGCAGTGACCATAAAATATCATGAAGTGCTTTATTCTGCCTTTCATTTTCAGTGAGTTCTCAAAACAGTCAACCACTAAATCAATTTTTTCTGTTCAGGCACACAAGGAAATAACTATAATTTGATATCTTAACCCATAAAGACCAAGTGCTACTTTTGTGACAGTTCCCAAATAATTTTTTGTCAGTATTATTAATATTTCTTTCATTTATTCTGATATTATGCTCTGTATTTTGCATTTTTAAGTGAAAATCACCAACTTTCCTATATTTAATTTGCTGATCATGTAGATATCAATAAAAGCTCAGATTAAAGTTGAGGGTTATTATATCAAAAACAGA
The DNA here is from genome assembly GCF_902148855.1 of Sphaeramia orbicularis. Classification (NCBI taxonomy): domain Eukaryota; kingdom Metazoa; phylum Chordata; class Actinopteri; order Kurtiformes; family Apogonidae; genus Sphaeramia; species Sphaeramia orbicularis. The sequence continues at coordinate 38,809,024 of NC_043962.1, read as the reverse complement.
GAAAACTGAAGAAAAAGTGACTTTTTCAAGAAAATATATCAGTAACTGAACATAAACCAAGTGTCTCCATCCACTGTCATTGATCCCACTCCATGGGTTTACTAGTGAATCAATGTTGTAGAAGATGATGGTGTTTCCACGGTAACTACAGAGTCTCTGAACGTCCAAATGGGTCATATCTGATGACTGTGAAAAGATGACAAACTGCATTTTACACCAATTATTTACATGTATTGATAGGATTAGTGGATCAGCAGGTATTTAAAATTTTAGATCAGTAGATGCTTTTGGTTGCTGATGTATGTTTGGGTCTTTATGGGCTAATCAAGAAATAATCATGTACTCTACTATTTTTCCTGTTGAAAGGTAATTTTTAAAATTCATGGATAACAATAATTATTCTATTATAACATAAAAAAAAATACAATTTCAGTTAAAGAGCTTCTCCACACTGGTAGATTAATCATCACAGTAAGTGCAGATTTCAATAATTAAGATAAAAAGCAAAGAAACCCCAATGTCAGAGAGATTCCCATTCTCTGGGATCCATGTTAAATATATAGTTTAAACAGAGGGATGCCACTGACATGATGTAAGACTTTATCTTTTATTTACAAATGAAAGATGTTACTTTTCTTCTTTTTTTTACTTTGTTGAAGGTAATTTTACAAATTGTGCAACACACATAGTACAGTACAATAGTACTCAGGATCAATCCAGTCTTTCGAGTACTCCCTGTCTCAATTGCACTTTCACTCAATCTTATCTGATTTATTTGTAGTCTTTACTGTGATTTAAAAAATATAATCTCCAACGTATCTTTTGGTTTAGGTGTAAAACGTTTTGATATTTCATTTAGCTTTACACAGGCTGCTTCTTTTTGAGTCTTCTGCTGTAGTCAGCCATCAGTTATACAAACTAACCACTTACATTTCACTTAACTAGCTGGTAAATGAAATGTAGTGAAATGTAGGTTTGTCGCCCCAACCAGGTGATGTGTGACCTTGAGAATATTGAAGGGTTGAAGAAATATGTTGACAAATAGTTTTTTCTAGCTTTTACTTTTTTGCACATCAGGTAAAGGTCTTTAAGTTTAATCACGTTAAGATGATGCTATTTCAGTGTTAAGGTAAGAAAATGAATATCACAAAATATCAGCCTGTAATATTTGAAAAACTTACAAGTCATAATGTCTTTGCTGTGTATCTAGTCTGGTCTCGGTCTTCATAAACTCTGGTCTCAGTCTTGATTTTGACTCAGTTCAGGTAGTCTTGAATATAATGTACAGTATCAAGAGAGTGATGCAAGTCCAGCATAGTTTAAACTTCTGTCTAAACACATTTTAACAATGTTTCCTCATGTTTACAACATCGTCGATCCTCAGAAAAAGTGAGCAGATTGAGTATGGATGAAGTGATTTGGTTGGATCAATGACCCACCAGTCTGCAAATGGCCAGAATAATTCAGACCCAAAGTGCCAGGATGAATCTGTGTTAAAACCCCGTCGGTGGCAGAGAGATGGAGCCTTTTCCAATTTCCTGCTCATATTTAACTTTTAAGAACGGCTGAGGAAATAACACACTTGAATATATTTCCGTTCCTGCTGTGCTTCTATTTATATTTCATATTAGTGTTGAGAGATGAAGGTATTAGTGTCTCCAGCCATCATATAAACACAACTTAAACCCTTCTGACACTCACAAGAGCTGCATCTTAAAATCCTCTGTCCCAGATGGTAAACAAACAGGCCACATGCAGGTTTGTCAGGCAGGTTGCTCAAGGACAAATCAGATTGTAAACAGGCTATATAATACCATGTTGATTCATTGTATAAACAGAGATCAAGCATGGGAATTCCTAGTTCAAGGCGCTGCAAAGTTATACAGGCGTCACATTTCTTCTTGGACGTAAAAAAAAACAAAAAAAACTCAATAGCAGCAGGAATCAAGTGAAAAACAAAAACATATGTCTTAGTGGGTGGTGCTTACATAGTAAAAGGTCATGTATGACATAGATATATGTACATGGGTAGATGCCAAAGTGGCTGCTGGATTAACCCCAGCATGGCTGCCATATTGGACAGGTCAAAACACAAATGTAAACACATACATGGAAACCAAGGAGCGTAGATGAGTCATTTTATATTTATGCATTTATGATCCATGCGAGACGGTTTTGCCTTAGAAACATTTAATCCCAAACAGATCATAAGCCTGTATATAGAGCTGCAGCTATCAATTATTTTTGTATCTAATATTTTCTTTGATTGGATTGGATTAGATTATTTGAAAAGATGAAAAATATAGTAAATATGTGAAAAACATATGTCTGAAAATGACAAACAACTTGTCTTTTATTCCAGAACCAGCTGAAAAAACAACCACAAAAAGTATAGAAGTAAGAGGATATATAAAAATTATCTATATAGACATAACAACAGTAACAACAGTATAAAAGCATATATAAAATACCTATAAATATAAACAACAACAAACACGTTTAATGACATCTGCAAACAATATGTCCACTGCAGTCTCAACAAATATGCATCCAACTTACTAACAACTTAAGATGGAACGAGCCTACAATTTAAAGAAATAAATCCAAATATTTTTAACCCATAAAGACCCAGTGCTATACTTTTGTGTCAGTTCCTAAATGAATTTTTCCTCTATTTAACCTTTCTTAAGTGATTTATCACTATTCATTATAATATTATATTCTGTATTTTGCATTTTTTCAGTCAAAATCAGGTATTTTCCATTATTTAATTTACTTATGTAGATGTCCATAAAAGGTCAGATTAAAGTTAAGGGTCATTATATCAAAAGCAGAGAAAACTGAAGAAAAAGTGACTTCTTCAGTAAAATATACCAGTAACTGAACATAAACCCAGTGTGTCCATCCACTGTCACTGATCCAACTCCATGGCTTTTACTGGATAATCAATGTTGTAGAAGATGACAATGTTTCCATGGTAACTACGGAGCCTCTGAACGTCCAAATGGGTCATATCTGATGACCATAAAAAGATGACAAACTGTATTTTACACCAATTATTTACATGTATTGATAGGATTAATGGATCAACAGGTATTAAACATTTAACATCAGTAGATGGTTTTGGCCGCAAGTGGGTGTTTGGGTCTTTATGGGTTAATGTTTGTGTGAAAGATTAGAAATGTAAAGGAGTAAATGCTGTTTGCGTTGATCCTGCCGTCTTGTGCATCACAAAAAACTGCCCATGTGAAACAGCAACAACAGTGGAACCATTGTTTAGCAGCAGTGAAATTAAGGAAATGAAACTTTGACTCAGGAAAATTGTAAGAGAACAGTTTTTTTAATCGATTCAAGTCGATTAATCAATTAATCATTTCAGCTCTACCTGAATATAAAAAGAAATCAAAAGGTTCTATGAGGTAAATACACACCCACACAGTGTCAGAGGGTGAGTGCTGATGATTGAAGGGGATTATTTTTACCCATGTGGTGGATTTAAGGAAGAACAGAAATTAAATAAAAGTTACATCCACCACTTGACACTATCACACATAACTACATCAACTTTCTATAACATTAAACTTATTTTTAGTGTATTTGTCAAACTTCCGTGTGTATTACGTAAAAATATGAGCATGTACTTGTTTAAAAATTCTGTCATGATCTCAAAATTTTTATTTACGGGCTCCAGCAGAGCGGATTGTTGATGGTAAACATCCGGTCTGCAGAGTCAGAGCAGCAGTGTCCAAATCCTCCTGTTGTGAGCGAGGCAGAAGTGTGACAATAAGAGCATTGTGCTGACGTGAAGTCGGCAGTGGGCATGCAGAGAATGGAAAGTAAACAAGGAAAATGGTCCCCGCATTAAATCTAAGTGTTATGTCAGCTCCCAGGGGGCGAGTTGGTTGTTTGCAGCCATTCATGATGGCAACTATAAATAAATCTGAAGAAAGAAATGAAGTAAGAGGTTTAAAATCCATTGCCTTGCTCCTTCAGGGCTCCAGGGCATGATTAGGTCTACAGTAGTAACTTTATGGGATCAAAGGGAACAAATGTCCGAATAAATAGCCTCGCCCTCTCCCAAATTCTCCCTCCAAACCACCCTAAAATACTGCTGACTTGCTATTGTGAGAGTGCGGATGAAAGCTGTCGGTATTCACAACAGAGAAGTGAATCTGCAGCAGGATGCAGTCCTGACTCTTTTAATCATTTCTTCTTCTTTGGGTGTTTGATCCCCTGCCAGGCTCTGGGCAGTTCTTCTTCTATTCTTCTTCTCTTTTCAACTTCCACCAGGAATCGACTTAATAAGCAGCCGTCTTTTCTTTTAACATATGGATAAGTGATTGGGTGTTTCTCAGAGTTGGGTGATTCTCAAAGTTGGGTGATCATTAGTGATGAACTGTGACGATTTTGAGGTATAAACTGTACTTGTACTTTGGGTGTTTGTTTTAGTGCTACTTTACTTTTACTCCTCTACATTTTGCTGGAAAATATTGTACTTGTTGTTATCTTTTTGTAGCAATGTATCATTTTGTATAAACCGCTGTATAGTCAAGCTTAGAAGTCAAATGTTTGTGAGATGTTAACAGCTCCAACAAGTAGTGACTTCCCCTCTAACCTTCTTAAATGGTTTAATTTCGATAAATGTTCAAATCTTCCAATATATCACTAAGAATCAAAGACTGCACAAAAGTAAAAAACAAAACAAAACTGAAAATAGATTTATGTATCAGAAATTTTTCTCTCTTTTCTATTCCATTAATCACATGATGAGGCATTAGATTTATTTGATTTCCTTCTAAATAAAACTAGATTTATAGTAGTTCAAACCACCTCCAACTACAACAGTAACATGTTTGCAACACTGACTTCATTTTTAATGATCTAATCATGACAGAGAGAACAATACACTGATCAGCCACACCAACATTCTGACCAACAACAGGCAAAGTCGTGTAAATTTTGATTATTTCAATTACAATGGGACCCCTCAGTGGGTTTAAAGGAGTGATATTTTATGTTTTTAAATGGAAATATGCATTTTCAAACATTTCCCTGTGGTCTACATAAACTGTAAATGCTCTGCTTGGGTCTGAATTCTTCATTCGTTCAACTCCACAGGTCCATCTTCAACCCTATTTCTGAGTAATGACACCAGAAAGGTCATTTTGAGCGCTGGCCCTTTAAATGCAAATGAGCCTATTCACACCGCACCCCCTCTAGGTTGTTGATCACGCTTTCTGTCCTGTTCAGCCACTTGTGTTCGATAATACAACCAACAACTGAACATTTTAGGTAATCAACTCGAAGTTTGGACATATTTTCAGTATGGACTACAACCGCTGCTGCTGATAAACAGTTATGTCGTACTCAGAAAAATGTTTGTTGGAAGTCTTGACCTTATATGTGCAAATGTCATCACATAGCTAGTTATAAAACATAACAAATTAAGAAGGAATTAAATCAGGTTGTAGAAATCCACTTGATTTTTGCCAAAATGAATATAAACACAGCTTTGCAGCACCTGGAGGGTTCAAATTCAAACTTTTTGAACTTTTAGGGTCCAATTACACAAATAAACTTACCAAAGACTAATAAAAGTGGGTTTAGCAAAATATGACCTCTTTATCCCTTTCATGCATAGTGGTCACTCCAGTGGACAGTTATTCTCCAGCTGTTCTCTTGTATATTCATGGTTTTGTTGTTTTAGTTCCATATCATCCGACACAGTGGACACTGGTGCATCATTCCATACACTGTAATTCGTACCATTACTGTAACTTTGCTGTTCTTGATAAACCTGATCTGCACTAACATGTGTTAAATCAATTGCTAATTGTTATTAGACTGTAATTAACAGTTTTTTTAATCAAAAAGCTTTTTTTTTTTTGCATATTGTCTACATGAAGTTAGTAATAACTAGTATTAGAGTATGTTAACATGGGAGAAAACATCAGATTAGCTGCATGAAAAATGTTTTTATTTCATAGTTTTCAAACAGTTTATCACACTCTGATGATGGGTTTTAAATACATGGTTTGTTTTGCTTCAAAAATTAAACACATGGTGTCCAGCTGAGCGGATATTTTTCTAACTCCATGAAAAATAGGTTCATAAAGAAATTTCAATCGCATTGTTTTTTTTTCCATGCCTAAAGAGGAATAAAAACACTCAGGAAAAAACTCAACTAAGGTTCTCATAATTCATGCATGAAAGGGTTAATATATAGGCAGCAGGTGAGCATTCAGCCCTTGATGTTGATGTGTTGGAAAAATTGATCGAGAGCAGAGATCTGAGCAACTTTGACAAGAGGGACATTGTAACGGCCAAGTCACTGGGTTAGAGCTTCTCCAGATCTTGTTCATTCCTAATGAAAATTGGTTTGTACCTACCAACAGTATTTAAAGACCAACAACTGGATCTCCACCAGTCATCCGTCTATGTGGCTTTTATCCTGAGGCGGTTAGAATAATGAACTCCTGCTGAACTTGAGCCCCGGAATACACTTTAAAATGGCACTTTACTGCTGTACACTTCAGAAATAAAACTTTTTAATTATTTATACGTAATTTTTTTTTTTTTTTTTTTGGGGGGGGGGTATTGTTATTGTTTTTTATATTAGTATTTTGTTATTTTATTATTTTTATCTGTAATTTATACTATTTACTAAATGCTGCTGACAGTCGGGGACCTGAGTACAATGTTTTGTTTCTGTGCATTCTATATGCTGAAATGACAAATAAATTTGAATCTGAATCTGAACAACATTACTGCCTGTCTAATATTGCATAAGTTCCCCTTTTTCCACTAAAACAGCTCTGACCCAAGGCCTAGACTCCACCAGACCTCTGAAGGTGTGTGTGGGATCTGGACCAAGATGTTAGCAGCAGATCCCTGAAGCCCTGGAAGTAGAGAGGTGGACCTCCATGGATCAGATTTATTTGTCCTACAGCTCCCACAGATGATCAACTGTTCTGAGATTGGGATGTCCTTCTTTAGTTTAGTTTTGGTCAGTACTGACCACTGCAGACCAGGAACACCCAACAAGACCTGCAGTTGTGGAGATGCTCTGACCCAGTCATCACTGTTACAATATGGACCTGGTCAAAGTCACTGAGTTCGTTATGTTGATCATTTTGCTGCTTCCACATACAAATGTATCCAACCCAGTGAATAAAATAATCAATAATATTACCACTCCTCCTGTCCGTGGTCAGAATATTTTGTCTGATCAGTGTAAAACAGTTAGGGAGGACAAGTGCTTGAACTTAAGTACCGCTAAGTGATTTTAAACTTTTAGACGTTTACTTTTAATGGAGTATGTTTACATTATTGTATTGGAATCTTTGGTTAAGTAAAAAATATGAAAAGATCATATGCAAAGGCTCCATTGTTTGGGAAGAACTGCCTGTAAAGCACAGAATAAATTCTAAAGTAGCAGGAAGGTCATGAATATCGTTAGAATATATTACACATGGCATAAAAATAGTCTTTGTGCTCCAGGGTTTGTATTTATGTGTTATTGTTGTACAGATGAATATATGAACATGATAATGTCAACCACTCTTGGATATTTCTCCCAAGGACAAACCAGAGTTGTGGAATTCTGTCATTTTTTCATTTTTATGGCTGATTATCTTTCTTTCTTTATTTTTTTTTGCATTTTCCCTAGATGACAAACAGGGTTAGACTTCAGACATTAGTAGAGTTCAGTGTTATCACTGGTGGTTAAGTGTCAAAAACATCAGTGTCACGTTCACACCCTTGAAATCAGCTCCATCTCACACACACACACACACACACACACACACACACACACACACACACACACACACACACACACACACACACACACACACACCTACACACACACCCCTTCCTTCATGGAGTACATGATAAAGAAAGAAATCTCCCCTCATCCCTGCCTGGATGAAACACAAATTACTTTTTGCTATCTTTTAATTGCAGTTTTTAACTGATATGGCCGGATATAAAACTCCAAACCTGGAGTCATGTCGCACATTATGAATATTATATGAGCATTTTATTAAATATTATAATGTTTAAAGTATTCTTGTGGCTGACTTTTATATTTCATTTTATTTAATTTTAATTTTATTTTATTTTAAAGACTGAAATCTTCACAAAGTGACCTGAGAGATCTTCTAGCACCAAACACAGATGAGAAGCGGATTTATGCCAATGAATCCTTAAAATTTAGGAGGGAAAGTGTCCGGCCAGCCTGGAGAGGCTTAACTTGGCGTCTGAACATCCTTCAGCTTGACAGCAGCTTTCGGTGGGACTCAGCAGCAGACGTAAAGCTGTTGATCCAGGCTCACTCCTGGAGACACACCATGACAAATGACTTATTGGAAATCAGCCTGATTTGGTCAAACTGGAAAACAAACTCAGCCCACTCTGAGGTATTTCTTACATAATGCTCTCAGTGACAGGGGAAATAAACTTCACTCCTGTATAACAGTCGCTGACATGCAGAAACTTTGTTTGCAGAGAGCTTGAATATGAAATAAAATCCTCAGTTTAAGGATGAAGGCTCAAAAATGTTGTGATGTTTGATATGGAGTCATTTGATGATGTGGGCTTTGATGTCAGCTCAGATCCACAGCAACTCTTGATCTCTTTGAAGCTTTGAGGAACCGGGCTCATTATCACGCCACTAATTCACTGCAGTCCTTGGATTCTACGTGATGACTGATGTTAATGAGCTTTTTTTTTTCTTTTTCCCCACAGACATTACTCGTGCTGATTTTACAGCTTTGACAGTCACCACTCTGAAAACACTGGTGGTGCACATGGGGCCCTGCCCTGGGGACCCCAGTGACTACGGCCCTGGTACTGAAGACTCTGCTTCTCCACTCACAGAGTAAATGCACCAAAGTAAAAGACACTTTCACATGTCCACCTTTCGCTCACCACTGAACATCAACAACATACCCAAAGTATGAAATCCTCATCTTCTTTCAGAACAAACATTTTTCCATCGATATTTGATAAACCCAATACGAATGAGTTTAAGAATAATTAAATTATGGACAGAAAATGCTATTACAGCTGTGGAACTAATAGAGACCACAACTTTCTTTTATTCGAATGTGTGCATTGGAGGGATGTCTGGTGAAATTAACATTTTCTATCAAAAACACAAATACTCAGTGAGCACAGACCTCTATCAAGGCAACATAACCGGGCTCATTCTTGTTGTTTCACCCTTATTAAAACACAAAACAGAAGCAAATGTTATTTTCTCTTTTTTCCTCAAATAGTGCCACTATTTCATTTATTACCAACCATTACCATTAGCTCCAGTGTCTTCAGTGTTAAACAAGTGAAAACACTTTCAGGCTCCTTTTATTGGATTTGCTCTAAATTCAAGGAGTTCATCCCTGGGTCTTACCCTTGACTTCAACCAAATTCCATGAAAATCAGTGCAGTCATTTTGGATAACCCTACTGACAGACAAATGAACAAATTGTATTATTTGATAACCTCCAAAGTAGAGGTAAATGTTGTCTTTGGAACATTTCTTTGCAGTAGGTGATCAAAATGACAAAAAACACTATTTTTCAGACATTGAATTATGCAAAGAAAACAAGATCATATTCATCTTTAAAAACACGATACTAATGTTTTAACTTGGGAAAGTTCTTCAATCAATACTCAGTGGAATAATCCTGATACCACCTGAAGCTTTCATGCATCTTCAAATTATTCTTGACTGTTTAATGTCATTTATTAATCAAAATGCAAGCAGCTCAGCTTCGTTTGATGGTTTGCTATCATGTATCTTCCTCTGAATTAAAGTCCGGAGGACTTCAGTGAGTTTCAGGTTTGGACATTTGGTTTGGTCTTGTTATTTTTTCCAGACATGCATATTTATTCTGAAAGCCAATTCATTTTAAGTGTATTTCTAAACAAAATGCAGGATATTCTGTTTTCAACCTTTAATACAAAAACATTTGCTACATTTCTTATTTTCAACCATTGTTTGTTTCTAAAACACAGCCGAACCAAATAATCCACAGCTAAAAATTGTTCCAAACTGAAGTGACTACCTACTGTTTGTAAAAGTTTTACCTCTTCAGTTTAAAACAGGTGGGCTTGCACCTGTTGAGCCACAATTTGGAAAGGAATTTGGCATTAACAAAAACATTAAACACTGACATTACTTTTAAGACCTCTAAAACTGAACACCACTGTTGCTGCTGGAATAAAGATGTTCATTCCATACTATTTATTCATGTGGCTCCTGCTGTACAGTCATCAGCTAATTTCCACTCTGACTTCAATGTTTATTCATTTTTACCATCTTAATTATAATTGTTTCATACTTGTTTTTAAGTCGGCAGGCTCCACTGCAGCAGGGTAACGACTGAGTTAAACCTCTGATAGAAGCCACACAGTGCCATCTACTGCCTGAATAAAACTTTAAGATATGCAGGGTCAGGGGCTTCTTTTCCATGAGATGATGTAGAAGATTTGTTACATGAAGGACAGTAATGCATTCAGATCTTTAATTAAGCAAAAATAGCTAGTAACTAAAGCTGTCTGACAAATGTAGTGTAGTAAAAGGTATAATGTTTGCTTTTTGAAAGATATTGGAGTAGAATATAAAGCTGCATCAAATAGAAATGTATACCGTACATTTATGTTTAAGTAAGTAGTTTTCTAATCAACCACTGATCAAGCACAAATTCAAATACCATTATAGTAGTCATGTTCCATTTATTTGTGTCAATTTTGACATCTAATTAACGTAATAATACATTTTATAAGCCACTGCTTTCATCCAAACATGTAAACATCATATCAAGTTTACAGTCAGTTACATCCAGTCACTGAAATGTCTCCTACTCACTGGTGCTTGTTGGAGTACAACTTTGGCTTTTCTAGTAGCCTTTCTGATCTGGTTGTGCCTGACATTCGTCCCTCTTCAAAACTCATGTAAAACTTGAACAAGTGAAACAGACGGAGGGAGAATCTTTTTCAAATTTTCAGTCGCACATCCGTCCTGTCAGCCTGCTGCCTGTCTGAGTCTCCTCAGCACTTCCTCTGGGCTGAGGGCAGAATCCAGTCTGATGAGTTTGTCTCTGGACCTGGAACCCTAGAAAAGACAGGACAAAAGACAAACAGAAAGGATACATGCAGTAAGGAGGCTGACAGTTAAATAAATAATGAAGCAGGAAGGAGCGAAATTAAAGCAGGAGGTTAGTTAGATTAGATGCACAAAAAAAACCAAACATCTCAACCTTCATCGTTTGAATGTTTTTGAACATGCACAAGAGATGACAATGTACACTTTAGCTCACTGCACTCTTGTGTATTTGTTACCATTAAGTCATGTCAAACAAAGTAATACAGTTTCATGAAACGGATTTAAATGTTACTAGACGAACCTTGTCAAGCACAACGTGACTTTTCTTTAGGTCCAGAACTTCAGCCAGGTAACGAATAAGTTCAGTGTTGGCCTCTCCATCTGTGGGTGGTGCTGCAATGGCCACACCCACTGCCTCTGCAGAAACTTCTACAAGAGGACATGAAGTAAACCAGCTCAGTACTTTAACCAATGCCATCACACTCATCAGCAAATCAAAGAAAAACAGTGTAGGAATTGTTTTTAAATGATCCTGTTTTTATTCTGTGGGATTAAAGAATATTTTAAAGTATCAGTCCACACATATACTATGACACATACTAAGAAATACACTTTTATAATGCAACGGTTCTGTCATGTTATCATTAGGTGTGATGTTGTAGCCTGTGATGTGTCCTGGTGAGTTAAAGCGACCTGTGATGCTGCTGTGTTTGGAGCCAGGCTTAGCATGCACCGTTATGGTCACAGCACCATTTTTGTCTCTGGTTACGGGACCAGATGCTTCTGCCTCTGCTACTGCACCACCAGCCGGCCGTCCTTTAACCTGGTTAACAGAACAAGTCAGTGAGGTTACACTAGACTGATAGCCTATTATTCACTCATCCCATTCACTCATTCACACATATATACAGTAGTAGAGCATAAAATAATGACCCTGATTATTTCAAACGATCTTAAACTTTAATTTCACTTTATTTAAAACAGTTATTGATTGTCCATGTTTATCTTATGACATATAATCTATGAAACACAAACTCATACAGTGACTGAATTATGCAGTTTTAAGAGTTTTAACTGTATATTCACACATATATAATAGAGTACATATTTCCAGAATATTTTTCCAATAAATTTGCAGTGATACAAAGAAAAATAACAATATTTCTTTTACATTGAACTTTGCATTGTGCTTCTATAGATACTATTTTTTCTGTAATTGCGTTGTTTTCAGACAGAGTATGACAAAAGTAGAACATTCCTGGCAATTTACTTCTTGTGAATAGGCTATAAAGTTTCAATTATCATGGTGGATATCTAAATAAATGTTGATATAAGTGAGATGCAGATAAGAGGTTAAGAACAACTGAGTGACTTTTTCTGTATGAGATTTTTAGCATCACACACACGTTGTCGTTTTGATCCACTATTATTGAGTAGCTTTAATTTTAACATTATCTTACATTACCTTAGCTTATATTATTATATTAGTGTGCATGTTATGCCATAACACCGTTAATATAACTCACCACTTTCTCTTTTTTGGGCATTTGCCGGTTTGTTCCGTACGGTCTCTGATAGGAAACGGGACGAGGACAAAGTCTGGACTGGGTTTTACCGATAAACCGACAGCAGTATACCGGTACGAAGCCAGGGAAGCAGGCACACTTTACTAATCTAAAACATGTGAGTGATGTTTTAAAGACACCACTTATAGTTAAACCTGACATCTACCTGTTAGTCGTTAGCTTCAACACTTAGCAAACATGCTAAAATGTAAACACGGTGATTTCCGCTTTTCAAAAATAAAACTTCCGATAACTTTCAAATTAAAAGCATAAATAAACTGAACAGAGGGAAAATGTTTTATCAGAGATTTTTTTTTAAAGAATATTGATAAAGAGCTTATGATAAAGTTTTCGGGGTAAAAATGGTAAGATCATTTTCTTAGCAATAAAATACAAAAATCCTTCTGATCTCATCTGATTAAAAGTACCTAAGTTTTAGAATCACAAAGAAAAGTGCTCAGTTTTATACAATTATTATTTTGCAGTGTTATTATTTATTGCATGAATCTGTTTCTTACCTGTAGCTGGTAATGGCAGGGCTCATCTACAGGGGATAAGCATGAATAATCGATTAGTAAAAATGGAAGCCATATATGCACATTTTATATTCAATTTTATTTTTGTTTGGGGTGGAAGTGGGAAGAGATTCATTCTTGACTTCATAGGCTGGAATGTAGAACTAATGTTGGTTTTACTTTTTCAGCTGGACTCCTGCAAATTTGAAGTCTAAAACAGAGGAAAAGCTTTGGCTCACTCATTTATTACCATTACTTTGGTTTGGACAGGGGGTATGTATTAATGATTATGTCACAACCAATCGACTAATCAACCTAAACTTAAATCAGCATTCATCCCTAATGTACAGTGCTTAATGAATTTATTAGACCACCTTTCCCTATTCGTGTCAGAGACCACAAAGTGCTTTAATGTGACTCTTTCATTTTCGTAGCTCTTGACACTTTACCATTTGGAACAGAAAGAACAATTTCAGACTGAAATCACCTTTTTAGTCACAAATTTGAGTCGACTCACTGGGCTTCTTCTCAGAGATGTCAGAAATTACAGATAACATTCAAGTAAATAACTAGAATTTAACATCTTAATCAAGAAATATTATTTTGCATTATCATTTTTTAAAAGTTTTTTTGTGCAGCAATAAATTCATGAATAACAATAATAGTTATATTCTTTAATTATATCATTTTAGTCAAAGAGCTTCTACATACTGGTGTATTAATCATTACAGAAAAATAAAAAATGATTTGGGTAAATATCGAAGGTGTTAGTTTAGAGCAGCTGTGGCATAAACCTTACACTGGGTGGTGGTCTAATAGATTTATTAAGCACTATACATACTGTTGGGTAGCATAACTTCATAACCTGTCATAATTTATTTATTTAATTTCTCTTTGAAATGGATTGGAGAATAAGCATAAAGTAACACAAAACAAAACAAAAATGATCTACAACCCACAAAAAAGACTTTTATTTTCTGCCTTGGTTTTTGATGATTAATTTAAAACTTTGAAATAGAAACGTGCCCAATCAAACCTCCTTTTGTTGACTCTCCCTTTTTCTCTGTCTGTACATGTATTAAATGTAATGTAAATGTTTTCCTTTGTGTTTTAGCTGTTCAGTTAATAGTTGTGGTATCAGTGGCTTTACATGTTGTTTGTTTCTTCTTTGGCATCATGCCGTGGCCTAACTCTGTTTTTTTTTTGCTCTCAGAGGTTGTTTAACAGTGTGTGGCAGATGTGGACCACAGTGGCAATGCTGGGAGTGTCTGCAGGCGCTGACTGGTTTCCCCTCCTTCACAAACCATCCCATTCATTAAAGAAAGTTTATAGCCTGCAGACATACTCTCTGAAGCAGCCAGTCTCTTCACTAACCACACCGTCTTACATGAATAACAGAGAATAAGTGGACTAACGCATCTCAAACTTTCAATGGAGAATATCCAGAACCAGGAGGCAGAGGACAACCCTTACCTGTGGTAGGGAAGTTTATGTGTTATTGCTTTACTCCATGTGCATCTATTTAATCCTGAACAACACTGAACATTTTTCATGTAATGAAAGTGCCATAAAACTGGAAATACTCCAGGTTTACATTCCTGCTTTGTTGGTGAGGAACAGGCTGAGACGTGGCAGACAACAGCAACATAGTCTGTTGTCAGCTGACCTGGAGTCAGTGTAGATCTAGTGTTTTAAAAGTCTTATCTGGGCTGAAATCCTCTGCTGTAGGTGAGGTGAACTGTAGGGACACTTTAACAATAATGTTTTCCTCTCCATCAGTGAATCCAGGAACTAATTTCACAAGAAGAGGGAAATTGATCTTGACATTTGAAATATTCAGTTTTCATGTTTTCTCTATTATCCTGCCTGACAGATTTACTGATAAATCTGACTCATCTATTTCACATATTTCAAATCCACTATTGCAACCAAAAGTTAACATCACAAAGCATTAATCGAACGGTTGTTTTGGGAGAGATAAAAACTGGACTATTGCATTTCAGTCATTCTATCAGTTTCATTGTCAGGAAGTAGTATTCAAAGCACTTAATGGTATTGAAACTATGCATGAAAAAGTATATAAATAATAGTAATAGTAATAATATAGCAATACAATAATTAAAACACCATTACAAGTTCAAGTCCTCTATCCTTAAATAAGAATTAAAGCTCTACAACTCACAAATGACACATTTCATTTGATTATTATTGATATAACGAGACAATATTTTTCATCCATTCATTCATTTTTTTGTTTATTACAAGCATTTACAGAATACATGCAAATTCAAAATTCTAAAAAAACCCCATTCATCTATACTCAAAAAGGAGTTGACAGTGTAGCTGAATGAAAAGGAAATTATTTTAATTAGTTAGGTAATTTAATCTACAGGATTGCCCGACATATGGCTCAATATGGCATCATTTGGATGTGAGATCTTTTTAGATTTTTTTGTCTGACTGCAACTGCCAAATATGGACATATAGAATAAGAACAGGCAGATTTACAATATGGTACTGGCTGGCGAGTGTATTTTAATGTACTGTTTTCTTTTATTGCATTTTGCTTTTTAAGTGGGAAAAAATGTATTATATTTGGAATAAGCATCTGTGCAGAGTTTGATTAGTTTTGCTTGATAAAATGACTTTTATAAATACTCTTTAAAAAAGAAATGTTAAAATATGTATATATAAATGCTCTTTTTATTTTGTTGTGTCTGTAGTTTCCAGCGAACACCATCTCTCAGACGTAAATGGAGGAAACGCTATGGCGGTCTGGACGGCAACAAGCTCCTGGAGCCCAGTAAAGACCCAGACATGAAAGGTCTATATGTACTGAGTGTGAACCACCCTGTGATTATGGTCTGTGAAGTATCCGTCTGTGGGCGGAGTATCTATATTAAGTTGCAGCTAACTGACTGTAGGGACAGTACGTAACTCCACCCCTGAAAATATCTTTCTATCTTTATTGTCGCAGAGACCAGAATGTGTTTTAGGGCTTGTTTGCTGTAGTTATACATATCACTAAAGGGCTGCACTGATGTTTAGCTATTTCAGCTATTTCTATTTTCACTTCTATACAAGAAAATCATAATCTACTCGGAGCTTTTGTCTGGGCGTAATTTGTGGTTCAGGTTTAGGATTTTCAATTGTTCTCTTTTGTTTTCAGTAACAAAAATGTATGAACAAGCTCCAGGTTCCTCTCATGTTGCTTTTTAGCGCATATTTTAGTCACAGAACTAACTCAGTTTGTAAAAACAAATTTCAGATGTTTAAAAAACTGTTCCACTTTGACTACATTCTACCAAGTGGAGTTACTGCAGTTTTATTGTTATAATGTGGACTTTAATATAATATAAAACACTGAAGATTGTACATTTTTGTGTCTTGTGTTAGCCTTTTAGCATACACTCGAGGTACAAAGGTAACCATCAGTCTCATCAGTTCTTTCTCAGGGTTGCAGTTTTACATTGTTCAGTGCAGACTTTTGTATAAAAAATGTTCATTATATTTGCAATAGAGTGGAAACCAAAAGGATGGCTTTATAAATAAATACACTGTGACCAAAACCTTCATAGTATGTTTTGTATGCACTTCTGAGTGTTTGGTTTTCATCTTGTATCTGAGTATTTTTTTTCTTTTCTTTTTTTATGACATCAGTAGACTGAACAACCATGTTACAACATCTGAGTTTGACCGTAAAAAAAAAGACCTGCTGATCTGTCATCTTCTCAGAAACTAAAACATCTAGTAAATGAGTCTTAAGGAGTTTCCTCTTCTCTTCTCTTCTCTTCTCTTCTCTTCTCTTCTCTTCTCTTCTCTTCTCTTCTCTTCTCTTCTCTTCTCTTCTCTTCTCTTCTCTTCTCTTCTCTTCTCTTCTCTTCTCTTCTCTTCTCTTCTCTTCTCTTCTCTTCTCTTCTCTTCTCTGGTAGAGGATGGAGGGATGACAGATGAGAGTCAGCAGAGGAACGCTGGGAACCAGGTAGACCTGTCTAAACATGACTGACTGTGCTCTGAAGTAGTGCTCTGTTTTCTAGATCAAAGCACGGGGGGAAACCACCTCCATGCCTTTTTCCAGAGTCAGACAGTTAAAATGCCTTTTATCTGCACAGAAATGGCCTTCACAAAGATCTACAAGGATCCTGTCAGAGCAAATGAAACCAACTGTAAAATCTATGATGCAGTAAATTAGTAAATGGGGTGATGATGGATTTGCACTCCTGCTCTCTGTATCTGTGTTGACATTATGCTTTTTCCAAGGATTCTGCACCACGCCCAGCCCCTAGAAACCTGATCCAGGTCCTGACTCCAGTCCAGAGACCCATCAGTCTCGTCAGTCCTGGGTCTGCAGGTACAGCTGGTGCTTTTTTTGTAGGTCTTTTGTTTTCCAGGATGCTGTTATGTTTTGTGATATGTCACCTAAAACCTAATACTCATGAACAACCTGTACAATGAACCCTGCTAGAAGGAGGGAAAAAATCCAAAACTGGGATCTGACTGAGAAAGTTTTAGAACACAGGTGTCAAACATGCGGCCCGGGGGCCAAATCCGGCCCGCCAAAGGGTCCAGTCCGGCCCTTGGGATGAATTTGTGAAATGCAAAAATTACACTAAGATATTAACAGTCATTTTAGTTCAGGTTCCACATTCAGACCAATTCAATCTCAAGTGGGCAGGACCAGTAAAATACGATCATAAAACATATAAATAATGACAACTCCAAATGTTTCTCTTGGTAAATGTAAATATTTTGATGTATTTACACTAAAACAAAGTATAATTTTGCAAAAAAAATGTGAATAACCTGAAAAGTCTTAAGAGAAGTAAGTACAATTTTAACAGTATTCTGCCTGTTACTCAATGTTTTGTGTGTTTGTAGATCCACTGTGATCTGTAAGTTATAATGTACCTGTGTAAATGATAAACTGAGGCAAAATATTATAAAAAATATACTTATTTTTTCAGTTTGTTCATGTTATTCACATCTTTTGAAAGAATAGTTTGCAGATGTAAACCTTTTCAGAATATAAATTAACTTTTTTCACTCTAAAACATAGAAAAAAGTTTGGAGTTGACATTATTTATTTATTATTATGTTATTATTTTACTGGTCCAGCCCACTGCAGATCAAATGTAGCTGAATCTGGCCCCTGAACTAAAATGAGTTTGATACCCCTGTTTTAGAATCTCAGTCAGTATGGAAGCTTTTTTCTGAATAAAACTGAACTGACTTTAATGTGATAATGTGGAAAAATGTCCATGGCCAGTAAATTTTATATGGACGCTAAAAATGATAATATATTGACTAAAAACCTAAAAAAAATATACATATATATTTTATGTCATTCTCCTCGGCTGGATGTAAATTGGGTCATTGTAGTTCATGTTTGCCACACTTCACCACTGTTTGTTTTTTCAGAGTTTACTTTTGTCATAAAGTTAAACCATAATAAGACCAGCGAATGCAAAAGGGAAGGTTAGACAACACAGAGCTATTCTTAACACCATTACTCACAATAACATTTTGGTTGCAGTCGTCCCCATGTCTGCCAGTAACGGCTGCTTGAAGCCTCCTCTTCCTCAAGCGGTGGTCCAGCCAGAGGACAGAGGCTCCAGCTCTGGACCCCCCCAGCCCTGGTTCCCCCCTCAGCAGAGCCCGTCCAAACGCAGGGCGTGAGTCTGTAACTTTTTTAACTCTAACTGTTGAAAGCTGACAGTGTGCTAAAACCCTGACTGCTGTGTTATTTCAGAGCTGCCGATGTATTGTTTGACAGCTTTGCCTCAGATGGAAGAATTAACGTCAACCAGTTCTTTGAGGTATTTAACCTGCAGCCTTTTTCTGATATACTGTTATGTATCTCAACAGAGGTAATTGAATATGCTGGTATAAATTACTGCCTGGAGCAACTTGGGTGTCTAAGGCAGAAAAGAATTATTACATCATCTTCTGGTGGTTGTTTGATAAGTCAATATGCTATTTGTCATTTATATAAAATTTATTTATAGTATTATTTCAAAAAAATTTTGGAAAAAAATGACTTGCCCATTGTGCAGCCCTCTAATTTACTACTCTCTGGGGCCCTTAAAGCTAAAAATCGACATGCGAATAAAAATAAAATCATCATAAAATCATCCATCCTTACAACCATTCATTTTCTGAACTGCTTAAACCCTGTGAGGGCTGCAGATACTAATATTTTTTTTCTACTTTTTTCTTCATAAATGTCTTAAACCATGCCACTATGGTTACATTATTTTATTGTTAAAATCTATAAAAAAAAAAAAAAAAAAAAAAAAAAAACCCACAAAAAATGAGATACGTTTTATATAAGGAATAATGTATGTGTGTGCAAGTATGTGTCTTTGACATGTCCAAGACTGATATATAACAATGCCACATCCCTCTACCATGTATTATATGGAAAATATCTCATATTTTGTGTTTTAAAATAAATGAATAAATAAATAAATAAAACAAGGGGCATCACTTATTCAAACTGCCATTTAAGGGGTTAAAATCCTGATTATTATTGAACATTGGGCAGTTTTGAGCAGAGCTGTTGTTTTTTTAAGAGATCAATGCAGAAAAAAGCAGAAAAAATTATGATATATCCATGATTTTAATATTTTTTTATGTACATTTTTGGCTAGAGAGTTCCCAGAGGATCAAAAAGTGTCAGTAGCATTCAATAGACCTATAAGAGTTACTCACATTAAATTAGATAATATGTACAAAAAGAAAACTTTTGGCCGTTTCAACAGATTTCAATGCTGTAATAGCCATGATGATCAACAAATCATAAAAGAAAAATGACAAAAAAAATGGACAAAAATATACAAAAATGGGCTGAAGGGCTCCCTGAGGGTTAAAATACTTAATACAGAGCTTACATTTTCATTTTATCACTTACAGTTGTTGTTTTTGTGATGTGATTCGGATTTTGGAGTTTTTTTTCTATCACTCAGTTTTTATTTTTATTCAGTTTTCTTATTTGGTTTGTTTTCTATCAGGCCATCTGGAGCTCTGGTCTGCACAGATCCGACCCTCGGCTCAGAGAGTGTTTTTTCCACCTGAGGAAACTGCAGGATGCAGAGGGAACAGTGGACAGAAACGCCTTCCATAGGTCTGTCATTCATTTGGTATCAGTAATCATGATATAACATTGGCAAAGCTGGAAAAAAACCTATTTTAAGCTCCAGAAAAAGTTGGCTTTGAAGTCTGCTCTAATTACTTTGCAGATGACACAGTGTTTTATCTGTAGGTAATATCAGCAGAATTTAGACCAATATGTAATCAAATGAAGACCTGATTATTTAACCCATAATGACCCAAACCAAAACCCAAACCAAACTAAAATGTTTAATACCTTTTGATCCACTAATCCTATCAATCCATGTAAAAAAAATTGGTGTAAAATGCAGTTTGTCATCTTTTCATGGTCATCAGATATGACCCATTTGGATGTTCAGAGGCTCCGTAGTGAACATGGAAACGCTGTCATCTTCTACGACAATGATTCACCAGTAAAACCCATGGAGTTTGACAAGTTACAGTGGATGGACACACTTGTTCAATGTTCAGTTAATAATATACAGTATATTTGCTGAAAAAATAATTTTGTCTTCAGTTTTCTTTTTTTAATATAATGGGTTTTGAAGTTAGTCTGAGTTTTTATGAACATCTAAATCAAAAATGGGAATTTAAATATAGGAAAATACATGATTTATAGTGAAAAATGCAACGTATAGAAGATAATATTACTTTAAATTGTGAAAAATTACTTTAGAAAGGTTAAATAGAAAGTAAAAAATCATTTGGCATCTGCCACAAAAGTCGTACTGGGTCTTTATGGGTTAACTTGATTTAGACATGGTGAGTTTATTTATAACACTTTAAACACACAGCACATTGTGGCCAAAAGTGCAAAATTAATCCTGCCTCTTATCCTGGTTCTGGAAATTTAACAGGCTGTTTAATGTCTTTACTTGTACGTATATTAATATGTCCTGCTGTAGATGCGTCACAGGATTCGTCTCCCTCATCCTGAAAGCTCTGCAGGGACGATTCGTCATTCCAGACTTCTCCACCTTCACTGAAGAAACTCAGAAGTTATTTTCAAGGTGTCGACAGCTGTCATCAGTCCAGGTGGGTTTTGCTGTCATATGTGAAGGTTCAGAAGGGATAGGCTCCAGCACCTTCTGGTGAGGATAAAGAGAGATAAAGCAAGTTCAGATGGTGAATGTGAAGGTTCGGCTGT
Source organism: Sphaeramia orbicularis (assembly GCF_902148855.1). Lineage (NCBI taxonomy): Eukaryota > Metazoa > Chordata > Actinopteri > Kurtiformes > Apogonidae > Sphaeramia > Sphaeramia orbicularis. The sequence goes on along the minus strand of NC_043962.1, from coordinate 38,787,577 downwards.
GTTGTCTTTCCAGTTTAACCTTCAACAAGTCTGGGTCCAAGAAGGTTTTATCAGAAAATATATCCAAGACGGCAGTAAATCAGAGAAATGAATTGTCCAGACGTTTCAAACAGGTTGGTGAATGACTCCATGTTTCCTCTGTTTGTCCCATCAGGAGAAGGAAAAGGAGGGCATAGACAGCATTAAATGGGGCGTCTCCGTCTGCACCGTGGACGGACAGAGGTAAGTCTACACTAAGTTCACTTCACACACAGCAGCTCTGACACAAAGTCTACTAAAATGTTGGAAAAAGAGTGGTTCTTGGACTAAAAAACTGTTTTGTTTTTTTTTTGGATTGTCAACCAAGAATTCTGAGACACTCAAGAAAATATAAAGAATAGAATAATATTCAACACATGAAAGATTTTTAGTTTTTATTATTACTTTATATTATATGCTATATTTACTATTACTTTATATTGCTTAGATGAGGTTAGATGATGGGATGGACAATAAAGGCACTTTAACCCTTTTACGCACAGTGGTCACGACAGTGGACAGCTATTCTACAGCTGTTCTTTTGTATATTCATTAATTTTGCTGTTTTAGTTCCATATCAGCCAACACAGTGGACACTTATGCATCATCCTATACACTGCAATTCATACTGTTGTTGTAAATTTGCTGTTCTTTATAAACCTAATCTGCAGTGATATGTTTACGTGTAAAAAATTGCTCGATATCGTTTCATCATTAGACTGTAATTAACAGGGTTTTTTTTTTTTAACAAAAAGGTGTTTGTTTGTTGTTGTTTTTTTGCATATTATCTCCATGAAGTGAGTAATAACTAGTATTAGAGTATGTTAAAATGTGACAAAACATCAGATTAGCAGCATTAAAAATGTTTTCACACAGTATATCAGTAAATACATGTTTATTTGCTTCAAAAATTAAATGTATGGTTTCCAGCTGAGTGGACATTTTCGCAACTCCATGAAAAATAGGTTCATAAATGCTTTTTTTTCCAATTGCATTGTTTTTTAATACCTAAAGAGGAATAAAAACACTCAGGAAAAAAAATCTTGATTAAAGTTCTCTTAATTCACGCATGAAAGCGTTAATAGTTCTTAAAGGACAGTGTTTTGGAGTTGTTGTTTTTTTTTTTTGCTGTTATTTCATTGTTAATGAGACTAGAATATCTAAATTTATGGAATATAATAAAGGTTTTCATGTGTTGTTTTTTATTCTGTTCTCATGGGTCCTCCAGACATTTTACACTTACTGTTATTGTCACTAGTTCTGCGTGAAAACAATAAATATTTTCAACACCTGTATTAATGACATAGAGTTTGACTAATCTGGGTATTGGTGTAGTGGAGGCTGTGTGCACATTTTTGTAAATAAATGGAATGGGAGCTGTTTGTTCTATAGAGTCACTGGGGTCTGTTATTCCAGGTTGTCTCTGGGGGACTGGGCGGGCTCGGTGGTCCTGGGCGAGGTGTCATGGCCACTGGTCTATGGCGTGGCGGTGGACCTGCTGGGCTCTGACCTCGTCCACAGATATGTCGGTGTAGAGGAGTACTCCAGATACGACTCTCCATTCACTCTCACTAAAACAGGTAACTAAGAACACCCCTCAGTTCTGTAAAGCCAGTCAGTTTTGTATTTTCTAAACTCTGAAAACACAGTCTTTGTATCTATATATATATATAGGGCTGCAGAAAAACTTATTAGACCACCGCTTGTTTTCTTCAATTTCTTGTTCATTTTAATGCCTGGTACAACTAAAGGTATATTTGTTTTAACAAATATAATGATAACAACAAAAATAGCTCATAAGAATTTAATTTAAGAACTGATATCTAACCATTTTCCATGTTTTCTTGATAATAACCAAAATCACTTCAGTTCTTGCATCAATATCTATGGCATTGTACTGACAAAAACAGTGCTTTTAGGCATTCCATGTTTTCTTTTCTGTCTGTTTTAGTCACATGATACACACAGGAGTTAGTACTTGATTGCATAACCACTGTTTCTGATAACTTTTGATGGTCTAATCATTTTTCCCACGACTGTATGACTTCTATCAGTGCTCATTAGTAACTATATTGATATCTGTAACCATTTCCATGCCAATCCAGCCATCTAAATATGCCCCATTATAAGTAAAGGCAAATGTTTAAAATAAAATTTAAAAAATCAACAAAAATCAAAATATCTCAAAACTGTGAACAGACTTTGTAGATATTGTCCCAAGGAAACAACATATAAAATTTGAAAATAATCCAACCAGTAATTTCGTCAGAGAAGATGTTTGAAGAAATTGCTAATGAAGACAAAGATGACACCAGACACAACACCTTCACAATAACTTATGGCCAATCAGCCAGTGAGCTGAAAATAGTGTTAATGACTTTAAAAAGAATTCAATTTAAGAGCTGATATCTATCCATTTTCCATTTTTTCTTTATAATAACCAAAATCACTTAAGTTCTTACCTCAATATCTATGGCACTGTACTGACAAAAACAGTGCTTTTAGGCATTCCATGTTTTCTTTTCCGTCTGTTTTAGTCACATGATACACACAGGAGTTAGTACTTGATTGCATAACCATTGTTTTTGATGACTTTTGATGGTCTAATATTTTTTTCCACAACTGTATTTTTATTATTATTTTATTTATTTATTTATTTATTTATTTTCATTTCTTAGAACAGAACAAGACAAATCAAACAAACTCTGGATTTTTTAGGGGTAACCCTCCTTTCTCAAGGGAATAAAAATCCCCACATCACACAAAACCAACAATCAAAACAGAACAAAACAACTCAGCCCACAAAGTTTATACTAAAGCAAAACTCTTGCAAAAATAGCTAAGATGTCCAATACAATACAAGACATATGAGGTTCCCATCTTCTTTGAAATATACAGCCTGACCAAAAAAAAACAGTCCCAAAGTCAGAAAAACTTTTAGCTTTTGATTACACCACACATTCACCATGAATTGGTTTCAATAAACTTATGCAGTGTCACAACATTTATTTCATTTATGGACCCATTACATTGTTGAACCTACATTTGACCAACTGAATCAACCCCAGATCATAACACTGACCACACAGGCTTGTACTGTAGGTGCTAGGCATGATGGGTAATCACTTTATCCACCTCTCTTCTCACCCTAATGGACCATCACTCTGGAACAGGGTCAGTCTGGATGCATCAGACCACATGCATGACCTTTTACTATTGAAACAGTCTAATCTTTATGCTCTATATCAAACTGATGGTGGTTTAAGTAATGACGAGCTTCTCACTGCATCAGTTTGGAATAAAGAACCTGTAACTGAAACATATAGATCACTGCAGTAGTTATCCAATGGAAGAATCTGAACTATTTGCAGATTTAAATCCAAGTGTGGACTTTTTTTTTGGCTGGGCAGTGTACATTTTCAATATTAAATTAAAAATATACAGTTCCCTGCACAGGATGTTATCATTTTCAGTTTCCTTATAAGTAATATATTCCAAAAAGCAACTCTATACGCTCACTTTATAAATTAGTGACCTTACCATAAAACCTCTTCTCAAGGTAATAGAGAAGGCAAGTTGTCTCTATTTTTCATCTGAAGCAGAAAAAAGTGTCAACCTAGTGGCTTTGTGTAGTATCAGCTGCGTGAAAATACTGTGTTGAATAGCTTTTATTCTGAGCAGATGTGAAGAATCTTTTCATTCACCTTAGTCATCTGCAATATCTGCTTTAATTTCCTTTTTTGTTCCTATTTGTATTCTAAGAGCTACTGTGGAAAGAGCTTCTAAAAGTGCCATTTTATAATAACAAAACCTGACCCTACGTAAATGCACAGCATCTTGTATTTATTAGAAATCACATTTTCATTGCAGGCTGATTATTTATAAAAGTCTTTTTTTTGTCATTACCTGTCAATTAACTAAAATAATCATTGACACTTTAAATATTTGTTAAAATATGCAATTATATAATACTTTACATTTAATCAGAATCAGAATCCGCTTTATTGGCCAAGTATGTGAACACATACAAGGAATTTGGCTTCGGTTTTTCTTTGCTCACGACGTACAGTTTTGCATGACCCAAACACAACATGAACCCGAACACACTTAAATATAGACCTAATATAAACAAACATTCGACGAGGGACAAGGACAACAATGGGTTGAGATTTACAGTGGATTTATATTGTAATATGTGCAGAGTGCAAATTAGAGTTTTATACAGTGAGTGGATGTGTACAGGGATCTGGACTATTAAAAATATATGTTTATGTATATCTTATATAATCGTAGTGCAAATTAGTCAGAGTTTTATACATAGTGCAAATTAGTAATGGGGAATTAGTCTCCACTCTTTTTTTCTGTCTGTCATTTGAACTTTGACCCATCATGTACAGCAGAGAGCAGTAACTAGGGGTGTGTATTGGCAAGAATCTGGCGATACGATACGAATCACAATACTAGGATCATGATACGATATATCATGATATATCGTGATACTGTTAAAAGGGCAATTTTTTGTTTGTTTCTTTTTTAAAATGATTATTTCCTGGAAGAACTGAATTACACCACAAATATGCACAAATACTAAACACATTTTTATTTGATCAGAACAGGATCTAATGCTATATCACAAAATGTTCCTCTGTTAAAACTTAAATTATGTTTTACGGACATTACAGTTTAAGATCCTGCTCAAATGTTCATATTCTATTAGTTCATAAATAACATCATTAGATTGTTTTTGTGCAGTCCCAACAAAAGAACTAACATCTGACTCTCTCAGACAGTAAAAAGTGCTTTTAGGATGCTTCAAATAACCAATATTTAACAAAACAGTGTTAAATAATAATAAATAAGATATAAACGATAAAGAAAACCAAAAAACAAAAATGAACCTCCACCATATCTGCTTTTGAATTAATACCTAAAAATATCAATACAGTACTTTTTAATATCAATACAGTATCGTAAAATGAAATATCACGATATATTGCAGATCCGATATTTTCTAACACCCATAGCAGTAACCCTTCATTGAATGCTTCCATTTGTAGGAATCCCTCATAGCCCACTCACTGAAACCGGAGCCATCGTAACCACATCTTTACTACCGGTAACACACTGCTCCATCCAACAGCAACAAACTACACCAACACTAGTGACGGTGATGTCATTTCCTCATTTGTTGTGTTTGGTGTTTGTGCAGCTGGCGGGGAGGCTGTGTGCAGAGGAAGAGGAAAAGTATGACTCAGTAAGTGGCGCATTAAAACTCAAAATACAAAGCTCAACCTAAAAAGCATCTTTACTGACTCAGTGACTGATGAAGGTTTACGCTGTAGGTGCTGAATGTCATTCGAAGGCTCTGTAACAAGGAGCACGCCAACTTAAACTGCACCAGGTACTGATGCTGCTCACTGTACGACACTTAATACTAAAATAAAAACAATAACGTGTGTTCCAAAAGGTTATATCACAACCACATAAAAACACACACAGAATAAAGCACAAAAACAGACAATTATAGCTTAAACAATTACAACAGAAGACTTGAGCAGTGTAGTCGTGTGGCTCAACAGTCATGAATAAAATGAACTTGATGATGGAAAAACAAGCATTAATACTATAAAACAGATGGGATTTAAATGAAATCATATAGGGTTTATGCATCTGTATATTCAGCCCATCTTATAGAAGTACATGAACATTCCATAATCTTATACTGAATCTTCAATAAGTAAGTGTAAATGTTGTTTTTTATTGACTTTATTAGAAAAATACATTTTTCTCATTCAATTGAATCATATGAACTATTGTATTATTACTGTCTGCTAAAAGACATGACTACGTTTTTTGGGTTTTTTTTGTACAATAATACAGTACATCACGGGCTGCAAATTGAGTTTTTCTTCATTTGTTTTGAAGAAATTTGTGTGAAAAATTTATTAAATTTTTTTATTTATTTTGAAACTAAGTAAAAGACAAATAAGAAATTTTTTTTTTTTTTATAGTGCTATAAAATTGTAATTCATTGATACTATGTTGCAATATTTTCATCAGCATTATTACATTTACACAATTTCCTAGGGATTAATAAGGTATTCCAAATCTGAATCTGAATTAATTTTATTATTACAGTCATGGCAGAAATTTTTGTTGTCATTTCTGAATATTTCCTCCACCACTTAAAAGAGCCAGTGAGCAGAATGATTAATGAATTCTGATTTTTGGATAGTTTAATTCTTTAAGTTTGCAGATAATGCCAATGTGCTGACATAGTCAATGAAAAGATATTCTTAAATTTTTGTTGTTTAATAAAATTATAATTTTTATTCTTTAGTCTTTTATTTGGTTTATTTCTCTACATACTGACAGCACATTTATTAAACTCCAATATCCATTTCACAGATCAAATACAATGTCAGTACTTATTTCAGAGCAGTATCAACACCTGTTTCATTTATTTTATGAACTCTAATTAAAAAAGACAGATTTCTATCACGCAAAACACAATAAAACTTTATTAAATCTTGATCAAGATTGTATCAAGCCTGAATAACCTTTAACATTTGTGAAAATACCTGATATACAAAAAGTGAGTTAAGGAATGTGTGAATACTAGATGTTCCTCTGTGTGTTTGTGTGTCAGAAAGCAGTAAAACTGTGTTGTTTGTGTAACCATCAGCTATCAGAGCAGCAGGAAGGCCAGTGTCCGGCTTCATGCTTTGTCCTTCTATCTTCAGGAGAAGAAGGTAAAGATCCTCTTCACCACAGCTCACACATCTCTCCTCCTGTCTCTAACTCAAACTCTATTTTCTAGTGTTTTCCAGAGAAGGCGGACATTAATGCTGCTTTGGATCTAATGCTTCAGGTAAAACATCTCTGGACTCGTCATCAGCTTCACATATATAAACTAGAGAAGCACCTGGAGAGTGCAGATCTCTGCCAAGGCAGATCGGTGGCCCTCCCAACCCCCCCACCCCTGATCACCACCAAAATTTAATCATTTGTTCCTTGTGCCAGTATCAACATTTCCTGAAATTTTCATCCAAATCCATCCATAACTTTTTTAGTTATCTTCCACATGGAAAGACAGACAGACAGACAGACAGACAGTTAAACCAACACCAGAAAAAACCTAACGTCCTTGTCAGGGGTAAAAAAGCATCTTCGCTGGATCTCTGATTTGCCTTTAATCTGTTTGACAGTGTGCTGCAACAGAGGTCACCTGTGAATCAGGAGCTGCCATGGCTGCATCGTTAGCCAATGGTGGCCTCTGCCCACTGTCAGGTGATCAGGTGCTGTCACCCATGGCAACACGGAGTATGCTGTCCATGATGCAGGTGGCAGGGATGAAAGACTACTCCACAACCTTTCACTTTAAGGTCAGTTCGTCCACTATATTGAACTATATTCATAATCTGAATATTTACCTTATTTTCCTCCTTTGTACTCATATTATCCAAGTCAAAATCCAAAAAAAGTAAACAAAATAAATAAAAATAATACTCCAAGTAAAACAAAAAATACTCCATTACAAGTAAAAGTGTTCCATGGAAGTTATAACTAAATAAAGTGTAGAAGTTTCAACAGCAAGTGCTTCAGTAAGAGTACTGGTTTGATTCCTCTGACTGATATGTTATTACTAGTGCTTACAAATGATTACAATTTTTAATCAGATTAATCACAGGGTTGCTGTGGATTGATTTTGATCAATCACAATTAAATATCATTCATTCTTGATCAATATTAATCGTGTTTCATTTTGCATGAGCAAACAGGCCCAAGAAAGAAGGGAAGATATATGCACTTAAAAGTTTCAACAAAACAACTTGAATCAACTGTTCCATCTTGGGTTTTTTTGTCCTCATATTTCCATCCAGAGGGCAAACATGCTGTTTAGCATCTTCCGTCTTTATGGGTTGGTTCTGCTGCCTGCCACTACCAGATCAACTGCCCCCATTTGTTCATACATGATGCTAACTCTACTTGGACAAACTGCCCCAAATACATTGACAGAGATGTTCAGAGTCATTCTGCGCTGCAGATGAGTTAATTGCGTTAACATTTTTAATCAGGTTAATCATGATGATGGATTAATCTGCGTTAATGCGTTAGCATTGACAGTGCTAGTTATTATTATATCTGACATATTAATATATCTGCATTGTTTATAGGAGAGTATCAGTGTTGCTAAATGTTTCTGGTGGAGATGTTGGAAATGAAGTTTGAAGTCCTTTATTTCTAATTTTATACATAGAGATACCAGATGAATCTCACTTAGTCTGTCTCATCATACGGTTAATGGCAGAGGAATAAGAAAAAAAAAGTTCTGCTACACTAAACTGCTTTAATTTTTTTTTGATTTTTTTCTCCAACCTTTGATTTTTGGAGAAATATTGAATGATTTAATCAAAATATCCATTGTGTAAAATTGTGTAAAAAAAAAAAAAAAAAGTAAGGCAGACAATTACAGTGGAATAGAAGTTTAAATAAGAAGACAATGTCAATACTGTACTTAAACATAGAACTTCAGTGAATGCACCTTTAGCTGTTCAGGCAGACCATCAGGTACTTTCATCTGTCAGAGAGCACCCTCTTGTGGCATTGGTTGTGTAACCTGAAGTGGCTGTTTGTTTCTGCAGACGTCGGTTCCAGCTGTGTCCAGCAGTTACGGCTCTCTTCTGGCTGTTGTCCCTGGTGTTCTGGGGCTGATGGCATTCTCTCCAGAGTTAGACGCCTGTGGAAACCCCTGGAGGGCCGTCCACTTCTGCCAGGTCTCACCAACATCCTACAACATCCTCCACTCATGAGTCTATTCTGTACTTTATTATTCACAGCAGGGTGTCTGAATACCTCAAAAAGTCCTCAGTCTTTTCTTTTATCTTAGAACAGGGGTGTCAAACTCATTTTAGTTCAGGGGCCATATTCAGTCCAGTTTGATCTCCAGTGGGCCAGACCAGTAAAAATAATAACAGTGAAAAAAGTAAAATTATATTATGATCAGGTTTACATCTACAAAGTTTCCTTAAAAATCTGAATAACATGAACAACTTGAATTGTCTTGAGAAAAACAAGTGCAATTTTAATAATAGTCTGCCTCAGTTTATCAGTTTATCATTTACACATGTGCATTACAACTTCCATTTCAATCGCACAAAACATTTAGTAACAGGCAGAATATTGGTAAAATTGCATTTACTTTTCTTAAGACATTTCCGTTTGTTCATATTTGTTCAGGTTATTCACATTTTTTTTTTTTTTATAAAAGTATAGTTTGGTAATGTAAACATTTTCATGTAATTTTACTTTTTTACACCAAAAAAACAAAGATAAAATTTGGGGTTGTCATTATTTATAGGTTATTATGATAATATTTAACTGGTCTGACCTACTTGAAATCTAATTGGACTGTATGTGTCTGTATGTGGAGCCTGAATTAAAATGATTTTGACACTATTGAATGTTCATATCTTCAGTGTAATTTTTGCAGTTTTTCACAAATTCATCCCGCGGGCCAGATTGGACCCTTTGGCAGGCTGGATTAGGCCCCTGGGCCACATGTTGGACACCTGTGTCTTAGGAGAACTACAATTTTTAAGTGTTCTAGATCCATACAGATGATAGACTGATTAACCTTCACCTTTACAGCCACAGGAATGAGAAAAGTCTGAACTTGGTTTCTACAAGGATCTGCATGTGCTTTCCATTCATAACTAGAAGCACTCGGAGAGCGCAGACCTCCGCCAAGGCTGATCAGTGGCCACCCCCGTGGGCCCCCCCACCCCCGATCACCACCAAAATTTAATCATTTCTTCCCTATCCCATTTCCAACAAACCCTGAAAATTTCATCCAAATCTGTCCATAACTTTTTGAGTTATTTTGCACACTAACGGACAGACAGACAAACAAACAAACAAACAAACAAACAAACAAACAAACAAACCCTGGCAAAAACATAACCTCCTTGGCGGAGGTAATAATAAAGCTTAGAACTTGACATTTACTATCAGTGTAGGATGAATCCAAGGCAGATCAGTACTGTAAACATGACTCAAACGTATACTACGTTTATTATGAAATTTGCATTTATCATTTCTTGTACTTTTAAAATAAAAATCTAACATCATGTGTCTTTTAGGAGCTGATTTCAACATTTCAGCTGCACAGTTTTGACATCAGGACTCCGTTCAGACAGGTTCTCGCTTACAGACAGTGGAAAGCTGAATCTGAGGTCAGTTCTACTTTAATCTGATCTCAGATCTGTATGTTTATGTCTTTTTCTCTCACTATTATTAAAAGGCCTCTTCTCCTCTGCAGGGATATCAGATCATGAACGTATTGTTGGCAGCTTTTAAAGGTGACGTTCAGTCCCTTAGAAGGTAAAATTATTGTCAGATTTTAATAATAGGACTTTTTACAATCACTTTAACAATATTTCATTAAAACTACATAAACTAGAAGCACTCGGAGAGCGCAGACCTCCGCCAAGGCTGATCAGTGGCCGCCCCCATGGGCCCCCCCACCCCCAATCACCACCAAAATTTAATCATTTCTTCCCTATCCCATTTCCAACAAACCCTGAAAATTTCATCCAAATCTGTCCATAACTTTTTGAGTTATTTTGCACACTAACGGACAGACAGACAGACAAACAAACAAACCCTGGCAAAAACATAACCTCCTTGGCGGAGGTAATAAACAGCTACATACTGTTTGTATTCACAGTATTATGGTAGTTAATGTTGGAACAGTAATGTAATGTAATACATGACCTGTAACCAAGAGTTATTTAACAAGAATGGAACCATTTACTTTTTAATTTTAATTGATTTTTAATTAAAATCAAAGTTTGTGGGTAGAACTTGTCTGCTTAGCAGTGGTGGAATTGAACTTAGTACTGAAAAGTGTTCAGTATTGATGTAAATTACTTCAGTATTTCTATTTTACGAAACTTTGCACTTTTTCACTTAAACCTTGAAGTACTTTTTACTCTCTCACATACACTCTTGACAGTTTAAGTACATTCTGCCAACAATATTAAATACAGTTTTGTAAGTACAGGATCTGAATACTTCTTTTACCACTGAAAAGAGCCAATGAGAAGAGCGATTAAATTTTTTTTTTTTTTTGATAACTTCATTCTTCAATACTTATGTGCTCTGAACAGCAGAATAGAGAGAACATTTTTGTAGTTTATTAAGTTTGACTTAAGCAGACAATGAGACTGCTTTTTCCTCCTTAGACTAAAATCACCAAAAAGATCATAAAAAAAATATGCAGCCAGGTGAATAACAAACTCATAAACATAGAATACGTTCATTGTAAATTATCATTGCTAAAAATCTCTGTATGCAGTACAAAAATAATAATAATAATAAACTTTATTGCAGACACAGGTCCATAAACCACAAGCACACAACATATAGAATAAATAAAATAAAAAGGATAAAAAAGAATACAAATTTTTATCTTATTTATTCTGTATGTTGTGTGCTTGTGGTTTATGGACCTGTGTCTGCAATAAAGTTTATTATTATTATTATTATTATTATTATTATTATTATTATTATTATTATTATTATTATTATTATTATTATTATTACAAAAAGTCATAATCTGACGTCAAAGTAATGCAGTGGTTAATGTTGAGAGAACTTTTGCAGATTCATAGTATCAGAGACAAAACCAGAAAGTAACAAACAAAACCATATTATGTGCTTAAAACACAGAAGGAACATAAATAAATGCACACAGACGTAGTCATAAAACAAACCCTCACTGAAAACCAGTGGAGTAGAGTAATTTGATGAACTTTCATAAACTCCTTCAAAATGTCTTCTTCTGCTGTTGTCTACAGGTACTTCCTGTCTGGAGTTGATGTAAATGCTGTCGACTACGATGGCAGGTCAGCTCTGCATGTTGCAGCTGCTGAAGGTCACACAGAGGTCATCCGCTTCCTGCTGGAGAACACCAGGGCGAACCCGGGTCTTAGGGACAGGTGAGTCCAAACCAGCTCAGCACAGTCAGAACCTTCATACGAGATTAATGATCAGAAGAGTGGGTAAGGCCAGAGACTGGATGTGCAGCAGGGTTGTTTTATACAGAATAAAAAAGGAAGAAAAATCGCTGCTCCCTGTAGGGCAGGGGTGTCAAACTCATTTTCTGTCAGGTGCCACATTCAGCCCAATTTGATCTCCAGTGGGCCGGACCAGTCAAATAATGGCATAATAACCTATGAATAATGACAACTCCAAATTTTTTAGTGCAAAAAATAACATTAAATGATGAAACTATTTCTATCCAAAACAAAAAAAGATATGAATAATTGGAAAAAAAAAGAAAAGGAATTTCTGAATAAAAATAAGGGGAATTTTATTAATATTATACCTCAGCTTATGATTTATACATGAGCATACAGATCAGATCTACCAAGGCGCAAAATAGGCAGAATATTGTTAAAATTGCACTTATTTTTCTTTATACCAGGGGTGTCAAACATGCGGCCCAGGGGCCAAAACTGGCCCGCCAATGGGTCCAGTCTGGCCCACAGGATGATTTAGCGAAACACAAAAATTACTCTGAAGATATGAACAATCAAGGATGTCAAAATAATTTTAGGTTCCATCTAAAGTGGGTCAGACCAGTAAAATACTATCATAATAACCTATAAATAATGAAAACCACAAATTTTTCTCTTTGTTTTAGTGTAAAAAAAAAAGTAAAATTACACAAAAATATTAACATTTACAAACTAGCCTTTTACAAAAAAGGTGAAAAACGTGAACAAATATGAACAATCTGAAATGTCTTAAGAGAATTAAGAGTAATTGTACCAATATTCTGTCTGTTATTAAATGTTTTGTGTATTTGTAGATCCACTGTGATCTGTAAGTTGTAATGAACATGTGAAAATGAGAAGCTGAGGCCAAATAATGGCATAAATTGTTAAAATTACACTTTTTTTCTAAATAAATTTCATTTTGGTCATAGTTGTTCATGTTTTTCCACATTTTTAAAGGGTGTAAAAAAATTTTGAAAATATAATTTTACTTTTTTCACTGTAAAACATAGAAATTAGAGTTAAAAATTTTGGAATTGATATTATTTTTGTATTATTGTGTTATTATTTTAATCATCCGGCCCACTGTAGGTCATATTGGGTTGTATGAACTAACATGAGTTTGACACCCCTGCTTTAGACATTTCAGGTTATTCATATTTGTTCAGGTTGTTGGCATTTTATTGTTAAAGGATATCAGAATTGAATGTTCTTTGCAATAAATTGGTGTTGCCATTATTTAGAGGCATAATATCATATTATTTTTCTCACATTAAACCAAGAACCAAGATCTAGGTTCTAGGTTATTATGCTATTATTTTTGAGTTTGATGCCCTTGACTGTTAATATCTTCAGGGTATTTTTTGCATTTTGTACTTTGTACATTCAACTTGCGGGCCAGATTAGAACCTTTGGTGGGCCAGTTTTGGCCCCCGGGTCGCATGTTTGACTTCTGTGCTGTAGGGGTCACCACAGCAAATCATCTGCTTCCATCTGAACCTGTTTCTCCTGCATGTTCTTCTGTCACACCAACTACCTTCATGTCCTTCACCACATCCATAAATCTCCTCTTTAGTCCTCCTCCAACCTGCCTTCACTTTCCTCTTCACCGCCAGTCTAACCTAAAATTAAAATCACTGCACAGACACATTTTTGTTTTACTATACAATTATTGTTTGAATATAAATGTATGTCTGTCCAATATATGTATTATGTTTCAATAATTCTACAGTATTTCATGTTTACTCATGAAACAATGAGGGGATAAAAAAAAAAAAAAAACGCTGTCTGAAATCAAAGCAGCTACTCACTTGATTTAAGAAAACATTGTAATTGAAAAAGAAAAATATAAAACATAACATACAGCTGTTATATTAAAGTGAGACAATATGACACTGGAAAACAAGACGATGTTTAACTATAACTCGCAGGTCTATTGAGATTAGTTTGCAGCAAATTTTAAAAACTTTTTTTCCTAATGTTTTTGTTGTTTTATGTCTCATCATTTTTTGTTTTGTTTGTTTGTTTGTTTTAACCCTTTCATGCATAGTGGTCACTACAGTGGACAGCTATAGTACAGCTGTTCTCTTATCGTATTTTCAAGGATTTTATTGTTTTAGTTCCATATCAGCCAACACAGTGGAAGCTTATGCACCATCCCATACACTGCAATTCATACCATTACTGTTACTTTGCTGTTCTTGATAAACCTGATCTGCAGTAACATGTTTGAGTTTAAATCAGGCGGTTGTTATTGTTGTTAGGCTGTCATTAACTTTTTTTTTTTTTTTCATATAATCTCCATAAAGTGAGTATGTTAAAATGTGACAAAACATCAGATTAACAACATTTAAGAAATTATTTTAGAGTTTTCACACAGTGTACCAGTAAATACATGTTTCTTTGCTTCAAAAATTAAACACATGATGTCCAGCTGAGAAGACATTTTTGCAACTCCGTGAAAAATAGGTTCATAAAAAACAATTTCAATCGCATTATTTTTTTCATGCCTAAAGTAGAATAAAAACACTCAGGAAAGAAAATCTCAATTAAGGTTCTCATAATTCATACATGAAAGGGTTAATTACAACAGGGATCAGTGGATGTATTGTCTTTCTTAGGAAGCACAGTGACTGATGTAGTTCTGTCTTTTGACCAGGTGGGGGAGCTCTCCTCTGCAGGAGGCCCGGAGACACAACAGAGACGCTGCTGTCCAACTGCTGCAGGGAGCCATCTGACCTGAGACCTGTTAAACTGTCCTTAATACGTCCACAGTTTAGAAAAATAGAAAAATAAAATAAAAACAAAGAGGTACCCATGATAACAAAATATATGAAAGCTCAGAACACATAGTACAGAGGTGTCAAACTCATTTTAGTTCAGGGGCCATATTCAGCTAAATTTGATCTGAAGTGGGCCGAACCAGTAAAATAATAACATAATAACCTATAAATAATGACAACTCCAAATTTTTGTCTTTGTTCTAGTGTAAAAAAAAAACAAAAAACATTAAATTATGAAAATGCTTACTTTTATAAACTATTCAAAAGGAAAAAAAGGAAAAAAAAAAAAAAAAAAACCTGAAAAAACTGAAATTTAAATAAAAAAACATAAGAAAATTTAGTGCAATTTTAACATTATTCCTCAACTCACCATTTCTACATGTGCATTATAGATCAGATCTACAAAGACACTAAACACTGACGAACAGGCAGAAAAATTGTTAAAATTGTGTTTAATTTTCTTTAGACGTTTCAGGTTCTTCATATTTGTTCAGGTTATTCACATTTTATTGTTTCAGGATAGTTTGTAAATGTAAATATTTTCATAATTTAATGTTTTTGTTTACACTAAAACAAAGAAAAAAAATTAAGTTGTTAATTCTAAAAAAATTTTGGCTTCATTCAAGATTTTTTTTTTTTTTTACTCAATTGAAATTTTTATTTTTTATTTTTTTTTGCTTAATTCAAGATTTTTTTACTTAATTGAAGTTTTTTTTTTTTTTTTTTTTTTGCTTAATTCAAGTTTTTTTTTTTTTTACTTAATTGAAGATTTTTTTGGCTTAATTCAAAATTTTTTGCTAAATTTGAGAATTTTTTTTGGCTTAATTGAAGATTTTTTTTACTTAATTGAAGATTTTTTTGGCTTAATTCAAGATTTTTTTTACTTAATTGAAGATTTTTTTTTGGCTTAATTCAAGATTTTTTTCCTTAATTTAAGCTTTTTTTTTTTTTTTTGCTTAATTCAATTCAAGAATGTGGAATTTTTCCACTTGACAAATTCATCCCAGGGGCCGAACTAGACCCTTTGGTGGGCCGCATTTGGCCCCCGGGCCGCATGTTTGACACCCCTGACATAGTAAAATAGGAACAACTTTATAAATCATGCAGGAAATTCTTGTGGCACACATCCACAATGCAAGAATACATATTAGATAAAATTATCGCATTTTATATATAACAAGGTTAATACGTAATTTTTAACTTAATTAAGTTCATAATGTTGTCACTTGCCTGTTGCACAAACCAGATTTAGATGTAACACAGACCAGTGGCCACAGAAAGAAAATTCCCCTGATTTATGTTCATTATATAGACATTAAAAGTCAAACCCCTAAGATAAAAAGTCAAAGTAATGATATAAACATTAACTGCAGCATAAAAATCACAATAATACACAGAGGTGTTGTCCTTCAGTCCTTTATTACAATGAGCAGTTTTTTTTTCATTTTTATAGGTCATTTTTTTTCCTTTGTAGAATCAAGTCTCTAAATCACAGGTGTCAAACATGCGGCCCGAGGGCCAGATCCGGCCCATCAAAGGGTCCAGTCCGACCCCTGGGATGAATTTGTGAAATGCAAAAATTACACTAAGATATTAACAATCCTTTTAGTTCAGGTTCCACATCAGAACAATTCAATCTCAAGTGGGCAGGACCAGTAAAATACTATCATAATAACAAATAAATAATGACAACTCCAAATGTTTCCCTTTGTAAATGCAAATATTTTCATGTATTTACACTAAAACAAAGTATAATTTCACAAAAAATGCGATTAACCTGAAATGTCTTAAGAGAAGTAAGTATAATTTTAACAATATTCTTTCTGTTACTAAATATTTTGTGTATTTGTAGTTCCACTGTGATCTGTAAATTATAATGTACCTGTGTAAATGATAAACTGAGACATAATATTGTTAAAATTCCACTTAATTTTTCAGTTTGTTCATGTTATTCATGTCTTTTGAAAGGATACTTTGTAGATGTAAACCTGTTCATAATGTAAATTAACTTTTTTTTGCTCTAAAACATTGAGAAAAGTTTGGAGTTGACATTATTTATATATTATTATGTTATTATTTTACGGGTTCAGCCCACTTCAGATCAAATGTAGCTGAATCTGACCCCTGAACTAAAATGAGTTTGACACCCCTGCTCTAAATCAAAATGCTTGCAGCTAAAATGCAAAGTCAGAAAATGATCCAGATAAATAAACAAGTAAAACTGTGTGAGACTATGAAAGGATAAAGGAGGTATTTGGTCATAAACATATATATTACTGTACATTTTTGACCTAACTAAAGGAAAAGTGAGAAGTTAAAATATAATTAGTAAGACTGGTATCAATGTGTTTAGAAAAAATTCTGGTGAATAGTGTGATTGTAATGTGAAAAGAAAAATGAGGTAGCGGGCATTCATCCATTGGGTGACATTAACATCCCGTCAACATTTCATGAACTTTAATTTGATGGTGTTTTGATAGTATTTCAGTGTGATTGTGTTGCATGGCTGATAAAGAAAGGTTTATGAGATTATAACTTTGTTCAAAAATGTCTGTCCATGCTTCACATTTGTTGCAGAGTTTCAGTCTAGACTTTTTTTTTTTTTTTTTGCCTGAAAGCAGCTCCAGCTTCTCTCACAGAAGCTCACATTTTGTCCACATGCTGACTCTCCATTGTCATGACTGTGACCAGACGCTTTGAGGGAATAATTGAAATTCAGTTCACATCGGCTACTTATTTGTTGATGAGAAAATGCAGCACTGGAATCTGCTGCACTGTTTGTTTTTAATAAATCAACTGTTTTTTTCCAAGAAGAGTATCTATGGTTTCCTCTTAAAGAACAAAACTTTTCCCATTATATTGTGTCATCAACAAATTAAATATACATTATAATTCCAAAGAGTATGTTTGTCTTTACACAAATAGCTCACACTAAACTAGAGGAGTTTTTCAGAGTTTAGTTTCTTTGCACTTTCTGTTTGAACTAAATTGTTTAAATATGATCTGCACTATCACAGCCAACCATGAAGAACTGGTTCTCTGAAACCCTTGTAAAAACATGTTCACACATCACAGATTCTTGTATTTATTCTCACTTTGTTACTGTTGTAACCACATTATTAATATTTATAAGGTAAAGTATTGTGCCCCTTATAGAAAAGGGACCTGAAACCTCAGGGTCAAGTTAAAAATTAATGTAGTCACACAGGAAGTGGAACATCCTGCCTTCAAAATAAAAGCTGTTTCTGATCCCTGAACAAATCTCATCTGTAAAACTGGACAACAGAAGCACGTTCCCTAAAGTTAAGATGTTAAGAAAAGAGAGGATTTTCATTCATCTTTTATTATGGCAGGGGTTAGCAGTCTCAGCTATGTAAACACACATTTTAGGAGGAGAAATAAATATTTATCTAAAGCCACAAAATTTATGTCAACCCTTTAAATGTTAGATTAGACTGCATATGCGCATTTTAGCTTGTTAATTATTATAGCAATGACTTAAATCATGCATAGTTGCTAATTTTATCACATTTTCTTAGTGTGGGATTAACTTTAGGCCTTAAAGAATTAAAAAAATATTAAAAATATATATTACTTTTCATTTGGAATAAAACATTTTTAATTTGCTTGTATGAATCCTGTCACCTTTCTTGGACTTAAAACTGAATTGATCCTGTAAAACCTTCCTACTTAACTTGATCTGAACCTGTTCCAGATTTGTTAAGGTTTGTTTTCAGGTCTGTTTAGATCCAGTTCCCTTTGCTGGTGTTTCACCTTTAACCCTTTCATGCCTGAATTATGATAACCTTAATGGGTCAAAACACACTAATGTCCCGTCAGAGAGCGAACTTTAATTGATTACCATTTCAACATTTATTTCAATATAAAGTAGTTCCTTGTTTTGGATAATCCCTTATGGTCCAACTAAAGCAAAAATGAATTTAAAAGTAAAAATGTGGGTCAAATTGTCTCTAAAATGTCCCGTCAGAGAGATTTTGAATACTGTGTTTTGACCCTAATCAAGATATTTTTCCTGAGTATTTTTATTCCTCTTTAGGCCTGAAAAAAAAACAATGAGATTGAATTTTTTTTTTTTTTTATGAACCTATTTTTCATGGAGTTGCAAAAATATCCACTCAACTGGACACCATGCATTTAATTTTTGAAGCAAATAAACATGTATTTACTGATACACTGTGTGAAAAGTATGAAATATTTTTTTTAATGCTGCTAATCTGATGTTTTGTCACATTTTAACATATTGTAATATTAGTTATTACTCACTTTAACCATTTTTCTTAAACAAAAGTTTGTTGTTTTTTTTTTGTTGCATATTATCTCCATAATTACAGTCTAATAGCAATAACAAGCAATTGATTTATACTCAAACATGTTAGTGCAGATCAGGTTTATCAAGAACAGCAAAATTACAGTAATGGTATGAATTGCAATATATGGGATTATGCATAGACATCCACTGTGTTGGCTGATATGGAACTAAAACAATAAAATCCATGAATATACAAGAGAACAGCTGTAGAATAGCTGTCCACTGTACTAACCACTATGCATGAAAGGGTTAATATCTGCCATTCAGTGATCTGTCATGGTATAAAAGATCAGATTATGTCATGAAGACTTTTGTTTTAGATAGCTGTTGAGTGAAATAATAATAGGAGACTATTTGTTATTTATTACTTCTGCCCCTGAACACAATGGTCATGTTAGGGTTACAAAGCTGAAGTAGATGAATAGAATTAAGATAAGAAATAGACTTAAGTTTTTCCCATGTTTTGTTTTGGCGACAAAACTTCCTCAGACATCAAACTTTAAAACGCAAGAGCACAGAAACCTTGTCTCAGTATAGAAAATAAAGAATAATCTGGGTATGAATGAGTCAGATATGCAGGTATGAGACACAGCTGCTCAGTGGTTTTTCATAAATAAAAGAAACATGTAGAGGAAAATAAAAATAAACAGTAACAGATCTACAAAATATGAAAAGAAAACCAAAAACTCTGATCATCTCCAAATGGTGGTAAATCATCAGAGAATGAAAAGTCAAGTAAAGGATGTTGAGAGAGAGAGAGAGAAAAAAAGCTGAAGCAGAAATGCAAGTGGTGGTGGATGCAGAGGGGATTAGTTGAAGGGGGTTGGTCAAAAGGCTTTCACTGAGAAACAGAGAAACTGATGCAGCTTAAGGAGATTTCTGACAAAGAAAATGTGATGTCTTCCATGGAGGCAGTAAAGGCTAATGTTATTGAGTTAACCCATAAAGACCTGGCACCCAAATGAATTTTTCTCAATATTTCACCTTTCTTAAGTGATTTAAAACCATTTATTGTGATATTATCTTATTTATTTTGCGCTTTTTCGCTGAAAATCAGGTATTTTCAATTATTTAATGTAATTCATTTTACAAGTAGATGTTCATAAAAGCATAGACTGAAGTTAAAGCCTCTTCTATGTCAGTTCCCAAATGAATTTTTCCTCAATATTTCACCTTTCTTTAGTGATTTAACACCATTTACTGTAATATTATTCTCTTTATTTTGTGCCTTTTCACTGAAAATCAGGTACTTTTAAAATATAAAATATAATTTAATTTACTAATCAAATAGATGTTCATAAAAGCTCTGATTAAAGTTGAGGGTTTTTATATCAGAAACAGAAAACTGAAGAAAAACTGACATTTTCAGCAAAGATATAAATAACTGAACATAAGTCAAGTGTGTCCATCCACTGTCATTGATCCAACTCCATGGGTTTTACTGGTGAATCAATGGTGTAGAAGATGACAGTGTTTCCACGGTAACTACGGAGCCTCTGAACATCCAAATGGGTCATATCTGATGACCATGAAAAGATGACAAACTGTATTTTAAGCCAATTATTTACATGTATTGATAGAATTAGTGGATCAACAGGTATTAAACAGTTTAGATCAGTAGATGCTTTTGGCCGTTCGTTGCTGTTTGGGTCTTTATGGGTTAAAAGATCAGTATTGAATCCCCTCAAACTTAGCCATATAAGGTATTAGAATATATAAGAAGACGTTATACATTGGTCCAAATTTCACATCATCAATACAAGATCTGGGCCAAAAATAACTGCACAGATGGACAGACATTGCATCAGTAAAGTTTATGCCACAGCAAATGTGTCATAAATACTAAAAGTGGTCCAATGAAATACTGTGCGTGTAATTTTTTTTTTTTTTTTGCCAGGTAGTGTATTATGTTTATTGGTTCAGCGGTTACAGCCAAAAAATAACACTACAAGCACAGCAAAAAAAAAAAATACTAGTCACACATAGTTAATAAAATAAAATAAAGAACTCAGATATTGTAATTTAACCCATAAAGAGCCAGTGATATTTTTGTGTCAGTTTCTAAATTATTTTTTTCTCTATATTTAACCTTTACTTAAGTGATTTTTCATCATTTATTATAATATTATTTTCTGTATTTTCTGTTTTTTTTTCTGTGAAAATGTTGTTTTTTCCTGTATTTAATTCAATGATCATGTAGATGTTCATAAAACCTCAGATCAAGTTAAGGGTTATTATATCAGAAACAGAGAAAACTGATGAAAAAGTGACTTTTTCAGCAAAATATATCATTAACTAAACATAAAAACAGTATCTCCATCCACTGTCATTGATCCAACTCCATGGGTTTTACTGGTGAATCAATGTTGTAGAAGATGACGGCGTAACTACGGAGCCTCTGAACGTCCAAATGGGTCCTATCTGATGACCTTGAAAAGACAACAAACTGTATTTTACACCAATTATTTACATGTGTTGATAGAATTAGTGGATCAACAGGTATTAAACAGTTTAGATCAGTAGATGCTTTTGGTTGCCAGTTGCTGTTTGGGTCTTTATGGGTTAAAAGATCAGTATTGAATCCCCTCAAACTTAGCCATATAAAGTATTAGAATCATAAAAATATAAAATCAGAACATGCTGCTCAGAATCCAAAAGACATGGTATATTGTATTTGAAGATAAAGGCACTTAGGTTATCGCTAATTTAGTCCAAATGTTAATACAAAAAGCTCAGGAAAACACGTGGCTGATAAACATGAATATCTGAGACAAAGTAAATACAGACGTTATTCCCGAACAGGAACAGTCAGTTTCTTCCCGCAGCAGTTCACCAAAATAAGCCACCATGGCCACTGTGTAATTGCTGTTTACTGTTTTCCGGGACGCTCACAAATACAGAAGACAAGAGTTCAGTATCTGTGTTTCATGTAAAAGTACTTCCTGAACAAAGTGTACAAGCAGAAGTTATTAGTTCCTCCTGTCAGGTCATAAATACAGATCATAGAGATTAAAACTGTTCTAACAGCTGTGTCTGTGTTTGAAATACCCACAAGTGAAACAAAGAAGTAGTCACTGCGCAGTAAAATGCTCGCCATCAATGTTTTATTATTAAATATGATGTTAGTGGATTAATTCAATGATGCATAAATGTATATATTGTGTCTTTTACGCTACATAAATGCATGATATTCAATAAGATGATATATTTGTATTATTGGTGTCCTGTGAGAGTAAACTATATATAAAAAAATCAGGTTTTCATGAGTTCAGAAAGAGTCAAAAACAGTCATTGCATTTTCCAGCTAATCCAGGAGGGTTTAATGACTTTATTTTGCTTTAAGAATCTGGAGAACTTTAACCTCACCCTACAGAGAAACATTTATGCTTCTTTTTCAGATTCATCACAGTCATAATATTCATAGTACTTTAAGAAATTTCTATTCTATTCTATTCTATTCTATTCTATTCTATTCTATTCTATTCTATTCTATTCTGACATTGTTGCACTTATCTGTTCCCTTTGCTGTTATAATAATAATAATAATATTAATAATAATAATAATAATAATAATAATAATAATAATAATAATAATTATTATTATTATTATTATTATTATTATTATTATTATTATTATCATTATTATTATTATTGCCGCCAAGTAAAATGTAGGTCAGGGGTCACCAATCCTGGTCCTCGAGGGCCGGAATCCTGCATGTTTTAGATGTATCCCTCTTCCAACACTCCTGATTCAAATGGTAAGCCTATCATCAAGCTCTGCAGAAGCCACATAATGACCGTCAGGTGTGCTGGAAGAGCGAAACATCTAAAACATGCAGGATACCGGCCCTCGAGGACCAGGATTGGTGACCCCTGATGTAGGTGGTTAGTTTGTATAATTGGTGAGTGACTACAACCAGACTCAGAGAGAGGCAGCCTGTGTAAAGCTAAATGAAATATCAAAAAATTTCACACCTAAACCAAAAGATATGTTGGAAATGACATTTTTGAGAATCAGATAAGATTGAGTAAAAGTGCATTTGAGACGGAGAGCAGCCCAAAGAGTGGACTGATCTTGAATGCTATTACTGTACTATTTGTGTTGTACAATTTGTAAAATTACCTCCAAAACAGTGAAAAAAAAGGAGAATAAAGAAAAAAGTAATACCTTTGATTTGTAAATAAAAGAAAATGTCTTACATCATGTTAGTGGGTCATGTAGGGTTTCTCTATTTTTTGTTTTTAAGTTATTATTATTATTATTATTATTATTATTATTATTATTATTAGTAGTAGTAGTAGTAGCAGTAGTAGTAGTAGTAGTAGTTGCAGTAGTAGTTGTAGCAGCGGTAGTAGTAGTAGTAGTAGTAGTAGTAGTAGTAGCAGCGGTAGTAGTAGTAGTAGTAGTAGTAGTTGCAGTAGTAGTAGTAGCAGCGGTAGTAGTAGTAGTAGTAGTAGTAGTAGTAGTTTCAGTAGTAGTAGTAGTTTCAGTAGTAGTAGTAGTAGTAGTAGTAGTAGTAGTAGTAGTAGTTTCAGTAGTAGTAGTAGTAGTAGTAGTAGTAGTAGTAGTAGTAGTAGTTGCAGTAGTAGTAGTAGTAGCAGTAGTAGTAGTAGCAATAGTAGTAGTAGTAGTAGTAGTAGTAGTAGTAGTAGTAGTAGTAGTAGTAGTGGTAGTAGTAGTAGTGGTAGTAGTAGTGGTAGTAGCAGCGGTAGTAGTAGTAGTAGTAGTAGTAGTAGTAGTAGTAGTAGTTGCAGTAGTAGTAGTAGTAGTAGTGGTAGTAGTAGTAGTGGTAGTAGTAGTGGTAGTAGCAGCGGTAGTAGTAGTAGCAGTAGTAGTAGTAGCAATAGTAGTAGTAGTAGTAGTAGTAGTAGTAGTAGTAGTAGTAGTAGTAGCAGCGGTAGTAGTAGTAGTAGTAGTAGTAGTTGCAGTAGTAGTAGTAGCAGCGGTAGTAGTAGTAGTAGTAGTTTCAGTAGTAGTAGTAGTAGTAGTAGTAGTAGTAGTAGTAGTAGTTTCAGTAGTAGTAGTAGTAGTAGTAGTAGTAGTAGTAGTAACAGTAGTAGTAGTAGCAATAGTAGTAGTAGTAGTAGTAGTAGTAGTAGTGGTAGTAGTAGTAGTAGTAGTAGTAGTGGTAGTAGTAGTAGTTGCAGTCGTAGTAGTAGTAGTAGTAGTAGTAGTAGTAGTAGTAGTTGTAGTAGTTGCAGTAGTAGTAGTAGCTGCAGTAGTAGTAGCAGTAGTAGTAGTAGTAGTAGTAGTAGTAGTAGTAGTAGTAGTTTCAGTAGTAGTAGTAGTAGTAGTAGTAGTAGTAGTAGTAGTTTCAGTAGTAGTAGTAGTAGTAGTAGTGGTAGTAGTAGTAGTTGCAGTCGTAGTAGTAGCTGCAGTAGTAGTAGCAGTAGTAGTAGTAGTAGTAGTAGTTGTAGTAGTTGCAGTAGTAGTAGTAGTAGCTGCAGTAGTAGTAGTAGTAGTAGTAGTAGTAGCAGTAGTAGTAGTAGTAGTAGTAGTAATATTTGAGGAGGGTCTTTTACTTTGAAGCTGACCGGAAGTCAGTGTAATTCCCTGCTTGCTCTGCTTGTTGTGGACTCCTGCAGCCTGTTGAACAGATGCACTGAGGCGGCACTTGGTCTCAGTTTTGTTGAAGACTAGTGGGATGACTGGGTCCATCTAGTCCTTCTCACTTGTAGTGTCCGTCAGACTTGAACTGAGTCCCTCCTCAGGATGGGTTCAGTATGAAAACAGAGGATGAGCAGGAGCAACTGTCGGCGCTGAGCTGCGTTTTTGCGCGTTTTCTTGTCTCCTGTGAGGACCCAGGACGCTGTTCTTCCACCTGAAGTTTGCAGGGGTGAGTTCACAGACACACCACCATACTACTGGGCCGATATCAAGTATTAAGCCGTGCAGGTTGTGTTTTGGAAATCTCACAAGGTGCTGCGTTATTTACTTCCACACACACACGCTAAAACCTGCAGCCACTTGAACTGTGCGTAAAGGCAACATGTCTGAGGGACTGAGAGGTGCAGGATATGTGTTCCCCCTGCACAGTGAGCTCTGGGATTCCACATGGATCAAATGTTGTAAGGTGGGCAGAGTTTGTAGGGTACAGGGTAGGGAGTTTTTGCAAAAAGTCCAGCAGCAGGTGTGAGATTAATACCTGTGATGTTTGGAGATTAGTGTTAGTGCATAGACCCACGTGTGTTTATGTACTGGATTAAAAAGGTTTACAAGTTTGTTCCTAAACCTACAGGTCCTTCTGTCCATCAGGTACAGACACACCTGTAGGTTAAAGCACCAGTTTAATGCAGTCAGGTGACACGCCCACAGGTTGCTTAATGTTACATTTTATTAAAGGATTTAGAGTCAAAAATGACCAAAAGGTATCACCGTCAGTAGAATGAAGAGTTCTGAGGAAGATGAGTGTATGGTGTTGCAGCCACAGCCCCACATGTGACCACTAGAGGGAGTAGAGAGTCACTGCCAAAAGTTAACGCCAAAGCCGAGGCAGCTTTAAGAAACATTTAAGAAAAGTTGCCATGGTTTTCACCACTGGTTACAGTTCTAAAGTGAAAGAATGAGGTTTGATGCTGGTAGTGTTTCTTGTAAACTGGCGAGTTTGCAGCGTAACGCCGTTATTGTTTTCCAGTAACGGGTAATCTAATTATTATTTGAAACGTTACAATGCCGTTACTGGCAGTGAAATGTGGCGCGTTACCATGCACTGATACCTAACAGCTGTTATCCGTCCTGGTTCACTC
The DNA here is from genome assembly GCF_902148855.1 of Sphaeramia orbicularis. NCBI lineage: Eukaryota > Metazoa > Chordata > Actinopteri > Kurtiformes > Apogonidae > Sphaeramia > Sphaeramia orbicularis. Next base: position 38,761,637 of record NC_043962.1, on the reverse strand, counting down.
AGCCAGGCACAAGAGATGTGACATTCGCGGACCAGTCGAGTCGTTTGAACAGCTCTTTTCAGTGAACGATAAGAACCGATTCGTTACGAGCCGTTTGTTTACGAGCTGTTCTTCTATTCAAACTGCCCACACTGCCTTCATGCTTCACCTGTGTGCCACATGAGTCTGAGTTGTCCACGCTGCCTTCACCTGAATGACTAATGACATCTCTGAGTTTGAGTTGTCCCAGCACACCCCATTCACTTGAACGCAGCTATATGTGCAGCTAATTTAGGGGCGGAGTTATCAGTGAGTCCGACTGATTGGACTGAAGACAGTTACAACTGTATCAGGGAGGAGCGACTGAAAAAAGTGGAGATGTGGGATTAACTGGAGGAGCATCTTCTTCCTATAAATGCAGATATGCACTTCTGTGGTGGAAAAGCCAGGCCCTGGTGGACCCCAGCCGGGCCGTGGTGGACCCCAGCCTCATCACTGTTATGGTATTCAGTACCTGTCTGCTGTTCTACTCTATGCAACTGGTCCGTGAAACACACTCAAAAATCAGTTTCCTTTACATATTTGAAGGTTTTTCACAAAAGTAACACAATAATTACTTTCCCTGGTAACTAATTACATTTATGAAGGAGTAATTTCGTTACTAATTCAATTAATTTTTTGTGAAAGTAATTAGTAACTATAACTAATTACTTTTTAAAAATAATTTGCCCAACACTGTGAGTTTGATAATGAAGCTTGTGATTTATAAAGTTACTATGTTATTATGTTGGTTGCCAGATGTTTCGCCTCCTCTGTTTCGTGCCTTCGCCCGTAAGTAGCTGGGATAGGCTCCAAGCGACCCCTTTGACCCTAGTGAGGATTAAGCAGGTTCAGAAAATGAATGAGTATTACATAGAACACCTCCCTGTAGATTAATGTTTTAGATAAATGTACAAGTTGTTTATGCTGCATTCCCGGCAGGTTTTTGAACCTGTAAGTCATGACTTCAAACCACGACTTTGTAGCGTTCCAGGCAAGTCACACCAAACTGCCTGAGCGCAAGGAATTGTGGGACTTAGATGTAAACAAACCAGCATGGCAGACCGTTCAGGGCTTATGCTCATTTACAGTCATTTCTATCCCAGAGGTGTTTGCTCTTTGCTTATTTGAGGGAAACAGAGAAGGAAAAACGGTGCATAAGGCAAGAGAAGCTGTTATGCCTTTTATGTTACGTTAGTTGTATATTTGGATACGTATTTGGTATTCATTTATTCTTGCACTCAACGGACTGAAACCTAGCTAGCGCTGGAGCAGCTGCTGATTATGCAAAACATTTGCAGATGAATAACGATAGAGCACTACCTTGTTTTAATACACAATTTGCATAAACACCGCATCCACTGGGGCCGCCATTGTTATCTGATGGGCTATGTGACGTCAGAGCTCGGAACTGGGAGTACATCAATAGTACGAGTTCACAGGTGGGAAGTCATGGGTTTGACTGGCATTCCAGTGCATTTTCACCGGTAGAAGGTTGGAAAAACACGAGTTAGGGATTGCCTGGAATGCAGCATTAGAATGTGTATTCCCAGATGTTACAGGGCCACAGAAACTCTAATACTGTAAGTGTAAAACTTTAAAGTCCTGAATGATTTAGTCCTGGTAGAGTGCTTCTTCTTTATTTGCAGTTTTTCTACAGTAGGTTAAACGAGGCTTCTCCTTCTTGTTTTTTCTATTTACTTCCTAAAACATTTCAGCCTAAATACTAATAATCTCTTTCATAGTAATAAACCAACCATATTTTAATTAGATTTTTCATGTCAGTTCCAATTATATATGTTAAAAGAGGGCCTTTTTATATCGAAATTGCGTTTGGACTCCAGTGTATAGCACATGTGCTTTTTAACTGATCTTTCACAGATCTAAAGAGCTGCGAGAAAATGAACTGGATTTGCATTGTTGCACTAAACCCAGATTAAAACCCCCAGTCTTGACTAAGTATGTAGAACATCTAAGTACTTCTTCATATGCACTTTTTAATCAAAAAGCACAGTTTTACAGTGCGTAACACCTCTGGTTTAGAGCATGTGAATGAACCTGAAGGTAAATTTACACTCGAACAAAGATAAACACTTGATCACTAGATAAATTCAGAGACAGAATAACTCATGTCAGTGTTCAGGTGAAACACACCCACAGTTTCCAGTTTATTAGGAACACTGAGATCAAACTAATGCAGTCTAATACCTGTCAGGGAAATGTTGCTGTGTGGTGGTTATAATATTCAGTAGTAGTTCACTAATTTATGAATCTGTTGATTCAGTGTGTGTTTGTGTTGCTCAGCTGTATTTCTCTGCACTGACATGTGTTTCTTGTGTTTTGACCACTCCACTTCAATCAGTGAGGCAAACAATGGAAACAACTTTGTGTTTAATTCAATAATGTTTAACAGCAACACAAACTCCATCCTTCAAAAGGACCATACAGTTGAATCATGAAGGGGGGGCCGGTGTATTAGACTCTATTTCTTTCAGCTATTTTCGTCTAATAAACCGACAGCTGAGTGTAAAAGAAAATGAAACGTACATAGCTCTGTGTCTCCGTCTCTAATTGCATTAGTCTTTCTGAGTAGTTCCTCATGACAGGGGGCTTCTGCTGTAGGATTAGCCCACATGCTAACGTAGGCACAACAGACTGTTTAGTAGTAACACGCAGTCCACCCACTCTGTTGTAACAGCAACTTAACATTACAACATTGTTTTTCTCCAGACTCTAAAACAATGGCTTCAGGGAGTTTTTTTTTTTTTTTTTTTTTTTTACACAAAACCATAACCCAATATACAAAGACATTCCACATATCTGACAAAAACAAAGAATGAAAATTCCCTATTTGAAAGTATCAAACCAGAAATGTTGTGCTATTTTTGGGTGAAAATTAACCAATTGTTTGCCAGTGTCTTGATGATGAGTCAGTTAAAATCAATTAGAATGAATTAGAGCCCGACCGATATGGGATTTTTGGGGCCGATGCCAATACCGATATTGGGGGCTAAAAAAAAGTTGATATCCATTATATCGGCTGACGTCCGATATTGGCCGATAACCAATATATTGGCCAATATATGAAATAAGAACATTGATCTACACAGGATATAATCATCTTATATTAGATAACTGTGAACAGGTGGATTAACAGTTGCATAAATCTTTGTTTATCTTACAAATATAATTTACACAACTTTAAACCACTGTATAATAGTCTTATATTAGACTAGTTTGTGACCTGTGGGGAACCATGGGTTGTAGATGTGGTACTTTTTATGCTGGGGAGAGCAGACTTTTGAAAAAGATGTGAGCCTATATTTTATAGTAGTAGTGACATAAAAATTGTTTGGTACATTCTTTAAAATGTAAGCGACACCTACTTTTAATGAGTCCAACTACAAAGCAAACTATCTAATCATAAAACAAATTAAAGCAAAAAATATTACTTGCCACAAAATTATGTTTTCCCTCACAAATTTGGATGCGTCTGCCTCACAGCAGTACAACTTCCCAAGGAGACTAAGGACTAAACTGAGCATGTTCAGAGTGAATTAGGTGAGTCCTGAATTGTTCCTGATTAGAGCAATTGCAAGAGTTACAACTGACCTGTGTTACAACTGTCCCTGGTCTCCCCTACACTAGTAATACCCAGGTGTACCTGCACCAGAAGGAAACTATGAGGTAGACAGGAAGTGCACGGACAGGGGTGTGTGTGTGGGGGTGAATAGTTCTTAAGACTTGGGGGGGGGGGGGGATTAGTGGTTCATCCTTGTCGGAACGGGGAGTAGTGGTCCGTAATTTTTTTTTTTGGGGGGGGGGGGGGGGGGGGGGGGGGGGGGGGGGGGGGGGGGGGGGTTAGCGGTCCATCTTTGTTGGAACGGGGGTATCGGTCCGTCATTGTGTGTGGGGGCTGATAGCATGATTGTCCGAGCAGAAGTGAAAGTGAAACTGAAAGGCTTCACTGTTCCTCTAACTCTCCGGGCAGCACACACACAGGAGCAGTGAGGGACAGAATGTCCGCAGAAAAAAGTTAATACATCGGCTACATATTGGCCGATGTTGATTGATCGGCGATAAGCTATAATGGGCCTGATTAATCTGCCGGCCGATTAATTGGTCAGGCTCTAGAATGAATAAATCATTAATTGTTGGATCTTCTCTTGAGTTTCTGATGGGACATTGTGAACACAGTGAAGTTACAACTTACCTGAACATTTGTAAGTTACAGAAGCCAGAAAAACTTCTGGGAAAAGAGGATTAGCTAAAAGAAATATCATCAGCTGCTTAAATTATTCTAGCCAAGTTTTGCAACTTCCTCCAGTATTTGAGTTTTTGTGTTGCCAGAGCCTGGTGGACATGAGAGGATCTGCACTTTAACACACTTACAGTTTTGCCTTTGAGGTTCTTTCTTGTTTTTTTAGGTTAAAGACAGAGTCAGGATTGCATAGGAATGTTTTACAATTCAGAGCTACATCTGAAGTCAGCATGAGGCTGCAGCCATCCAACACAATCCACTTAATTCATATACATAACCAAAAAAACAGCTTTTAGAGTAAAAAGATGAATTTGTTTGTGGCTGTAGCATAAACAGAAATGAAAATAATGTTTCTGACTGTTGTTTCTAGAGGAACCTTCCAGGATTTTTTATTTTAATCAATGTACATATGATATACAACATACAAAAATAATCATGTACAATACACAAAGTCACATTGAAACTCACCCCAAAATAGTAAAACACAAAAACGAACTTTAACCATATATCAGACCTAACACGCAAATAGGAAACAAACTTATGATGAAAAGCAGAGAAATAAACAGGTCCACTTGAGCAAACTTTTCCCATCTCTCTAAATATTTCTTATCATTTGTTTATATCCTTCCATAGTAAAGTGATGTTTAATAAACCTGCTAAAATGATTTATATTAAATTGAAAACTTTTCTTCTCTGCTTCGTCACCCAATATGACACAGAACACGTTCTATTTGAAATCTAGCTTCATTACACGACACAGGCCATGTGACCTTGGCAGCGTACAGGTACAGTATATGTGTCAGCCGTCTTCTGCTCCTCGATTCAATAATAAAATGACAACTGCAAATTTCTGAAACCTAAAAATGCATTGTTAATTGTCTGAAGACATTCTGGAAACTGTAGGAATCGCTGACTTTAGAAGAGGCAGGTTAAACTCATCACTTCCTTTCCCGCCTCAAATTCTGTTTTGGACTGAAATCAGCATCACAGACTGATGGGATGTCAAAGCGGAGGAGGATCTAAAGGAAGGCGGAGGGGTGACCTTTTTGTGATGATTGATTTTGGTGTGTGCCAGATGGGTTGCTATGGTGACAGTTAACACACACGATGATGCCTCACGTCCACCTTCGCAGAGCAGAAAGCGAGACAGTTGTTTTTCACCCCGAGTGAATCATCTTCCCAAATGTAAATGCTCTGTGGATCAGAGTGACAGATGCCAACACACTCAATGAAGAGTCCCATGAGTGAATTTTTAGTTCCTCAACTGCCACTGGTGACGTGTGTGTGTGCATGTGTGTGTTAATTTCACCAAATGCTGTGAACGTTGCATGTGGCTAACTGCACACGCGGTCTTATTCCCACGCACAACCTGTACTCCCTGGCAATGTTTGAGCACATGCATGTTTGATCTGTGTGTGTTTACAGGACATTGCAGTCATTTCCTGGAGCCTTACCCTAATCACAACATGCCAGACCGTAGCTGTTACCCTAACTTTACCAAAACTCTAACCTTTAAACAACTCATAATCCTAAAATATATAGATTTACATTTTAATGGGACCTATGTTTTGTTCACATAAATAACATTTTAAGAGACAATTACATGGGTCTATACACACATTTCTATCTTTATGAAGACGCTCTTTGACATGATATGGTCCTTTGGTTCTTACCTTTAAATGCTGTATGCACTTTTCATTTTGTTAAACATAAACTTTCTATAACACAGGTGTCAAACATGTGGCCCGGGGGCCAAATCCAGCCCGCCAAAGGGTCCAATCTGGCCCGTGGGATGAATTTGTGAAATGCAAAAAGTACACTATTGATATTAACAATCAATGGTGATAAAATCATTTTAGGTCAATTCAATCTAAAGTGGATCAGACCAGTAAAATACTATCATAATAACCTATAAATAATGAAAACCACAAATTTCTCTTTGTTTTAGTGTAAAAAAGGTAAAATTACACAAAGATGTTTACATTTACAGACTAGCCTTTTACAAAAAATGTCAATAACCTGAAATATCTTAAGAGAAGTATGTAGAATTTTACCAATATTCTGCCTGTTACTACAGGTTTTGTGTATTTGTAGATCCACTGTGATCTGTAAGTTATGATGCACATGTATAAATGATAAACTACAGTGTAATATTGCTAAAATTGAACTTATTTTTCTAAAGAATTTTCAGGTTGCTCATATTTGTTCATGTTATGTTCAAGTAGAGTTTGTAGATGTAAACATTTTCATTATGGAATTTGACTTTTTTTTTTTACTCAAAAATATAGAGAAAACATTGGTGTCAACATTATTTATCAGTTCTTATCGTATTATTTACATTATTTTACTGGTCTAACCCACTTTATAACATATTAGTCTGTATGTGGCCCCTGAACTCAAATGAGTTTGACACCCCTGTTCTATAAAGATGGATATAGAGATGGATCTTCAGAAGTGTACCTGAAATACTCCCTTGCATTTAGCTGCAGTAGTCATGAATCCTTCAATGCTACTCAGTGAGACTTGAGCCAAACTACAAATTTAATGTCCTTTTATGTAGATTTCATATGACTGATTTGTGCTCAAGTAATTATTTTTTGGATCTGTTTGAAGGCTGCACGATACTGGAAAAAACTGACATTGCAGTTTTCTTTAACCGTGTGATACATATTGTGATATGAAATAGCTGTGTGGTGCTGATGTAAATGGTCAGATTAATTAGTTGTGTTTCCTCTCATTGTGGCAACAATTGCAAGGCACTATCAACACAGAACATGCGTTTCAATATCATCCTTGTTGTAGCCAAAATAATTCCAGATAACTGATGTTGCTTTTCTTTGTGGCACCAAGTCTTTGTTTTCGGTGATTCTCTCTTGTTTGTTGCTCATTTTTCAATGTTGTTACCAGCGACTTACTCCGTGTGTAGGGGGCGTGGTCTGTTTCAGCAAACTGATTAAAAACCACTGTGATTGGTGGATTGCTGTGCACAGTGTGTGTCACATACCCTTGAAATTGGTTGAGAACATGTTGAGTTCATTTGCCTCCTACATTGTAGGACCTGCAGTGTGACTATTGCGTACACGTACATTGCAATGACGACGCTCAAACGATATATTGTGCAGCTCTAATCTGTTTGATGATGAACTAATAGTCTATTGGCATATATAGTGACCTATGATCTATGAATTTCAGCTCCATTTTTACTCATAGGAGGACGCCATATCTGACTTTTTACATTCTATATTGTATGCAAACTGATTTATCTTGTGGTTTCACCCTGTTTAATAAAGTATATTAAAGAGTCATCCAGTGGCTAAATTTGTGAATTTATTTATTTTTACGCTTTTCACATCATCACTTCTCACCTCCAAAGTAAAAACATGTTAACACTCAGAATTGCCAACTTAAAAAAAAAAAAATTCTATCTGCTTTTCTGAGAAGTGTGAACTGTTTAGTCATATGCCTGTTGGTGTTTATGTATAATTTCAGAAAACACATTTGTTACTTAAGACGTAAGTAAATGCATACTGTAAAAGATATCAAAGATTTAATTCAACGTGTGATCTGTGACATCTTTTGCTTGATGTAAACCTCACCCATCCTGTTTGCTCAAAGAGTGTGAGGAAGCAGTGGTTGAATGAGCTAGGGACCAAATGAAGAGAGAGAGCACTATCAAAGAGAGCGAGGCAGTGGAGAAGAGGAAAAAAATACATTATTTACCAATTATTTCCTAGTTGTTTTTTTCTAAAGCACAAATAAATACACCTACACATTCACACATGTTGTGAGTCAATTCAGTTGAAGCCATGCTTAAGTCATGTTCCTCATCAGCTGTTGCCTTGGAAGAACTACTTAAACATAAACAGATGTAGGATCAGCGCTGTGAGATGACTGATTATTGCAAGAATTTAATTTATAGAAACCAAAATGTAAGTAATATAATGTGTTATGTTATCCATATTAATCATATTTTCAATTATATTTTGATCAAGACCGTACTTACTTTTGTATATGTCAATTAAAGAGCAGCATTAGATGCAAACCTTATAGTGATTATTTTCATCGGTGGAGTAATAAACCTTAAAACAAAGGATTTGGAGATTAAGTAGAGTTTAATATGGAGTTTGCTATCCCTCTGCGGTGCTGTTATCCACAACCCTCATTTAATTAACACACCACAAGTAGGGCTGCACAATTTTGGCCAATAATAAAATCCCGATTTTTTTATTCTTTTTTTCTCTAAAAACTATTTTCGATTTTGATTTTGATTCGGGCTGGTGGTGGCGTTTTAACCGGCATGTCATTTTCGTATGCAGCCCGCAATGCAGCGCACTGCTCCCACTCTGGCATGTGATGATGTTTGAGGTGCTGAAATAAGTTGGTTGTGCTCTTGTTTTTGACAGATACCGCCTTCAGGCTGAGTTTGCAGTGAGGAATGGTTTGGTCGTCATTGGAAACTTTGAAGCCATACCAATTCCACACAACCGACTTGCTCTTGCTATTTTTAACCACAAACTTCTCACTCTTTTTTTCAAACGCCATTTTTGTACCGGTGTGTGGAGACCAAAGAGTGTGCAGACTGCTCTAACAGTCAGGAGGAGGAGCCTATGGTAGGCCGGAGACGCAAGAAAGATGAAATTTGATTTGACAAATACCTTTTTTTAAACACCGTCCTAATTACATTATCTGATTTTAATTTAGAATTGATTAATTGTGCAGCTCTAAACACAAGGTACAAATGATCAAGTTGAAGCTTTTATATTACTGCATTTTACTATCCTGATAATATCTTCTATTTGACGATCCTGTCTTAAGAAAAACAATTACATTATGATAGCCCAGGCTGATTTCAGTATCTGTCACAAATTTTAAAATGTTCATACATGACAGTACTTTTGATATTATTCATTGTTCATCGTACACAAAATATCATTCAAATACAATAGTTTTACATGTGGTGAAGCTGCTTATTTGTCTTATTCAAGTGTAACTTTAAACATTGTCATGAAGAGATGCTTTACGTGTTTTTTGGCCTTAAGACTTTTATCACTGGTGAAGTTGAAATCTGAAAGTTTTATCTTTTATCTAAACCAGATCAAACATTCTTATCAAGAATTACATTGCATTAATTTAGTGAACCCTTTAGTCCAAAGCAGCGTGCAGTATGTCCCAGTTATATCATCAAGAACTGGAATGTATCCCTTTGCCTGTGAATAAGTACTTACAAGAGTTTGGATGACGTCAAAAGTTGGAAAAGGGGACGTGTTGACTTAGATGAATGATCACAGGTTCATGTGAACTCCTTAGAGGTTTAGGGTGTGATGATGGACTAGAGTGGTCTGACCTGTAAGACCAGCACCAGTAGCTTTGAGCTGGACCTGAACAGAAGTAGGGAGTCGGCGCTGGTTGAACAATAGAAGAGGGACATATAGGGAAACTGAAGACGGTTGAATATGAGGTATGCAGCAGCGGTCTAGATTATCTGCAGACGTCTTCTTCGGGGGCCTTCTGGATCAGTGAACGGGCAAATCCTCCTGATGTTTTAATGGAGGAGGAGACAGGAGTGAGCTGTTACTGCAGTCTTATGATTTTCCCACACCATCCATGTTGGTACCATCACAGTGTTGGTGATGGTTTTGGGGGCTGGCAAAACTAACTTTTATTAACACTGTTTTGTACTTTTTTCAATAGCAATATCTGACCAGACCCAAAAGAAAACATCAATCCACATTTTGGCTAAAATTTACTTTGGGGGTCAAATGAGTGGCTATTTTTGTCAAAAAAAAAACAAAGTTGTAAGAAATGCACAGAACTGTGTTGAAATAATGCTAATACATTTGTGCACAGACTACTGATATTATTTGACAGTGGAAGCTATATTTTCAGAAATATTGGATTTTGAATTGCACGTGTATGTGAAAACTTTTGCTGGTGGACGGACGTGACATGACCCATGATGATCTGGTCAGTACCAGTACTTTATTAGGAATAAACTTATAGACTTACTATTGCTAATTCTCCTCTTATTAATAAATGTTAGTATTGTGGATCTAAAACAATAACAGCTGACACAAACACACAAAATGTGGCAGTGGACGGATGTGACATGGTTGTTACAGATCCCATCATTCTAATGCTCGGCAGCCATGTCACCGTTTCCACAAATGATCCCTGTGCAAAAACTAGGATCAGAATTATTTATTGTATAGTTTATCATCATACTAAAGAGTAAATAACAATATAGAATTATTTCTTTATAAAAATTCTTATTATTAGAAAACTGTTGATTTAAAAAGTGACGTGTGACATTCTTAATGTATGTATTGGTGTAACATAAGCAGGATGGATCAGCACCATACTCCATATTGCAACCTGTAAAAATAAAACGTGATATGTAGTCTATAATCTTGTAAGAAAAACTGGGGAATCTAAAAGAATATAATATTTGTTTTTCAGGTAAATTCAGTTCAAATATAACTTGGCCATTTGTGACATGAAAATATAGCATTAATTGTGATGAAATTGGACATTTTTGACCTGAAAACATAGTTCATATGACCATCAACATGTTGCAACAGAACTGAAATCCTGTAAAGCTGCATAACTTGCATTTACTAACACAAAGTTCCTTTGGGGATTCACTTATATTGATTTGTTATGCACAAAGACATAAATAAGACCTCTAAGCACATTTTAGCTAATTTATAGTACAAATCTTACCTTCTGTTCCGTAGATTTTTCAACTTATTTGGATTTTTCTACACTCACAGCAGTTGTACAACATAAAATAAACCTTTTTTCCACACTTTTATCTTTTCTGTTGATATAGTAGCATCGATTAAAAATGTATTATGTGCTGCCTGCATTGGAACTGTTGAGATTTACTCCCTAGGCAGTGAAATTTGCTTTAAACAGAACCTGAAACAGGTCTTGTCCAGGTTGAACTTGTATCAAGTGTGAGATGTTGGCCACACAAACAGTGATGGGTGTCCACTTGAGTGTCAGATGTCAGATTCATCATCTTACTGTTGTTGGAACAAAACCCAGGATCACATGATGAAGAGACTTTGTGCTCTACAGTACTGTGGCATCTGTTTACACTTAGGTATTTTTAGGTCACTTCACATGAGCAGTTTGTCATGAAAACAACCTGTCTTCATTCTACCACCATAATAATTGTCTTAAAGTCATCCTGGTGCCAGTCCAGTTGAGGCAGAGTCGACCCTTTTCCTCGTAGCTGTATGTTGCCAAGGGGAGGAGAAATCAGCATTTACTGACCTACTCCCGCTTTGGCAGGACGAAGCAAAATAAACAATAGGGTGTTTGTGTAGATGCTCAGCACGGAGCCTCCCAGTGGCTGTGATCTGAGGAGACAGCACAGCAAGGGTCTGCAGGACACTCACTGGACTGTGGAGATCCCATCAGCCACCTGGGCGTCCTCATAGTGACCCAGACTGGGACGGGCAGCGAGGGAGAAAACAAAGCTACAGTTTCTAACTAATGTAACAGTGCCTGGACTTTATTGTCCCATGAGGAATGTGTGAAGGACGCATATGATATTAAAAAAAAACACTTTTTTTTTTGTCAAAATTCATGCCACTTATACAGTGTGCTTGTGCAGGTACTTAAAGTCTTAACCTGTTTAACCCTGACCATATTTTCAGGGGAAAAATGCCTAAAAAGACATACCCAAAGTAAATGAAGAATTACTTCACAATAATAAGGTTCATATGGATGTTCTTGGTGTCTGTGGACATTTAGAGACCTCACAGAATCTATTCCCATTGTCTAAAATATTGTATCTATTACTATGCCTGAGTAAATTGTAACAAACTAAAAGAGAAATTAGAATTTTTTTATCCTCGCCTGTTTTTTTTCGGCTGGATTGACGATGATATGCATAAATTAATTGTTCGTGTCGGAGATTTTTAATAGCGTATATTTCACCCCACAAAGATTAAAAATCATGTTTGAACATTAAAGTTTGCACTAAAATACACTTTTAATGTACTTTTATTAACATTAGGGTCTAAACTTTGAGCAAAAGTTGAAAAAACATCCATTGTCCTGATTTATTATATTTTTATAGTAGATGAATATTAATATGATTTTTTGCGGGCCGATAGGGCTAAAGAGGTTAGAAAGTATGGAATTTTGGAATGCTGTTTTCCAGACGATGAAAAATCTGGAATTTTGTGTGAAAGTCTTAATAAAGTATGGAAAAAAGTTTCTCTCATGGTAAAATTTTAGGGTATGCTCAAAGGCACATGATCTTGCAAGATAAGAAATACATGAGGAAAGCATATAAAAAAAAACTTAAACAGTCAGTACTGGAATGATTCTAGTGAAACTTGTTTGTGTGATATCCATGCACTTTTGTGATTTTCATATGTTTTGAAAGCGTTTCTGTCAGTAAAATATAATTTGCTGTGAATTAAGCAGTTATTCATTCATACATTTATTAAATTGAAGTTTTTTACTACACACAACAGGTACAATCTCAAACAAAAAAGTAGGCACACAAGTATAAAAGTACATAAAATCAAAATCTGGGGAAAAAAATAGCAGTTTTTAAATCAAAGTATTTGTATTTGTTTTCCAGAACATAGTGCACAGGTGTTTAGTTGTTATAGACAAGTTGTATGAATAGATGCATTTCAACATCTTAGCACATGAAGACAAAGAAGAGTAATACTAAAGAGAAATAAAATAAAATAGAAAATAAACAAAAATGAAAAATAATCCCCAGTCACTGCCAGCGAGCTTTCGAGTATCTGTATTAGCCTGTCATAATAATGATGCTTAGAGCTAGATTGGTAAGTTGGGATAATGTCAAATGTTCATAAAGCCTAAAACATATTTAAAAAGGGCCTCCACGCCTTCTGGAACTTTCCGTTTGAATGCCGAAGTGAATACCTGACTTTTTCGAGCTTCAGGCAGGACATGACCTGTATGATAAAATAGCAGTTTTGAAAAAGTTTGGAATTTTTTATTTGGATAAAGAGCAATCGCCCTGATTATAGGAGAAAGTCAGGTTTAGAGATTATGATTAAAAAGTAATACCATGAGGTGAGAAATGGTTTGGAATTGGACTGTGCAACTTCAGATTTGCATGTCACCTAAAGACAAAAATATAGAAAAATGTATCATATCATGATCTATTGTTTACTTTATTTTGCTGCCATTCCCTGTCCTTAGTCAGTATTTGCTGTCATTTAGGTGTTTAGCGTTCTTCCACGTCCACATGAATGTGATGTCAGTGTTGACTTTTGACTGTATTCATGTTTTATGTATTTGTTTTTTATGCAACTATAGATGACAAGTGTTTTCTTTTGCATTACATTACATTTCCACATTCAAATTTTTGTTGTTTAAATGCTTGATTGAACATTTGTGCAGAGGTCTTAGTATAGAATAGGAGATGCAGACAATTCAGAATGAAATAAGAAATATTTCTCTTTCATTGGTTGATATAATCACAGTGTTCCAACAAACCAACATGTGTTCGTAGAAGGCTTCAGGTAGTGGAGAAACAAGAAATGATGATGTTCATTTTGATCCAAAGGAGCAGTGACATTAAAGCCTTCTCAGATGCAGCGTGTGATCTTTGGTCTTTATTCGACTCAGACGCTTTCTGAAACTTGCACAGGCTGGTTGGATTGGAAAGGGCCACCACCTTCTCTGCAGCTGGGAAACTGTTTGTCTACAAGCTTTGATGTGAGAGTTCACAGCTGAATCATCAGTGAAGGTGTGGAGCTTTTTACAGTGACCTGTGGGAAGAGAAAATGAAAATAAAAACAGGGAGGTGGTTTTTGTACACCTAGGGTCATACCATGCCAGAATCACGAGTTTTCCCAGTTTGTATCATGCATTATGTATTGGTTCTGGTTCTTGAACTGGTTTAGTTAATGATTCATTGTTTCTATATGAATCAGCTTGGTTTTCCTCCTGGTTAGAGCAGAATCATTCTAGTGAAGGATGTGTCATTAACAGAGGGAGTTTCATATCATATCTATATTTTTAGTCTTGATAATCCTAAAGGTAAAGTTTTTATATTATTTTTGGATGATATGTTCAAGTGGAACCAGCTTACTCTCTGTCTTTTCCTGAAATTCAGTTGATACTAAATTAATACACACTTATTGACTAAAATTAGCTTAGAGGTCTTATTTATGTCTTTGTGCATAACAAATCAATATAAGTGAATCCCCAAAGGAACTTTGTGTTGGTAAATGCAAGTTATGCAAATTTACAGGATTTCAGTTCTGTTCAACATGTTGATGGTCATATGAACTATGTTTTCAGGTCAAAAATGTCCAATTTCATCACAATTAATGCTATATTTTCATGTCACAAATGGCCAAGTTATATTTGAACTGAATTTACCTGAAAAACAAATATTATATTCTTTTAGATTCCCCAATTTTTCTTACAAGATTATATACTACATATCATGTTTTATTTTTACAGGTTCAATATGGAGTATGGTGCTGATCCATCCTGCTTATGTTACACCAATACATACATTAAGAATGTCACACGTCACTTTTTAAATCAACAGTTTTCTAATAATAAGCATTTTTATAAAGAAATAACAATTCTATATTGTTATTTACTCTTTAGTATGATGATAAACTATACAATAAATAATTATGATCCTAGTTTTTGCACAGGGATCATTAGTGTAAACGGTGACATGGCTGCCGAGCATCAGTATGATGGGATCTGTAACAACCATGTCACATCCGTCCACTGCCACATTTTGTGTTTTTGTGTCAGCTGTTATTGTTTTAGATCCACAATACTAACATTTATGAATAAGAGGAGAATTAGCAATAGTAAGTCGATAAGTTTATTACTAATAAAGTACTGGTACTGACCAGAGTATCATGGGTAATGTCACGTCCATCCACCAGCAAAAGTTTTCACATACACGTGCTATTCAAAATCCAATATTTCTGAAAATATAGCTTCCACTGTCAAATAATATCAGTAGCCTGTGCACAAATGTATTAGCATTATTTCAACACAGTTCTATGCGTTTCTTACAACTTTTTTTTTTTTTTTTTTTTGACAAAAATGGCCACTCATTTGACCCCCTAAGTAAATTTTAGCCGTTCTAGGTTCAGTGTTTGGGTTAGGGTGCAATTATTGAAATTTTTTTTTTTCTACTGGATTCTAAGATTTCTACATTTGTTCTACATTCCTTCCTGCCATCATCTATGGTGTCATCAAAAACATCCATCCATCGCTACAACCAGTGTTTGTTGTCAGTTTTTAGCTTTCTGGTTAAGGGAATAGAAACTGTCCTACACCTGAACATGATGACAGTTATGAACCTCGATGCTCACAATAAAACAAAAAATAAGAGGGCGTCTATCCAGCTACTGTAGTGCAACACGATTTATTCCATTAACTCATAAAATAATTATATCCTCCTAAGTCTAAACCAAATACTTTTTGGTCCTTGGAGCTACATTTCATTATTAGTGTATATATTCTAAGCCTCATCGATTGCTTATTGTTTACTAGAATTGGCTTAAATTTTTACTGAACATCACTATATCATAATCCAGGGTGAATGGAATGACCCAGCACAGGGTTCCTATGGGGTGTGAAAAAGTCTTAAAAGTCTTGAATTTACAAATCTGTATTTAGGCCTAATACCTTTTAAAAAAAAGTCTTTAAAAGGTATTAAATTTGAT
Source organism: Sphaeramia orbicularis (assembly GCF_902148855.1). Classification (NCBI taxonomy): domain Eukaryota; kingdom Metazoa; phylum Chordata; class Actinopteri; order Kurtiformes; family Apogonidae; genus Sphaeramia; species Sphaeramia orbicularis. The sequence continues at coordinate 38,745,653 of NC_043962.1, read as the reverse complement.
ATGGTAGGTCTTAAATTATGTTGCCATAAGCTTGTTTGCTGTATTGTGTTTAAATGTGTCTGGGAAATGTCAAAGCTGCAAAGAAGGTTAAGTTATTCTACTCATTTCCACCCGTTCCAACCTGACAATTTTGATTGAAATTAGGAACCGCTTATCGCTAAGTGTGCAGCCCCCAGTTTAGAAATGACTCTGAACGGTGGGGATCAAGGTATCGGAGTAAATAAATACATTTTCCTAAATTCTAGAAGTCACGACTTTTTGCCAGTGTGGCTGTGAAATGGGGATTAAATTCTGTTCTAAGGAGTCGTAAAAGTGTAGAAACTTGTAGAAACCTGTAGGAACCCTGCCAGCACTGTTAAAGTAATGCGTTGTGTTTCCTTGACTTTAGAGAGGAGCCTCTTGCTCTTAAACCCTGACCAACACCTAAAATATTTAAAAGAAAAGTTTTCTTTAAACTTCACCATACAATTTTTGCTGAATCATTTAAAACCACAACTAGCATCTCCATCACTCTGTAATCATGACCAACTCCAGCTGTAATCTGTCTTTGTGCAAAACCCAAGTTTAAGAGTCTTGTTTTTAAATTTTCTTTGTGCATAAGAGTAAAAACATTCCCTGAGTCCATCTCAAAAACAGAACATGTAGAAAAAAACCAGTGAGACAGACTGAAACCTTCCTATAGAGACAAACTTAAATGTGTGGTCATTGTGGGTTAAAGAAGGGAAAAAAAGTGGATGCTAAATATATTACAGACAGTAAACAGACTCCAGTTCAGAGAAAAGGAACACGTGCACATATGAAAACCTACATGTGGTCGAAGTGAAGCGTGAAAGCTGTCGGCTCGGAGTGAGTCATAACCGAAGAAGAACTGAGAGTCCGCAGCGTCTGTTCTGTTTCTGGAAAGCGAGTCAGAGTGAGACCTCCACGCTGCAGATAAAACGGGCTGAAGAACGCGGGTCAGAGCACAGGAAGCTGCGGTTCAGAGGAAGCTGATGTTTCTACGTTTCTAAGTGACTCTGATGCTGCTGCTGATCTGCTCCGCCTGCTGTCAACAGGAAGTAAAACCTGCGCATGGGAGCTCTTTTACCTGCTGAACTGTCACTGAACTCGTTCTATTTGCATGAAGGAAAAGATGACAATCAGGAAAAAAATGGCATCACAGGAAAATTCTATGCAAAATTTAATAAAACAATGAAATGGTGTAAGGATGTACTGATCTAAGATATCAGTATCAGATATCAGGACTTCAACTGTATATACATTTTCCTACTTAAAATAAGAATTTTGCACCTGTTGTCCAACTCATTAGTGTTTCTTTACTTACTGTATATTTTTGACAGTTTTCTCTGTCATTATATGGCTACAGAGAAGATTTTAGGCCAATTAATTTAGTAAAACAATAAAATAAATTAAGATACAGCCCTGCGATGAACTGGCAACGTGTCCAGGGTGTACCCCGCCTTCATCCATAAATAGCTGGGATAGGCTCCAGCAACCCCCATGACCCTAGTAAGGATAAAGTGGGTTCAGATAATGAATGAATGGATGAATGACAAAAATAAAATAACTAAAAGCTCTATTTGGAATCATCAAGATGCTGAAAACGTCAAATTACATCGGTGTGATCATAAAACCTTGGTGAATGAGGCAGACTTTACATATCAAAGAGAGTCTTGTGTGTACTAATGCCCTGATTAGGGGTGTGTATTGGCAAAAATCTGGTGATACGATACAAATCACAATACAAGGAGCACGATACCATATATCACAATATATCATGATACTGTTAAAAAGGCAATTTTTGTTTGTTTCTTTTTTTAAATGATTATTTCCTTGAAGAATTGAATTACACCAGAAATATGCACAAATACTAAACACATTTTTATTTGATCAGAACAGGATCTAATACTATATCACAAAATGTTCCTGTGTTAAAACTTAAATTATTTTTTACAGACGTTACAGTTTAAGATCCTATTCAATTGTTCATATTCTATTAGTTCAGAACTAACATCATAACATTATTTTTGTGCGATCCCAACAAAGGAACTAGCATTATGTAATAAGATTGTTAAATAATAATAAATTAAAAGAAAAAAAAATTATATATATAAGTGAACCTCCACAATAACTGCATTTGAATAAATACTTCAAAATATCAATACAGTTCTTTTTAATATCAGTACAGTATTGTGAAATAAAATATCACGAAATATTGCAGAACCGATATTTTCATACACCCCTAGCCCTGATGAGTCATGTAATCATTCGTTTCTTCTCTCTCCTGCAGCCAGAGTGCATGATGGGATCATTCCGCCGTCCCAGGCCGCGGTTCATGAGCTCTCCAGTTCTGTCGGATCTCGCTCGGTTCCATGCCAGCTCGCCGGCGCTGCAGATTTCCAACACCAGTGTGTGGAACAGGTTAGTAGTTGGACAGAAAAGTGGACACTGCAAATGATCTGGTTCTTACCAAGATAAAAACAACTTAGATTTAAATGTTACATAATTTATGTTGTTTTAAGAGTTAGTTATTTATTAAGTGTTCATACATCTGTAGACATGCTTATTTTTAGATTTATCAATCTTAATTCAAGAAATCTTGTCAAGTGAAATTATCTTGTTGCATGGACAGATATTTCACTTGTTTTGAGTAACTTTTTCCTCAGATTTAGTGTTTTTATCTTGTTTGACACCCCTTTTTTGCAGTGGAGTTCCACATCTTTTCTAGACGTAACAGGAGATTTTCAGTTACTCATGTCTGTTTCCAAACAGGTATGTGTTTTACAGCTGTAATTAGTAGTTCTGTCAGATGAGACTCCACTGCTATATTTTTATTTTGCTATAAATACTTTTTATGAGCTGCACACTTTGGTTTGGTTTTCAACACAGGTCATGTTTCTGTAGTGCATTAAGAATGCTTTGGTAGTGTTTATACAAAACATGATATAATGATAAATATTTTAAAAGTATTTTTGGGGATCTTTTTGTTGAAACATTTAATTATGTATATTTGGGTATTCCCACATACCGTCCTCTCATACCATCCTCATGTAAAACTCTTGATCCACCTCTAAAACTTGCCATAAAAGTGCAGAGTGCAGAGGTGTTGAACTCATTTTAGTTCAGGGGCTACATTCATCCCAATATGATCTCAAGTGGGCCGGACCAGTAAAATAATAACATAATAACCTGTAAATAATGTCAATTCCAAACATTTCTTTATGTTTTGGAGTGAAAAAAGTAAAATTACATTATGAAAATGTTTACACCTACAAGCTATCCTTTAGAAATGTGAATAACATGAACGACCTGAAATCTGTTGAGAAAAATCTTAACAATATTATGCCTCAGTTTATCATTTACACATGTGTTTTACAACTTATGGATCACAGTGGATAATCAAATACACAAAACATTTAAAAACACACACAGAGTACTGTTAAAACTGCGCTTACTTCTCTTTAGACATTTCAGACTGTTCATATTTTTTCCGGTCATTCACATTTTTTGTGAAAGGATAGTTTTGAAATGCAAAATGTTCATGTTGTTTTACTTTTTTCAACTTAAAGAGAAAAATGTGGAGTCATAATTATTTATAGATTATTATTATTATTATTTTACTGATCTGACCCTTTGCAGATGGTTAGTATTACAGTATTTAAATTCTAATTATCATGATAACGTGTTTGATTACCGCACTTTTAGGGGAAAAAAATGCCTATGTAAAGATCTGCTTTTATGTCAAATATTTGAGTATAGTTTTAATTTATTACAATTTTAATTTTATATACCTAATATTTGGAACCAATATTCACTTTTAAAGTCTTTGAAAAGCTTCATTAAGCATTTTTGTGTTATTTATGCAATAAAGTATATACATTTTTCAAATCGGATTTTATATTTTTGTGTGTTTTTTGTCCTTTTATGTTTTTATAGTAGGTTGAAGTGAGAAAATAATAGGCAGATGATATAGATAAAGTTGTGCTGAAAAAAAAGATCCCAAACATGGGTATAGTAAACATTTGTTTATATAGTATATAAAGGCAAAATCAAAAGGACTGAAAAATGGACAAAATAGACTCAGACCACTAAGGGTTAATATTTGAATGTTTCTCCCAACAGAAGGTACATTGTGCCTGTTATTTTATTTGTTTGGGTTTTTTTTTCAAAATACAACTTGGTTAAATTATTTCAGTGTGTGTATTAGTACTTTTTGAACATTTTGAGCACAATTTTAACAATACCACGAAAATAATGATAACCGTGATAATTCTGGTCACAACCGTGATATGAAATTTTCAAATCGTCACATCCTTAATGGCCATACGTTTTCCTCTCGATCCCACTTTAAAGGTTTTCAGCTCGGTTCAGGTCAGGACATTTGGAAGTGGAGCATTTCCCAGCTCAGCAGAGAGTTTGTCAAGACATGATCTGAATATCAGATGCTATCACCTGGCTTCATGTACATAATTCCACAAGACTAAGAACAGATAGTATCGTCATATATTTCGGTCACAGGCTTAAGCAGATATACAGTATGTCTAACATGTTGGTGTGTTATGAGTCTAAACATCATAACAACCTCAGAGAGCAGGACAAAGTGAAGGTCAAAGACCATTTCAGATTAGATCAGATGAGTTTCTAATCAGGTTTGACTGTTTTATTGAAGGCTCTGAGTAGGAACGTGAAGTTTAATGTAGTTAAGGTCATGGAAAAAAAGCTAACGCAATTAGCACCTGTGTTTGTAATGGACTCGAACAGTGAAGAGCCATGGAGAAGCTTGTTTTGGCTCAGTCGAAGCATTCAGCTGTCTCGTTGGGAACGGGATTTTTTTTAGTACATTTTTTTGAGTTTTATTACACCTTTGTGCCGGGATTGTTTATACTTCGATTGTAAAAACTTTCAGCTCCTCTGAGGCTTCAGCTGCTCGGGTTGTTTCCTGCTCCCCACAGCACTGAGCAGGATGTTTAGTAGGAAATGGAGGTGGCAGTGGGGTTACATCCTGTCAACCAGCTGAGTCACATGAAGACCATCTTTCTACAGGACTTCTACAATAACTGCCAGGAGCCAGGAAAGAAAATCTTTCAGGAGATGAAAATGTGGAATCAGACTTTGTTTTCTTAGAAAAGAAGTTTATCTTAAAGTATCTTCAAAGCTTTCTTAAAGTGTTAGATAATGATTTGCCTTTTAGGGAATCAGTGATTTACAAAATATTCTTGCTTATGCCCTTATTCCAAAAAATTCCCAATTAAACTGTTGGCATGTCTAATAAAAATGTAAAAATTTCTGAGTATTAGGACCACGGGTGGGGGTGGGGGTGGGTGGGGGGCACCATCTCAAATTCATTTAATAAAAAAAAGTCAAATTGTTTTTAGTATGAAATTTCTTCTTTCAGTAAATTGGAAATCATTTATAACAGTAACAATAATTCTGTTGGCCCATCAAACAATATCTATTTATCAAATATATAAAGTAGCATTTGGTTTGGCTGGAAGTTTTGGACTTTTTCATATATTCATATTTCATAATATTATTTGTTATTAAAGCTTTTATTTCTATTTTTTTGATATTAAAAAAACCCCAACAAAATTAAACGGAGACTAAAAAAGACAACATTGCAGAATAACATTTCCACCTTGAATAAAAACCAGAAAGTCCTTCCAGATGATTAAATATGATTCTTTGCGATTATGTAATTTATCCATCATCATCGTGATATTCAGGTCTAACTTGGGTTTTACAGTGATGAAGGATCACTCTGGGAGCCAATATGAAACCTGTTAGTGTGACGACAAATGCAGATTTGTAATCGTCTGCCAAACATGATCTATAGCCGAACAGGCACAACTGCATGGATTCAGGTACAGCTTTATGTAACCAGTCTTTGTTTTGGCTAACTCTCTCCAAAATGGCAACATTAAAAGGAAAGCCAATTTAACGTGGATAAAGGAACCTTCATGGCTTTTACATTTCCAACACAAATTATTAGTAGTAAACCCATCAGGTGTAAAATAGTAGTGAAGGAGTGTCCTATAATGTGCAAATTTTCCTTGACCGTCCCTTGTAAACCAACCTACATTTAATATCAGGATATTCCAAACATTCTTTTCAATGTTACAGTTTAAATCCTTTTTCCAGATAAATTTTAGGCTCTTACCATATGACCATGTTTGCTATTAGCAGCCATCTTCTAGAACACAGGTGTCAAACATGTGGCCCGGGGGCCAAATCCGGCCCGTCAAAGGGTCCAATCCAGCCTGTAGGATGAATTAGTGAAATGCAAAAATTACACTGAAGATAATAACAATCAGTGGTGTTAAAATCATTTTAATTCAGTTTCACATACAGACCAATTAGATCTCAGTTGGGTCAGATCAGTAAAATAGTATCATCATAACCTATAAATAATGACAACTGCAGATTTTATCTTTGTTTTAGTGGAAAAAAAAAAGTAAAATTACATGAAAATGTTTACATTAACAAACAATCCTTTTTACAAAAAACGTGAATAACCTGAACAAATATGAACGACCTGAAATGTCTTAAGGGAAGTAAATACAATTTTATCAATATTACACCTGATACTATATGTTTTGGGTATTTGTAATTGTAAGGTAAATTGTAACGCACATGTGTAAATGATAAACTGAGGCAGAATATTGTTAAAATTGCACTTGTTTTCCTTAAGACATTTCAAGTTGTTCATGTTATTCAGATTTTTAAGGAAATGTTGTAGATGTAAATATTATCATAATATAATTTTACTTTTTTCACGGTTATTATTTTACTAGTCCGGCCCACTTGAGATCATACTGCGGTGAATGTGGCCCCTGAACTAAAATGAATTTAACACCCCTGTTCTAGAAGATGGATTTTTTGTCTTTCCTGTAGGTAATTTAAAATAAAGCCATATCAAATCATGTTTATATAATCATTGTCTAACTGCATTTTTTTTTTTCTTTTTTACATTTCAAACTGACTTTAATATTTGTTTGTGTTAGTGATATTTTAAAATGTATGCAAACTGAGAAACAATTAAACGTTTATTAATTTTTTACATTTCTGCATTTATTTGTTTACTTATTTATATATGTATGTATTTATCCAGATCACATGTTATTAAATCTTATCATGTCTTTATCTAAAAAAATATGGAAACCAAAACTGCTGGAGCTCCTTCTGTCATTTCTGTTCAACTACAATTTTTCATTCCTTCGACCACTTTCATGAAAATATCAGTATTATGATAATTTAACAGTGAAACCCGTTGATATCCAAGGCTTTACGTAGGAGTGTTTCTCCCTCTGAATCAGGAATATGAGCTTTTCTTAACTGTTTACAACACATAGAGGGAAGGTGCCATTTAACCCACATGATAACCTCTGTGATTTGTTGACCTCTGACCTCTCTTATCTTTGTGTGTCCCTCAGTGTCCAATCAGCTGTGATCAAGGTGTTTCAGGGCGGAGCTTTGCAGTCTAATGAGCTGTACACACTTAATGAGAGCATCAGGTAAGAAAAGTCTCATGCTTCTTAACGTACGAGATGATCTACAGACTGAACACGTAAAAGTGTGCTTGAATGAAATGAGTCCAGGAAGGAAGGATGACGAGTGTTCTGTTTCCTCACAGGTGGCTCCTTAAAACTGAAATGGGCTCTTTCATCACTGACTATTTCCAGGTATTATTCCCCTTATTTTAATTACTTGATTCCTGGTGTAATACATAGTTTTTATAAATGGCTTAAGTGATTCCCAATATACAGGGAGTCCATTAAGTCTCTTTACAATTTAACAAATGCATTACAAAAGGACATGAATGGACAAATCTGTGGAAATTATTACAAAATTAAAAGTAGATGTTGAAGGTTTTCTTTTTTTTTGCCTCATTTAATCCACCTCTATATGGACACATTTGTTGTACTGGATTTCTTCCCATGTTGGCTGTATCCTTGCCTCATCAATGGTATCAATGTTATCAGTGATCTTTTACTTCAGGTCATTGATGTCCCGTATCTTTGTTCAATACATGATATCTTAAACATAACCCCATAGAAAGAAATCAAGGGCAGTGATATCTGATGAAGGAGGTGTCCAGGGAATTGGACCATCCCTTCCAATCCACCAGTCTGGCAATGTTAGTGAAATATATTTTACTTTAGATACTGAAGTTTTAGTATTAAGTAGTTATTGTTTTCATAGGATTTTGTTGTTTAATCTGTTTTACTTCAATAATGTTAATAGTGAGTTCTTTCTGACCAGGATTTCTGCAGTACTCTGTTGTAGTTACCTCCGCCAAGGAGGTTATGTTTTTTGGCCAGGGTTTGTTTGTTTGTTTGTTTGTTTGTCTGTTTGTTTGTTTGTTTGTTTGTCTGTCCGTTAGTGTGCAACATAACTTGAAAAGTTATGGACAGATTTGGATGAAATTTTCAGGGTTTGTTGGAAATGGGATAAGGAAGAAATGATTAAATTTTGGTGGGGATCGGGGGTGGGGGGGCCCACGGGGGGGGGGGCCACTGATCAGCCTTGGCGGAGGTCTGCGCTCTCCGAGTGCTTCTAGTTACCTCCGCCAAGGAGGTTATGTTTTTGCCAGGGTTTGTTTGTTTGTTTGTTTGTTTGTCTGTCCGTTAGTGTGCAACATAACTCAAAAAGTTATGGACAGATTTGGATGAAATTTTCAGGGTTTGTTGGAAATGGGATAAGGAAGAAACGATTAAATTTTGGTGGTGATCGGGGGTGGGGGGGCCCACGGGGGGGGCCACTGATCAGCCTTGGCGGAGGTCTGCGCTCTCCGAGTGCTTCTAGTTTAAGTATGTTATCACTAGGTTAAGCTTGTTAACATAGGAAATGTCTGTCTGCACAAGAATTAAGTAGGTTCTGTTCTTCTTCTAAATACACGTCTGAACACACACATTCACACACAGTGTTGTCAAATATAGGTGATAAGGATAAACTTATTGTTGGCATAAGTTTACTTAGAGTTAAGGCCCCACATCTGTTTGATCTTTTTAGATAATGCTAAGTTAAAGACCAACCCATTTGTACAGGTGAGCCCGCCCATAAATAAATGTAAATGTACATTTCATGTAATGTTCGGGGCTCATTTTGTTTGAGTCCTCAGCGCTGAGTGTCCACCTTATTTGTGATCTGAATAAATTTTGTCAACTTTGAGACCGATCTGAATCCAGACTTGTCCTCAGAGCTTCCAATAAAAGAACACGTTAACATTAGATTGAGGAACCCACCGACATGCAGTCCTCAATGTGGTAGTGCACCATCTGCCTGGAAAATAGGGGTGTAACGGTACTGAAAAATTTTGATTCGGTACACTTTCAGTACAGGGGTCTTTCATTCGATACATTTTCAATATGTTTTCGGTACAGTGAAGGAGACCAGTGGGGGAGTGTAAGGGGGTATGCTCCGTAACTACCGAAAACCGAAAGTAAAACTTAACAATTCGAACATCCGACCTGGCTTCTGTGCCTCTGTTGTACTCTCTATTGTCATGTTCACCTCCCTTTCGGTGCCCCAGCCTCAGAATAAAGTGTTTGTTTTTTTTTGTAGCGGCGCTGAGAGTTCAGCAGTGGTGCCGCTGCAGAATGTATTTAGGGGAAACCCTTCACATGGGTTCTGCTTGTGTCCCTGCTTTCCGAGTGTTTGCGTTCTTCACCTAGGCTACATGTATTCGTTCAGTACACCTCCGTATTGTATCAAAGGCCCCGAACCGAAACGGTTACACACCTACTGGAAATGGTGGTTGGCTGAAGGTCATCCAGTTGTGGCGACACATATTCAGTCAAAAGGCCAAGGTCAACATTTGCAGTAATTGATCTCTCCTTGAAGGAAAATGGACCAATGATTCGATTGCACATGATCCCACACTAACCACTCCAACTTTAACCCTTTCATGCATGAATTATGAGAACCTTAATCAAGACCCCCCACTCCCCATTAAGGCATGAAAACAAAAAAAAAACAGTACAATTTATGAACCTATATTTCATAGACTTACAAAAATGTCCACTCAGCTGGACACCATGCGTTTGATTTTAGAAGAAAAGAAACATGTATTTACTGATATACTGTGTGAAAACTGTGAAATAAAAACATGTTTAATGCAGCTAATCTTTTGTTTTCTCACATTTTAATATAATCTAATACTAGTCATTACTCACTTCATGGAGATAATATGCAAAAAAAAAAACAACTTTTTGTTTAAAAAAGCAAAAAAAACCCAAAACTGTTAATTACAATCTAATAACAATTAGTATTTTTTTTTTTTTTTTTTTTTACAAGTAAAACATGTTAGTGCAGATCAGGTTTATCTAGAACAGCAAAGTTACAGTAATGGTACGAATTGCAGTGTTCAGGATGATGCATAAGCATCCACTGTTTTGGCTGATATGGAACTAAAACAACAAAATTCATGAATATACAAGAGAACGCCTTTGAACAGCAGACCACTGTAATGACCACCATGCATGAAAGGGTTAATAACCACTAAGTACATAGAACAAAGCGGATGACCATATCTCATCAATTGCTTTTGTTATAATTTTCTTAAATTGCAAAGAGACTTTGTGCACACCCTGTACTGTCAGTCACATCCTGAGCTCTAATCCAGTTGTAAGTATGTGTCCTGTTTGCTGCTGTCTCCCTTGTCCACATTGATATTAATGCTTTAGATGCCTCTTACATCAACACCTCCTCCTTAGTGTGCACAGTTTGCTGTCATGTGTACGGGCTAAACAGAGCTTGTGCAAACGGTGCAAAACGTAACCAAGCACGATGAGTGATGGGGCCGTGTGTCCAGAAAGTTTATGGAGGATTTTCCCGTCGCTTCTAAGATTACAGATCATTTAAATGTCAGTATCACCAAACACGTGTCGCAGCTGTTGACGTTAATAATATTTATGTTGATTTTGTCAGTCGATGTAACAGTGATTTTATAAACGGAGCATTTTGGGAATGAGCTGCGGTTCATGTACAGTTTATGAAATACTATTATGTACAGATTTAAGGTGAGAGTGTGTGTTTTAGTTCATTTTATTGCCACATGGAGAGGCTGATGGGCTTAATCTGAGCACAGATGGAATGGCTACACCACGTCCAACACCAGTACAAATATAAACACATAAACACATATGTCATAAAACAAATCAGCTGTCTGGTTTTGGAGAAGAAGCACTGGTTCAGGTGATCTGCCTTCTTTCTGCCAGAGGGGAGACGCTGAAAAAGATGACTCATAATCATGACTTCTCATGCGATAGCGTGTTATGTGTATATATAAAGTGCAGCTTGGGGAGTTTGCAACCTCAGATCTTAGAGGCTCTGGGTGTAACTCTGTTTTCTTTACTATGTGGTTAGACATGGATGGTTTGAATAATGCTGGTATATATTTGGACCATCAGAGTCTGTTGGGCTTTTTGCATTAGGTTGTCGACCTTGAGCTCCTTCTTCAGGTTATGGCTGATGTTTATACCAAAAACTTGAAGTATTCAGCTATTGTAATAATCATTCAGCTGTTGATGAGGATGAACACTTTAGCTGATTGGATTGTTTACAAGCGGATAACTGAAGCTGATGGTCATTCAGTTGCTTCTCCCTGTGTCAGACTTTCTATCCTTTAAACACATTTATGGTTCTTCATTTTATTTACTAATATAGACAATCACATAGTTATCATTAAAACACATTTAGGTACTAAAGCAGTCAAAATTACTCTTAGACTTAGACAAACTTTACTGATCCACAAGGAAAATTACTTGGTCACAATAGGTCAGTTGCATATAAAAGCACTCTTGAAAAAACACTTACAAAAAAGGAAAGTAAGTGTGAAGCAATATATAATATAAATAGAATATACTAATAAAGCAGAGAAAACTAGAAGCACTCGGAGAGCGCAGACCTCCACCAAGGCTGATCAGTGGCCCCCCCCGTGGCCCCCCCCCCCCCCCCGATCACCACCAAAATTTAATCATTTCTTCCTTATCCCATTTCCAACAAACCCTGAAAATTTCATCCAAATCTGTCCATAACTTTTTGAGTTATGTTGCACACTAACGGACAGACAAACAAACAGACAGACAAACAAACAAACAAACCCTGGCAAAAACATAACCTCCTTGGCGGAGGTAAAAAGAAAAAGATTTGCATGTATACAAACAGGAAAATAGAAGTAAATATATACTATCTACATACAGATGTGAAAGTGACCTGGTGACCTTTGGGTGATCTTCACCAGACGTTGGTTGTTGTACGTTGCTATTTTTCAACTAGAAGGAAGTAAAGAGTTCTGTTAGTCTGACACGGACTACTCATGAATAAACACCGGTGTAAACTCACCATAGGTAGTCAAAAGGCTATTTCTCATTTATAATAAAAAGAGATAAGAAAATTGATTTAAAAATGTTTTAAGAATTACAAAAAAAAGAGTTAATTAGTAAAAATGGCAAGCATAGGCAACATCTAGTTTTTACCCCTTGGCCGAGGGGTATTGTAGTTGTTTTGTCATCTGCCCGTCTGTCTGTCCATTCAACGACTTAATCGCATTATTTGCAGAATGCATTGACATATCAGCACCAAATTTATACTGTGGATGCATCTTAGTATGGAGCAGAAGCTTATTGAAAATATGTGACCTGAGTACTTTCAAATATAAATAATATATGTAATAAGTTTTACACAAAGATAATCTAATCTAAATTATAGGGCATTAACTTTCAACAGAATCTTATACTATATTTGGTCAAGGGGGATTAAAAGTGTGGAGCATGTTATGTTAAGAGATGAGTCATTTTTATTTGGGGTGTGGTTAGGAGAAGATTTGTTTTACTCCCTAGAAATGTGGAACTAATGTTGACACCAATACTCAACTAATCACCTTAAATTTATTTGATTTTTCTCCCACAAAAAGCGATTGAATGTAATTAAATCCCTTTTCAGAGATTCATGCAAGTCAGAGGAAAAAAATAGAAGACATGCAAGAATCTGTTAATGATAATTTGGCAATTTCTATATGTTCTAATGTGGACAGAACTCACGACATGATAACATGATGCATATATTCAGTATTCTTTTTAGCATTTGCATAACAGCATGTGAAAAACAACCTAAATAATAATATAATGGAAACAGGTAACAATTAACAGTAAAACCAATATAAAGTGCACTAATAGCCACCATATATGTAGTTTACATTCTCTATTTGATAAATCATATGAAATATTTTAATATTCTCAGCCATTATCATCAAAATGAAAACAAAAACCTTTAATGAATGTAAAATACATGATAGTTGTACGGTTTTAATTCAGTTACAGACAAAATAGCTTTTCTATGATATTAATTTTTTGAGAGTGCAGTTTTATGTTTTAAAACAGAATAATGTAACGATGCAGTGGTACAGAGAGTAAACAAATACATCTGTTTGTCTGTATTTCATCTAGAGGTTGAGCGATATAGGTTTTTCTAAGGTCGATGCCGATTTTTAAAAATTTGGTCAGCTGATAGCTGATATCTACAGCCAATTTTTGAGGCCAACATTTAAGACCAAATTTTTTTTTTAAAGCACATTGACCGTAAAATACAATTGAAACACTCAGATAATTAAGATTTTTATGCAGCAATATAAGTAAAATTGTTAATACATGTACACATAATACTCTTTTAACATTTATTGAACCACACAGGTGCCTGATCAAATATCTTATAACATTTTTACTACTGATCAAATATCAGCTTTCAAAAAAAAAAAGGAGGCCGATGGCCGATATTGAAGCAAAACAGTATATTACTCCGATATATTAACCGACCAATACATGGGTCTACCTCTAGTTTCATCCCCTTGTCTTGTTCACATTAAAATGAAATGGGGTTATTTTAATCCAAATTCATTGTAAGTCTGTGTACTGAATTGGGATTTAAAAAACCCTCAGTTGTTTGGAGTGTAGGTAAAGTGTGTAATGGCTGTAGTGAATGGTGGTGAAGTGCTGGTTTTAGAGTGTGGATGTGGTCCAGAGGTGTTTTTTTTCCTTCATAATCTGCCGTTAGCCTGTTACTTTCACAGATGTGTGAACCATGGAAGTTGATTTCACATGTTTAAGGCTACACTGATGACTGCACATCGCATGCAAACACTGTTGAAGGTGTTGGTTTGAGCCCAGCAAACAGAAAAGCCCCTTTAGTCACTGTGGGAAAGAATCACTGTGTCCAAACACAAGAGTTATCTACATCTGACTGATCACGTGATGTCAAGCTCACGGTCTGACTGTGAACAATGAAGATGTTTATCTGTCCTTCAAGCTCAAGAACTTCAAGTAACTGCACAGACGCACAAGTATCGACCTGTTTGACTCCCAGCTCTTGGATGGGATTGATTTTTAACGCCGCATACAGCAGATGTTCAGTCTGCGTGGTCATTTTTACCAGGTGTCAACACACTTGAGACGGACTGGAAATGAAAAGTAATGGCTTTGTTATGCTTCTATTACATGTCCTTTTGCTGATGGAAAACAACAACATTTAGCTTAAATAAATGTTCTTTTTTTTAATGTAGAAACACAACAAACAAAAGATGAAAATGATAAATTGCACCAGAGTACAATAGGAAATCTGAATTAATTTTCAGATTTTGAAAATTTGTTTGGTTTCTGTCCGTTTCCAACAATTTCTAAGGAATAACTAAGAAATACACATACGAGGTAATATCCCAGGAATTATCTTAATTATCAGTCTACAGAGGATTTTTTTTAATCAGCAGACATATCATCAAAATGAAAACAAAAATCCTTTAATGAATATAAAATACATGATAGTTAATAATAATAATAATAATAATAATAATAATAATAATAATAATTTATTTGTAAAGCGCTTTCAATCAAAGTGCTGTACAGATATAAAATCAATCCCAATAAAACAATAAAACATAAAAGCTAAAAACATTAACAATAAAAGCACATCACGACTTATAACACAAAGTGAACAAGTGGGTCTTGAGCTTTGCTTTAAAAACATCCACACTTTCACTGTTTCACTGTTTTGATTCAGTTACAGAGAAAATAGCTTTTGTATGATATTAATTTTTTGAGAGTGCAGTTTTATGTTTTAAAACAGAATAATGTAACGATGCAATGATACAGAGAGTAAATACAGATACAGCTGTTTGTCTGTGTAGTCTTAAACCTCAAGATGTTACACTGACAAAAAAAGGGAAGAAAATTGTGCAAATCCAATGTTTGCCATTGATCAAGAGATTATGTAGTAAATAAAGTAGTTGGCTTTTCTTTTTTTTTTTTTTTTTATTTCATCCAACAGTGGAGACAGGATAGGAACTGACATCTTGCTTTTGGTCATGTCAGGTTTATGTTCAGTACGTTGAGGTTTCAGTCTCAGCTCTAACCTCATAATGTTTGATTATGTCATAATAATTATTTAACAAAAGTGGTAAAGGCTCAATAAAAACACTACAGAAAATGAAAGAAAATAGTACAGGCCTAAAGTAGACATCAGACTGTGTGCATAACAGACCTATTACATCCGACTGTAGAAGTTCGTCAGTGGAATTAATGTTTCAGGAAAGTAAAACAATGGTTCTGTAGATTTCTGTCTTACATTAGATCCATACAACGTGCACTTAATCATTTTGTCTACTATCCAAGAACTTGTTTTAGTCTAAATCTTAAAGAAAAACACCAGTTGCAGCCTTCAGCGTAACCTGCTGCTTATCTCTCATCATCAGAACAACCTGAAAACCGTCTAAACCACATGATCAGCTTCTTCATTCTGAGTCAGAGACAGAAGTGAGTAACGTTTCATAGTCAAACTGATAGACTTTTTATCTCACCCGCCGATGGGCCATGACCTGTTGTGAAGACGCTGTGTCTGTTGTAGTCTTTGTCATCATCATTGTTTGCAATTTCTTCAAACATCTTCTTCTCTGAAACTACTGGTTGGATTCATTTCAAGTTTTATATGTAGCTTCCTTGGGAAAATATCTACGAAGTTTGCTCACAGTTTTGAGAAATGTTTATTTTTGCATTTAAAAAATTATTATTTTTAACTTATTCACTTGCCTTTATTAAAAATGGGCCATATTCTGATGACTTATAACATGTAAATAGTTAGAGATATCACTATACGGCCTGATCACAATCAAGGTGCACAAGTATATTTGCATCAGTTATTAATCAGTATTGCTAAAAGATACCCCCAAACCATTCCCAAAATGTTTCTTTGGCCATCTTATTTCTAGATCTTGCAATCCTCCAAATTTGAAGAAAATCGGATAAAAACTGATAAAATGGCGACCCAATAAGCGTGAAAACGTGCACAATTTTATTTTTATAAGAGAGCAAAATTATTGTACATAATGTTTTGTAACACAATAAATAATTACTACTCAACTCCTGTGTGTTTTTTATTACAAAATACACACATCACATTGCTTTTCATTTATTGATCATTTTTGTTGAACAGCTGTTTGATTATCAATTCTTATTTTCAGTATTAAGACAATCAACCATTTTGTTCTGAAAACCCTTCTTTTACAGACATTTAATTGTAATAACAAAATAGGAACCTGTTACTTAAGTATTATTATGACTAATTATGCACAACTAGACAGATTTTGGTCTGCTCCCTGGCTGCAGAAAATTTGGTAACAATGTGGCAAACAGATATTTACGTAGAACCGCATGTTTTCAATGGCGTGTTCGCCAAAATTCATGTAGTGTCGTGTTGTGTATATGCCTTATAGATATATTGTTATAACTTGTTCACAAATGTTTATTTCCTCCTGTACCAGGAAGACTTAGTTACAGATCTAACAGAGATGCCACCATGTGGTAAGCCAGATTTCCATTCCAATCTTGAAGAGTCCGTACACCAAGTAGTGTCCGTACACCATATCAGATATGTGGGTCTAATTTTATTGTTTCTGTCAATATATGGAATTTTTCAGCATGCATGCTTTGGACACGACATCTATGCAATAAACAATGCATGATTATCCTGAGTGCTGAAACATTTGTATATCTTTGTAGGCATTAAATATGGAGGCTATTAGGCTGTAGTGTCCGTATACCAAATAATTTCTGATTTGACAGGGGTACAAGCCTGCAAAATCTTTAGTAGACACCATAATACAACAATATTTTGGACTTTAAAAGAGAAATATCAGACAAATAAAATGGCCTGTCTGATTTTTTGATAGAGCATTATTTTTTTTTATCTATATGTGCACCCTTTCTGGTACCCTTGAGTTTGATCAGGCCGTATAGTTACTATTGAGCACTGATAGGAAGTCATATATGGACTTCCATTTAATTAGTTGAGTTATCCTCCAGTGAAAGTACCACCCACTTCTATTGGAAGATTGATCTCTAACATAGTGCAGAACCTGACAAGCTCACAAACTCAAGTTATCGATTGTTGATAGAACATGCCGGTGAGCTACAGGTCCATTGGTCCTATGTTTTAGCTCTCTAGACAGATCTAGTCTATACTTGGTGACCTGAGGCTGCCCAGTTGTAGGTGAAACTCTTACTGTTCTTAAACTAAGCTGATTGTTGCCCCACCTGCCCTCAAGCTGCAGACACTGAGTGGCCAAATGGTTCCTTATCCCTTCATTAAGCAGCCTCACACGAGGAGCTGTGGGTCAGCAGATGGTGCCGAGGACGCTGATCGGCCCGAGGAGGACGGACGTTGTCTTCCTGTGCAGAGACAGTTTTCCTGCCAGGCTGCTCTGTAATCTGCTCTGTGTCTGCCTCAGCTCTTCGTGTCACACCTGACGAGTGTTTCCGGTTTACATCCTGGCACGCAACCGCTGTGATCCAGTCTGGAAAGTTAAACGTCCAGATAAAATGACACTGGGCCTCACACAGGAACCTCCAAACAGAAACTGATTCTCAGACAGTCTGGAAAAGACTGAAAAACAGAAGAATTAGTCTGAATACATTAGATCAGGGGTGTTAAACATACAGCCCTCGGGCCAAAACTGGGCCGCCAAAGGGTCCAGTGTGGCCCGTGAGATGAATTTGTGAAATGCAAAAACTGCACATTAACAATCGTTTTAGTTCAGGTTTCACATTCAGCCCAAATTGATGTCAAGTGGGTGGGACCAGTAAAATACCATCATAATAACTATAAATAATGTCAACTCTGAATTCTTCTCTTTGATTTAGTGTAAAAAAAAAAAAAAAAAAAAAGCAAAATTACACTCTTTTCACAAAAATGCAAAAAACCTGAAAAGTATTAAGAGAAGTTTAATTTTAATGTGTATTTGTAGATCCATTGTGATGTGTAAGTTGTAATACACATGTGAATGATAAACTGAGGCAGAATATTGTTAAATATTCTCAATAAATTTCAGTTTTTTCATGATTGTTCATGTTAATCACATTTTTTAAAAGGATTGTTTATAGATGTAAATGTTTTTATCGTGTAATTTTACTTTTTTCACACTAAAACCAAGAGAAAAATTGGGAATTGACATTATTTATATATTATGATGTTATTATTTTACCGGTCCGGATCACTTCAGATCACACTGGAAGGATGTGGCCCCTGAACTGAAATGAGTTTGACACCCTTGTATTTGATTCTACATTTGATAACCTACTGTTTACTAGGACTGAGTGAGTTGGGAAAATATAGAAGTGGAATTGGTCTGACAGATTTAGAGATTGTACTTTTTGTGAGTTTACTAAGGCTAATTTTCTCAATGCCTGGTTCCTTATTGACTATTTAATAGATTTAAAACGTGATGGAGCATCGTCATGATTAGAACTAAAGATGAGTTTGCAAAAATATGTGAATTCTATGCAAAACTTGTATCGTAACTTGTCAGGAAACCTCAGATAAAATAAAATAAAAAAACATTAGCATAAAACCATGCAAGCGTCACCTGTTAAATACTACAGTTCTTCTGTTTGTTTTTAGTGGAACCACAGGACTAAATCAACCACAAAAATATGTTTGTTTACTGTACCAGTAAACCTAAAGACTGTAATTCTGACCAGAACACACATCCTCAGCAGATATAACAGATATGACGTTCTGACTGTGCAACGCTGACGCTTGATCTAAAGCTTTTGTGGTGTGAAGATCAAAAAAAAAAAAAAGCTGATTTCACAACTTCCTCTGCTCGTAAACAGCTTCTAACCTGCAAATGCAAACTAAATGTACAGTGTATTATTGCATTAGTGCTTTTAGACAGTGATAGTTCTTCATCCACTATTGTGTATTTTCACTGACCTTTACCTTTGTGTTTGACTTTCTGTGATGGTGTGAATCCAGTCGTTGGGTTCTTCATGCCTCTACTGTTTGTTTGCTGGTGTTGCACAGGAAACCCACAGTAGACACTACACTAACACAGCACACATCTGCACTGTTGGTTTCTCATTCTGCATCAGCTCAGCACTGACGGTTACTGTTTGGACCAGTGACAAGTTTTTTGTTTTTTTTTGTCTGTACGTACTGTATGTGGTCAGGTCTAGATGATGTAATTATTTTGCTTGATATAATTATCATCCCTGTTAAGACGTGAACTCCGCAGGCTGATATGATTTAACACTAACCTAATACAGTCTAACACAAAAATAATGATAATGATAATGGATTATCAGGGAGCACACAGTTGTGGTAAATAAATAATAACAGTAATAAGGTATGTTATTTGTGTGGATTGATGCCTCCACAGAGTAACATAACACTTAAAATGCCTTTGTTTTAACGTGTTTATAACCCAATTCTATTAAAATTCACACAGATTTAAATTTGTATCATGCATTTGTAAAAAATATGGATAATTTTTCTCATGATTCATGCTTAAAGCTGTGAAAAGTCAACAAATCTACAAACAAAGCCAAGTTCTGTCTCTACTGATATGTTACAAATGAACCAAATCATTATTACCATTATATTTACTTCAGTACAAAACATCGGAATTAGACAAACGGTTTCATTCTCACACAGAGGAAATGTCCTGGATTTTTCACTCAGGGTGGGACTTCATAGTAACTATATTTATTCATGAAAATACATGTGGAGCCACACTTATCCTATAATAATCTGCATCTGTTAAAGTACCAAACAACCATGAATTTTAGTAAAACTATTTTCAACCTTGAACTGAACTGCTGAATTTCCTGGAATATTTTAATGCATTAAAAAAGTAGCTTGGTATTTTCACTCTCATTCCTTCAATCCATTTTTAGTTGTAATATTTTTTGGGAACCACAACCAATAGATGGTCTCAATCGTTTTTATTTATTTCTGTTTTTTTTTCTTACTTATAAATGATGTTGTATATTTAAACAATAAACCACAAAATGTTTCACAAATGAACTTAATGTCTTTCAGAACCAGCTGCTGACCCGAGGTCTGTCTGAAGTCCTGGATCAGATTCTCCTCCACTCAGGTGAGTCTGTTTAGTGGCGAAAGAAATATTTTAATATCGCAAAAACCTTCAGGTGCTCAGTTTACATATAGACATAGGTTGAAGGTTTTGAGATTTTTAGTTTGTTGGTGTTAACGATGGGTCTTGGCCATTATTATTATAGTTTTAATTAGTGCTGAGCAGCGATTAAAATGTTTTATCACGTAGATTTCTGTGATTAATCACTAGTAATCACATAGTTATATTGGGGGGGGGTGTTGCCGGCATCAGCAGCATGTATTGCCTTTAAGTGATATTTCAGACTTGAAGTACTCCGGTGATAAAAATAATTCCACATTGCAGTGCTTACAAACAACTTTGTCTTTCTCAACCCCACCATCTGAAGACATTTAAAATGAAAATGTCCATGTAAAAGACCGGTACTTTTCTCCATGTTTATGTCCCCACCAGTTTATTTAGGGTTAGGGTTAGGGTTAGGGTTGACAGGAGTCTTAAGCCACTAATAAGTACTGATACTAATAAGCCCAATAATATGTGATGTTCAGTTGTTCAAAGCAAGCAAAGGGGGCTCTCTAGTGGTCAGAATAAGTTGCAGTAACGTATGTTTTGTCCTTGCGGTGTTACCATAGCCAGTTCGTACATAAGAAGGAACTAACAGACACGTTTCTTTCACTCTGTTTGTATGGCCCCAAAAACATTTGCCTGTGAGTATTTTATGTTCAGTTGTTGTAAGAATGAATAGTATAAAATATCTCTGATGTGAACCTTTGTTGCTCAATAAAAAGATGTAAATCTTAAATTAATCTGTAAATGTTAATCGTTAGCGTGTCTATGGATTTTCCCATTCAAGTTAGCATCAAGCTAGCAATCATTTTCCCATTCATTTAAATGTATAATGTCATGTAAATGTACTAAGGCAATGAACAGAACTGAGACATATTTTGTATGTATGTTGCAGTTTTACAGTGAGTCTCAAGGAAAAGATTTGGACAGAAGTTTTCAGCATCCGGCTTTTCTTGGGAAACCTGTTGTCTATCTGCAGAGCTAATCGCTACACACACACAAGCAGGGGCAGAAAAATAGGAGCTATAATAAAAAGGCATTAACGTGAGATAAAAAAATTGTCGGCGTTATTTAATGAATGCGTTAATACGGTAATAACGCGTTAACTTGCCCAGCCCTAGTTTTAATGTTTTTGTCTCTCCATCCTTATGAGGCTCTGCTCTGTGACTTTTTATTTTTTATTCATTATTTATTTAGTTTAGACAGTACACATTAATGAACATCTGTATTGAGACAGCAGAACAGCAGATGCAAATATGCCAGATTATGGCTAAAATGCTAGTATGTACCACAATTAAAACAAATAAAAGTACAACAAATTAAAAACTCACTCAGGATCCAGACACTGTTGTCTGTTGTACAGAGCGCTAAAGCCCCGCCCCTTCCCGTTGTGACCTATTGGACCTTATTTCAGAATAAAAAATTGTGGTATAGTCAATAGAATTTTTAAGCCCTTTGAATGATGCCACCATTTGCACATATGTTTCTTAGTTTAATCGCTAATTTTACAAGTAAAAAAAAGTTTCAGTTTGTCGGGAAACTGTTAAACTATCAGACTGTGAAATGACGTAAATGTACAGGCTACACACCTAAATGTTGCAGAGGTGACATCATTGTAACTTTCTCTGTCCAAGATCTGTTCAGAGTCACTGTAGATATCTCTGCAGTTTCATCGTGACCAGACTGTAATGTTAACACCTCTTTTAATACTTTCTCACCTCGGTCTGGAAGATTGAGGTAAAACGTGTCACAACATTTTGGTGTTGGTGCCATGAAATGCAGTCCATTGAGCTGAAGTACAAAAATAGACATTTATTTATCATCTTTGCAAAAAAAACAAAAACTGCAAATTGCTTGGCTCATAAAATACGCTTTTAAACTGACAAACATATCGTTAGCCTCATAGCAAAACTGCCCAAGTCATTTTTTGGACAAATTGTGATATTTGCATAAAATGAAGCAACAATGTTAGGAGAGTTAAATTATGTAAATATCACAATTTGGCCAGAAATATGACTGAGACAATTTTGCTACAAGGCTAACGATGTGTGTAAATGATGGCACAGTTCAAGCAGAACCAAAACATGATGTGTCTTTCTCCATTCATATTTTTTCCACTGTTTGGTCCCACAGATGAAGGGTCGCTCTTCACAACATCAACTCCTCTGCTTTTAGATTTAATCATAACAAAAACACTGTGATTAAAGCTGTATCAGTGTTCCTCTCATCTATAAACCTAAAGGAAGTGGTTGACTGGTTTCCACTCCTTCATTCCTATTCAGGTGGTGACCGTTTAAAATAAAGCAAAATAAATAAAGCAAAACAGTTTCTGGATCACAAATCACTCTGCATTCTCTACTGTTCCATAGTTCTACCATATACAGGGTGGGGAAGCAAAATTTACAATGAACATTTAGTTGTTTTTTCTCAGCAGGCACTACGTCAGTTGTTTTGAAACCAAACATATGTTGATGTCATAATCATACCTAACACTATTATCCATACCTTTTCAGAAACTTTTGCCCATATGAGTAATCAGGAAAGCAAACGTCAAAGAGTGTGTGATTTGCTGAATGCACTCGTCACACCAAAGGAGATTTCAAAAATAGTTGGAGTGTCCATAAAGACTGTTTATAATGGAAAGAAGAGAATGACTATGAGCAAAACTATTACGAGAAAGTCTGGAAGATACTATTAAAGAAGAATGGGAGAAGTTGTCACCCGAATATTTGAGGAACACTTGCGCAAGTTTCAGGAAGCGTGTGAAGGCAGTTATTGAGAAAGAAGGAGGACACATAGAATAAAAACATTTTCTATTATGTAAATTTTCTTGTGGCAAATAAATTCTCATGACTTTCAATAAACTAATTGGTCATACACTGTCTTTCAATCCCTGCCTCAAAATATTGTAAATTTTGCTTCCCCACCCTGTATAAGTTACTGTGCAGAGGTACAGTACAGTACAATCCATCCACTAATCATTCTACAAAAGAAAGCGGTAAGGCTCATTCACAAGGCAGCTTCCACAGATCACACAAATGCATTATTTTTACAGTCAAAGTTACTAAAACTCAAAGACATCATAGAACTACAAACAACACAAATCATATTCAAAGCCAAAAATAATCTACTACCAGAAAACATACAGAAATTATTCACTGAAAGGGAAGGGAGTTATAATTTAAGGGGTAGATTTAATTTCAAAATTCAGAGGGTGCGCACTACTAGGTAAAGTTTGAGCATATGTGTGTGTGGTGTTAAAGTACGGAATAGGCTGAGGGAGGAGCACAAGGAATGTTCAAACATAAGACAATTCAAAAACACTTATACGAACATGTTTTGCACAAGATATAGGGATGAGGGTTATTAACTGTCACCATAATGTTCACTGTTGTTTACGTATATATTTCCTTCCTTGAATTAGTTATTATTTGTTTATTTATTCGCCAGCACAACTAAGAAAGGCACTGGTAAAAGATTATATGTGTATTTGTATGTTGTGTATGTGTATAAACATATGTATGTGTATATGGATGAATGTGTGTGTTTGTGTGTGAATAAATATATAAATATAGAGGAGTAATGTAAAAGGAAGAAGGACATATATTATTAACAACATTGTAAGGAGAGGGGGTAGGATTAAATAAATTGCACTTCTTCCCACCCCTTTTCGGACATGTAAATGGAATTATTGTGCTTTTCTTCTGTCTAACATTGTTATGATTCGTGATATTTGTATTATTATGTATGTTTTGCTAGTGCATATATGTTAAATTTCATTGCATGTTCGGAGTAAAAAATCACAATCACCGTTCATTCTGCTTAACCTTAACCTTGTCAATAATTTAATTAATATTAACTAAGACTTCTCCTCAAAACAACTGTATTAACCCATAAAGACCCAAATATCCACCATCTACCAAAATCATCTACTCATATAAACTGTTTAATCCCTGTTGATCCACTAATCCTATCAATCCATGTAAATAATTGGTGTAAAATACAGTTTGTCATCTTTTCATGGTCATTAGATATGACCCATTTGGACGTTCAGAGGCTTCATAGTGAATGTGGAAACACTGTCATCTTCTACAATATTGATTCACCAGTAAAACCCATGGAGTTGGATCAATGACAGTGGATGGAGACACTTGGTTTATGTTCAGTTAATGATGGATTTGGCTGAAAAAGTCAGTTTTTCTTCAGTTTTTTTGTATTTTTGATATAATAATCCACAACTTTACTTTGAGTTTTTATGAACATCTACATGATTAGTAAATTAAATGTTGGAAAATACCTGATTTTCACTGGGAAAAAAAAAATACAGAAGATAATATTACAATAAATGGTGATAAACCACTTAAAGATGGTTAAATATAGAGAAAAATTAATTTGAGAACTGCCACAAATCTCACACTGGGTCCTTATGGGTTAACTGTCTCGAGGCTGGTTCTGAGTCTGGACTCGCTGAAGCGTCACTTCATGTTTCTGTCATGTGTGTGTTTGCCAACATCAGAACAACAGGGACATTAAGCAGCTGTGTAACAAGCTCATTTCCTCTTTGGACATGTTGTTGATGGAGTCTTAATGTGATTCCATGGTAACCTCCTGTTCTGGCCCCTTAGGTGATGACCAGCTCGTCATCCTCGCTGACATGTGGGACAGATTCTTCACAGAGACCCTCCCCACCCTGCAGGCCATCTTCTACCCGGTCCAGGTGAGTCCCACTCGCAGGCAGTCGTTACCTTCAGGTCAGAGCTCAGTGGGTTAATCCTCTGACCTCCGAACTCTAATGACCTCAGGATCGTTTAGGGATTTCCATCAGTGACTTTAGTGCCTCTGGGACACACACACACACACACACACACACACACACACACACACACACACACACACACACACACCTGTGTCTGTATATTCCTGTGAGGACTGACATAACACATCCTTAAGCTCTTTACTCTAATCTTAACCTTAACATATTTAACCCAACCTTGACCCTGAAACTCATTCTAACTTCTTGATTCTTACTTTTGAACACCTTCACCAGCAAATACAGTACTGTGCAAAACTCTTACACAGCCTTTAGCTTTGTTGGTTTTGCAGGGTTGTGTCTTTATTTCTAACAACAAATCTGCAGAAAATATGTGCACAGTATTGAAACACATTTTTTTTTGTGAAACGCATAAACGCATATGCATATTGCATTTCTCAGTCATTGTGTTAATATATGTGCAACTGGAATACACAACAAATATGTAAAGAGTATTAAAAACAAAAATGGATTTGATTGAAAAGAACATAAAAAAAGACCATTAAAGCATGTGGGACTTTCTGAAGGTGTGTAATATAACACAAGATTATATAAGAAAACATCCAGACAGTTGACCCAAGACTAAATACTGACTTTACCTTTAGCTGCTGCTTCATTCTGATTTTATTTTGTCTGCAGTGTGTGTGTTCCAGTACTGTGCATGTATTTCCTGTATATTACAACCCTGTAAAAACAGCAAAGTTAAAGGCTGCCGAAGACTTTAGGACGATATTTTATATTTTAGATTGTGACATCTTTGTCCTATTTTTCAGCGAGTTATGAGTCACTCGGTGTGGCCACTTTTCTATAATTGTTAGGGTTTTTTTTATATAGACACAATGGTCTTTTTTTTTTTTTTACTTTTTATTTCCACAGATTTTCAAGGTAATTTTACACACAAAAAAATTGCCACACTCACTCAAAAACACAAAAAGAGAGAGAAGTGGTGCTGTAAGGCTTACATTAGTTCATTTCTTTTTTTAAATACAAGGATATTCTTACCTGTTTGGTATTAAAGTAAATTCTGTTTCAATTTTAATTAACAATTAGTTGTCATACAAATAATTACCACCAATGATGATTTCTTGTGTGCTACTAATATAACAAGCTTAATACATACAATTTACAAAAGTTAGCTAATATTACCAATAAAGAACACACAAGTAAAAAGTTATTTTATTGGCCTCTTATGCTTTGTGAACAAAATTGCACAGGGCAAATATGACAAAAAAACAGTGTAATATACACTGTTGTCCCTAAAGTTGGAATCATTTTATTTGCAGACAAATTCCTCTTTTTATTCCTTTCTACACATCAGTCATCACCTTTGAGCAGGTGCATACTAGGATATTGAGTCCTAGTTACACTTTATCTATGAAGAATAAATCTCATTGTTACAGTCATTTCATGAAGAGGGAAAAATATTTAATTCCAACTTTATGGGCAACAAAGAAATGACTTAGATCACTGTTGTAACTAAATCCATGATGTTAGTGTTAGTAGACACTCATAGAAATATTATGGGTCGGTATGAGAAGTCGAACACCTTGAGATAAATTGCCAATTTTCCACTTTGGTGCCATTAAACCATAAGAAAGATGTATTTAAAAGAGTCAGTCAAACCTGAAATTAATAAAATGACATAAAAATGGAAGGTAGCTGAAGAACTTTTACCATTATGTTGAATTATCAGTAATCACTACAAAGGTGGGGCTGTAATAAGTGTGTGTCTGTGTAGGGTCAGGAGCTGACGGTGAGGCAGATGGCTCTGTTGGCCTTTAGAGACCTGGTTCTGTTGAAGCTCCACCTGGAGGAAGCTCTGGGAACAGCAGCGTCCATCCCTCCACCGATCACACAGATGCTGCTGGTGCTGCAGGTGAATAAACACCCACAAATAGACACACCAGGGGTTTTTCCAAAGGTTCTGGCTGGTTTAGACGCTGCAGGTGCATGTCAGGGTCATGACTGTGTGATGTTCATTCATTCACTTCCTCTAATACCTGCTTAACTCATAAAGACCCAGTGCTACTTCTGTGGCACTTCCCAAATGAACTTTTCTCTATTTCTACCTTTCTTAACTGATTTATCACCATTTTTTAATATAATATTATCCTCTGTATTTTGCATTTTTCTGGTATAAATCATGTATTTTCCTATATTTATTTCACCGATCATGTAGATGTTCATGAAAACTCAGAGTAAATTCAAAGTTAATTACATCAAAACAGAGAAAAATGAAGAAAAAGTTACTTTTTCACCAGAGATATTGCTAACTGAATGTAAAACCAAGTGTCTCCATCCACTGCCATTTATCAAATTCCATGGGTTTTACTGGTGAATCAGTGTTGTAGAAGACAGTGACAGTGTTTCCACAGTAACTACAGAGCCTCTGAATGTCCAAATGGGTCATATCTGATGACCATGAAAAGAAGACAAACTGTATTTTACACCAATTATTTACATGTATTGATAGGATTAATGAATCAACAGGTATTAAACAGTTTATATCTGTTGATGGTTTGTGTCACCGGTGGCTGTTTGGGTCTCTATGGGTTAATTCTCTGGAGGATCGTCTGGGGTGGAGCCTATCTCAACACTTTGGACATGTCACCAGTTGATGAACACAGTGCCTTGTCATTGTCATATTTTACTATTATCACAATATTTTTTTAAAAACACAAGTCATAGATTTTCACACTTACTTATTACACTACACTATATAAGCAAGAAAAGTGAAATAAATACACTCATGGATGAGGTAAATGATGTCCTGAAGTAACTCGTAAAACTAAAATAGTCAGAATAATAGTGGAAGGATCTGACCTGATTTAGCATGACAATAAATGGCATTATTCTCCCCTTTTTTGCTAAGAAAAAATGCTGTGATGGTGTGCATAAGTGTTATAATTATACGGAAAACCCTTGTATTTTAGTGCTTGTGAGTGTTTTTAATTACCCTGCCTCCTGAAGGGGAAGCAAGGGGTGTTGTTTTTGGTTCGGTTTGTTTGTATGTTTGTTTGTTTGTTAACACTCTAGCAGCAAAACTGTTGGTTGAATTTATACCAAACTGGGTTTATAGATTACCAGTGACCCAGAATACGTGTAATTACATTTTGGGAAAAGTAGGTCAAAGTTCTAATTTTTTATAAATTTTTAAAATCTTTTTTCTTGTCTCATTTACTTATAATGGGCAAAATTTTAAATGTTTTTAAAACATCAATTTTGTTGCAGTTTACTTCAGACTTAGCACATATATAGAGACAATTGATATGCACAAGGGGCGGGGTTTGTCATGCCTGACACCACTTGTAATTCTTTTCCATCAGAAAGAAAAACCCGGTCTAAATATGTTGTTTTTATTTGTCTTCCATCCTCTAAGTCCCTCTCTCTCTTATGTATTTCTTTCTTTCTCGATCAGGGCATTCACGAGGCCGGCGGTCCCAGTTTGGAGTATTACCAGTTGGAGCGTCTGGTGGAGATCGTCGTGTCTCCATATCTCAGCAACGTTGTCCACGCTAGAAACGAGCTGCTTCTAGGTCAGTACCTCTAATACTGATAAACCTATTGACACCAAATACAGGGATAACAGTAACATAATAACACAGGATTACAGTAAGTCACAGTGGTGGAGTTGCACTATTTGGTTTAAGTCCAGAAACTGAACCTGCAGAATCTTGTGCCTCGAGCTCCAGCGTCTGCACATGAACAGTAGATCATGCATCCTGCTTTGTCCTTAATCCAAGCCTGATCTTCCCTGGACAGCAGGGCTCTTATGTTCTGCTCTAGGCTCCATTCATTTAATTAAAAGGCACGGGCGTATTGTATTTCAGAGCTATTTGGATACTTTTTCTGCATGATTACGCGGCTTACAGCTTATGGTCAGGATTTAACAGTGTTTTATCAAATCTGAATCCACTTTTAATTAACTGGTTCATGAACCTTTGAAGCTCTTATTAAAGTCTGGTACTTTGTATGAATGAGTGTGAAGATATCCTTATTAAAAACACCACACAAGCGCTAAGATTTGGTTCACTCTGCGCTTCTTGTTTTACACAGAAGGCAATAACTCAGATAACTGAGTTCAAATTCATGTAATAACAAATGTATTTATTAATAGAGTGACACACAGCAGGTTATGAGTGTGTTAGACTGTCGTTTAAGTACAGTCTAATTTGTTGATTTGCAGTTTCTGCTCCTCGATCTGACATTTTCACCTTAAAGGGGTCATATTTTGCTAAACCCACTTTTATTAGTCTTTGGTTCATTTATGTATATATTTGGACCCTAATAGTTCAAAAAGTTTGATTTTGAACCCTCCAGGTGCTGCAAAGCTGTCTTTATATTCATTTGGGCAAAAATCAAGTGGATTTTTACAACCTGTTTCAATTCCTTCTTAATTTGTTAGGTTTTATAACTAGTTACATCATGATATTTGCATATATACAGTCAAGACTTCCGACAAACATTTCTCACCATAACTGTTTGTCGGCAGCAGCGGTTGTAGTCCATACTGATAATATGTCCAAACTTTGAGCCGATTACCTAAAATGTTCAGTTGTTGGTTGAACGGGACAGAGCAGCACAGCCAACAACCTGGAGGGGGTGGGGCATAAATTGGCTCATTTGCATTTAAAGGGCCAGCGCTCAAAACGACCTTTCTGGTGTCATTACTCAGAAATATTGTTGAAAGTGGACCTGTGGAGATGAATTAATGAAGAATTCAGACCCAAGCAGAGCATTTACAGTTTGTGTAGACCACAGGGAAATGTTTTAAAATGCATAATTCCATTTAAAAAAGCAAAATGTCACTCCTTTAAATCACTTTCTACAGTTGTAGAGATGCCATCTATGCATCCTGCTGTGGTCCTGGCATCTCAAAACCATCATTAACAAGAGGAAAAAATCCTTTGTCCTCATGACTGTTTGGTATCTTAAGATTGCCAAGACAATTTTTTTCAAGGTAACAACATAAATGAAGTCGGTACAATGACAAAATCAGCTTTGTCATCTTCAGATACTGGGATATATGCTATTCAGGTTGGATTTTTGGTCCAAATTGCTCAATCTTTGTAAACTGTACATTTATTATTTTCATTTCAAACACCTGCGCACACTCCAAAGAAATTGTAACCTAGAATTTTATTAGAGAAAAAAAAGTACAAAAGCACCATAATGGCACCATACTGACCATCAACAGACTGTTTCAACATGTCAGTAGTTTCTGCAGGTTTATGTTCTGCAGTAAAACAAAGAACATGTGATTTGTATTAAAGAGCAGATGGCTTTCAAGAAGCAAGTTCAGGAAAAAAAAGAAAATAATTAGGCTAAAAGCAGCTGCATGAAATCATGTTACCATATTTGTGTGAGCCGTTCAGCTTCCAGCAGAGGTCAAAGGTCATGGAGTGTGGCGCTGTAGTAAAATTCAGTCGAAATCCTCTCAGCGGGATGTGAGCGGGTTAAGCTGCTGTGGTTTGTTTCCAAGCTGCAGAAAAGAAACGGGCGACACACGTGTTGAGCTGGAGGACACATCTGAAGAAGAGGATAATAGTGTTAAAAAATAGGACCTGCATCTCACCGGCATGTTCTACCAAGAATCAATAACAAGTTGGATTTGTGAAGTTGTCAGGTTCTGGTGCTATGTTAGGGTGCTGTGGTCCTGACGCAGAGGATCAATATCCCAATAGAAGTGGGTGGTACTTTCACTGGAGGAGAACTCAACTAATTAAATGAAAGTGTACATACAGTCGCTGAAAAAATTATTAGACGAGCCCTTGTTTTCTTCAGTTTCTTGTTCATTTTAATACCTGGTACAACTAAAGGTACATTTATTTGGACCAATACGATGATCGCAACAAAAATATCTCATAAGAGTTTAATTTAAGAGCTGATATCTATCCATTTTCCATGTTTTCTTAATAATAATCAAGATCACCTCAGTTCTTACATCAATATCTATGGCACAGGTGTCAAACATGCGGCTTGGGGGCCAAAGCCGGCCCGCCGAAGGGTCCAATCCGGCCCTTGGGATGAATTTGTGAAATGCAAAAATTACACTAAGATATTAACAATCCTTTTAGTTCAGGTTCCACATTCAGACCAATTCAATCTCAAGTGGGTCAGAACCAGTAAAATACTATCATAAGAACATATAAATAATGACAACTCCAATTTTTGTAAATGTAAATATTTTCATGTATTTCCACTAAAACAAAGAATAATTTCACAAAAAATGTGAATAACCTGAACAAATATGAAAAACCTGAAATGTCTTAAGAGAAGTAAGTACAATTTTAACAAGATTCCACCCGTTACTAAATGTTTTATGTATTTGTAGATCCACTGTGATCTGTATGTTATAATGTACATGTGTAGATGATAATCAGAGGCAGAATATTGTTAAAATTACACTTATTTTTTCAGTTTGTTCATGTTATTCACATCTTTTGAAAGGGTAGTTTGTAGATGTAAACCTTTTCATAATGTAAATGTACTTTTTTCGCTCTAAAACATAGAGCATAGTTGGAGTTGACTTTATGATATATATATATGCTATTATATTATTATTTTACAGGTTCACCCACTGCAGATCAAATGTAGCTGAATGTGGCCCCTGAACTAAAATGAGTTTGACACCCCTGATCAATGGCATTGTACTGACAAAAACAGTGTTTTTTGGCATTCTGTGTTTTCTTTTCTGCCTGTTTTAGTCAGATGATACACACAGGAGTTAGTACTTGATTGCATAACCATCGTTTTTGATGACTTTTGATGGTCTAATAATTTTTTCTGCGACTACATGACATCCTATCAGTGCTCAGTAGTAACTATATTGATATCTATAACCATTTCCATGCCAATCCAGCCATCTAAATATGCCCCATTATAATTAAAGGCAAATGTTTAAAATAAAAATTAAAAAAATCATCAAAAATCTAAATATGTTAAAACTGTGAACACACTTTGTAGATATTGTCCCAAGGAAACGACATATACAATTTGAAAAGAATCCAGCCAGTAATTTCGTCAGAGAAGATGTTTGAAAAAATTGCTGACGAAGAAGACGCCAGACACATTGCCTTCACAGTAGCTCATGGCCCATCAGCCGGTGAGCTGAAAATAGTGTTAATGACTTTAAATACTTGTTGATGGTATCAGAATCTGAGCTATAGCTGCAATGCTTCACAGTAATGAAGTGTTTTGTTTTTTTTTTTGTATCATTCAAGCCTAAGACAATGAGGCGTTAGCAATGGCATGTTCAATAGTTAGGCTAATAAAGGATTTTTACCCCCCAGCTGAGGGGTATTGTAATCAGTTTTTCGTCTGTCTGTCCGTCCGTCTGTCCATTCAATGACGTAATAGCATTATCTGAAGAATGCATTGACATATCCGCGCCAAATTTATACTGTGGATACATCTTAGCATGGAGCAGAAGACTATTGAAAATAGGTGACCTTGACCTACTTTTTCAGGGTCAAATGGCCTTGTGTAGTTATAATATCTGAGTACTTTCAAATATACATATGTATGCAAAAGTTTTACACAAAGACAATCTAATCTAAATTATAGGGCAGTAACTTTCAACAGAATCTTCCACTATATTTGGCCGAGGGGGATTAAAAGTGCGCAGCATGTTATGTTTATTGTTATTATCAGACTGACTCTGGCTCATGTTCTACTGCTGTTCTCTAAGGTGTACATTTTTTGGGGATACCTGCTATTAGTAATTTGTGACGGTGTCTCTGCCTCATCTGGCCCTGTCCTTGATGAACACCTGGTGTTTCTATACATTATTACATTATTACTTTGTGAACGGTTTTAGCTTTTGGCCCAATATAGATATAGAGTATAGATTAAAATGAGGTTTTAAAAATGACTCTCGATTGAAACAGATTCCAAATTTGACACATCAGTATGTAAGACACTTTAAAGACATTCTGTGTAGTATTCATTTTCCAGACTCAACAGCAGGGGGAAGTCTCGTGCCAGAACACACTCAGAACCAAAATCACCAACGAATCAACACTATGTATCCACAGACTGTTTCACTGAATAAAGTACAAAGCTCACTGTTGACACACATCTGTATAATGGAATCATCAAGTTTTCTTCTTTAAACTAAAACTCATAGCTGCTTTTTTCATCCCATCTTGTTACTTTCTGACACTTTGGTCAAAGGCCCCGTGTCATTAGTTTAGTTGTAAAAGGCATCAGGTGATGGATCAGTTTTATAAGCCTCGAAAGATAATGGAGGTAAACTCAATAAATTATGGTTGCCATGTAGCGTTTATAAATGCTTGTTTACCTCTTATCTACAACACACTAGAGCATTTATATTAAATAGTAAATGCAGGTCGACTTCATTTTTAAAGAAGGAAAATAAAAGTTACAACTGCTATTAAAGTTTATTTCAAATAGTATAATCTGAAACTTACCTGTAAAACTCTTTTTAAACTTTTTCTCTTTACTTGCATTTTAATTAGGGCTGTCAAAATTAACATGTTAATGCAGATTAATCCATCATAATTAATCTGATTAAAAATGTTAACGCAATTAACCCATCTGCAGCACAGAATGACTCTAACTGACTCTGAACAGCTCGTTGACCCTCTTCATGGGAAATTTGAGTACAAAAAAACCCAAGGCAGAACAGCTGTTTTGTTGAAACTGTTGAAGGTGGTTAATAAACACGTTAAGTGCATATATATATTCCCTTTTTTCTTGAGTCTCTTTGCTCATGCAAAATGAAATGCAATTAATATAGTTTAAAAATGAATAATATTTAATTGTGATTAATCGAAAATTAATCCACAGCAACCCTGTGATTAATCTCATTAAAATTTTTAATTGACAGCAGTAATGTGAATATTTTTTTGTGACTAACTTTTTAAATAATACCCTCTGGCCTTGATGACTGACCTGCAGCAGAGGTGAAAGTGTCATTTCTTCATTGAGACTCCACAGATAGTGTTAATCTGTGCCACATGAAACTGTCCAACAGGAGGATTTTCCTGAAGGAGTCCAGGAAAAACCTCCTGGTGACTCACCTGTACTTTTGTTATTATTATGATCATCAAATCCTAACAGCAATGAATTCCTCTTATAAACAGCACTGTTTGTATGTCTGTAACCTGGTTTATCGTATTTCACTAAACCATAGATCTACACTGTTGACTAAAAATACAGCACTGAGCCTCATAGACATGTTTCATCCTTAGGAAGTAGATGGTCACACTAAGCCCCAAAGTATAAGAAGTATCAGTTGTTTTAACCCCTGGAATAAGTGGAAGATTTGAAAGTACTGTCACAGTATAAAAAGTTGTTGGCAGGAAACATTAAATAGAATAATAATTATAGTAAGTTCACTCCCTCTAGGAAATACACAGGCCCTCACTGGTCACACTTCAATTTATTTCACCTGTTCAAGATCATTTTCATAAAATCTGCCATCAAACTTTTTATAAAATTAGTATATGAACAGAAATGTACCAACACAACACAACAGGAAATGAATATATATAACGTACCGCAAGTACAACATAAACACAAACCTCACTGGCTGCACCAAAAACAAAGAAAATCACAGGAATTATAAAACCTCTGAAAACTCATAAATGTATGTTTTTTAAAAAAATCTCAACATGTCATTCAGAGTCAACACAAAGAAAAATTTCATACCAATGTCTGTAACACTGAAATGTGTCTCCAATGGCAAAAAAAATTCCATTCTTGTTACTTGAGTGTAAATGCCTATATACATTAGATTAAAGGCGAGATGTTTTCCTGGAGCATTTTTTACTATATTGCTTAAAATCCCCTTCACACCACAATTACAACCAATTAATTAAATGCTCTAACAAAAAAAAAAAAAAAAAACGTAGTCACCTGTGGAACAGACAGGACTGAAAAAACACCATCCAATCATTTTAAGCACCCAATCGAAATGATTGAACGGTGATATGTCTATCAAACTCAACTGCCATTTGTCCCTCCCCCCTCTTCGTGGATGAATCGTGCGTTCTCAGAGGCTTGGAGCGACTGTACAGGAAACGAAGCCAGAGCCAGAGCTTGGCTATATTAGTTATATTAGGATGGAAAGTTCACCAGCAAACTGTTTTGTCACTAACATAAACCACTAGGAAATGCAACGTTAGTCAGATAGGTCTGAACTGGGGCTGTTCTGGAAGAGCGGGGGGGTTGGAGGAGACTGAATGAGGTATGCATGGATCGGAGCCGGAGCTGGGGTCGAAGCTGACGAATTGTTGCTGTGCAGTGCTCGTGAATCCTCGGGAACAAGCATTGCACATGCCAGTCCTCTGGAGGCGTGGCTTTGGGAGGGTGTCAGAAGAAAGGGGTTTGGACTTTTGAATTGGATGTTTTCAAAATGTAGCTTGTTTGAACCATTTTTCTAAGATCTCGTACCCCACCTTTAATTCTGAAAAATTCAAACAAAATTCATTTCATCATTTTATGGCAGTCAGGAAACATGTTTAGTATTCATTAGATCTGGATGTTTGATTTTTATTTCTTTGTGGAAAAAACAGAGCAGCAGAAACTCCAAAAAAAAAAAGAAAATGAAAAGAAACTGGAGTGTAAGTGATAATAAAAAACAACTGGATTATACAAGTAATCTCAGCCCAAATACCTACAGTCTCTGTAGGTTAAGTTTCTTCTCACAACATGACCTGTGTCTGTTTGCTCATGCGTATTTTCTGTTTCTCCATCTAGAGTCCCGTCATCTCCGTTCAGCTGGATCGTTGCTAAGCGACCAATCCCAACCAGAGATCACCATCACTCAGCATCACAACTCCTCAGACTCGTCCTCTCTGGCGCCGCTGGTAGAACAGGAAGGAGAGGCTTACCTGGAGAAGTCGGGCGGAGTGCGACGCCACACGGTAGCTAACGCCCACTCCGACGTCCATCTGCTGTCGGCGTCGAGCAGGATGCATGCTGGGACGGAGGAGGACGGAGCAGAAGGCAGTACGGATAGCATCGGGTTTCTGGTCGGGGACAGACCGTTGAGTCCGAGGCCGTTTTCCAGCCAACCGGACATGATGGAGTCTCCGAGAAGACTGACGGCGGGGGAAGTCATCTGAAAGACTCACGGTGAAATGGAAATGGTTTAACAGAGACTGAAAGGAGTGGAGATGGAGCAGGAAAAAAATAGGGCAAAACGAGTCAAGCTGGACAGAAGAGAATGGAAAACCACTGGAATAAGAGCAGGAAACACAGAAAGAAGAATAAAAACTGACAGGACACAAGATTAAACCAGCAAAAACTGGACTGGATCAGCGACAGAAAGACAAAGAGAAGAAAAGACAGAACAATGGAAAAGAACGTAAGCAAAGTTAACAAATGAGACGGACACACACAGGACAGGAGACAAAGTCAAGGAAAAGGAAAGAGGAGAGAGAGGGAAGACAAACAGGAAACCACGACACTGCAGGTGAAAGTCTAAGAACAGGACGTAAATCTGTTCATCTGAGTCCTGACAGAAAGAGGAGGATGTGGCTCAGGACTGAAGGAGCACTGGTCCAGCTGGGACTTTTACTGACAGAGCCCTGGACCTGATCCTGGATCAGTCTGTACCCTCATGTCAGTACTGATCTGGGGCTCCGGTCTTGCTGAGGTCAAATCATGTAAATATGTTGTTTTAGAAATTTTACTGAACAATAAAGCTGACTGTTGAAATGATTTAACTTTAAATCAACTGTGGTGGTTTTAGTTTTTACCCCAAGGCTGAAGGGGTAGTGGAACCATCTGTCTGTCTGTCTGTCTGTCTGTCCGTCCGTCCATTCAACAACATAATTGCATTATCTGAAGAATGCATTGACATATCTGTGCCAAATTTATACCGTGGATGCATCTTGGCATGGAGCAGAAGCCTATTGAAAATAAGTGACCTTGACCTACTTTCTTTTTTTTTTCAGAGTTTTATTTAGAAATATTGAGAAAAATTCAACATACATTTAAATTACATTGTGGTCACGTAACAAGTATGTGACCAATGACCAATCTTTCCATTCTCAACATTTCAGTTTTTGTCTTTTTGTTCTTTTTTTGTTAATAAACAAAACAATTGAACAGTGAACAATGGATGTATTATTACATAAAGAAAACACATACGAAAGACCAAGAGACTTTGACTTCCTCTCTCTAAAGAAAAAAAGAAAAAAAGAAAAAATAAAATATAAAAAGTAGAATTAATTAAATACACAAAAAACAAGACAATTCCAGATACATTGTCATTATATTGTCACTTCTTGTACATTTAGGGTTCCAAGGGATTGTGTTTGGTAAGTGTAAACAAAAAATATCCACTTTGACTATAGATTTGAAAATTTATTCATTTGTAACCGAAGGGAGAAGGTTAGTTTTTCCATCTGGTAAATTTCATTCACAATATCTACCCATTTTTCCAGATTAGGTGGTTCAGGTTGGAGCCAGTGCCTGGTCACAGCCTTTTTTGCCAGCAGTTATTAAAATTCTATACAAATAGGCATTCTATCATTTTTATTTCCGTTTGTCAAGAAATATATAGATTTAGACAGACCTTGACCTACTTTCAAGGCCAAATGGTCTTGTGCACTTATAATATCTGAGTACTTTCAAATATGAAATTGTATGTAATAAGTTTTACACAAAGACAATCTAATCTAAATTATAGGGCAGTAACTTTGAACAGAATCTTCCACTATATTTGGCCGAGGGGGTTTAAAAGTGTGCAGCACGTTATATTATTGTATTAACTTTGAAACCATCTAAACACTGATATTATAACTGTTGAGGGTGATTTTTGGTCATTATATCACACCAAAGGGGGCAGAAACATTGGTGAAGGGTCAAATCTAACAATTAAGTAATAAATATTCACAAGTATGTAGAGGACGACTGATATGGGTTTTTCCAAGGCTGATGGCAATTTTTTTTTACAATTTGGTCAACCAGTGGTCAATATCTACAGCTGATTTTGGAGGATGATATTTATGGCAGATTTTTTTTTTTTTTTTTTTTTAAAGCACATTGACCGTAAAATACAATTGAAACACTCAGATAATTAAGATTTTTATGCAGCAATATAAATGAAATTATTAATACACGTATACATGGTACTCTTTTATCATTTATTGAACTTCAAGTGCTGCCCACACAGGTGCCTGATCAAATATTTTATAACATTTTTACTACTGATCAAATATCAGCTTTCCAAAAAAAAAAAAAAATTTAAGGCTGATATTGAAAAAAATCTATATATCGGTCTTCCTCTACAAGTATGTGGTCTCATTATTGTTTACACATTTCTGACAAAATAAAGATTAGGTTTTCGGTTAGATTAGATAGAACCATATTAATCCTTGGACAGAGCCCTCAGGAAATTGGTATTCCAATAGTAGAAGAACACCAAATGTACACACACAAGAAAATACCAATACAATAACTATAAAAAAACAGGCAATTGTACCTTGGGATGTACAAGTAGACATAAGTAGCAAAGTAGTAATAATAAAGTGGTAGTAATAATAGCTGGTAATAAACAGCTAATTATGTTATAATACTGTATTATATGTCTATATATGTATTTATATATAGTTTAACCCTTTCATGCGCGAATTATGAGAACCTTTCCCTGAGTGTTTTTATTTCTCTTTAATCATGAAAAAAACAATGTGACTGAAACATTTCTTATGAAAAATAAATAAAATATATATTTTTTAAGTGTTAAAAAATACATTTAAAAACAAAAAAGCAATAATAATAAAAAAAATTCCCATGAACCTATTTTTCATGAAGTTGCAAAAATGTCCACTCAGCTGGACACCATGTGTTTAATTTTTGAAGCGAAGAAACATGTATTTACTGATAAATTTTATGAAAACTATAACTATTACGCTAGGGGAGATCTACACAATGTTACCAATTCATGTCAGAAAAGATATGGAATGTGTAAAGACATGCAAAAAAACAAAACAACAAAATCCAGGAATATACAAGAGAACAGCTGTAGAATCGCTGTCCACTGTAGTGACCAGTCTGCATGAAAGGGTTAATAATCACAGGATAAAGGTTAAAATAAAGGGATAACAGTAATAGTCATAACGATATGTAAGATTCAAGAATTTTTGTTGTCATGTGTACACAACAAGACTAAGGTGCAAGCTGAATAAAAAAACAAAACAAGATGAAGTATCAGCACATTATAATATGTACATTGTATATGTAAAAAGAAATGTACACGCTATGTACAGTGGTAGAAAGAAATAGTAATAATAGGTAATATACTGTCAGTAGAATTGCATAACACTGGTCAACAACAAATTTATTGTTAAAGTTTTTCGAGCTGATTTAGGATAATTTTGGTGTGCTGAATCCAAAAATCACATTAATTTTGCTCAATCAGGTCAACTTTCTGAACTATGCTACATATTGGCTTTTTAACATTTTTGCTTACATTTATGGGCATTTTCACATCATATGATACAAAATTCTTTCATATTTCTTGCAATAAACGAGTTCTGAAGATTTTACTTTTGCCAATTCATGATTAATGTTTTTTGTTAATATTACAGGTGAATGAAATGGCTTCGACTAGAAGATCTTGCAAAAATAAGCCTGACGTATTCTGCTACATCTGTGGTGAATACACCATTGTACCTAACAGGAATCCTGTTAGAAAATGATTTTTTTTCTCCTAAAACCTATTTTGGGTGAGAACTACAGGGTGGGGAAGCAAAATTTACAATATTTTGAGGCAGGGATTGAAAGACAGTGTATGACCAATTAGTTTATTGAAAGTCATGAGAATTTATTTGCCACAAGAAAATTTACATAATAGAAAATGTTTTTATTCTATGTGTCCTCCTTCTTTCTCAATAACTGCCTTCACACGCTTCCTGAAACTTGCGCAAGTGTTCCTCAAATATTCGGGTGACAACTTCTCCCATTCTTCTTTAATAGTATCTTCCAGACTTTCTCGTAATAGTTTTGCTCATAGTCATTCTCTTCTTTCCATTATAAACAGTCTTTATGGACACTCCAACTATTTTTGAAATCTCCTTTGGTGTGACGAGTGCATTCAGCAAATCACACACTCTTTGACGTTTGCTTTCCTGATTACTCATATGGGCAAAAGTTTCTGAAAAGGTATGGATAATAGTGTTAGGTATGATTATGACATCAATATATGTTTGGTTTCAAAGCAATTGACGTAGTGCCTGCTGAGAAAAAACAACTAAATGTTCATTGTAAATTTTGCTTCCCCACCCTGTATATAAAAAATCAACTGATAAAGTCACAAAAATGTAATCAATTTTGTGAGAAGATCAAATTTTTCAAAATCAAATGAGTAAAAAAACCTGACCTGATTGAGAAAAACAGATGTCATTTTTGGATATAGCGGTGCAAAATGGTCCTAATTCAGTTGAAAAAACCTAGACAACTTGCAAAAAACATTTTTTTGTAACCCAGTGTAATTAATAAAAATCATGGATAGACGCCACACAAACATTAACATACTATGAGCAGAATATTCTGAAGCTGCATTTGATGGTGAACGATGGCAAGATGGAGGAAGACGACAACAGATAACTACAGGTAAGTGCATTAAAAACACACTTCTTTGTCGCTGATACCAGGTCATCAGTTACAGCTGATGATGCTGCAGTGATGAACCTGAGCTCAGCTGGTTTATCTCCATCTCAAAGACAATATCCTTAGTATATGTGTCAAACCATGTGTTGTCCGGTCGTCGTCTGTTAAGTGTATAAATGTGGTAGCAGGTTTGAAATAAACATGTGAAATGAAAAGAAATGAAATGACATGAGTGTATTTTTAAGATGACTCTTTTGGTCAGATACAGATTCTGCACTGAAAACTTAAGTAAAAGTATTAACAGCACATTATACTTAATGGCAAATGTACTTGTGAAAAGTAGAGTTTATTACAAAAAACAAAAAAGTCCAGCTCCTAAAGGGTTAACTAACTATCAACCCAAAGGAACACTTATTTTATTTCACCATCAACAGTAAAAATTTGGAGATATATGAGATTCACTGGACAGGAAAAAGATAGAAATACTGTCATCTGAACAGTAACTAAATGTTTTGCAGTTAAAAAAAAAAAAAAAAAAAAGGACCTCTGAGCTGTATTGGAGTTGAAGTATAAAGCCAACTGAAATGGACTAAATTAAGTACATCAAACATAAAGTACAGAGGTGCAGTAAAAAATATCATCACTGTGTAACTGACCAAATGTGAACGTATTAAAAAAAAAAAAAAAAAAATGACGCTCTTGTTTTCACATGTGATGGCGGTCAGTTGATCTTATGTGAATTTTTCCACGTCCTGTCAAGTTTAATTCAGGCTTTAACATACTTAAAGCCTAAGTCGTGAGATTTTAACAGTTTTTAGAGGTCATTGGTTAATTTATTTCCCCTGGAACATTTGATCCTGAATGTGCTCTAAAAACATCCACTCTATTTATTGCCTGGAGTTTAAAACTGTAACAGCAGCACCCCCTGGTGGTGCTTTAGAGAATGACAAGTACTGTCATCTGCTGCTTTATGTGATTCTGGGTTCTAAACATCACCAACAAACAAAGGTGAGATGTGGAATGTCAGGAAATAACTGTGGGATTTAAAGATTTAACTCAGTTTAAGGCGAGTTCAAATATTTTTCTGATAGTTTAACCCTTTCATGCATAGTAGTCCCTACAGTGGACAGCTGTTCAAAGGCGTTCTCTTGTATTTTTATGGATTTTGTTGTTTTAGTTCCATACCAGTCAACCCAGTGGATGCTTATGTATCAACCCATACACTGTAATTCATACCATTACTGTAAATTTGCTGTTCAAGATAAACCTGATCTGCAGTAACATGTCTGATTGTAAAAAAAAAAAAAAAAGAAATAAAAAAAAAAGCTAATTGTTATTAAACTGTAATTAACAGTTTTGTTTGTTTGTTTGTTTTTTTTTACATTTTTTTTTTTTTTTTTTGCATATTATCTCCATGCAGGTATTGTTGAAATGTGAGAAAACATCAAATTAGCAGCATTAAAAATGTTTTACCTCATAGTTTTCACACAGTATATCAGTAGATACATGTTTCTCTGCTTCTAAAATTAAATGCATGATTTTATAACTCCATGTAAAATCAGTTCATAAAAAAAATTCAGTCACATAGTTTTTTTTTTTTTAGAATAGACTTTAAAATTCTCTTGCCAGCATATAAAGCACTGAATGGTTTAGGCCCAAAATACATCAGAGACCTTCTAGTCCAGTATGAACCATCCAGACCACTCAGGTCATCAGGTACAGGTCTGCTCTGTGTTCCCAAAGTCAGAACTAAACATGGAGAATCAGCGTTCAGTTTCTATGCTCCGTATATCTGGAACAAACTACCAGAAAATATCAGGTCTGATATCTGAGAGTCTGAGTTCTTTTAAGTCAAGGTTAAAGACTCACCTGTTCACTGCTGCCTTTGACTAAAAGGCTTTTGACTTTTTAAATTTTAGATTCTCCTTTGAAACTCTGCACTGCAACTCTACTTTAATATGTGTGTGTTTTTATATTTTTGGGTTTTAAGTGTTGTTTTCTTACTTGCTGTTTTTAATCACCTTTTACATGTTTACATGTGTTTCTTTTTCCCTCTCGTATTTCAATGTCCTGTGTGAAGCACCTTGAATTGCCTTCTTGCTGAAATGTGCTAAACAAATAAACTTGCCTTGCCTTAATATACATGAGAGCAGCGTATATGTACATCTGCAATGATTGAAGGTCACTATCTTGACGGGGTGGGGGGTCAAGTTTCAGATGTTCATTATATTTGATATATTTTTTGACAGACTATTTTATGGGACCAGTTGATGGAAGGATTGTTTGGGTTCTACCAAATGGGTCAAATTATCCAAAGGTCCAAACTCACTGAAAAAAAAACAAAAACATGTTCTCTTTGTCCGAGTTTGTTTCATTACTGTGCTCATTTTTGTCACCACCCAATGAAACATGGTCTCAAATTAAAGTATTTATTGTACAAAATATGTTTTCAATTAATAATTTGGGTTTTACAAGAAAAACGACTCAAAAGATAAGGACTGGTTATGTACTCAGGTACATTTTTCCAACCACAGAGCATTTCTGTTTAACTGCTGTTTTGTAAAGATGAGCCAGAAAAAGAAATGTGTTTATTAGTGATATTTATGTTACATCCAGAATTACAATATGAGTTGGAGGAGAAATCCAGTGTCTCTTCACAAACACAACCAAACGTCTTCATCGTCCTTCACAAAAACCCCAGGCACTTCTCTCAAAATCTCTACTCTGCATTAAATGCATAAAATATAAACAACTATAAACAATCTTTGTTTCACTTCACCTTGTGCACAAACATTACTGTATATTTTCTAAAACAGGCAATCACAAGTCCAGCTCCGC
Source organism: Sphaeramia orbicularis (assembly GCF_902148855.1). Classification (NCBI taxonomy): domain Eukaryota; kingdom Metazoa; phylum Chordata; class Actinopteri; order Kurtiformes; family Apogonidae; genus Sphaeramia; species Sphaeramia orbicularis. The sequence continues at coordinate 38,701,959 of NC_043962.1, read as the reverse complement.
TTTTGTACAATTCTTTAACAAGAGTCACCTCATAAAAACATGTAACTTCACAGTTTTGGCACTCAAAATATGTAAAAGAAAAAAAAACAACTTCAGTCACCTAAATGTACAAATGAAATGTTAAATAACATCTGAGGCTACATGGCAAGTTTAAGGCAGCAGGTTCACTTCATTTTATTCAACCTTTATGTGTTTTGACCATCTTTGTGTAATTATATGTTCTCACAATTTGCATAATCCAGAAAAAATATGTTATAAATGATAGAAATAGTTATTTGTAAAATATGGTGACATAAACAGCTCCATTAAAGAACTAAGAACTCTGAGTTTTGGGACTTTTACACAGAGAAATTCAATCTAGAAACTCTACTATTTAACATCATATACTGTACATTTAATTGTCTTCTTCCAGCTTTGAGTTTTGTTGCATTTGGTCAAGTTTTTACACAGTGACTGTGTTTGTCCATCTTTTACTGAGTGGTAACTCTGTAAAACGGAGCACTGAAACCACAACCTGTAATTTTATCAAGATTCATCAGTGACTGTTGACTCAAACTTGGAAAAAAAAAAAAAGCCTTACCTTTAACTGAAATAATAGGTTCAGTTTTGTTCTCTTACAACAATAGTCAGGTTGCCATACACATTTACATTCCTCTAACTGTTCTCTGTTGTTTTTAATTGTCCTTTTTGAGCTGTAATGAAGAGCAACAAGTAAAACTGGGTAAAACATGCTCACTTTGGAGGAGCTTCTGAAGTCAAATATAATCTTCAGCTGCAGGTATGAATGGATTTAAACAGGATCAAGATTAATAACTGTAGATTTGGTTCCCATCACTTACACAAACTGTGTATTCTGCAGGTATGAACCAGAGGAATAAACCCTCTTGGCCCTGATGAAGACAAATGCACTGATGAAGGTATTCATTTTAGTATCAGAAAGCCTTGTACTTGTTTGTAACTATTGCACTTTACTTTTTTATTTCAACTTTTTGAACATTGTTTAATTGAAATAGTTTCTTTAGTTTTTCATCCATTCCACTCCTGTCATAATGAGCCCCAGATTCCTTTTTACACATTTAGATTTTGTGTTTCTTGACCCAATAAACTGCCAACTACCAGTGTTTTAATTAGAGGTAGACCGATATATAGATTTTTTTCAATATCTGCCACTGGCCTTAATTTTTTTTTTTTTTTTTGGAAGTCGATATTTGGTCAGTAGTAAAAATGTATAAGATATTTGATCAGGCACCTGTCTGGGCAGCACTTGAAGTTCAATAAATGTTAAAAGTGTACTATGTGTATGTGTATTCATACTTTCATTTATATTGCTGCATAAGTGTTTCAATTGTATTTTATGGTCAATGTGCTTTAAAAAAAAAAAATCGGCTTCAAAAATCGGCTGTAGATATAGTCCATCAGCTGACCAAATTTAAAAAATCGGCCTTAGAAAAACCCATATCGGTCGACCTCTAGTTTTAATTACTTCAGTGCAGTACTGCCAACTACGTTTAACGCAAAGTAAAAAAGTAGAAAAACCTGCATTAAGAGTTGATAATCACATGGTAATTGCCATGTTCATACCTGCATAACTATATTATGGATGTGAAACTCTGTAAAATTACAATTTAACAAGTATTTCAGAACAAAACCAAAGGGGCGCTGTTCCATGGTAAACAAAGGGGATCAATGATAAGATGGATTCATTCACAGCTGATTCATCAACTAAAGTCAAAACAAGGAAACATCCTAAACTCCCTCAGCCGACACCGGAGGAGTCGCGAACTATTAAGTACGATGTGGAACGGCAGCAGCATCTCTCCGTTATTCTGCTATAGTTTCCTCATTTCTTTTTAGTTGAGCTTCAATGTACGTTTTTTTAATTTTGATGTTTTCACACACATCACGGGATAATGCAACAGTATACGGACACCATTATTTAATCTAACACTCACCTTTGATCATACATGTAATCATCTTAATACCTAATCCAACAAGAGTCCTGCTCCTGTTGTGGTTTCTCTAATCCAGCTGTTTATCACACCGTAGGATACACCTGTGTTTCCTCGCTCATATGTCCTCGTCTCTCCTTCAGATACATATGAGATATCCTCCAAGATGACAGAGAAATAAGTGGAGCCAACGCACTAAGAAATATTTGTTGGAGCTGAAAGGTAGCAAAAAAGGTGCTAAAAATTGGACAAAACTAGCAGTAAAATGTCAAAATCAATCAATCCTGACTATTGTTTGAACAGAGACTTATAAAGAGTGAACCTTTAAAACCCAATAAAATGTTGACACAGCATTCATCCAACCTACCAGTGTCTGTAAAACCAGTGGTTTTACTTTTCTGTACAGACCGAACTGGACTACAAAGTCAAAGGTTAAAGGTCAGCGTTTGTTAGTAGAAGTCTGTCTTTGCTGTTGCAGTGACATCTATGGACACTCACTATTTTCAGTCTGCTTAAAAAAAAAGAATTGAGTTTTGTTACAGCGTTGACGTTTCTTTTGCCGTCTGACCTTCACGTCCACTTCATCCTCACAGGTCAGAGGCCAGCTACTGTTTACTACTGTGACGTCTCTATGGTAACCAGGTCGCGGCGGAGTCAGGGTTCAGCTGCAGACGTCGCGTCAGTCGTCGTCTCCATCACAGAGTTGTCTGCTCGCTCCGCCGCTCCCCAACAGGAAGTCTATGTAAGTGCAGGGTTTGCTTTACTCCCTGATTGGCTTCGGCATCAGGTTCCCGTCTTTTGATTGGCCAGCCAGCAGGGCACCTCTCCACACCTAGACATCAAACAAACACACAAAAATATCACATTAATCACACATAATGTCAAACAAAGTGATGTTTTCTTTCTTTTTTTTTTTTACGTTTTAGACAGATTCCACTTAATCACATCAAGTTACTTTAACCTCCATCTTTAATCATGATAAATAAAGTTTGGACATTTGAAATATTATTTCATTTTTCCCAAAATGTGTTTTTCAATGTTGCAAAAGTGTTCTGAAGACAGTGAACACATTACAACAAATAGTTTCAGTGCACTTTTTTCACAGATTTATTGACTGTCAAGCAGTGTCCAAATATTCAGAAATTCAAAAAAATGCACAAAGAAATGTTATTTTCACAATATTTGGCTCAAGGAAGGATGTGATCATTATTTGGATTGTCAGGTTATTATATTGTATGGTGTGTGTATATAAACATGGGGGTGCAGACGTGTGTTGATGTACAGTGGTACACATAAAATGGTGTGTATGTAGATGTGTATGTGACTGTATGAGTGTATGTAGAAGTGTATGTGACTGTATGGGGGTACAGGTTGGTAGGGGTGTGTTTATGGATAATCACAATCTTATGTTGTATATCAAGTGATTAAGCACTAACAGTTTGAGGACTGGAATCAGGGGTAGGACTGGATAAGCAGTGGCTTCTTCCTACTCCCTTTCAGGCATAACAGTTCTTTTTTTCTATTATTTGATTTTTTATTTGTGTATTGTTTATTATTCTTCTTATTATTCTTATTATTTATTTTTCACCCATATGTTTTGTATTATGTCTGTATCTGAAATAAACAAAACTAAACTAAATTGTCCTTCAGAGGTTAAGGAGATCGTTCAGATGTTTTTAAAGTGAGGTTGTATGAGGTAATGTCTTTAAAGTCTCCACTCACAAAAACAGTCACTACACCTCACAGAATACAGGATTAGGATCTGTTTCTGCCTTGATCAGTTAATTATTTTGTTATTGTGTGACTTTGGAGTTTTCAAACAAAAGACCTGGTGTACTCTACTCAGATGTATACAGAATGTGAAGAGCACTGATCTAAAAATGATGAGTTCCCCCTCAGGAGGCTCAGACCTTTTTGTTTGGTCTGTTTGTCTCCAGTTTCAGATTATTTCCACGATAACAACATCAGAAATATCAGAATACAAATCAGACAGAGCAGAGCTGTTCACTGATAGAAAAAAGAATTAAAACTGACACATTTTGACAACAGATTTAAAAACTTTACACACGGTCCAAAGTGTTATTTCAGACGTCCAAATATTGAAACCCATTCCACTTTTTAAGCCAAATACTTACTTTCTAAATTTCAATTTCTCTTTTCTAATTTCTAATGTTTATTATTAATCAGGTTGCAACTCCAGCTAACACAAACCTAAAATTAACAATGATGTTCTGCAAATGTTCTTTGCTTTAAAGAGTAAAACAGATTTAGTTCATTGTTTAATTTAAGTATTCTTCTTTTTATCTGTTTGCAGTAAATCTGCATTCATTTGGCACATTCATATTGCACTTATTGCACGTATTCATATTCTGTATATACTGTAAATACTATAATATACATCATCCTTTCTATGTATATCTGTATCATAATACTGGAAGGGCTAGGAGGTCTGTGTGTGCGTGTGTGTGTGTATCGACACAATTCTGACAAATTGAGACGTTTTTAATTGACGAATTTGGTACCTACAGTTGAAGAATAGTCCCATTTCCACATTAAATATCTCAGTAAATTGATAGGACTGATATTTTCAGAGATATTAGTCATTTTGGAATACAATTCCCTTACAGTCACAGAACCGCAGTACCACACTGCATGATGAGAAATGAAGTTAAAAACAGGAATGCTGCATTTACTCCCACAGTCCCGACATATTGGTGTTAACACTGGTGTCTGCAGCCTGGGCTGCTGTTAAGGGGGAGTGAACATGACAAATTCATGGGACCCAGCATCCCTGGGGGGGCCCATACAGCAGTGGAGTGAGCCTGGAGAGGTACAGTAATAGTAAAGCGTCTTCAGTTTGCACCACTCCGACAATCACGGACCGCAATTCCCCCCCACATCTACTACCCGTGGCTCCCCACAGGTTACATACTAGTATTTATATATTTCTCTTTTTCGGTTGCATTGATAATTTCTTTCCTCTTACTTTTTTATTCTGCTTGAATGGAGCGACTTTAACACCAAATCATTTCCCCCTGGGATTAATAAAGTATTCTGATCCAATACCCAGAGTTGATTCCATCCTCTGTATATTTATCCTAATATTTGCACTTCTGGTGGATGCAACCTGCATTCATTGCCTTGTAGTTGTGACATGTGCAATGACAGTAAAGTTGGATCTAACCCAATGTAATCTATTTATGATTGATGACTAGTAAACATCTTCTGTGTGTGCCAGTGTAGTAGTTGAAGCGTTGTTGTGAAGTGTTGATGTTTACCTCTCTCTCAGTGTTGGCTGGCTGCTCAGGAAGCTGAGCTGCTGCTCCAGTCGACAAACTCTGAAGGCCAGGTAACAGGACGACAGGACTAACAGGAAGACGCTGAGACAGACACACAGATGGAGAATTAAAGTGAGTGAAACAAGCCTCCTGCTGTACTGGACATCCTGTATCGTACTAAACACTCACCAACAGGTGTCAGCGGAGTTAAATATTTAAGACATTTGGGACAAATTCAGGACTGTTCTGAACACCAGTGTCATTCTGACTGTGCTGCTGCTGCTGGAGTCTCCTAAATGTTCTGTATTTCTACATGTTCTAGGATAATAAATGTGACAGATTAAGTTTAAGATGTTTTGGATCATACTCCTAATAGATTCTCACCGCTTCATTATGTCAGGTTTGAAAAGTGACATCAGTTTTTTTCTCAACTTGTTGCAGCTTCTCTATTGTAGCCAAAAGGAAAGTTATGACAGAATATAAAATATTATTAATATAACCTTAAATGTTTTATCTGATCTTATTACTATTTATAGGAATCAGAAACACGATAACAGGATGCTTAATATTATTTTAAAATCATTATTTATACTGAACTTGCAATGGAAGAAGGCTCTATGATACTGCATTTTTTATTACATTTATTTTATATTATACATCATATTGTGAATAATATTGAACATTAGTATATATGTAAACATTCTAACTTATTTTACTGTACACAAGTCCTATAAAGAACAAATACTTTAAGGACTTTCACATTAATTGAATAACATTTATTATTTGCTGTTATTCCTGATGTTATAGTTTTGTAAAAGTGTCTTTGGTTGTATTCTGGACTTACAGCAGGATGAAGAGTTTCAGTAGTTGGTACTCCATGTGACCCAGTTCAGGTACTGGTTCTGTCAGCAGGATCTTCTCTGTTTCCAGACTACTGTCTACACAGAAGCACAGAAAATCCCAGCTGAGTGTCCATGAGAAGTGGCATTACTGACTGGCTTTTGATTGACAGGTGTGAGGACCTACCTGTGAGTGTGTGTGCGCTGAACGGTGCGTCAGCAGCGAGGCTGGGGGCGGAGTTTCCCAGCAGGTCTGGAAGAGACGAGGAGACGGCGGGGAGGGACGGCTTCCTCCTCCACTTCAGCACCTCTGGATACTCATCCTGTACATCAGACATAGAGACAGAACATGAGTACGACTCCTGCTGCTTCATGCTTTTAATGCAAATAAATGAGAAACTGCTTGTTCATTAACTGTGCAGCTCGGACTCAGGGACGACTTTGTTGTCTTAGCCCCAAAACTGTGGAACTGCCTCGTACTATTTGTCTGATCTGTGGAATTTTTTGGCTGAAAACCTGTCATGTAGAAGGGGAAATATTTGTACAGAACACCACTGTGATGTGTTTCATACTGTAATTCATTCTTGTTTATTTCTTTGTGTCTATCTTTTGTGTGTGCTGCATTTTATAACTGCCTATGCAAACCAGGGGTCTCAAACTCATTTTCTTTCAGGGGCCACATTCAGCCGTATTTGATCTCAAGTGGGTCGAACCAGTAAAATTATAGCATAATAACCTATAAATAATGACAACTCCAAATTTTTGTCTTTGTTTTAGTACAAAAAACCCCCCATTAAATTCTTAAAATACTTACTTTTATAAACTATCCAAACAAAAAAGCTGTGAATAACCTGAAAAAACTGAAATTTCTTAAGAAAAATAAGTGCAATTTTAACAATATTATGCTTTAACTTATCATTTATACATGTGTATTACGGATTGGATCTACAAAGATACTAAACACTTAGTAACAGGCAAAAATTGTTAAAATCGTGCTTAATTTTCTTTAGACATTTCAGGTGGTTCATACCTATTCAAGTTATTCAGATTTTATTGTTACAAGATAGTTTGTAAATGAAAATATTTTCAAAATTTAAAGTTATTTTTTGCACTAAAACAAAAACAAAAATTTGAATTTGTCATTATTTATAGGCATAATGAAATATTATTTTGTCACATCAAACCAAGAAGAAAATGTGGAGTCATTATTTTTTTGTAGGTTATTATGCTATTATTTTACTTGAGATAATGTTGGTCTGTACGTGGAACCTGAACTAAAATGAATTCAACAGCCTTGACTGTGGAATTTTTGCACTTTGCAAATTCATCCCACGGGCCGGACTGGAAAATTTGGTGGGTCGCATGTTTGAGACCCCTGATGTAAACCATGATCTATAAATAAAGATATATTTAGTATAAATGAACACTTCCACCCCTAGATGCCTTTAGTGTATTTGTTTCTGGTTTTTCAGTCTAATATTCCACTGTTGGAGGCTCTTGGTTACCATCTGGAGGTCTTGGAAACAACATGAAATGCCTGTGCGAGCGCTTATGAATGCCTTTTTAAAAACATCTTTGAAAGCCAGACGAAAATAACAGCCACCTACTAAAACCTGAAAAAATGAAGGATCGGTTATTAATGCCATAGCAACTACACCGAACACACAAACCAAAACTTGGCCAGAATGATTATTTTCAGAGCACATAACTTCACTGGAGACAGTTACTCCCTTGAACACAGGATGAAAAACCTTAAGAAGCACTTGTTAATATATTACCCATTAACTGAAACTGTTTCGAAACAAATTAAGCCTTGTGACCATTTTCAGAGCAGACTGCGTAAAGTCTTACTGCTTCAACATCAGATGCTTTTGGTGAACACTGATTAAACCTTAAAAACCCTGAAACACCTCCTAGGAATTAGACGCATATACCCCGTTCAAAATGGAATGAATTAGTGGAGTAAAAATCCAGCATTTTTCACAGGTCAAGTGTAGCAATTGGTTTAAGGTGAAAATGTCATATCATGAACCCCAGAGCCTCAGAATATCCTTAGGTCTAACAGATCTGTTGTCTTGTTTTCTTTATACAATGAAACAAATAACCCTTTTCTTACAAGAAAATGCACAAACAGCATTAAGAATAACTGCAAGTACAGGCTGTTCTTAGTCTCCTTACAACACAGGTGTCAAACATGCGGCCCGGGGGCCAAATCCGGCCCGCCAAAGGGTCCAGTCTGGTCCTTGGGATGAATTTGTGAAATGCAAAAATTACACCAAGATGTTAACAATCATTTTAGTTTAGGTTCCACATTCAGACCAATTCAATCTCAGGTGGGTCATAATAACCTAGAAATACTCACAACTCCAAATTTTTCTCTTTGTAAATGTAAATGTTTTCATGTATTTACACTAAAACGAAGTATAATATTGCAAAAATATCTGAATAACCTGAACAAATATGAACAACCTGAAATGTCTTAAGAGAAGTAAGTGCAATTTTAATAATATTCCACCTGTTACTAAATGTTTTGTGTATTTGTAGATCCATTGTGATCTGAAAGTTAAAATGTACATGTGTAAATGATAAACTGAAGTAGAATATTATTAAAATTACACATTTTTTTCAGTTTATTCATATTACTCACATTGTTTGAAAGGATAGGTTGTAGATGCAAACATTTTCATCATGTAATTTGACTTTTTTCATTCTAAAACGTGGAAAAAAGTTTGGAGTTGACATTATTTGAATATTATTAAATTATAATTTTACTGGTTCGGCCCACTTCAGATCAAATTTAGCTGAATATGGCCCCTGAACTAAAATGAGTTTGACACCCCTGCCTTACAATGACATCAGCGTTTGTGTCACATTATGGCTTTAAATGTAATATTTTAACACTGTACAAGGTATTGAGCTCATTACCAAAGTACAAAATGCACCAAAGTATCAAAATGGGTCAGGTATAGAATTATACAGCTTATATTATTACATCGAGCTCATATCACACCCTATATACAAAATATAGTGAATAAGGAAAAATCAAGTTTGTGCTGACATGGTTGTGGGGCAGAAGGCACACTAATGCATGTGCTGTAGTAATGCCTGGCTGTGAAGTTATTCTGGAGTGCTGTTGTTGAAAAATGATCTTTCCTGTTTGATGTGCAGATATCAGCATGCCCAATGGAATACCTACTGGGAATAAGAAGCCAAAACATGTAATCAAATATAATCGACAAAATACTGTCACTGGGATTCCTATCAGTAAAGTGCAGTTTAATGATAAACTGGAAGGAACACAAACACAACTGTTTTAGTATGGACAGTTGGTACAGGGACTTTATGGACCTCCTTTTTATGGAACTGGCCTCACTTTTTTTGACTCTCCCAATGAATTTAAAACACTGTCACTGTCAAATCTTAACTGCTTAAAAAAATATATTAACCCTTTCATCCATGAATTAAGAGAACCTTAATGGGCCAAAAAACAGTAATGTCCAGTCAGAGAGCGAATTTTAATTGATTGCCATTCCAACGTTTACTTCATTATAAAGTAGCTCCTTGTCTTGGATAATCCCTTGTGGTCTAACTAAAGCAAAAATGAATTTAAAAGTAAAAATGTGGGTCAAATTATCTCTAAAATGTCCCGTCAGAGAGATTTTGAATACTGTGTTTTGACCCTTATCAAGATTTTTTTTCCTGAGTGTTTTTATTCCTCTTTAGGCCTGAAAAAAAAACAAAAACAATGCGATTGAAGAATGTTTTATGAACCTATTTTTCATGGAGTTGCAAAAAATATCCACTCAGCTGGACATCATGCATCTAATTTTTGAAGCAAAGAAACATGCATATACACTATACACTGTGTGAAAACTATGAAATATATTTTTTAATGCTGCTAATCTGATGTTTTGTCACATTTTAACATACTGTAATATTAGTTATTACTCACTTTATGGAGAAAAAAAACAAAAAAAAAAACCTACAGTCTAACAACAATAACAAGCAATTGATTTATACTCATACATGTTAGTGCTATCAAGAACAGCAAAGTTACAGTAATGGTATGAATTGCAGTGTATGGGATGATGCATAGGTGTCCACTGTGTTGGCTGATATGGAACTAAAACAATAAAATCCATGAATATACAAGAGAACAGCTGTAGAATAGCTGTCTACTGTAGTGACCACTATGCATGAAAGGGTTAATTTGATGGTCCTGTACTTGTTTTGTATAACAAATAGTACGAATGTAAACTCTGCAACCCCCCACCCCCATCCCAGCCTTGTCTGTGTATGTATGTGTATTTTATGTCTCTCAGAAATTATTAATAAAAAAAAAAAAAAAAAAGTACGGGGGTGCTGAAAAGTTCATAGGCTGACTAAGGAGGAGTAATTCCAGAGGAATTAAACTTGGCATACATTAAATTCAACCTTTCCTGATACTAACTGCATGGTTTCCTTCCAGATAAACCCACACTAGATAAATAATTTAGGACTTTGAAAAGTAGTACTGGAGACATTTCAGCCCACCCTTGTTCTCCCTACCCCTCTTGAATTCAGCTGCCCACTTTTGCACAGTTGATAAAGCTGGAGCATCATCCCCTATAGCAACCATGTCAGCATGAATGTCCTTGGGGGCTAAACCCTTTTCTGCACACATTTGATAACACCACCGTGCCACGGATTGTTCATGAAATATCTCCGGTACTACTTTTCAAAGTCCTAAATTATTTATCCTGTGTGGGTTTATCTGGAAGGAAACCATGCCGTTAGTATCAGGAAAGGTTGAATTTAATGTATGCCAAGTTTCATTGCTGTGGAATAACTCCTTCTTAGTCAGCCTATGAACTTTTAAACCCGCCCCCCCCCCCCCGTATTTAAGACAGAACTTGAAAACTTGAAGGCTGCACGAGAAAAGCCTCTTATCCAGAAACCATGCTGTAGTCCCAAAAGGTCAGAGCAGGAACAAACAACAGCTCCTGGTATTCACTAAGCCTGTTTTTATTGACAGGTGACTCAAAGCTCACACAACTGTTTACATCGTCAAACTGAACAGAAGTCTCTGTTTCTGCAAAAGCTTTTCAAATCCTGTTTTTATGTCTGTCACCTGTTTCACGCTTCAGTTTGTGCACGTGAATTACAGGTGGGTAGGAAATGGTTTGTGTCTGAAAGGTAACACATGGTTTTTAAGTAATCACTAAATGTCTGGTCAGATTCTTACTCTGGTTTGTATCTAATTAATATTTTCATCAATATCACATTTGCTGGTTGTTTCTTTTATTTGTTAGTTATTTATTAACTTATTATCAGTTAATGGTGATCAGTGAAACTGTCAAAAGCACAAATATTTCATCAACTATTAAACACTGAGAAAAAAAGACAATTGTTTTGGTGTTAGAAATTCAAGAAAATTCTAATGAGACCCAGTTCTGATGCAGATGAAGCTCATTGGTTACTATAACAGCCATCCTGAACTGGACGAGGGCTGATTGTGCATTTTGGAAAAATTACTTATGTACTCCTCTGCACTCTAACACATACAAATCTTGAAGGCTTGTCGACATAAGTGTTAAATGTGTTAAATATTCCCTGTATGTCAATGCAGGTTGATACGAGTGTAAAGTAAACTTCACCATAGACAGAGAGCTGGGCTCCTCCAGGTATTGCTTCAGACTCAGACTTTTCCCATTCACCTGAAAGAAAACAAAAAAGAAAGAACAACTCAAACAAAAGCCAAACATTTGATGAATTAGGAACAATGGTGATACTATATAGGAATTTTAACAGCTGGAATCAGACATGTCACATCTAAGAATGACTGTATATTGTGCATTAGGATGTAATGATGATGTCCAAAATACTCAAAGGTTAAGATGATGACTCTTTATCATGACAGAGAAAGTGCTATCATGCTCAAAATGTCACCCAGGTAAAATCAGTTGCTTAAATAGCAGGATATTATTATAATCATGATCTTGCCATATTTCTTTTACTTTTGGCTCCGCTCACCTTGTTCTTCAAGAACAACTTCTGAAAATAACATCATATTAAAAAAGGACTTACTGTAACACTGACAGGAGTTTAACTTTATGATATATATATATATATATATATATATATATATATATATATATATATATATATATATATATATATATATATATATTACAGTACAAACCTGCAGGTGAGTGCAGATCCTCCGGAGGACGTCGTAGACACTGTCTCTGGACAGCAGAGACACAAACACATACTGCCGAGAGAAAACAGGAAGGCTGGAATTAGACGTTGATTCATCAGAATGAACATCATCAAATAACACATCAACAATGGCTTATTTGAATTCATGTCTTTGCTTTAAAGAAAATACCAGATATTAAAGGGGACGTATTATATTCAGGGTTCTTGCTCTTTATCGAAATAAATATTCCAGACTTTTTCAAAACTGCTATTTTTTCTCCAAAGACCTTGACTTATGTACTTTTATAATTCGTGTCCATTTTTTTGGTTGAGATTGTACCTGTTGTGTGTAGTAGAAAAGGTCATTTTAATAAATGCATCTGAGAATGAATGAATGAATGAATGAATGCATAATTCACAGTAAATTATGTTTTACTGACAGAAATGTTTTCAAAACGTATGAAAATCACAAAAGTGCATGGATATCACACAAACAAGTTTCACTAGAATCATTCCAGTACAGACCAGTTAGTGAAATCATATCATGTTTTTATATGCTTTCTTCATGTATTTCTTATTTTACAAGATTATGTGCCTTTGATCATACTCTAAAATTCAACTATGAGAGAAACACTTTTTCATACTTTACTAGGACTGTCACACAAATTTCCGGACTTTTCAAGGTCTAGAAAACAGTGTTTCAAAATTCCATATTTTTTAAGACTTTTAAGACCTGTGTAAGCACAATGTATGTCCAATTTAACAACGTTGTGTAAGTCTCACGTGTCTAGTGTTTCAGCTCAATTTCAGCTGAAATAGCCTCCCAGATTGGTCATTACATCACACTCCCAAACAGGCTGTTTCAGTGTCTGTTGAGATAAATACAAATGAGCTTCCGCCCACGCTCCTTTGTCAGCGCCATGGACATGATCATGTAGAAAACTCTGTCCAATCCTGATATCCTGGACGTCAGGATGGTTCGGGTAAATCTGGAGGACTTACTACAAGTGCCAACTATAGCGGTAATATCACATACAAACAGACCCAGTTATCTGAAACGGGGCTGAGTGTATTTCTTTTAAATTAAAAAAAAATTAAACCCTCATTCTTAACCATCTGTCCCCTTCAACTTTTTAAACTTTTATATCAACCCAAAAAGACCCAAACATTCACCATGGACCAAACCCATCTACTGATCTAAACAGTTTAATACTTGTTGATCCATTAATCCTATCAGTACATGTAAATAATTGGTGTAAAATACAGTTTGTCATCTTTTCATGGTCATCAGATATGACCCATTTGGACGTTCAGAGGCTCCGTAGTGAACGTGGAAACACCGTCATCTTCTACAACAGGGGTGGCCAATCCTGGTCCTGGAGAGCCACTATCCTGCATGTTTTTTAGATGTTTCCCTTTTCCAGCACACCTGACGGTCATTATCAGGCTTCTGCAGATCTTGATGATAGGCTTATCATTTGAATCAGGTGTGCTGGAAGAGGGAAACATCTAAAACATGCAGCACTGTGGCTCTCCAGGACCAGGGTTGGCCACCCCTGTTCTACAACACTGACTCACCAGTAAAACCCATGGAGTTTAATAAATGATAGTGGATAGATACACATGGTTTATGTTCAGTTAATGACAGATTTGCTGAAAAAGTCACTTTTTCTTCCGTTTTCTCTGTTTTTGATATAATAATCCTCAACTTTACTTTGAGCTTTTTTGAACATCTACATCAGGGGTCTCAAACTCATTTTCTTTCAGGGGCCACATTCAGTCCAATTTGATCTTAAGTGGACCGGACCAGTAAAATAATAGCAACATAGCCTATAAATAATGACAATTCCAATTTTTTGTCTTTGTTTTAGCGCAAAAAACCCCCATTAAATTATGAAAATACTTACTTTTATAAACTATCCAAATAAAAAAAAAAAAGACGTGAATAACCTGAAAAAAATTAAATTTTTAAAGAAAAATAAGTGCAATCTTAACAATATTATGCCTCAACTTATCATTTTTATATGTGCATTATGGATCGGATCTACAAAGACACTAAACACTAAGTAACAGGCAGAAAATTGTTAAAATCGTGCTTAATTTTCTTTAGACATTTCAGGTTGTTCATATTTGTTCAGGTTATTCACATTTTATTGTTACAGGATAGTTTGTAAATGTAAATATTTTCATAATTTAATGTATTTTTTGCACTAAAACAAAGACAAAAATTTGAAGTTGTCATTATTTATAGACATAATATAATATTATTTTTTTCACATCAAACCGAGAAGAAAATATGGAGTCAGTCTTTTTTGTAGGTTATGAAGTTACTATTATTTGACTGTAGATCATATTGCTCTGTATGTGGAACCTGAACTAAAATGAGTTTCACAGCCTTGACTATGGAATTTTTGCACTTTGCAAATTCATCCCACTATTGGAACTCTTGGCGGGCTGCATTTGGCCCCGGGGCCGCATGTTTGAGACCCCTGATCTACATGATTAGTAAACTAAATGTAGGGAAACACCTGATTTTCACTGAAAAAACACAAAATACAGAAGAAAATATTACAATAAATGGTGGTAAATCACTTAAGGAAGGTTAAATATAGAGAATAATTCATTTAGGAACTGACACAAAAATAACACTGGGTCCTCACAGGTGAACCTCTTGAGACCCAGCAATGCTGTAGGGGACAAGAGTTTCACAGCTTTACTTGAACAAAAACACTGTCCACTGCAAAGAAAAAAAAAAAAAAAGAAAAAAAAAAGAAAAAACTGCCAAAACCTTTACTGCTTTATGTCTCAGGAGGTTAATGTTCTTATAAGGACATTAAGGAGGTATTCTTTCACAATAAAACCTGTGTTTCCACTTGACGTTTTATCCCATGAACCACATCTCATACCTTCTGTCCGGTGTCGATGGTGATGGCGAGGCCGTTGGGCACCAGACCTGCAGTTTTATGCTTCTTCACCAGTCGGACCGACACCACTGGAATACAGACCTGAAGGAGGAGTGAACAGGAAGGGCTGAAATACAGATATTTAATACTCTGGAGTGAAGTCAGAGCAAGCAGAAGGTGAACTACTTTATTTTATTTTAGAACTTCCTGGGGCAGATGGGCTGACCTTTCACCTGGACTCTGAACACTCAAACTAGATAAACAAATGTCTCCAGACCAAACACAAACATACAGTACACAAACTCACAGCAGGCTGAGTCATGGGGGTCATGTTTATATAGATATATTTGTACACAGCTTAAGAAATAATTAACAAAATAGGGACAAGTCAATATTTGTCATAAATGTCTGCGCAAATGTCAGTTAAAATATATCAAAAAGACACTTAACCCTTGTGCATCCCTCTACTTTACTACTGTCTGGGGACCATAGAGACAAAAAAAAATGCCTATAAAATGATCAAACATTGATGTTGTTTCTGCTTTTTTCTGCATAAATGTCTTCAGTCTTCATTTAACCACAATTTAATCCTTTAACCCTTTCATGCATAGTGGTCACTACAGTGGACAGCTGTTCTCTTGTATATCCATGGATTTTATTGTTTTAGTTCCATATCAGCGAACACAGTGGACACTCACACTGCAAATATCTAAATCTGACCAAGTGTTTTTTTCTCATTTCTAGTCCAAATATCTGATGCACCATCCCGTATACTGCAATTCATACTGTTAGTGTAACTTTACTGTTCTTAATAAACCAGATCTGCACTAACATGTTTGAGTGTAAATCAGTTGCGTGTTATTGTTATTAAACTGTAATTAAATGTTTTTTGTTTTTTTTTTTTGCACATTATTTCCATGATGTGAGTAATGACTAGTTTTTGTGTTTGTTAAAATGGGAGAAAAATCAGATGAGCTGCATTAAAAATGTTTTCATTTCATAGTTTTCACACAGTTTATCAGTAAATATGTTGCTTTGCTTCAAAAATTAAATGCATGGTGTCCAGCTGAGTGGATATTTTTGCAACTCCATGAAAAATAGGTTCATAAAAACAATTTCAATCGCATTGTTTTTTTAACGCCTAGAGGAATAAAAACACTCACGAATAAAAATCTTGATTAAGGCTCTCATAATTCATGCATGAAAGGGTTAAATGTCAGCTTAGCCACTGTTGTTTTTTCGTGATTTTTCATTGATGGAGTATTATATGAAGTATAATCTGTATGTGTGTGTGTGTGTGTGTGTGTGTGTGTGTGTGTGAGACAATGGTATTTTTTATGCAAGATCAAAAAATATGGTTTCAAAGTAAGTCAATGAGGCCTTTTTCACCATGAGTGTCCTGCACGGCATAAGAACTACTAATGCAATGGATTCAATGTTATTACTAATCTTAGATATGCTCACATCCCTCCAACATGTATTATATGGAAAATATCTCATATTTTGTGTTTAAAAGAAAATAAATAAAACAAGTGGCAGTTTCCTGTATTCAAACTGCCATTTAAAGGGTTACAATCCTGAACATTTGGTAGTTTTGAGCTGAGTTGAAGTGATTTAAGAGATTTATGCAGGAACAAAGCTGTAAAAATATTGATATATGATCATTTTATTTAAAAAATTTGTGTGCACATTTTTGCTTCGAGGGTCCCCAGAGGCTTCAAAAATGTCTGTAGTGTGTAACAGACCTGTGTGAATAACTGCCATTAGATTCAGTCTGAATCTTGAAAAATACATTTAATAAGAAGCATTCCTGCAGAAATTCATGCGATAAGCTGTAACACAACCATAATGATCAGCAAATCAAAAAAGAAAAATGACAAAAATGTACAAAAAATAGCCTCATGGTTTGGAAAAAGATATGTTTTCTTACATTTCTGAAACAAAAAATTAATTTTCTCAGCAATAAGTTATATATAAATGATCTCATATTGAAAAATAATGTAGAAACATTTACTCTTCCAACAACAGAATGTAAGCCAGTCCAACTGAAGGGATGTTACACTGAATTTCCACAGAAAATCCAACCATTATTTCCTAAGATGTACACCCTGGTCATTCACCTTGTAATGTACAAGTGGTGCTGACAGATCAATGCTGAAATCAATGATTCCGTCTGTAAACAAACTATATTTCATGTCCGTTGGCCAACATGGAGTTTCTACAGCAAAGGTGTCAAACATGCGTCCCGGGGGCCAAATCCGGCCCACCAAAGGGTCCACTCCGGCCCGTGGGATGAATTTGTGAAACGCAAAAATTACACTGAAGATATTAACAATCCTTTTATTTCAGGTTCCACATTCAGACCATTTCAGTCTAAAGTGGGCGGGACCAGTAAAATACTGTCATAATAACATATAAATAATGACAACTCTCATTTTTTCTGCTTTGTAAATGTATATATTTTCATGTATTTACACTAAAACAAAGATTAATTTTGCAAGAAACGTGAATAACCTGAAATTTCTTAAGAGAAGTAAGTACAATTTTAACAAGATTCTGCCTGTTATTAAATGTTTTGTGTGTTTGTAGATCCACTGTGGTCTGTAAGTTATAATGTACATGTGTAAATGATAAACTGAGGCAGAATATTGTTAAAATTACTCTTAGTTTTTCAGTTTGTTCATGTTTATTCACATCTTTTGAAAGGATAGTTTGTAGATGTCAACCTTTTCATAAAATAAATTTACCTCTTTCACTCTAAAACATAGAGAAAAGTTCCGAGTTGACATTATTTATATATTATTACATTATTATTTTACTGGTCCAGCCCACTGCAGATTAAATTTAGCTGAATGTGGCCCCTGAACTAAAAAGGAGTTTGACGCCCCTGTTCTACAGCATCAAACACTTTCCATCTTTTTGTCCTTCTTCTTATCCCATGTGTAATTATGAAATGAGTTATTATGAGCTGTTACAAGTTTCATTTTCATCTTTCACATGGTTTGGGTTGTTTGGCTGATACCACATCCTATTCGAACACCAGTGTTTAATTAATAGGAAACAAAACCCTCAGGGACACTTCCTTTATGTGTGACGCAGTAAAAAAGCTGCTTTAAATACTGCTAACTACTGTCTTTATAAACAAATACAATATACTGAATACATACAATATACAAATACAGATAGATAGATAGATAGATAGATAGATAGATAGATAGATAGATAGATAGATAGATAGATAGATAGATAGATAGATAGATACACAGAAACAGTCACACCACATCCACAATAAATAAATAAAGGCAGAGTGTAAACAGCTAAAAATAAGTTATATTAAAAAGAAAGTAAAATTAAAAGACAAAATGTGTTTTCTACCTAACACATTAAACATAAAACCCCCCCGATATAAATATGATGAATTATTTATTTTTGAAATAATCAACAATCAGGCCCCAGCATCATCTTGGTAAAAGCTATTATTGAACAGATGGAGCGATATCATATCCAAATGTGTGGGACAATATTGAACAAATGTCAGTATCAGCATCATACCAGTGCATCTCGGAGTTTTATCTCACAAAAGATGGGAAATGCTGGTTTAGTGCCTTAATTACACTTTTTGAGTCTTCAGTTCCCTGTCAGAAAGTAAATAAAATGTGACATCTAAAGAAACTTGAGCTCATTTTGTTCCATTGCTCCAAACAAACCCTACTTAGAAACATGAAATAACCCTTTAAATGTTTGCCAATTAGAGAGACTTTGAGGTTTATCTAGTGAGAATAAAAAACTGACTTTGTGTGTGCTCACCTTGATGTCTTTTCCAAACAGGTTTGCGTAGAAACACAGCCAGTTCCTGGAGATGTAGAGTCGTCCCTGCAGCAGGATGTCCCTGAGTAACGCGCAGGAGTACACTGCAGACAACATGTAATGACATAATTTTACTTATGGATTTTAGATTTGTTTATTTTCATTGACTATCATGTAAACTATTTACTGTAGCAGCTGTAACGGCAACTTATCTGATGTAAGCAGATGTTTTAAGAAAGGGGCAGGTATTATAAGTTTTCTTCATCCTGCTCCTTTCCAATCATTTAAATTAGAATGAATATATAAAATGAAAGTGAAAAAAAATGAAAAACACAGCAGGTTAGTACTAGGTAAGACACATTTTAAAGGACTAATACTTTGGTTTTTTTTAAATGGAATTATGCATTTTCAAACATTTCCCTGTGGTCTACATAAACTGTAAATGCTATACTTGGGTCCGAATTCTTCATTAATTCAACTCCACAGGTCCATCTTCAACCGTATTTCTGAGAAATGACACCAGAAAGGTGGTTTTGAGCGCTGGCCCTTTAAATGCAAATGAGCCACTTCACGCCCCGCCCCCTCCAGGTTGTTGACTGTGCTGCTCTGTCCCGTTCAACCAACAACTGAACAATTTAGGTAATCGATTTGATGTTTGGACATATTTTCAGTATGGACTACAACTGCTGCTGCTGACAAACAATTATGTCGTACTCGGAGAAATGTTCATCGAAAATCTTGACCTTATATGTGCAAATGTCGTGACATAACTAGTTATAAAAACAACAACAACGACAAATTAAGAAGGAATTGAAACGGGCTGTACACTGTAAAAAATGACTGTAGAGTTAACATCAAAAAGTTGTAAAATTGCAACATAAAAAAACTTTAAGTGACAATACAAAGCAAAGTTGTTTATTTGGAAAGATTTTTGTGTTAACGATTAAATTAAATCAAATGTAGCTGTAGTTCTTACAGGAAGAGTATGTTAACAAAACCAGATTTGTATGTAGAAATGATGTATTTCTATTGTTTTTAGAAAATAAAACTGTAAATTGAAAAACAATGTATGTGGTGCTGTTTAAATTGCAAGACCATAATGTTGAAATAACAGCGTATTTGCTTTTTTTTTTTTTTTTTTTTAATAGAAAAGCCATAAAAAAGTAAACATTTAAGAATTTATTTAAACTTGTACATTAATGGGTTGGTAGAGTTGGTAGAGCGGCTCGTCCAATAACCAAATGGTTGGTGGTTCGAATCCTGGCTCAGACTGTCCATATGTTAAGGTGTACATGGAAGACACTGAACCCTAAACTGCTCCCAGTTGGACCTGGTGGCTTTGGAAAGTGCTTTGGACACCATGAAGGTGTAGAAAATGTGCTAAATAAGTGCAGTCCATTTACCATTTAAATCCAGTGTTAAATTTACATGTTTAAAATGTTAAATCTACATGTTACTCTGTAAATATGTTTACAGTTGGATGTGTTTTTTACAGTATTGTTCTGGAAACCACAACCGCCAGTTTTTTTCCATAAAAACAACAGGATTTTTTTTACAGTGTAGAAATCCACTCGTTTTTTTGCCGGAATGAATATAAAGATAGCTTTGCAGCACCTGGAGGGTTCAAATTCAAACTTTATGAACTATTAGGGTCCAAATACACAAATAAATGTACCAAAGACTAATAAAAGTGGGCTTAGCAAAACATGACCCCTTTAAGGCATCTTTGATTAAATGTAGGACCTCACATTAATAAAAATAACAGTATAATGGGCCTCAGAGGTTTTCCTTGAATCTGAACCATATTTCAGTCCAGCTAACGTTACACTCCCATTTGTCCATGACTAATGTTTCTGTTACTGACGTTCAAGCTGCTAACGCTCATACCTGAACCTTCCATCATGAATAATTGCTGGCGGCTCCGCTCATTCAGATCTGTTACCATAAAATGCTAAATCACATGTTATGAAATCTTTACAAGAATTTCCAAAGCAAATATTGCAATTTTTTTGAGTGCCAGATTTAAGGATTAATTATCAGTTTTAATGAAATATGGCCTTAATTTAGGACAGTCATGTTTAAGGCTTTTTAATCCATACGGCGATTAAAATCATCTACTCATCTGAAATGCTTAATAACCTCTGAACCACTAAACCTATCAATACATTTAAATAATTGTTGTAAAATACAGTTTGTCATCTTTTCATGGTCATCAGATATGACCCATCTGGACGTTCAGAAACTCCGTAGTGAATGTGAAAACACCGTCATCTTCTACAACATTGATTCACCAGTAAAGCCCATGGAGTTGGATCAATGATAGTGAACGGACACACTTGGTTTATGTTCAGTTAATGATATCTTTTTCACTTTTTCTTCAGTTTACTCTGTTTCTGATATAATAACCCTCAACTATATACTGAGCTTTAATGAATATCTACATGATCAGAAAATTAAATACAGGAAAATACCAAATTTTCACTGAAAAAACTCAAAATTGAGAGGATAATGTTTCAATAAATGATAATAAATCACATAAATAGGTTAAATATAGAGAAAAAAATTATTTTGGAACTGCCATAAAAGTAGCAGTGGGTCTTTATGGGATAATATCCATACTTTTCGTTAAATCTCTTGAGACCCAGCAATGCATGTTTGTCCTCTGTAGGGGACAAGAATTTCAAAGCTTTACTTGAACTAAAAGGCTGTCCACTGCAAAGAAAAACATATATATCTGAAAAAACTGCCAAAACCTTTATTTTTTTTATGTCTCACGAAGTTAATGGTCTTATGAGGACATTAAGGAGGTATTCTTTCATAAAAAAAAAAAAAAAAAACAGTGAATGTGGAAACATTGTCATCTTCTACAACACTGATTCACCGGTAAAACCCAGAGTTGGATCAATGACAGTGGATGGAAACATTTGTTTTAGTTCAGGTATTGATATATTTGCTAAAAAAGTCCCTTTTTCTTCAGTTTTCTCTGTTTCTGATGTAATAACTCTCAACTTTAATCTGAGCTTTTATGAACATCTACATGATCTGTAAATTAAATATAGGAAAACTAGAAGCACTCGGAGAGCGCAGACCTCCGCCAAGGCTGATCAGTGGCCCCCCCCGTGGGCCCCCCCACGCCAAGGAGGTTATGTTTTTGCCAGGGTTTGTTTGTCTGTCTGTCCGTTAGTGTGCAACATAACTCAAAAAGTTATGGACAGATTTTGATGAAATTTTGTGGTCTGCGCCCCCCCCGTGGGCCCCCCCACCCCCGATCACCACCAAAATTTAATCATTTCTTCCTTATCCCATTTCCAACAAACCCTGAAAATTTCATCCAAATCTGTCTATAACTTTTTGAGTTATGTTGCACACTAACGGACAGACAAACAGACAGACAAACAAACAAACCCTGGCAAAAACATAACCTCCTTGGCGGAGGTAAAAACAGATTTTCACTGAAAAAAAGCAAAATACAGAAGAAAATATTCTAATAAATCGTGATAAATCGCTTAAGAAAGGTTAAATTTACAAAAAAATTCATTTGGGAACTGCCACAAAAGTAGAACTTGGCCTTTATGGGTTAAGGACACAGGAGGCGATCCGTGTCCACATGTGAAACAAGGTAATCAAATACTACTTTTAAACATTTGTGCTGAGTTCTGTGGGACACGAACAAATATTTATAAAGGTACACAGTCAGTCGAGGTGAGACGCGTCCAAACCTTTCATCAGGATCTCTTCTTTAGGAACTGTCTGGAACAGTTTGTGGTACTGGGAGTTGTATTTGCTGACAGTCTTTAAAAACAAGAGGAGAATGTATTATGTCAGAGTATTATCCCGAACATAGAAATGTAGCACAAAAAGATCCACGTCAAAGCACGTCTGCACTTTGTCTATCTGATGAATGGAAATCTAATACTAATTTGTGCTCCAGAAATATAAAAAAAATACATCTGATGATCACTGATAAGCTTCAAACTTGACTATCGATTGTTGTCTACTGTTAGTTTTTACAGCGGTGTTATTTTGTTATAGCCAAAACAAGACTGCATTTCCAACAAAACAAGCTGCATAATATCGAATGAAAACAATGAGGTAATGTGATTAAACAGTTCTTAGAGCTGAGGGGAACTGTGCCGTGCAATGATTTATTTTTGTGTCATGCACACAAAGCGTCTAGTCCTCAGACATCAAAAGTAGAACAGCATTAGTCAGACGTTTCATTAGATTTCACTCCATGATAAAATTACTGGATGGTTCACAGCGCAATTCTGAACGGAATAATCTGCTGTAAAAAGGGTCCCTTTATGAAGCCCTGATCGTTTTGTGACTAATATGTGCAATGTTTTAGACAAAGCAGTTGAAAGAAAACATTATGCTTTATTTTGCAACTTTGCTGTGCTTTTTGATGGTAGGTTATTCAGGAAAAAATAATTTGCTAATATCATTTTACGGACAATGTGGTGGAATATTAAAAATTTCCTCTATAATTCCAATACCTTCCCTGTTACATCCATTAACATTATTAACCCTTTAACTCAAACTCATTTTCTTTCAGGGGCCACATTCAGCCCAATTTGATCTGAAGTGGGCCGGACCAGTAAAATAACAAAATAACATATAAATAATGACAACTCCAAATTTTTTGTCTTTGTTTTAGTGTAAAGAAAAAAAAAAAACTTAAATTATGAAAATACTTGCTTTAATAAACTATCCAAACAAAAAAGATGTGAATAACCTGAAAAAAACTGAAATTTAGATTAAAAAAATTTAAGAAAATTTAGTGCAATTTTAACAATATTACGCCTCCACTTATGTGCATTATGGATCAGATCTACAAAGACACTAAACACTTCGTAACGAGCAGAAAATAGTTAAAATTGTGCTAAATTTTCTTTAGACATTTCAGGTTGTTCATATTTGTTCAGGTTATTCACATTTTATTTTTATAGGATAGTTTGTAAATGTAAATATTTTCATAATTTAAAGTTATTTTTTGCACTAAAACAAAGACAAAAATTTGAAGTTGTTAATTCAAGATTTTTTGCTTAATTCAAGATTTTTTTGCCAAATTAAGATTTTTTTTTGCTTAGTTCAAGATTTTTTTTTTGCTTAATTCAATTTTTTACTTAATTGAATATTTTTTTTGCCTCATTAAATTTTTTCCCTTAATTCAAGCTAAATTATTATTTTTTGCTTAATTCAATTCAAGACTGTGGAATTTTTGACTTTGCAAAAACATCCCACGGGCCAGATTGGATCCTTTGGCAGGCCGCATTTGGCCCCTGGGCCACGAACCTTTTCAAAGACTTTAAAAGTGAATATTGGTTCCAAATATTAGGTATATACAATTAAAATTGTAATAAATTAAAACTATACTCAAATATTTGACATAAAAGTAGATCTTTACATAGATGTTTTCTCCGGAAAAGTGCGGTAATCAAACACGGTTATCATGATAATTAAAATTTAAATGTTAATACTAACTGTTGGCAATTTTACTGCGGTTTATCGTTATACCGGTAATCGTTACATCCCTAATTTAAACTCAATCATACATTCAGAACACTCACCACATACACATCAGGGGGTAAAGGCTTAAAGTATTGCACTATTTCACATTTCATGTACCATAATGTCATGTGTGATATTGTTTTTTCCTGTCTGATGCTAATGGTTCTGAAGCTGATGGACTATCTTGTCGAAAGTAAATGTGCGAGATATTTCACAATAATATACTGCACTTTTTTTTTTCGATTTTTGCACTTGAATTGTTGTTTCAGTTTGGAAGATATTTGTTTTTACAGTGACAATAAAGTATTGAATGAATTGAATGAATGAATGAATGAATGAATAGAAAAATCCACAAATTCTATTATTAACGTATGGAAAATCTAAATTTTATTCATTATTTTATTCAAAATAATCTGAAACAGCTGGTGTAAAATCATGCAGCATACACGTCCACACCTCAGATTAATATAATAGTAAATAAAATCATAAATGTTTTGTTAATATGGTGAAATAACTGGTCCAAATCTACAGACAAATGGTCTCTTCATCTTGCTTCAGTTTAGCCTAAAAACAAAACTAAAATGCAACTTTATGACTTGTTGGGCTAAAATACTGTTTTGCCTGCTGATGATCTGCTCTGGAGCTCCGTTGTCCAAACACCTCCTCCCTCCCTTTATACACCTGTGTCTGTGTTTTTCTACGAGCCAGACGGTGACTTCCTGACTTCCTGTTCCTGTCTGAAACAACAAAGACTAAAACAACAGCAAACACCAGCAGCAGCTCAGTGCCTGAAGCTCCTGATAATGGTCTGAATATTGGGGTCAAACTAACAGCTTTGAAAATTAACTTTACTTGTGATTCATCATCTACAGCAGAGGCGTCAAACTCATTTTAGTTCAGGGGCCACATCCTCCCAGTATGATCTGAAGGGGACCACACCAGTAAAATAAAAACATAATATAGAAATAATGTCAACTTCAAACTTTTCTCTGTGTTTTAGAGAGAAAAAAGTAAAATTACACTATGAAAATGTACATTTACTCAGACAAATTCACCAATTATTGGAAAAACTGGGTTGATTTTGTAACACTATTAAGAGCTGATTTTACTTGATAAGAGTAACGTTTATATAGACCCATGTAAACCTTTGGTTCATGCTACACACTTTAAATGTTCAGTGTTTATCTTATACAGGGGAAAAGAGTTTCTGGAAGGAAAGAATGGAATGGGAAAAATACTTGTTATTTCCCATTAACTCTATTTTAGGTTACTGTGTGTACTATTGCTATTTCTGTCATTGATGTATGAGCATGTTTTTGTTTTGTGTTTGTTTTTCTTTACATATATAAAAGTTATATACATGATGTAAAATGCTGATAAGATAAAAGAAAATGTACATTTACAAACAATCCTTTAATATGAACAACCATGAAAATACATACATGTTTTAAGAAAAATAAGTGCAATTTTAACAATATTATGTCTCATCTTCTCATTTACTCATGTATATTACTGCTTCTCAGCTGGATTTACAAATACACAAAACATTTAATAACAGGCAGAATATTGGTCAAATTGCACTTAACATCTCAACATCTCATGTTGTTCATTTTTGTTCAGGTTATTCACATTTTTTGTGAAAGGATAGTTTGTAAATGTAAACTTTTTTTTTCCTTTGTTTTGCTTATTTTACTACAAACTTGGCTAAACATACATAACACAAACAGCAGGATCAGTAAATGTAAACGTTTTAATGTAATTTTACTTTTTTGTACTAAAAGAGAAAAAGTTAGAGTTGTCATGATTTATAGGTTATTATGATGTTATTTTCCTGGTCTAATGCACTCTGTATGTGGAACTTGAACTAAAATAATTGTTAATATCTTTAGGGTAATTTTTGCATTTCACAAAATTTATTCCACATTGGACCCTTTTGGGGGGCCGGGTTTGGCCCATGGGCCAAATATTGGGCACCTATGATCTACAGTTGTCAACGTTTTGTCTCCTCTGATACTAAACCTGTGACTAATGTTCCATCTGTGTGTTACATTCATCTGTCAGACTAAAAATAGCATTAGCAGTTTTTGTAGAAGGGTGTCAAAAAGATGACAAACCATTCATTTATCACTAAACTATTCATTTATTACATAGAAGTGGAGTTAAAAATGAGCAGTCTCGTTCATGACAAACTGGAGTCGCAGTGTAAATATTTAGTAAAGATGGAAGATAAAGAGAGTAACCGGAATGGAAGCTAAAGACTGATAAAAATACTGCGACCTCTCAAAGTTCACTCTTACATCATGTAATAGTTCACATAAATACAATCTGATACTCTGAGTCAGTCAATGAGGACTTGGACCTTATTTGACATCAGTTTTTGAGGTTTTAATGTGCGATGGTCCACTTAAATTTCGCCTGGATGTGTTCCCATGGAGACGAAACAGACGCCGGAAACGTCTGCTGAGACTTAAAAAAAAGGTTTCAAAAGGACTCCTGCTGGTCTGCCGTCATCTCTGGACTGAAAACAACCACAGAGCTGAGTGTGTGTGTGTGTGTGTGTGTGTGTGTGTGTGTGTGGGGGGGGGGGGGGGTTGGGGGTCAGTAGTGTTGACATATCAGCATTTTCAGGTCACTTCACATTGTCGGGTGTTTGGTGACTTACAGATCCTCTGTAACACTTCTTCACATCTTCGTAGGACAGGTCATCGATCAGCTGCAGCCTGCAGACACAGCACATGGAGTCAGATTTCACAGATTGTGCACAGATCTGAGCCCAGACGTTACAAACACAAGCAGAGCCGGGATGATTATAGGGGGTATCATGGACTGGAACCACTAGTACACAGGTGTCAAACATGCGGCCCGGGGGCCAAATCCGGCCCACCAAAAGATCCAGTCCGGCCCTTGGGATGAATTTGTGAAATGCTAAAATTCCACTACGATATTAACAATCCTTTTAGTCCAGGTCCCACACTCAAACCAATTCAATCTCTGGGTCAGATCAGTAAAATACTACCCAATAATCTATAAATACTCGTAACTCCAAATTTTTCTCTCTGTAAATGTAAATATTTTCATGTATTTACACTAAAACAAAGTATAATTTTGCAAAAAATGTGAACAAACCTGAAATGTCTTAAACCAGGGGTGTCAAATTCATTTTGGTTCAGGGGCCATATTCAGCCCAATTTGTTTTCACGCAGGCCAGACCAGTAAAATAATGACTTAATAACCTATAAATAATGACAAATCCAAGTTTTTCTTTTTGTTTCAGTACAAAAAAAACCCAATTAAATTATGAAAATATTTACATTTTACAAAAAAGATGGGAATAACCTGAAAAAACAGAAATTTTATTTGAAAAATTAGTGCAATTTTAACAAAATTATGCCTCGACTTATTATCTATACATGTACATTACACACAGTGTTACATATACATTTGGTAAAAGGCAGAATATTGTTAAAATTTTGGAGTTTGGAACTAAAATTTGAACAATTTCTACAATATTACATCTCTTATTATTAACACAACTCTAGATCACAGTGGATCCATAAATACACAAAACGTTTAGTAACAGGCAGAATATAGTTAAAATTGCACATTTTGGGTTGTTTATCTTTGTTTTTATTTATGTATTTATTTGCATTTTATTGTGAACAAATAGTTTTGTAAATGTAAATATTTTCACAGCGTAATGTTATTTTTTTCACTTAAATGTTTTTCACATAATTTTTCACAAAGAAACTTTGTAGTTGTCATTATTTATGGGTTATTGTGTTGTTATTTTTTACTTGAGATCACATTGGTCTGTATGTGGAACCTGAAACAAAATGATTTTGACAACCTGGACTGTTCAGGTTCATTTTTGCACTTTCATCCCGCGGGCCAGAATGGAACCTTTGGCGGTTCAGATTTGGCCCCCGGGCCGCATGTTTGACACCTGTGACTTAAAAGAAGTGCAATTTTAACAATATTTCACCTGTTGCTAAATGTTTTGTGTATTTGTAGACCTACTGTGATCTGTAAGTTATATATAATGTACATGTGTAAATGATCAACTGAAGCATGATATTGTTAAAATTACACTTATTTTTACAGTTTGTTCATGTTATTTACAATGTTTGAAGATGTAAACATTTTCATAATGTAATTTTACTTTTTTTACTCTAAAACTTAGAGGAAAGTTTGGAGTTGACATTATTTATATATTATTATGTTATTATTTTACTGGTTCTGCTCACTTCAGATCCAATTTAGCTGAATGTGGCCCCTGAACTGAAATGAGTTTGACACCCCTGCACTAGTGTGTCTGTTCTCTCAGCAGCAGGAGGCTCATCTGGAGGTCGACCTGTGGACCTCAACAGTAGCTATGTTCACACTGAAGGATAAAATCACTCAAATATTATCATTTCACTCATATGTGACACAGATCTGTGCTTTCACAACAGTGTTAACAGCACCCTGATCTGATCCATTTCCATGAATGATCCTGAATCATATATACAGGGTGTCCACAAAGCCTGTTTAGAATTTTAAAAAATTATTATAGAAGCAGTTGATGAGATACGTTCATCACATGTGTTCTATGTACTTAGTGGTTATCAAAGTTTTTAATCACATTATGGAATCATGTGCAATCGAATCACTGGTCCATTTTTCTTCAAGGAGAGATCAATTACTGCAAATGTTGACCTTTGACCTTTTGACTCGATATGTGTCACCACAACTAGATGACTTTCAACTAATTATCATCTTTCAGGTAGATGGTGCACCACCACATTTTCAATTAAATAAATGCTGAATGTACACTGGTTTAACCCATAAAAACCCAAACATCCACTATAAACCAAAACCATCTACTGATCTAAACTGTTAAATACCTGTTGATCCACTAATCCTATCAATACATGTAAATAATCGATGTAAAATGCAGTTTGTCATCTTTTCATGGTCATCAGATATGACCCATTTGGATGTTCAGAGAGGAGATAGTAAACATGGAAACACCGTCATTCTACAACATAGATTCACCAGTAAAACCCATGGAGTTGGATCAATGACAGTGGAAGGAGACACTGGGTTTATATTCAGTTGATGATATCTCTGCTGAAAAAGTCACTTTTTCTTCAGCGTTCTCTGTTTCAGGTATAATAACCCTAACTTTAATTTGAGCTTTTACGAACATCTATATGATGAGTAAATTCAATATGAGAAAATACTTAATTTTCACTGAAAATTCACAAAATACAAAATACCATTTATTACAAAAAATGATGATAAATCACTTAAGAAAGGTTAAATAGAGAGAAAGATTCATTTGGGATCTACCACAAAAGTCCCACTGGGTCTTTATGGGTTAAGCCAATAACTGGAATATTTTATATCAGCTCCTCTGAAGTGATAAGGAGTTCATTCATTCATAAATTATATCCTTTGTGTATTCATTTTTGTGATGCCAAAGACATCAAAAATACCAAGAAAGCAATTATCCAATACTTTTTTTTTTTTTTTGGTTTTTTTGTGTTTGACTCTTTTAAAGCAACTTTAAAGATAGATTTTCTGTGATTAACTTGAGAAAAACAATTTAGTTTTTCGGCATCATAAAAAATACAAATTCTGTAATTTTAAGTATGATTATTTACTATCATATTCAAACAGAAAACAACAAGCTACAGTGGCCAGTTAATTAGTTAGGTATAAAGAAAACAATCTGCTCAGGTCCAACAGTCATGAACATGTATTACTGAAACAGAAGAGGGTTTATCTTTCTCATTTAACGCTGTTTAAGATGTCAGGTCCTTACACTGTATCAAAAACGAACTTCTAACTCATGTAAACAAGCTCAGGGTTGTCACATCATATCATGCAAAACATCTTAATCAGCCTGTTTCC
This sequence comes from Sphaeramia orbicularis, assembly GCF_902148855.1. NCBI lineage: Eukaryota > Metazoa > Chordata > Actinopteri > Kurtiformes > Apogonidae > Sphaeramia > Sphaeramia orbicularis. Next base: position 38,671,597 of record NC_043962.1, on the reverse strand, counting down.
TCGTTTTATGAGAGACGTGTGGCTGCGAGGATGTAAATGTGACCACGGATAACGGCACGTGTTATCCAACAGCCAGGCAGCGACATGAGTGTGTTCACACATGATCGACTGTGACGAAGGCCAGTCATCAGCTTTAACAACAGACTGATGTTCATCCACCTCCTACTGTTCCACAGGAAGAAGTTATCAGTGGTGGGTTAAGTGACTAAATACTGCACTTAAGAACATATTTACAGTTCCTGTAATGAGAATGCTTATACTTGATACAGCTTTTTACTTCTACTCTACTACATCCAGGGCAAATATTATGGTTTTTACTCCCTAGATCTGTACATGTATCTCCGAATGTGATGTCTTTGGATGTTTTTGATAAACTGAATGAAAATGTAGTCCGTTAACAGCTGACTTTGCTTGACAACTCTCTTAGAATAACTGGAAAATGCACTTGTACCAAGCTGAGCACAGGCTGGTTTTTCTGACCTCATGAAAAATAATGTGGTTCTCACAAGACCGCAACGCTACAAAAACATGACTGTCTTACAGAACATGAGGCATTTGTGTAGATTAAACTAAAACAACATGAGCCAAACCAGGACCATGCACACAAGTAAGATGAAACACAAACATTAATGCAAAAGTATTTTCACAGTTTGGTACTGTACTCATTAGTTATTGATTTTTTAGACAACTGACTGAAATTATTGGCAATGTATAATTCAGGGGATAAGATGCAGCTGAAAAATAGTCTTAGAATTTTAGAGTTTCCATCTTGGTTGACATTAACACTTTCATGCATGAATTATGAGAACCTTAGTCAGTATTTTTTTTTCTTGAGTGTTTTTATTCCTCTTTAGGCATGAAAAAAACAATGCAATTGATTTTTTTTTTTTTTTTTTTTTTTTTATGAACCTATTTTTCTTGGAGTTAAAAAAATGTCCACTCAGCTGGACACCATGCATTTAAGTTTTGAACCAAAGTAACATTTATTTAAAAACTCATCATCAGAAAGTGATATACTGTGTGAAAACTATGAAATAAAAACATTTTTAATGCCTCTAATTGCTAAATTGCTACTGTTTTCTCACATTTTATCATACTCTAATATTAGTTATTACCCATTTCATGGAGATAATATCCTCCTGACACCCAGGAAATTGATAGTTTTAGCTTTTTTACATTAAAAAATTGTCTTCATTGGAAACTGCATAATGCAACAGTTTTTTCAGATACATTTTTTTAGATTATTTTTACTTATTTATTGATTTTTTAATGGAATGTCCTTTGCAATGCACTGCATTTTTAAAGTAAAACTGTCCAACTTTTGTCCCCTACAGGGGAGAAAATGCATTGCTGGGTTTCAGGAGGATATGCACAAAAAAAAACAAAACAAAACAAAAAAAAAAACACTTTTTTTTTTCCCAGAAAACTGTTAAACAGTCTAATAACAATTAGCAATTTATTTACACTAAAACATGTTACTGCAGATCAGGTTTATCAAGAACAGCAAAGTTACAGTAATGGTATGAATTGCAGTGTTTGGGATGGTGCATAAGTGTCCACTATGTTGGCTGATATGGAACTGAAACAACAAAACCCATGAATAAACAATAGAACAGCTGTAGAATAGCTGTCCACTGTAGTGACCACTATGCCTGAAAGGGTTAAAGGTACGTAAGTGAATCATACAGATACACTGCATGAAACATTCCTAATAGCTGCACTGTGACTGCCTTAAAACTTTTAATATATACTGAATATTTAAAATAATATTTTAAAAAGCCTACAGTCATATAAATAGTAAATATAAATAATGAATTATCCACTCCTGATGGGGAAAAGTTAAACTTTATCAGTCTCAAATGTGCAAAGGGAGTCTTAAAAGATTACAACTATAGTTTAAATTTTCCAAAAATCTAACTCTAATTCCCTCCACTGCTCAACTGGCCAAGTTCCCAGAGCATGATCTCAGAGTCAAAAGCACCCAGTTATAAGAAAAACCCTTAAATCATAGAGACATCCCATCATAAACTGAATCAAAAGTGATTTTTAACCCTTTCATACATACTGGTCACTACAGTGGACAGTCGTTCTACATCTGTTCTCTTGTATTTTCATGGGTTTTATTGTTTCAGTTCCATATCAGCCAACACAGTGGATACTTATGCACCACCCCATACACTGACATTCATACCATTACTATAACTTTGCTGTTCTTGATAAATCTGATCTGCAGTGACAAGTTTGAGTGTAAATCAATTGCTAATAAAAATTGGGAATATGATAAAATGCGAAAAAAAAAACCCATCAGATTAGCTGCATTAAAAATGTTTTGTTATTGTATATCACTTTCTGATATTCAAAAATTAAACAAATGGTGTCCAGCGGAGTGTACATTTTTGGAACTCCACAAAAAATTATGAAGGTAGATTTGTTTCTTTATTGCTTTAACAAAAAAAAAAAAAATTTCATTAAAAAAAAAAAAAAAAAATCAATTTAAAAAAATCACTTCAATCAAGGAAAAAAAGTGTTCAAATGCAATTTTTTGGATTGTAATTTTTTTTTCCATTCAAACACTTTTCTTTAATTGAAATTTTTTTTTAGTTAAAGCAATAAAGAAACAAATCTACCTTCATAAAAAACAGGTTAATTAAAAAAAATCAATTGCATTGTTTTTTCATGCCTAAAGAGGAATAAAAACACTCAAGAAAAAAATCTAGACTAAGGTTCTCATAATTCATGCATGAAAGGGTTAAAGAGATCAAATGTTTCAAACCGTTCATTACAAAGGTTAAAAGGTCATACAGATGGGATGTTTCTCTACCTGTCACATACTTGTTTGTCCATTTTTCTAAAACACTTTCTCCTGAATCCACTCGAAGATAAAGAGGTAGATGCCTCCAGAGGAACATTTCCACAGCTGCATGTCTGTTAAATCCTGATAAAAACACCCCGACTGAGTATTTGACAGGCAGATTATCCTCACAGTGTCTCTATTTCAAGCTACAAAAAAAAAAAAAAAAAGATGATGAACTGCTTGAACAGAAGTGTGACTCCCCTTCTGAACTAACAGCTCTGAGGTGTGTGGCTGCTTTAACTAATCCTCAGAGCGACTGTTTTTGTAGACCCGTGTGCAGTCTCTGCATCAGATTTCATGGAGGATGGTCATGTAAATGGAGCCGTGACAGAGGAGGCAAATGAATGTGGTGTTCATGCAAACAGTAAAGCAACTGACAAAAAGTGAACACATGAGAATCAGAAGCACTGGAGCTATCAGCGTCCACTTAAATCCACCATCACACACATACACATATGGCCACACTCAGCACTGATTTTCTCCCCTTTTGCCTAATCATGAATGCAGGGTGTTTGCTCTTGATCCAAATAAAAATTACAGACTTTTTCAAAGTTGCTATTTTTTCCCCTAGACTTTGACTTTATGTACTTTTATACTTGCATGCCTATTTTTTGGTTGAGATTGTACCTGTTTTAGGATTTTTAGGGCCGACGCCGATACCGAAATTAGGGACTAAAAAAAGTAGATATCTGATATATTGGGCGATAACATATGATAATATATGAAATGAGAACATTGATATCCACAGGATGTAATAGTCTTATATTAAATAATGGTGGACATATGAATTAACAGTTGCATCTTTGTTTATCTCACGGAGATAATTTACACAACTTTAAAACACTATATAGTAGTCTGTAATAGTCTTATGTTAGACTAGTATGTGACCTGTGAGGAACCACGGGTTGTAGATGTGGTAGTTTTTATGCTGTGGAGAGCAGACTTCTGGGAAAAGATGTGAGTCTATATTTTAGAAGTAGTGACATAAAAAATGTTTGGTAAATCATTCTTTGAAATGTAAATGACAATTAATATACAGTATTAATACCCAGGAGTGAAAATGTGAGGTACACAGGGAGTGCACGGACAGGGGTGGGGGGTGAATAGTTTGTGAGAGAGTGGGGGGCTGTCTGTGATTGTGTGTGTGTATATGTGTGCGTGTGTGGGGGGGAGTGGTGGTCTGTGATTGTCAAAGTGAAACTGAAACTGAACACGCTTTACTATTCCTCTAACTCTGGGCAGCACAGACACAGGTGCAGAGTGACAGAATCTCTGTGCAGCAAAAAAGTTAATACGTCTGTCATATATGGACTGATGTCGATTAATCGGTGATACGCTATAATCGGCCCACCAATTAATCGGTCAGGCTCTAGTAGAAAAGATCATTTTAATAAATGTATGAATGAATGAATGCATAATTTGCAGTAAATTAAGTTTTATTGACAGAAATGCTTTCAAAACATATGAAAATCACAAAAGTCCATGGATATCACACAAACAAGTTTCACTAAAATCATTCATTCCAGTTTTTTTTTATGGTGTTCTCATGTATTTCTTATCTCTGCCTTTTAGCATAGTCTAAAATTCGACTATGAGAGAAACTTTTTTCCATACTTCCATCAGACTTTCACACAAAATTCCAGACTTTTCAAGGTCTGGAAAACAGTGTTTAAAAATTCCATACTTTTTAAGACTTTCAAGACCTGTGCAAGCACCCTGTGAATATCATCAGTATGATATAAACTAATAAGTGACATGAATGAAGCCTGTTTGAACTTTGATTTTGTCTAAAACCAGAATGGATTAGTATAAAGGTAGAAGGCAGTAGTGGAAACTCATTCATTAACAGTTTTATATTACATTAAGTTAGACTATTGGGATGAAAATTTGTTCCATAGAGCACAAAATTACACACACACACACACACACACTTCAATTATTAAATGTAAATGTTAAGATTTTTTTTAAATGTTTGGTTACAGTACCTCTCTAGAAAAAAAAAAAAGCCTGAGACAATGTAGCGACCTCTGAACACATGGAAACACAATGTGTGGAAGGAATGACTGACCACAAAACCGACTGAGAGGCACCCAACACACAACACCCACACCCACACTCAGACATGTGATAAAGGAACTAATTATGCAAACAGTTTTACCCTGAATGGAAAAACTGGAGCAGAGAAAAAGGCTGAGTTCACACGGATGTAGACAATTCAGAGAGTTGTTGTTACGCTGCCAGAGATTAGATTTTAATTTGTTTTGATCTATCATGTGTTTGGTCATGTTTCTGTGTCTCAGCAGTTTAATGAAATAAAGTTTAACGTGACATTATACCACATTCCGTTCATGGTATTTTTACTCCAACGGCCCATCAGTGTATCTGTGTTCTGTGACAGCCTCATTAAAGCAGCTTTCATTGTTACTTGGAGCACAAAGATTTTATTTTCCAAAGCACTTCTCATAAATCTACAGGCACAAACAAAACAAAAACACAGTCTTCGGCTAAAATTTGCTTAGAGGTCTTATTTCTGTCTTTGTGCATAAGAAATCAGTATAAGTGAATCCCCAAAGGAACTTTGTGTTGGTAAATGCAAGTTATACAAATTTACAGGATTTCAGTTCTGTTGCAACATGTTGATGGTCATATGAAGTATGTTTTCAGGTCAAAAATGTTCAATTTCATCACAATTAATGCTATATTTTCATGTCACAAATGGCCAAGTTATATTTGAACTGAATTTACCTGAAAAACAAATATTCTATTCTTTAGATTCCCCAGTTTCTCTTACAAGATTCTATCCTACATATCATGTTTTATTTTTACAGGTTGCAATATGGAGTATGGTGCTGATCCATCCTGCTTATGTTACACCAATACATACATTAAGAATGTCACACGTCACTTTTTAAATCAACAGTTCTCTAATAATAAGCATTTTTATAAAGAAATAACAATTCTATATTGTTATTTACTCTTTAGTATGATGATAAACTATACAATAAATAATTATGATCCTAGTTTTTGCACAGGGATCATTTGTGGAAACGGTGACATGGCTGCCGAGCATCAGTATGATGGGATCTGTAACAACCATGTCACATCCGTCCACTGTCACATTTTGTGTTTTTGTGTCAGCTGTTATTGTTTTAGATCCACAATACTAACATTTATGAATAAGAGGAGAATTAGCAAGAGTAAGTATGTAAGTTTATTACTAATAAAGTACTGGTACTGACCAGAGCATCATGGGTAATGTCACGTCTGTCCACCAGCAGAAGTTTTCACAGACACGTGCAATTCAAAATCCAATATTTCTGAAAATATAGCTTCCACTGTCAAATAATATCAGTAGTCTGTGCACAAATGTATTAACATTATTTCAACACAGTTCTATGCATTTCTTACAACTTGGGTTTTTTTTTTGACAAAAATGGCCACTCATTTGACCCCCTAAGTAAATTTTAGCCATCTTACACACTCACACACACTGAGGATGTATACATTTGTTTGCATTGGTTTTCATTGTTTCAGAAGCTTTAAAACAAACATGGGTGGGAGATAAGGACATGATAGAGTACATGAAAAACTCACCTTAATTCAGTGTCAGAGGGACTGTATAGTTGAAAGGCATGTAATATCAGGAAGTGTTCTCTGATGCAAAGTAAAAGTGGTGAAAAATTTTACATATAACACACTCGGATGATATTGATATTTTTGGTGGATAATATATGTTTGTTTTGTTCCTTCCTCTTCCCTGATTTATAAATAAACTGTTTATTTGTAAGTCAGAGAGAGTTCTTGTTTTCAGGGGAGGGGCCAAAAAACCCTGGACACAGAACTGTGGCTGAGGAGGTAGAGTGGGTCATCCGATATTGAGAGGGTTGGAGGTTCAAATCCTGCTCTGTCCTAATCATGTGCGAATGTGAGAGGGAATGAATAATGGATCTAAAATATAAAGTGCCTTGAAAAGTGCTACAGAAATGTAATCTATTATTATTACCGGAACACATAAAAATTCAGACTCTGTTACCACCTTCAAATCCCAGCTTAAAACTTATTTGGGCTATTCAGACAGGCTTACTCAATTCCATAATTTCACTTTTATCTGCTGCCATTTTATGTACCTATGTGTTTTATATACGGACAGTATGTGTGTAATTTTAAATCTGTTTAATTTTAACAACTTTTTATGGTGACCTTGAGAGTCCTGAAAGGCGCCTATACATAAAATATATTATTATTATTATTACTCTTATTAAAAGAGTTGTATGTATTATTCCTACTTTACAATATTAAAAAATGACCTGAAGTATCACTAGAAAAACAAAGAGTTATGATGGGTTAGTGTCAGGGTCAAACATTAGGTCAGTGTGATATATTGCGAAGATATGAACTGAATTTATTTACAGCCACATACCGTCGTGTCACTGTGAATATCTGTGACCACTAGAGGGAGTAGTGAGTAAATTAGTAAAATTAATGCCAAATGGGTTGAGAGATGAGAACTGTAAAGGAACAATGTTCAGAGTCAATCAAAATAACAAACTGATTTAAAAAATAGAGGCATTGCTGTTTTAAAGTAAAGGATGTGAAAGTTTTGACCTTATTTGGACAATTTAAACAGAACTGATGTAACTATCGGCAACACAAACCGTACAGAAAACAGAGGTGATTTGGGGTTTCACGGTAGATGTTTACTGTCTAAAAATAGATTTGGCTGAATGATTGATTTAGTGTAGAATCCAGATCAGCTGAGGTAACATGTGATTATGAGACACATTATTATTTTAAGTGCATGTCAGAGTTTGTGTTAGAAAAAGACAAAACAGACGTGTGCAAAGTATGAGCTTCATGCTTGAATCTGAGCGATGGAATCTAAGATGGAGCGTTAATTTGTTGGTGCTTTTGGTAACAGTGGGACGGACTTCTCGCTGCTGTCAATAGTTCTAAATATCAATACTATACATGATCACATAAACAGTCAAAAATACATGGTTTAGACTAGTTTAGACTGTTTTCTTTACACTGCTGCTTCCAAAGACTTTAACCCTTTTAATTCTGCCATTCTTCTAGGTGTATTCATGTTTTCTTTGCAAAAAAAGTGTCAGAAAATGTATTTTTTTGCCAATTCTTTTGCACCTTTGTTTTCAGGAAGAACTTAACTTTCAATATCTATCCATTAATTATCATTATTATAAATAATAAATGCTTAAAACAGTGTGTTTATTAAAAAAGAAAAAAAATGGACTTGAATTGAAGTTTTTATCATATTTATTATCAGAAACAACTGTAAATGTCCATAACGAAACTTTTTAAGATTGAAAAAATAAACTTTCAACTATTCTACATCTCCTCAAACATGTTTTATTGGTCTTGAATATTCAGTATCCATATTATGGCATCATATTTTTTGTTATTTCCAGGTGTTTTTTTTTCAGCCTGTGTGGAAGTCTCCAAAACAGTTCCTTCTACTTGTAATAGAGTCCCACATTCTTGCCATAAAGTGTTATATAGCATCAGAAATCCATTTGAATTTTGTGGATAGTGCAAACATTTGAGGACTTACAGTAATTTGAATGCTGTAAAGTGCAAAATGCAGCGCCGATGAGATTTCTGTTGTTAAAGGGTTAAAGTTGGGATGTTTATGCTGCTCATCCTGTGCTTGAGGGATCGTATTTGTTAATACAGTACAGATATGGTCCCTCATGATTCTGCTCTGCTTCTCAACACTGATGTGACATGTGCCTGGCTTTTATGTGCATGGGTTCATTAATTCAGTGCCATAACCCAACTCTAAATTCAACACACTGATGTGAGACTGGTCATGTCTAAAATGAAACCTTTTGGATACAGTGTCCAAACAGAACTAGTGTGTGTTTTCATATTAACCCTTTCATGCATAGCGGTCACTACTGTAGACAGTTATTCTACAGCTGTTCTCTTGTAAATTCATGGGTTTGGTTGTTTTAGTTCCATGTCAGCCAACACAGTGGACACTTATGCACCATCCCATACACTGCAGTTCATACCATTATTATAACTTTGCTGTTCTTGATAAACCTGATCTGTAGTAACATGTTTGAGTGTAAATCAATTGCTAATTGTTATTAGACTGTAATTAACAGTTTTCTTAGCCAAAAGGTTTTTTTTTTTTTTTTTTTTTGCATACTATCTCCATGAAGTGAGTAATAACTAGCATTAGAGTATGTTAAAATGTGAGAAAACATCAGATTAGCTGCATGAAAAATTTTTTTATTTCATAGTTTTCACATATATATCACTTTCTGATGCTGGGTTTTAAATACATGATCTCCAGCTGAGTGGACATTTTTGTAACTCCATGAAAAATAGGTTCATAAATGCCTAAAGAGGAATAAAAACACTCAGGAAAAATCTTGACAAAGGTTCTCATAATTCATGCATGAAAGGGTTAAATAAAGGCTGTTTTAGAGAATATTTTATTAATGAATTCATGGTTTTGGTTGCATACTAGATGCTGAATGTGACAAAAACAGGGGGGATCTATGTGTGTTTGTGTGGATTTAACGGAACATTAGCTCCTTGTCAGCGGAGGTGAATTAAGGCTTTACACCAGCTATCCACACACACCTCCTTCCCATCAGCCTCTCTGTTTCTCTCTGAGCTCTGCTGCCTGGAAACGTGAGCTGACTCCACGTGCTGGAGGCAAACACACATATGTACACACACATGCACGCACACACACACACACGCACGCACGCACACACACACACACATGCACGCACACACACACACACACACACACACAGCTTCTGATTCTGCCATTGCAGCTTCTCCTGCAGCTTGTTTTGTACGTGACAAGAATGACAGAGCGACAGCGAGGCTTTCCCTCTCTGTGTATTGTCTCTGCTGCACGTCTCCTTAGCTTTCATCTCCTGCCAAACACCCCAAACCACACACATACACACACACACACACACACACACTTTGTCAGTACTAATGAGGGAGTCGGTTGATTATGAGGAGGTGGGTCTAGAAATGAGTCATCCACATGACGTTTGCTCACAATTTTATCACAAATGAGTCTCTTACAGCCTTCCTGCCTCAGCGCACAGGGTCATACAACCCTGTGGAGTTTCTGATGATTTGTAGAGCTATGGAGCAAAGGTTTTAGGAGTTTTGTTTGTTCTTGTGCAAAAAAAAAAGGTGGAAGCACACCAGCATGCAGTTGTTGCAATACACAGTTTGGTCCTATTCAACTGGTCTTCTGTGCAGCAATGTGCAGGAAAAGATGGAAAAAACATCCATATAAGCCATGCAACATGTATATAGAGCTGTTCCAATCATCACATTTTAGTTGTTGTCATTAACTGTGATATAAATATCTATAAACATTCCACTAGTGTAGCATAAAACCAGTGATAGACTAATAAAAATTGAATATGACATATTGCAAGTGCTTTACGTGCCATTAAATTGGACAAGACCTACATAAACGCAGTCATTTTACATTTAAGAGACATTTATAGGCACTGAACTTTGGAACACAGAAATAAAAATGACATGCCTTTAAACCTCAGCAGAAGAAGGGGGCGCAACAAAATAAAGTCATTAAAACAGCGCCAGCCAAACTGCAGTGGGAGATAATAATGTGTAAATATTGATCAGAATATGACTTATATTTTCTGGTGGATCCAGAGAATGAGAGGAGTAATAAAAAAAATGAACAAAGTGAAACATAAGTAAGAAAAGTGACTGAATTCACCGAGATAGATCAACTCAAAACTCTGCTAAAATCTGCTCAAATAAAGTACATTAATCAGATAGAAACACACAGCGCAGTCCGTCCAAAGTTCAAGTTAAACCAAATCCTTTTCAAAAGTGATGCCTGTACTCCTTGTTTCTTTATGTATGATGATGCCCCTAAAGAATAAACCAAAGGATATGACTAAACATCTGATCTCCTCACTGAAAACAAACCAACATATATTAGCAGCTACAGCAACAGTTTCCATAAACCATTTCTTCATCATATTAGGCCACGTTCACACCTGACTTAAGGTGCATCCACAGTGTTTGGAGTCAGTCTGGATGCACGTGGCACTTATTCATTTAGTCATGTGGATGTGAATGTGTCCTTGGCCACAATGAAGGACCACTTACTCTAAGGTCGCTGTCTACATAAGCAGAAGTAGAACTTCATTTGCACAATGGTAGCATCATAGGAAGCCAAAGAATAGTATTGATTAGAGGTGTAAATGATTAATCGACTATCAATGAATTGTTGATAAGAATTTGCTCGATTAAACTATTAATTGTCGGTTAATTGCCCTTTTCCACGGTGGGGTTTGTAGTGTTGAATGTAGGGGGTACCACTGCCCAAACTAGGCTTCATCGCTAAAGTTGAATAACGGGGGAGTCACCCTGTCCACCTGTCCACACCTGTCCACCTGTCCACACCTGTCTGAAGGCTGACGGCTTGTCTGCGCTGTGATGCCGTAGCTGGGATTGAACCGGATCATGGCGTTGATGAGTTAGAATCACTTTAGGGACATGGTGGAGCAAAACACAGACCGGCCCGTCTGTTTGTGGGAGCGGTGCACCCTCGCCTAGATACATGCACAAATTTGGGGTCAGTATCAGATCGGAGTGTTTCCCCTGGAGGTTGGTCTAGTCCAGTGTTCCCCAACCACTATGCCGTGGCACATAAGTGTGTCATGAGAAATCATCAGGTGTGCCGTGGAAGATTATCTACTTTCACCTGATTGATACTCTAAGTGAGCGGCGTGATATAGATATGCATGACTGCACACGCCAGTGATCCTCTCTACAACAACAGTTTCCCTTTGCAAAGTGAAAATGAAAGTGAACTGGCCCCGATGTGGTGCATTCTATTGATAAAGCCCCCCTCACTAGTGATGCTCAGATTAGCGGGTTACCTACAGGACCTGCAGATTGGGTTAGAGTGGGGAGTGGGGGGGTATGCCTCTATTATACAGATCTCAATCTGTTAGCCGGGGATCTGTCCAAGGGGTGGTGACACACCCCTCTCAGCCTTCTCATTCCAAATGCCCCGCATCGTTCTTCAATTCCTGCAAGAATATCAGCTTTGTATTCAATTAAACAGGCCCAGGTTTCACACTAAGTCAATTGAGACTAGATTTGTGTTATATTTCAATAAATATATTTTTTGTAACATTTTTGTTTGGTGGTGTGCCCTGTGATTTTTCTAATGTAAAATATGTGCTGCTGCTTGAAAAGGTTGGGAAACACTGGTCTAGTCCACGGTCATCTGGACTATCTGGTCAGTGAGACAGAAGTTAAAAACCTCCTCCAGGCTCCTGATCTGGGCCACAGGTATGTCCCGCATTATGTCCCACAGTCACCCCGGTGGTCATGTGAAAATAGGAGAGAAAAGGCATCTACGCTGAAATCTTGCTCCATCATGCCCATTTCTTCTAAACTTCCCCTCTTCAGACCCATTTATTTTATTAAATTTCTCTGCAGTATTTACATTTTACATTTATGCATTTGGCAGACGCTTTTTTCCAAAGGGACTTACAGGGGAAAACCAATTAAATCACTCAATCAATCAAATTTTATTTACATAGCGCCAGATCACAACAAAAAGTTATCTCATGACACTTTATATATAGAGTTGGTCAAAACCATACTCTAAGCCAATTTACAGAAACCCAACTGAATCCAGAATATTTCTTTCGTTCTACTCCATAAATGTCATTGCCTGTGCTGTATCCAACGGTTCAATAATTCAATCACTCAGGAATATGACATGCTTTTTTCATGAAATATATAAACAATATTTAGCTTTTATTCTTACAGACCCTATCGAAAGAGAAATTCAGGTTCTCAGGAAAATCATTGCATATCAATTAATCATTAATCGATCAATAAAGTCCACCAACTAATGATTAATGGATTAATCGATAATTTGCATCCCTATTATCGATATGTTTAATAAACACATCACAACAGACTGCATCACTCAAAGTGAATAAGACAAATAATTTCATTTAACGTTCCATGCATTGATGCTCAGTGAGTGTATCTGACGTCCCAGATGATACTGTGGATACTTGGATCATGCGCCATATGTCACACTACATTCATGTGGAGACTCGTTCTAATTTCAGGTGTGAACTGACCCACTTATGATCAGATTATGCATCACCCAAGATGCATGATCCTGGTATAAACAGGGCTTTGATATGAAGAGCCACATTCTTCATTAAAGTGTTTGTCAGGTTCCATCAGATTTGCTGGTCTACATTTGTTGGAATGGCTTCAATAATTACAGTCTCCACTCCCAGGATCTGTTTTCTCTACGAGTCCCAAAAGTCAGAACAGAACTGGGAAAGAAAGCCTTTAAATGTTCTACTCCCACTGCCTGGAACAACCAACAGAAGGAGATTAAACTGAAGGAACTCGTCTGTTTAAATACATTCAAAGTCATTTTAAATCGATGGAAAAAGGACAAATCTGGATGCAGATGTTTTTCTATTTGATTGAATCGGGTTCTGCTTCGAGATGCTTTAAGGAACATTGTTATAGTTTTAATACCTTTTAAATTATTGATGGTGTTTTATATGTATGTTCTTAGTTTAGTGTTTTATGTGTGGTTTTAAAATTGATTTTTATTGTGTTTTATGTTTTTTTTGTGTGGATGTATGGCTGTGGTTTCTACTTTGTGTAACTTCTGCTGCTGCTGTCTTGGCCAGGACACTCTTGAAAAAGAGATTTTTTTTCTTATCTCACTGAGCTTTTTTCCTGGTTAAATAAAGGTTAAATAAAAAAAAATAAACAATTACAGTTAACATGTTATTTCCTTAAAATGGAAAGATGTTTAAGGACCCACAGCTAATCAATAGATTAAAGAAATGTCTAGAAACCTTTCATTGGAAAACCTGACAAACCTGCCTGAAGACTTTTATATGACCTGGACACTTTTTTTTACAGTTTATAAAAGACTTATCTGTAAAATGAAACTGTAATATATATATTTCGTTACACTGAGAGTTTGATGCTGTTGTGTGGGTGGTGGTGGTGGTGGGGGGGGGGGTTATAATGATTGTTTTACTGTATAAGTGTTGAACATACAATGTAAAACAACAAGAAATATATTTATAAAAAAAAAAAATTAAGTGTTTGTCAAGTGGTCAGACTTTGGTAGTTCTGAAAACTGAGGCTTTCGACAGTCCCTCACCTGAACGGCAGCGGGCAGTGGCCGTCCTCCTCCCTGGGGGGCTCCACTTCATGGGGGGGTAAGACGCTGACGTCCTCACTCTGCTCCAAGGTCTCTGACATCATGACTATCAATCTGGAAGAGCGGCAGGGGTCATTTAAATATTCAATCCCACATTTTTATCCCACCCCCTGAAGGGGAGGCAAGGGGTATTGTTTTTGGTTTGGTTTGGTTGGTTTGTTAACACTCTAGCAGCAAAACCATTCATACTGAATTCATACTAAATTAGGTTTATAGATTGCCATTGACCCAGAATAGATGTGGTTACATTTAGGGAAAAGTAGATCAAGTTAAAATTTTTAATGAATTTTTTACATATTTTTTTTTCTCCCATTCACTTATAATGGGCAAATTTTTAAATGTCTTTAAATACATCAATTTACTTCCAACTTGGCACACATATAGAGGCTATTGATATGCTGACATCAGCACATGGATAGACATGATGACATCATTTGGATCAATGCCAAAAGAAGCAACAACACGTGCAAGGAGTGCCTGGCACCACTTGTTTTTTAAATACTGGAAACATCAAAATCAAATTTCTGCATCCACTAAAAACTTAAAGGGGTGTAAAAATGTTTTTTAGAGTCATTTCGAAAGTTTTGTAAGACTGAACTCTAAACAGTGATAATAATAATATGACAGAGCATGTCTAAACACAAACAATATAAAAACATAAACAGAAAAAATCGGATGCTGCTGAAAACATGTAATAATACAAAGGGTGTGAAGATAATCAGCCTTAAAATTTATTACATTTTGTGAGTGTTGAGATAATGCTGTGTTTTTATGTAATGTGTCATTAGAAACATTCCTCGTTACAGTCTGAGGAATGCTGTCCAGTTCCTGTCCAAACCCTCTCATAACAGATCCACACACACTAAAACACTTTAGGACACTCCACAGCTCAGGCGTGCTCTGATTGGCTGCAGGATTCTTCGAGCTGCAATGAAAACCTTTGATCTGTAGCTCCGAGGAAGCCCACAGACCCTCAAGACACTCGAATGCATCACGATCTTCCATGTTGAACAAAATGCACGGCAGCTCTCCCCTCTGTTGCCATGGTAACAGCTTAAAAGAAGGCCATTCAAGATCAATGCTTCGAATCTGCTCTGTTTCAGCTGCATCCACAGTTTTCTCAGAATGAGTCGGCTCGTGCACACTCAGATTAGGGTAAAATAATTCACAAAACAGAGGGAAGATATCATTTTTCTTAGATGTATTTTTTTCCTGGCTGTCATGTGATTCATTAAAATAACTGCTTTGCCTGCTACTGACTTAAAACATAAAACTACAGCAAACATACCCTCTGTGTAATCTGCAAATCAGGCTCAGATTCTGCACATTTCAGATCATCTACTGCATCATACTTTGGTCACTCTGCTTCTGTGAAATACAGACTGACATGTTGGGTTGGGTCCATTTGAACTGAGTTTGCATTTCCGCTCCTGTGGGCTCCTGCCTCACTGATAAATACACCCACAGTATATGTAGGATATACACACTGACCTCCAAAAGAGCACTGACCACAGGCTCAGTGTCAGCGCACTCATACAAATGTGATGGTTTGTTTCATTGTAATGGAAAATTCAATTCAAACACAAGTTGTTTTGGAAGCCAAATATGACAAAATATCAGACAAAAGGATCAGACTTCAATGTGAGCTGGAACCACACTGGTCATAATAATAGTTCTAGAACAGTGAACGCAGGCCCAGTTTCCATGGTTGTAGGCATGATCTTCACACATACGTATATCTGACAGCAGGTACAAAACCCTCCTCACACTTCTTTTCTTGCCTCTCCTCCCTCATCCTAGTTTCCATGGAGCCATACGTTGGTTTCCTCTCAATGGACTCTCACCCCGCTGATTAAATCAGTCAGCACCTCAGGGAGACACAGCCTGTTTGCTGTAATGGGACTCTTTAAAGCTTCAGATCTTCACTTGTGGATAGATTTCCTACTGTCAGGTGTCAGGCTGTACGCTCAACATGGGAGGATCAAGTGCTCAGTAGTCAAATAGAGAAAAAGTCAACAAAACTGTGAAAAACACTGGCAAAAAAACAGAATGGGATGATGAAGCTTCCTCTTTTAGTGTTCGACAGCAGATGTTGTAGTGACAACAGCGTAATTATAATTACACACAACCATATTTTTGCACACTTATTATGTATACTTTAATTATCATATTGATTGTCTAGTACACAGGTGTCAAACATGTGGCCTGGGGACCAAAACCGGCCCGCCAAAGGGTCCAATCCGGCCCGTGGGAGGAATTTGTAAAATGCAAAAATTACACTGAAGATATTAACAATCAATGGTGTTAAAACCATTTTAGGTCAATTCAATCTAAAGTGGATCAGAACCAGTAAAATACTATCATAAATAACCTCTAAATAATGAAAACTGCAAATATTCGTCTTTGTTTTAGTGTAAAAAAAAAAAAAAAATTACACAAAAATGGTTACATTTACAGATTGGTCTTTTACAAAAATGTCTGAAATGTGGTATTTTAACAATATTCTGCCTGTTACTAAATGTTTTGTGTATTTGTAGATCCACTGTGATCTGTAAGTTGTGATGCATATGTATAAATGATAAATTAAGACATAATATTAACTTACACTTTTTTCGTAAGAATTTTCAGGTTGTTCGTATTTGTTCATGTTATGCTCAAGTATAGTTCGTACATGTAAACATTTTCATTACAGAATTTTACTTTTTTCACTCAAAAATGTAGAGAAAACTTTGGAGTTGTCATTATTTATAAGTTCTTATCCTATTATTTGTATTATTTTACTGGTCCGGCCCGCTTTAGATCATAGTAGGCTATATGTGGCCCCTGAACTAAAATGAGTTTGACACCCCTGGTCTAGTACATATTATACAAATTACTGTGCTAATTTTGTGTCTTAATAGAGTGTTTTAACACGTATATTTGGTACATATATATATATATTCAGAGCTTTATATATGTTTGTATATTTAGAGCTTTATATTTATTTATATTAGGGCTGTCAAAATGAATGCATTAATGTGGATTAATCCATCATCGTGATTAATGTGATAAAAATTTTAATGTAATTAACCCATCTGCAGCGCAGAATGACTCTGAATGTCTCTGCCAACACATTTGGGTCAGTTTGTCCAAGTAGAGTTACCGTCGTGCACGAACAAATGGGCAGTTGATCTGGTAGTGACAGGCAGCAGAGCCAACCCATAAAGATGGGAGACACTAAACAGCACGTTGGTCCTCTGGATGGAAATATGAGGACAAAAAAACCCAAGATGGAACAGTCAACCAACATAAAGTATTATACACACTCTGCAGGAAGGAGTTTTCTCTTCACTGAAGCACTTCCAACTTAAAATATCACGTATCTCTACACTCCTGCAACCACTGTTCCATGTGAGAGACTGTTCTTAGTTGCAGGCAACATCGTAAATAAGAAGTGATCAGTTCTCCTCTCGGACAATGTCAACAAGTTAGTTTGTCTTAGTATCAGCTGAAAGAGGAGTAACAGGGCCACTTTAATGTGGATAAATGTTTGTTTAAAGAAGAGACAAAAAGTTTTCAAGTTGTTTTGTTGAGACTGTTGAAGGTGTTTAATAAACACGTTAAGTGCATATATATTCCCTTCTTTCTTGAGTCTGTTTGCTCATGCAAAATTAAATGCAATTAATATAGATTAAAAATGAATGATATTTAATCATGATTAATCGAAATTAATCCACAGCAACCCTGTGATTAATCTGATTAAAAATTTTAATTGTTTGACAGCACTAATTCATATATTTTTCTTTTTCTGTTTTATTGATAATTTCTTTCCTGCTACATTTTATTATACTTGAATGGAGCAACTGTGACACCCAATAATTTCTCCTGGGATTAATAAACAATTCTGATTCTGATTGACTCATCTTAAAACATTGGTGAATGTCAGAAATCATGTGAGAAAAGCAGGATTCCCTCATTTATCCATTTTTGTACTCTGTATTTTGGCAGTGTTTCTGGAATTTCCCCTTGTGGGACAAATAAAGGCCAATCTTTATCCACTATGTCAGGTGGCAGATCAAAGCTGGATCATCACCAAACAACCATGTGGTCTCCTCTATAAGGACTTGACAATTTGATAACTGTGGTAGAAGACAGTGTTTGGTTTCTTCTTGAGATCATTCCACCATTTGTTTATTCAAACTCTGCCCACACATTCCTGTTCTTAATGTGTTACCAAGGAGTTTGCCATCTCACAAAATCTGCTGAAACAGAGCATTCTAGCATCCCATTGTTTTTCAGTGCTTTCATCCACCAACTATTGAAAACAATGTTTCTTGTAAAACTCAAAGAACAATTTCCAAGTTTAACTCATAAATACCCAGTGCTACTTTTATTTCATTTCTCAGCTTAACGTTTCTTAAGTGATTTGTCAACATCTATTATGACATTATCCTCTGTATTTTATGTTCTTTTTTCAGTGAAAATCATATATTCTCCTGGATTTAATTTACTGATCATGTAGATGTTCATAAAAGCTCAGTTTAAAGTTGAGGGTTATTATATCAAAAACAGAGAAAACTGAAGAAAAACTGACTTTTTCAGCAAACATATCAATAACTGAACATAAACCAAGTGTGTCCATCCACTGTCACTGATCCAACTCCATGGGTTTTACTGGTGAATCAATGTTGTAGAAGATGACAGTGTTTCCACGTTCAATGCTGAACGTCCAAATGGCTCATATCTGATGACCGTGAAAAGATGACAAACTGTATTTTATCTGAATCCTATCAATGTGTTGATAGAGGGTTTAAAAGTCATTAATTGTTTTAGATCATCAGATACTTTTGGTCTACGTTTTTTTTTAGGTCTGTGAGGATGACAAAGACTAGAATATCTGCAATACAATCAAAAGATTAGTTTCACCAATTCAATATTGGACCAAATGTGACATAATGGTGTTGAATAATGGCCAGAAAAGAGATTGTACAGAATATTTCAATGACACAGTGTTGATCTTTCCAATAATAAAATGCCATCCCTTCATCATTTTATCATATCATTAATGTGTGAAACTGACATAATTAGCAGATGAATTCTGGAATCCTGGCCAAAAATATGTGTTTGAGACTACAGTATCCTCATCATCAATTGAATCAGTGCATCTTTGAGTCAAACTGAACATTTGTACCAACGATGAGGACATTTTCCACAAGATGTTCCTGAGAGGTTGCGATCAGGGAAACATACTGAAAGTATAAAGCTTCTATAAACACATACGCAAAGCGACACTCCCATTGTTATTTGCTATTTGTTAGTCTGTGGGTTTGTCTGGTTGTTGGGAGGTTACAGCAGTCAATTAGTTTTTCCTGAGGGTGTGACTGTGTTCACCACAACAGCATCCTTTCTGATGGCATTCATGCAAATCATAAGAAAATAATATTAATATCTAACCACAATCCACTGTCACATCCTCTACCACTGGGGATGTGTTCACAGCAAATCCTATTAAAATACAAAACTAAAGTGGCTCAAGCCTCCAGTCCCACTGGTTCCTATGAATAAAAACTCCTATTGAAACAGCTCACAAATACGCAGTTGCACTACTAAAAGGCAGAAGAGCTTTAAAATAATCAGTTTTACATTATATTTGATGTTTTTGGGGTTTATTTTACTGCTACATTAATGTGCATATTGCACTTTACTGCTGTGCAGGTTTAAGGTTAAGCTTTATGCACTTCTACCTTATAAACTCTTGGTTGCTTAATCAACACCATCATATTACATAAGATCTGCTTTTGTTTGTAACATGGCTGTCGCTGTGAGAACATCTCTAATAACTGAACTTGTCATAAGGTCAGAAACACACGCCTGTTTTCAGCTATTTTTCAGCTGATCCAGTTGGATTTTAAGAAGTTTATCTTAAAAAGGAGGACAATCTGAAACTCAAGTCATAAAGAAAACACTTCACCCCCCAGTTTATCACTGGGGATGGGAATTGATAAGAATTTAATGATTCTGATTCCATTGTCAATTTTGCTTATCAATCTGATTCCTTATCGATTTTCATTAGGTGAGGGAACAAAAGAGTACAAACGTGTTTGTTTACATAAACTGTCTTTTATATTTCCATCTCTGCACAGAAAATATAACATATACAGTACGCACAAATAATAATAACAGATGACACCGGACCCGGTTTGGGGTGGTCACACCATACGACCGTACAAAGTGAAAGTGAAACTTAAGACACTTTACTAATTCGTCTATGTCTCCCGCTGTTGTGCACCTCATTTTTCTTTTCCCTACCTATGGAAACTTTTATTGGAGGGGGCAGGATGTTTGTGGCCCCCCCCAGAACTGGGCTTGGATGATGCCCTGGTGTTTGCTCTGCTGCTAGGTTCACAAGTGTTGCTAAGTAGTGTATCGAACATGTGACATTCCTACAAATGAATTGCATGCTGTGTGGACAAATGTTTGAGCACACTGGGGGGATCCCCCCCCTTGAAGAAATGAAAGCTTTACAAGTGTTACAAGTGGCCCTGGTGTCATCTTTTCGTGTAAAATACAGCCATACTTTGGAGCGTTTCTGCCTCAACGCCATGTTGGCTACGTTCTAAACCAAAACAATGCAGCATATGTGTGACGTCATCACACATGCGCAATGAAGGTGGAATCAATAAGCAGAATCATTACAACAGGCAGGCAAACGATTCCAAGGAACTGAGCTACTGGGAACCAGTTCTCAAAAAGATCTGCTTCTCGATTCCCATCCCTAATTATCACGAACATCCAAAATCAACATTTTTACATGGTCTTCACTTGACAGTAGGGGTATGAATGCCTGTAATCTGAAAAGAACTGTGATTTTAGTGACTAACAGATGAGATGAAACCATGCATTTAGTTGGATTCATAAGTATTTTGTGTTCTCTTATTTCTATTTTTAGCTGCAGAACCGAGTATTTTAGACTTTGGACAGATACTTACACTAAATTATGACCAATATAAATTGACAAAAAAAAAAAAAAAAATCTAAATCATCTGTACATTGAAAAACTTCCCAAAATGTTGGGATTTAGGTAAGAAAACCTTGATGAAAAAAAAAAAAAAAAAAAAAAAAAGACATCCCCACAAATAACTCATGAGGAAGTTAAGGTCTAATCTTGTGAAAGATTTTCAACATGTTCCACCCACTTACACAATAGAACAGCCATTATTCATCAATAAAACCAGAGATGATAGAGTCAATGATGCAGAGTTATTTTGAAATGCTGAACTCTAGCGTGTGAATCAGTCTCTTCTGTTGGAGGTCTGTGTGTTGTCCTGTCAGCCTGCCTGGCTCTGGAGCTGCCCACTGAAAGAGGCGTTTTGTTTCCAGTTCTGGACAAGAAAAACACACTGCGCCTCATCCTCCATCTACACTGGGCCGAGCCAAAACAGAGGAGCCTGCAGGGGAGATGCTGCTGCACATTCAGGGCAAACGGAGGCTGAGCTGAATGTAAACGACTGCAGCTGAGAGGAGACCACACAGGCATGAGCACGGCACTGCAGTACAGTAGAACAGAACTGGAACCCAACACTTTTACAGAGGAAAAACCTCAGACCAAACAACTCAGCTCAGAGTGTGAGGACTCTGGGGCAGCCTTGGCCTGGAAGGCTGGAGAGTCAGCTTGTAACCATAGCTTGTAACTGGTTAGATTTCCTGGACTGGCAGAAAGGCACTTAACCCCCAATTTGCTCTGTGGGTGCTTGATATACTGCTCCTAGTCTGCAGTGTGTGTGATTTCTGCATGTTCTAGTGATGGGTTGAAAACAGAAGGTTAATTTGGTGTGTGGTGTATGTCTATATACTGACAAATAAAGAATCTTAGACTCAGCTTGAACAGAAAAACTTCAACAAAACAAACCACAACTTCAATAATGAGCAATGATGGAGAATACACATAAAAAGATTTCCTTCTAAACCTACTTTAACCACAAGAAACATCCCAAAACTATGAGTGCAGTACCATTAGAACTAACATGACCACAGCAAAAAGAACACCTTACTTTGTTTACACTTCTGTCTTTAAGAAAATACATGGTAGAGTTACTGTTAATCCAACCATAACATCAATCCACAACCAAAAGACTGTTTATTGAGTACTGACTCTCAAACATGACATGCTGAGGCTGGTTACAAACCGTCATTACTCATATTTTATCTTTGTAATTCAATGTTTTACTGCTGCAGTTATCCTAAAAGCCAGCATATACACTACATTCATGTAAAAATGGAAATGAAATAAATAAGAATCTCAGTGTTTTGAGTTTTGGTTCTTTAAATAGGAGCTCAAAGTCTTTGATTAAAAAGTTAAAGTTTTACCACAGGTGCATGTAGGTTTGTAGCAGATAAAACTAGTTCAAATTAACAAGCAAAGCAGAAAATGTCCAAGACAAACAATCCCACACCAACTGTGACCTGACCAAACCTACTATAAGACCAAAGAGACACCAAACAGGTATTCAGGTACTATACTTACACATTTAAAGTACTTCCTAGGTTATTTTACTTTTACTCTTTCTGCATCTTAATACTTCTATTCCACCCCATCTCAGGTGTAAATATTACTTTATTACAGTGTTACTATTTATTACTTTTCAGATTACAGTTCTTCAATCCCTTCCTGTTCAATAAAAACCACAAAATCTGGACAAGTAACATATTTTAAGGTTTACAGTAATTATATTATATTATATTATATTATATTATATTATATTACACTATAATATATTCTATTATTCTTTCATCCATTCATCTTCTGAACCCACTTTATCCAATTTTATATTATATTATATTATATATGAAAACAGTACAACCATTTTAATTGTTACCCTTCATCAAGCAAAACAGGTGATGATGAAAATGACCCAGATCTCACATAGCTTAGAAAAACAATTTAACAGCCTACAAATGAGTTAAAAACCTCTTTTCTACACCAGTAAACTTATATTTTTATTTCATATTAATCAAATTAGAAAGACTACCTGATAAATACCACTAAAGTCAGACACTAAGGACTCTCATCTCAACCATTTATCTCCATGGATACGATATATCAGCTGGACATGGGTAGTGGCTAAAATGGACAATATTTGTATATAACAAGACTTTTCTGTTGTTTTATATTAAAGGCTTGAAGGTGTATTGAATCTGTGTTCATTCCAAGATAATATGATGAAGTATTGACTTAAAAGGTGTAATTATTTTTAGATTTAGAAGTATGCAGAAGAAGATGTCTTTGTTGAGGGGCTAAATGACTGCAAAAACCAAATAAAGAAGCTGAGAGTAACGTTAGTATGGGTGATTGTGGGCCAGAATATTATTTTACATATTGGTTTGGCCTAGAATTCTGGACTCAGTGCATGGTCACTTATCTCTGGTATAACTGACCATATATTAGACTAAACCTGTTATAATTATGTTACTTGTTAGAGCAAAATTATGATGCTGTAGATTACAGTCAGAGTAGTTCAGTGACTCATCCTCAAACATGTACAGCAGTAAAAATGCAAAGTGCACAATGCAGCAGTAATACTACAAAAAACATCATGTGCGATAATAAAACACTGCGAAGGACCCTTTCACTTTGGCTTTTCACACTTTAAATTCATTTTGTTGATCATTCTTACATACTTTTACTTAAGTCGGGTTATTAATGTTTATAAATGCTTTATTTTTAGTAAATTACTGGAATAGGTTAGTTCTTCCACTAGAGCCAAACGGACTGTTACAGTAACAGCAGAAACTGGTACTACTAGGTAAACTATTAGTAATGTTACTGCAGATAACTGGTAACTTTAACTGAACACACTGTGGCAAAAACGACTACAAAAGTTTAATACAGTAAAAATGTCAAAAGTTTTTAATGAAACAGTTTCAGTTATTCCCTGTCCGGACAGAGCTGCTGTCTGTAAACGCACCATGCATCCTCAGTACTGTCTGCCTCTGGACAAACCGCCGATTTACGGCAATTTACGACAAAATCTCAGCCTCACCTGTGCGCCTCACAGTCCTCAATTAAGTCCGCGGGTTTTCAGCAGGTGGTCGGTCTGTCTGTCCGGGGACCGTCCGTCCGACCGGCCAGCCGAACGGAATGGAGCCGCTGCAGATTCCGCAGATGAGCGGACACTGCTGCGTCAAGTGCGCACGTGAAACCGGAAACATCCGGAAACACCGGAAGTGACGTTAAAAATAAAACGTCTAAAAATAAAAGAAAACTTTACAAAGAATTCATACCGATAATCAGCACGATACATATATTATTATTATTATTATTATTATTATTATTATTATTATTATTATTATTATTATTATTATTATCATAAATTTACTTTTTTCATTTAATTAATTTCACTGGTGTTGAGTTGAAGAAACCAGACAATTATCTGAGGTTGACAAGATAAACCTCAGAGACAAAAGTCACTATAATTATACCCACTGAATTCCAAAGGAAGGTCATGATATAAATATGACATTATAATACCATATGAACATTATACCATTATAATTATCATTACTGTTTTATAAACCAGCTCTAAAATCTTAAAAACAGCCATTGCCTCAGTTAAGCAAGGTTGTATCAAACAGCAAACTGTTTACATGATGTAATAATAATTCCCAATCCTGTATCTCCTGCAACCATTTAATAAAGTTTTAAATAACCACCAAAACATTTCTGCATGGTGGAAGAAAATCCTTTACTCAAGTAGTGGAAATACAACAGTGAAGCAATGACAAGTATTATCAGCAAATACTTTGAAGTATCAAAAACTGTTAAGAATGTTTGCCTTCAAAGTGCTTAATTATTTAAAAATAACAAATTGTTCTCCTTTTATCATCAAGAACTTCATATAAGAGCAATTTCTCAATGTGGAGCCAATTTCAGATATTTTATGAACTGCAGGATAGATTAGTTAGTCTACTGTATCATATATTTATATGCATATGCTTTTAATGTAAAAAGTAGCAAGTGTATAATTATTGTATTGGATAGTTGAGTAAAAGCATAGTATCTCCATCTGTACTGTTAACAGATATTAACAGAGAGAGAAGTATTATGTATTGCGTATCAAAGTTGCCTTTATGTAGGTTATTATGTTACATTCCTCTACAGAATTCTGATCATTTAAATTAATTTGAATTTATTTATCTACAACATCACAAAACCTCAATTCACTGAGTCATTATCAGTTGAGATATGCATGTAAATATGGCAAGTAAATCCACTTGAAATCATTGCAAATGCCTAATACTGGCCTTATTGATGTCATTGCTACAGTCTTGACTTGAATTAACAGCTTTCAGACGTTTCTAAGGTTCTCTTTAGGTTAGTCTTTCTTAGAATAAAATATTTGGTATTGCATGTGACAAATCCACATTCTGTGCTCTTTTAATCTGCTCTGCAACATCCTGTGAGTGAGTTCACAAAACCACAAAGCAGAAGTTGAGTGGGTTGACAGATGTTTGCTTCCTGTTGATTTCTGAAATATTTGCCTTTGTCATCTCTGTCATTGATTATTTGCCCTAAAAACTGTTAATTTATTTACTTTATTTGTTCATTTAGTCTGTGTGTCAATACTTTTCAGTGTTCTGGTCTTGACCATCACATCGATTCTTTAGTTCATTTAGATGCAGATAGACTTTTGGTAACATTTGTGAGTAGAATAGTAACAAAACTCAATCGTGTAATTTATTAAGCTGAAAAACCTGATCAAATAAAACTACACCTCTGTAAAAAACTAAGAGACCACTGCAATTTCCTGTGAAATCAGCCTGTGTGCATGTATGACAGCCGTTCCATTCCTGTGAATTCCAACACAATCACACCTTATTCTACTGAATAAACACCTGATCCATGTCTTATTTAAGAAGGAGAAGTATAAACACCACTACTGTGGCCATCACTATCTTCTTACAATAGGCAAAAACAGTGCTATTAGTACCACAAAAGTAATTGGAATCCAAAAATAACTATTAAAAACTACTGGACTTCTGCTCTGACAATGTTCCCAAACTCTGAGGACTGGTTCTTCTATCAGGACAATGCTCCTGGGCTCAGCTAGGTCAATAAAGGTGTGGATGACGGACCACCAGATGAAGACCATGTCATGTCCAGTCCAATCTGCAGACCTGAACCCACTTTGAAAACTTCTGGAGGAAGATAGATGGACACAAGCCATGGAACATGTCTGAGCTTCTTGAATTTCTATGACAGGAGCTGCATAAAGTCATCTAACAGCAATGGAGGAGAGCCAAGACACGTGAAAGCTGTCATTGAAAATCAGGGTTATTCCACCAAATACTGATATCTGAACTTTTCCAAAGTTACAACATTAGTATTTTCTTGTTTAGAAATGAATATGAACTGGTTTTCTTTGCATTATTTGACATCTGCATCTTTTTAAAATTTTGACCATGTGTCGTGTTCTGCAAATAGATGCTCTAAATAACAATATTTTTATTTGGAATTTGTTAGAAATGTTCATTTTACTCAAACACATACCTATAAATAGTAAAATCAGAGAATGTGATCATTTTGCAGTGATCTCTTATTTTTTTCCAGAGGTGTATCTGAATTTAAGAGTCAGTGCTTCGTGTCACTTGGATATTAGTTGTTCAGCAGCGCCTCTCTCTGGCCAAACACAAACATTGCTGATGAGGAAGAGTTTTCACACAAGCTGCAAACACAAGCTGTTTCTGAAAAAAAAAGTGTTCCTCCAAGATCAATTTACTCCTCATTCCAAAATGACATTTAGTTGTTTTTGGCAGGTAGATCTGTTGCAGGGCAAATCAAAAGTGAGTCCCCACTTCCCTGAGCTTTCACATGTA
The DNA here is from genome assembly GCF_902148855.1 of Sphaeramia orbicularis. NCBI lineage: Eukaryota > Metazoa > Chordata > Actinopteri > Kurtiformes > Apogonidae > Sphaeramia > Sphaeramia orbicularis. The sequence goes on along the minus strand of NC_043962.1, from coordinate 38,644,625 downwards.
AATGCATTGTTAAATCTGTAGAACACACTGATGCCACTAAATCCTGCAGACAAAAGCAGCAGCATAAAGGCCCTTTAAATACAGGTTAAACGTAGAACTTTTATGGTTCCACTGCACTGTGAAGGTAATGACTGTGAACCTCCACTGAAGAGACTAAAACAAATTACTCCTCTGTTCACTCTTTAATCTGATAGTTTAGTCCAAACACATGATTCAAATCTTATAGATTTTGAGAATAACATTCCAACAATAAATAAAAAACCCCAAAACAAAACACAAACAAAAGAAGCGCATGTGACATAATTTTCTCAAGCAGGCTTGTAAATGTTAATCATTTATTACTTTCCAATAGTTTTGTTGATAACTGAGCTCACAGGTAAATCATTTTACTATTAAATTGGAGACGGTATAGTTTGGTATGTTTCCCAGTGCTTAATGTTTTTTATTTGTATTTTCTTGTGACATAAGTTGTGACATTAGCTCTTGGATGATACTCATACCATTGTCCATATTATGCTAGGTTGTAGTTCATGCTAACTCCAGACAAAACAAATATTTTTTATCCTTGTATGATTTAAACCAGTGGAACTTCTGCAGCTGTCAGGGGGCATCTGTAAACAACATTTAATGAAGGTAATAAATCCCTGTGCATCAGGGGAAGTTACAGAAGGAAAACCAACCATTTGGACTGAAAATTATTGTAATGCAGATAAATAATTGTACAATATAAGCTGACTGTCAACACGACTCATTTAAATCCTTTTAACACAGAGCTGCAGCTGAAAGTAGAATAAAAGGGCCAAACAGAGAAGTTGGAATACTAGTAGTTCTCTAAATATGTTTCATATACAGTTGTGCTCATAAGTTTCCATACCGACAGAATGTGCATGGGACGGTCTTGGATGTTCCAACGTGACAATGACCCGAAACACAAGGCCAAGTCCACCTGTCACTGGCTACAGCAGAAAAAAGTGAAGTTGAAGGAGTGTCCATCTCAGTCTGCTGACCTCAGTATGATTGAACCACTGTGGGGAGGTCTCAGACATGCAGTTCATGCAAGAAAACCCCAAATCTTAAAGGAACTGAAGGTGTTCTGCCTAAAAGAATGGGCAGCTTTACCATCTGAGAAAATAAAGAGCCTCATCCACTACTACTACAAAAGACTTCAGCTGTCAGTGGTGTTAAAGGGGCCAATACAGAGGAGTAAGAACTAGGGTATGAAAACTTTACATCAGGGTCATTTGGATTGTTTCTGTTGTCAGTATGATTTAAAAAGAGCAAACACATTTGTTTGGAAATAAATGTCTTCATCCAACCACTATACACGAGTGAAAGAAAAGTTTTTGTATCATTCATATTCCCTGAAGGGTATGTCAACTTATGAGCACAACTGTAACATGGAAAAGTAACAGACCAAAGTAAAAATGGTTAAAACCACTAGATTATCCATAGTGTAAAGCAGCATATTTTATGTAAGAGTTAAAATTCATTCATTGATTCATTTTCTGAACCCGCTTTATCCTCACTAGGGTCACAGGGGTCGCTTGGCGCCTATCCCAGCTACACAGGGGCAAAGGCGGGGTACACCCTGGACAAGTCACCAGTTCATCGCAGGGCTGACATATAGAGACAAACAATCACACTCACATTCACACCTATGGGCAATTTAAATTAACCAGTCAGTGCATGTCTTTGGATGGTGGGAGGAAGCTGGAGTACCCAGAGAGAACCCACACAGACACAGGGAGAACATGCAAACTCCACACAGAAAGATCCCCCTGGTGTTGGAATCAAAGAGTTAAAATGTATAAAAACCCGGAATAAGAGTAGATTAACATACTTTTACATAACTGTAAGAGCTCATTTTTTAATGCATAAAACTGTATGTTGGATTAATTTTCCTTATGAAAAACTATGAAAATTTAAACAAGTTTTATCCAGCTGTCTTGTTTTACCTCCTTCCACAAGTCTTTAGAACTTTCCCTTTTTCAATCGTCAGTTGAATTAGCGTTTTTGCATTCTTACTGTATTTCAATAAGCATTTTACTTCAATGTGAGATTAAATTAAAGATTTAATTACATTTTTTATGTCACATGAAATTAATATAGTGAGTAAACTTGAGAGACTGTATCCAATTACATTCTGTAGGTACATGAAACACTGATTTAGATGAGAAGCTTCTGTACATGGAGCCCCATAAGATGACAGAGGTTTTTAGGGAATAAATGACACGCTGAATTCAGGCGCTGTTCCACCAGCTACAGGTTTAATATCAGATCAACAACAGTAGAAAAACAGAGGCAGAGGCTACCAGACAAAAAGAAGAGTAGGAAATCCAACAGCATCCAACAGGCTCTTTAAAATAATTCCTCTGTACAGTATTTACACACACACGCATACACACATACACAGAGTACAGTACAGCTACACACTGAGGAGGAGCAGCGGCGCCGCCCGTCTGCCTGTCTGAGGGGCGGAGCTTCCAGTCTGTCAGTCCGAGAACAGAGGTTTTCAAACTCTACCCTCTGATTGGTCCGTCCTCCTCCGTCCACAGTGTTTTGTTTTCTTGTGAGGCTGAGATACTTCCAGGTGAAGGTGTGACAACATCTGGTGGAGTTCAGAGCTGCACTGCCGTCTCTGCTTCAGAGAGGTCAGAGGTCACTGCTCCTACAGTCTGGGGTGGTGGGAGTCAGAGCCCACCCTGTAACCCTCCCGTCCTTTCTTCAAAAACAGATGAATATGGACAGCGAACGCCTCTGGGTGGTGCCAAGCACCGTCCAAACCCGTCCACCTCAAAAACAACAGAAGAGCTCCTCCAAGTGTCACAACAGCACCAGAGACCGGGATTATCTCAAAGTTTCTCTACCCGCCAGGTCCACTTTGTCCTCAGTTAGTGAGAAACTGAATCCTCCGCTGCCTGCCTGAGCATCTGGAACCAGTAGAACCAGTGAGATCCAGTGGGAACAGGTCTTTAAGCCTCCTCAGCAGTCCAACGTGGGGCAGAGTGGCTAGCTGGACGTCCAGGTAGAGTAATCAAACCTACACAAACACCATTGAACTGATGTTGAAACAGAAATACTTCCTCATGTGATCCAGTCACATGACTCTGCGCAGGGTGGAGGTCAGCCAATCAGGTGTGCCTGCAGAAGGATAAGAATTCACCATTAATCATGATCAACTGACCGGAGGTTTTACCATGACTATAAGTTTAGGCATCCAAGTCATTCTGGACGCCACTGACAGTAATGTAAGATTAATGTGAATAATAGAGACGTAAACAACTTTTTTGATCATTTTGGGTGTCATCTGCTCTACCTTTTCCTAAATCTTCCACAATATGATAACTGCAGTTTTTTTTTTGTTTGTTTTATTTGTTTATTGCTTGCCTTGTTTTAATGCTCTAGCTTAATGTTGTTACTGCTACATACATCCAGTGTGGCAGGACGATGTCCGACCACTAGATGATGTTAGAGACCACAATATCTGAACTACTCCCTTCCATTACAGGCAGTTGAGAAATGCTTGTACATCAGGACTTTTTTTTGCATTTGTTATAACCAAAGCATTTTAGTGTAAAATGAGCTGTATTTTAATGTTAATTCCATGGTCTGTTTGTGCACCATGTCAGCAAAAAAAAAATGCTATGTGTAAGAATATAACAACGACCTTAAAATGTGTCTTACCATTCTCACCTCCTTGGAGGTGGGTACGTGGACGGGGCAGACGCTTGCTGACTGGCGACAATGGCTGAAGAGGAGAGGCCTACAAGACAGAACCAACCATCAGACAGATTCATCACAGCTAACTTGTTTCCATGCTCATATGCAAGTAATTAGTATCATGCATGTAATATGAAAATATGATGACTAAATACGGTCATCATGTATAATCATGGTTCCTACAGGATTCTACAAGTAAAATTCAAGGCTTTTTAAAACATTTCTAAGACTACATTGAACAAAATTTAATGCATATTTCAGTCTATTTCATGGCCATACTTGCAAAACTTTGTGACTCCTTGAATTTAGGAATATGTATTGATTTAATGCCTCGATTCCCACTGTTCTGAGTCATTTCTCACCAGGGGCTGCAAAGTTAGCAATAATTAGTTCCTAATTTCAGTATAAATTGTTGGAAAAGGTGGACCTGAGTCAGCTAACATTACTTTCTTTGTAGTTTGGACATTTCCCAGACACATTTAAACACAATACAGTGAACAACTTTATGGCAACATAATTTAAGACCTACCATATCAAATTTAACGCCTTTTAAAGACTTTATAAGCTACTAAAGGCAGATTTGTAATTTCAAGACTTTTAAGACTTTTTAAGACCCCACGGGAACCCTGATAATAAAAGAAATCAGCTGATGAATACATTTTTTATGGATAAATGTTTAATTTTGGATAAAAAAACAAACAGTTTTTTGTGTTTACAAATATTCTACACTGAACAAAAATATAAACGCACCACTTTGTTTTTGCTCCCATTTTTCATGAGCTGAACTCAAAGATCTAAAACTTTTTCTGTGTACACACAAGGTTTATTTCTCTCAAATATTGTTCACAAATCTGTCTAAATTTGTGTTAGTGAACACTTCTTCTTTGCTGAGATAATCCATCCACCTCACAGGTGTGGCATATCAAGATGCTGATTAGACAGCAGGATTATTGCACAGGTGTGCCTTAGGCTGGCCACAATAAAAGGCCACTCCAAAATGTGCTGTTTTATCACACAGCACAATACCACAGATGTCACAAGTTTTGAAAGAATATGCAATTGGCATGCTGACTTCAGGAATCTCCACCAGAGCTTTTGCCTGTGAATTGAATGTTCACTTCTCTACCATAAGCCATCTCCAAAGCTGTTTCAGAGAATTCATGAAGAAGACTGTGCGAGGACAATGGTGTTCACACCAAATACTGACTGGTTTTCTGACCCCCCTGGACCACCCAATACAGTAAAACTGCACATTTTAGAGTGGCCTTTTATTGTGGCCAGCCTAAGTCACACCTGTGCAATAATCCTGCTGTCTAATTAGCATCTTGATATGCCACACCTGTGAGGTGGATGGATTATCTCAGCAAAGGAGAAGTGCTCACTAACAGATTTAGACAAATTCATGAACAATATTTGAGAGAAACAGGCCTTTTGTGTACATAGAAAAAGTTTTAGATCTTTGAGTTCAGCTCATGAAAAATGGGAGCAAAAACAAAAGTGGTGCGTTTATATTTTTGTTCAGTGTACATATTCTATTCTGTAATTTCCCAGTTTGGGATAAAGCACATCCATCCATCTATGTACATATTATCTAACTCTTTCCTTATTTCCTCTGTTAATACGATATAAGACTGGAGTCTCACCTGAGGGGTAGGACAGGTCGTAATGTGCCGACAGCAGCGGGTATCCCAGGTGATGATGTGAAGGCAGGATACGTTGTGATGGTGACGACCGCGGCCGGTCGCCTTCTCTCTCCCTGTCTCGCTCTCTTTCCCTGTCTCTGTCCCGCTCCCTCTCCCTCTCTCTCTCTCTCTCCCGGTCGTGTGGTGTCTTGTCTTGGATGGATGGGGACTTGCTCTTGTACTGGCTGGCGTGCTGCTGCAGGAGGTCCAGAGCTTTGGCCTCATTGGGAGGCTTCACCGTGGGACTGGACCTGGAGGCTTTCTCTCCCTCCTCCCCCGCTGACACTTTTCCTCCATATGCGGGGAACGAATAACCCGCTGGAAGGTACGAGCCTGAAGACAGACACAGATACATGGATCAGTGTCATGGTGCTCACAGTATGAGCTGTGGTAACATTTCTTCAACCCAACTGAGCTGACTGATCAGCGATTCAAACTTAACTTTCAACACAGACACAAAATAAATGATCCATTGCGACGCCCATTTGCATATTACTGAAATACTGAATCAGAATAGAAGTTTTAATATGTGCAAACTAGTGGTTCTAGGCGTGTGAAACATAATGTAATCTGATGAAGCTGCATTTTAAGACATTTTTAAGACACAGTTAAATTTATTGGATATTAAGCATTATGAGCCTTTATGGATTTTTGTTCTGTTACTGCATTATTTCTGATCCTCCCAGAAACTTTTCACATCACCTACATATAACCCCCACATCAGGTAAACGCACAGAAAAAAACACAACATATCATGCATATTATCCATTTGCATGGTTATTAGACGCTAATATTTTCCTTTTGAATAGATTATTGAATGTTTATACCAACTGTCAACCCACTTCCATACAGAAAACTCCTGATTGTAACCATCTCCCCTGATCGAGGTGGTTACATGAGACATTTTTAAATCCAACATAGAACAGGATGATGAAGATGTATTTAGACTTTCATCACTTTTCCATAAATTTTGACCTTGCAGAATTGGTGGATGAGGATTATTATGAAATCAAGTTGGTCATATTCTTAGGCTCTGAACTAACAAGCATATTTCCAAGAACATTGTACATGTCATTGTGTTAGTATGAACAGTGTTTTCATCTGTATACCTGGTGTTGTGTTCTTACCAGGGTAGTTCTGCATCATGACAGCGGGAACACCTCTGTATCCAGGATGGCTGGGCTCATAGCCCTGGCTGTAGGCGTAAGGTCCGTGCATGTAGGGCATGTAGCCCTGGTGCTGGGCCAGGGGGGAGGAGAACTGCATGTGAGGGGGACGTGGGTCCTTCCCACTACCTCCTCTATGCTCCTCTGCAGGCAGCTGGGTCCTGCCCTCCGTCCCCTCCTTTGCCTCCTCTTTCTGGACTCCTTCCTTCAGACGTGGCCTTTCCTCCTTCCCTTTTCTGTCACGATCTCTCTCTCTGTCCTCCTTCCACCGGTCCTCCTCCTGGGGTTTAGGAGCATCAGAGTACTTGTTGGGGTACACATAGGGCCACAGGCGGGAGTCTGGCTCCTGCAAGTGAGAAAAACTTTTTTTAATGGTGCTAAAATCAAAAACTGGCATTGCAGTAGGTTTAAATACAGACATTTTAATGGAAGGAGCTGGGCAGTGGTATTTGGGCAACACGAGATGAATATAGAAACTGTAGTTTAGTACTGTCGGTGTGCACTCACCTGTCTGTACCACATAGCAGGTTCAACACCTGACGGCCTGCCTGACTCCACCCCTGGCTTGGCCTCCTCCTTCCCATGATGCCCTGCTTCACTTAGCTTCATTTTCAGTCCTTCAGGCTGGGCAGAGGGCGCCTTGGGTTCTTCTGCCTTTGCCATGATGACTGACTTGCCCTGTTCAGAAGGTTGTGGGGCCTCTTTGGGTTTGGCTGGGTTTAGTCCCCCCTTTGCACCTAGGTCTGTGAGGCTGGGGGCTCTGGATAGGGTGGGGGGCACAGAGGCCTTCTGCTTCCACTCCTCCTTCCCAGAAGGATCCCGCTCTTTCCCCTCGGCTTTCTTGTCTGCTTGCCTCTGCCTCTCCTCGTACTGTTGACGGTGGGCGGGGTTAGAGGCCAGCAGGTGGGGATGGTAAGCCGGGTCAGGTGAGTATGAGTAGGGGGGTACATAGTACTGGCTATAATACAGCGACTGTGAGTACATGTTAGAGCGCTGCTGGATGACTGACGGTTGCTGAGGTCCTGGCTCTGCCTTCCTCTCCTCCTGAGGCTCCACCTTTATTTTACCCTCCTCGATCACCTCTGGCTCCTCCTCCTTCTTCACCTTCACCTGTGTTCCCTCTACATGAGGCAGCACTGCCGGTGCTGCTCCAGGGCTGGGGTTGGGGTAGTTAGGAGAGTAGTAAGAGTCATAGTTGGCGTAGTAAGGCGAGTCCTTAGTGGGTGGCTGAGGAGGGAACAGCGCCTTCTTGGCCGCTTCTCGAGGCCCCTGGTCTGGCTCAGATTTAATGGCCTTCATCCCCTCCTTCCCTTCACCGTCCTCCCCAGCATCAGAGATGTCGGAGTAGGCAGGGCTGCTGGTTTTAACGGATGCGTTGTCAGCCCCGTTTTGGTTGAGGTGAAGCGGCGGTGCAAGGCCAGCCTCCATTCTGCTGGCCACTCCAATAGACGGGCTCGGTGCATTGTCTGAGAAGCTGTAAACTTTGTCAGCCTCAGCCTTAATACTGGCCAACCGACTCTGGTGAGCTTCTGTGGAGCCATTGAGCAAAGCATCTGATGACTCCGAGTAAGGACTCTTACCCTCCTCTGGCCTCTTTCCTGCTGCTTTTGGACTGTCACCCTCCTTTCCTCCTTCCCTCTTCTTCTTGTCCTTCTTCTTCTTGTCCTTGCCGAGGGCAGGGCTAGAGGCGGGGTCCGCCAGTGGAGGAGGTTTAGGCTGGATGTTTTTTAACTGCGGGCTTTTGGGGACGGACTGTACCACTGAACCCAGAGCAGGGGAGGATGCCTGTAGTGTGTAGGGTGCTGGAGCACCAGGGGCAGTGGGGGCAGCAGGGCGGGCTGGCTTCAAGCCTTTCTGGGTCAGTTTATCAGGCTTTCCCCCAGCAGCCATCTTCTTTGCTTTCCTGTCGTCCATCCCATCATTACTGGCCTCGTCTGTCAGACACACACCCTCCTCGCCGCCGTCCGTCACCTCCGGCTCAGCTTCTCCGGCTTTCTTTTTTCCCTGCTTTGACATCAGCTTCCCTGATGATGGGGAGGGGGCATCGAAGCCCCGTCCCTTAGGTGTAGTGGAGCGGGCAGGAGAAATGGCAGCGCCATTGCAGGATGCAGGATCGGGATGGAGGGCAGGGTCATCGCCGTATTCGCTGTCTGCGTCCTGGTCCAGTCGGACGTCGTGGTCATTATGGGCTCGAGCCTGGTGATACTTGAGCCCGTTGATGTGCTTGTACTTCTTGTTGCAGTTGGGGTGTGGACAGTCAATGAGTACAGGGGAGGGACAGGTCCGGTCCAGTTGTGGAGGGGGCAGAGGGTCTGTTTTACCTCCGGGCAGGGTGGAGGCAGCACCAGTTGAATTAGTTCGCATGCGTTTGGATGCCTTTGTGTCCTCTGAGCTGGAGGTGGGCTCCATATCAGAGGCAGGTTTTGTCTTGCGCTTTGCAGAGGAAGGGCTGGCCTTGGCGTCCTCGACACTGCTGGCCGTTTGGCTGCCTCGCCGTCCTTTGCTATTAGCAGCGGCACCACGTGTTTTACTGCTGCCACTGCCTTTGTTGTCTGAGGAGTTGCTGTTGTCATTCAAAGGCGTGTTACTGCTGGGGCGCATTCTTTTTCCCCGACCACGACCGCTACGCATCTCCACGTCACTGGTGGGAGACTCACAGAACCTGCAAACACACAAAGGGAGTTAGCGTCACAAAGAAGCAGGCAGCCTGAGAACCTGATTTGATTACTTAATCATGTTCAATTTAAAGTGAAATTAAAAATAAATAAAATAATTGGATCAACCTTGAGATACAAGTGGCTCATGGAGGTTTGGGCAGCTGGTTAATTGTATTATATTTTATTAAATATACTTTGATGAATAGTAGTGCTTTAGTTGTGTACACTTTAAATTAGAAAGTAGAAAGTCACTGCAAGTGTTTGATAAAAAAATTTAAAAATAAATTATGGCAAAACACAATAAGAACTGCAGTAATCACAGACAAGGGACATTCTTGTGACAGGATACTTCAGACAACAACTTAATTAAAATAGCACTCTAATTATTTCCAACCAAGTAATTTAAAATATGCTGGAGAAGCGCCATTAGATGTACTTCAACCTTGTGATTGCAGCATGGTTTCATCAACCATCAGGCATGTTGCTGCACCACTTCTACTGAGGTAGACTCTCTTCCTGTTTTATTGGTCAGTATGTTAATTCAGAGCACTGTTGAATCGCCAAATGCTCATTCTAATGCAACGGACACATGAGAGTATAAAGACAGTGACACCTGGCAATGTTTGAAAAAGATGTGCCTATTTACTTACATAAAGTGAGTATAAATTGGCCTTTACAGATAAGCAAGGATGGATATATTGGATTTGCGAGATTCCTGACATGCTCTACCCCTTCCACTAGACTTATTTTCACTGGAAAACTGTACCATTAACAGCATTCCTTCACTTTTCAGACCAAATTTAAAACTTCTTAACGTATTATAGCAAGCATGACTTTCCTCTGAAGTTATCGTTAACCTACAGACAAAATGTTGAGCAGTGAGAAGACAACAAAACAGTGCAATACATTAACAGGGTTTCTGCAGGTATCAGCATATCTAATTTAATGGTTTTTAATGTCAATTTAAACAAACTGAATGCCCATGTCCAACTGCAGATACAGTTTTATATATAGTTTTATGACATGTTACCGTCGACAGGCTTTAACCGGGTTCTGAATAGTTCCTCCTCAAATCACTTCTGCTGAAGCTTGCATTTTCCCATTTTACCGACATTTGCTAATATTCCCTTCGCTCTTTTGCCACGGCATGAGCACGCTCATAGCACATTGCCTTCCAAGCATCCGGTGTTGTGACTTCATGTATCGGCCATAAACAATAGTCAATTAAAGGGTTTGGCCTGTCAGTCATCACACTATACTTCCGATCAAAATTATTAAATGTTAATATAATCAAAATAAATTGTGAATAACAATGCTTTTTTAAATGCCTCTGGACATTGAATTTAATGCTTTTTAATGACCTGCAGAAACCCTTATTAAAACACTGAACCATACTAGTTTGCTTTTCCACTCTTTCTTCAATGTCCTCTTCTAAATCTGACCAGTTGGCTCTCATCTTTTCAAATTAATTACAGAGCAATTTAATGACTTTTCCAAAAGTTTAAAGTTTTAACTTCATTTGACTTAATTTTATGAATTTTCAATGTCTAGAATGAAGATCTTAATATTCTTTGAAGGTTTATCAGAATATATCGACACATACTAGAACCAGCTCACCGAAAAGGCATTCAAAGCAGTTCACAGCTTATTGTGTGTGTGTGTCTATGTGTGTGTGTGCGTATAAACACCTTGGTGGGGCCCAGTCATGTCTTGTGCAGTCGAGCAGAGTTCCAACATAAGTCTTGTTCCTCCAGGTAACGTTCACAACCAGCATGCCTACAAAAAACAGGCCAACATTTGAACCACACATGCACATTTACTAAACACTTCAATAAGTGAAATCTACCGAAGGTGTTACTGCTGCAGGAAACGGATATGACAGATGTGATTCCCCTCCCTACTGGAAGCAGCTGTAAAAGAGTTTCATACGATATTGTATATGGCAGGGTTCTGAGGTGGAGTCACATCAATGATTCAGTAACTGTGTGACTAACTGCTGAGAGAAACCGAGTGTTTTAGCAGAACTTTGCACCCACGGGCGGAGATCAAAGTGTCCGGCAGCAGAAAACGGCTCAGTGTGCGGCTGATGTGTGAACAGGTTCCTGACAGAGGAGAGCGCTGATCTGTCACCACTACTTTGCCTCTTCAACACCTGCCACTAGCCCTCAGTGTGAGAGTTAGGCAGGTTAGAGCCTACAGAAACACACCGACATAGACTACAGTACGAACCATCTGTCTTACACTTTAGATTCCTAAAACATGAAGGTATTTAAACATGGAGGCTGTCTTTAATTTCAGTTTGTGGAAAATGTCTTGCTAAATGTGGATTTCCAACCTAAATTTTTGTTTCTTTTTAGGTCTAATATATATGATGGATTAAAATCAGTCCTTCAGACTAATATACTCTAGCTAAAATGCCCAATAGACAAAAACACATAATAAGGCAGAAACCATGTTTTATAAACAGAAAAAAACCCAGTTCGTATCCTTTTTTTTTTTTTTTTTTTTACACAAATTGAATGTCAGTGTTTCCTTTGTAATTTTAATTTTAATATAGCTCTTGGGCTTCTTTGGGCAATAATCCTAGTTTTGTTCAATTATCTCTGTCTTTTTAGGTTAACACTATGACCTCATTATTATATCAGGGTTTTCCCTAGCATTATAAGGCTTAAGCAAAACACCCAAGTCATTCTGGGCAGCACCAAAGCTAAATTAATACAAACTAAATCTAAAATCACTTTTCTTCCAGTCTGTCTACAAACTGTCTTGCAGGGCTACCCCCAACCCCCTACCACAACACCATGCTTTCAATAAACTTAGGGAAAACATCTAAAAATGCAACTGTGTATAAGTAGTTTTAAATCATTTGAGCTACTTATTTATATAAAACATTACATCTAGATTACAGTATTTTTTAAATTTAGCTTTTTAAAAAATGTGTTTATTGATTTGTAACTTTTGCAGCACTGTATTTATTTAATGGATTTAAAGCGAAATATACACTAAACAAACGGAGGTAAATATGTAGTCCTAAAGCGAATTAGACACACTGTAGGTTGTGCTTTCAGATTAGATTCAGGGTGCGTTTGTGCTGATCTCACCATCCTCAGTCTCCTGCCACACAATGCCCTCCAGGTTGACACTGGTGCCTGGCTCGCAGGGTCCCAGGCACTCTGGTTCGGTAGCCAATGCCGCATCAGCCGTGTTCACCGCTACTGAGCGTGTGCGAACCATGATCTGCTCACAGGGGGACGAGATGTCGCTGTTGCTGACCGGAGCGAGGAGGTGCAGAGGAGGAGGAGCAGGAGTGGAGACCGGAGACTCCATCTGGAGGACAGAAAGGAGAGCACAAGTGAGACAGATGTAGGGCGACATTCTGTTTGGGTTCAGATGAACGAAAATGACAGATGACAATCCACACGGAGTTTACTTGAACATTCTGGAAACTTGTAACACACATACTGTATATGTATTTTCGATTTCTCTGTGATACACTATGTAATGGCATCATGACTTAATAGGACAGTTATTGCACAAAAACACCTGTATGTTCAAACAACAAAACCTTTTCAGCATTTTATATTTAAGACTTTTATAGATCACTGCTGTACACTTTAAGATCTATTCTATGTTTCAGGACATAAAGAATAATAGGATATGAAAGAAAAATCAACACCTCAGATTTCCTTATAACATGATCCAATGATTAACATTTTAAATCAAATATTTTACTTGTACAGATATGAAATGCATCCAACTTCGTTCAACAGGAACACTCAGTCAGCTAATGACTTGAAGATACAAACTGGTAAGACTAAATGACAGTAAACCAAACTGCTGTTAAATTTACCACAGTTTTACCCTCCGGCTCTGCCCCTTGTAGCTGACTGCAGTAGTTTAATATCCAGCCACTAGAGGCAAACACATCTATAGTAACCCAAAGAAAATTCTCTGCAGACAATGCAAAAGAGACAAATGTAAAACTGTTGACGTGACACCTCCAACAAGAAACCATTAAGCACAATGTGTAACAAGAAGCAGTGTTTGCAACTCTTTCTGCTACCCAACACGTAACATTTTATTCATTTTATCTTGTGTTTTTGAGGGTGAGATGAAGAGGTGGAAGAGACAAGGGTATGGAGGGAGAGAAAAATTGAGGGGGAAAGAAGTGAAAGAAAAGGCAGAGGGGAGGAACATGGAGGGGGTACATTGTGGAGCGACCCCAACCATGTAATTATCAGGTGGGAAGCAGGTGGTGACGGGAGCAGGGAGAACTGCGAAGGTGTCAGCGGTCACGAGGGAAACACTCCCAGACTGCCTCCTCTTCATCAGGGGACAAGAGGAGATCTGAGAGCAGCTGCACATAGAGCCCTGTTGACCTTCCTCCTAACTGCTTTGACCCCAAACAGAGGTCAAAGGCCACAACCAAATAACCGGACCATTTAACCCTAACAGTGGCAGTAGCTCCAGGTCAGCAGGCTGATAAAACAGGACCAATTCATCACTTAAAGGACCCATTAATCTGTCTATTAAATGTACTTGTTATAAATTCTAAATGTTTCACCACTGGGGCATCTCACATGTTTTACAGAGACGTCTTAATGTTGAAACAGCCGCTGGTCTCTATTCATCTCAAATCAACGAACAGAGACCAGAGAATTGCTCTAGTTGGGCAATTCATCACAGTGGACATGTCACCACCTCGGGGTTTCATACAGAAAATTGGTTAACAAAAGTGGTAAGCAATGAAGGTGGTTCATTCAAGGACAAACTGAACTCCTAGATTACTTACTTTGTGTTTTAATAAAAGATGCTTTTTTTTAACTCTAAACTCCAGGGTGACAGAGTTTCTTTTGATCATGGATACCCTTATGGAATATCATCATCGTTCATTTTAAATTCTATTGTGGCATCATTATTGTATTGTGTTATCACCCAAGCCTAATGAAAAATACTATTCTTCCCACAATACATCATTATTTTAGTATTAAAATACTGATTCATAAAAAAAGAGGTAATAAAGAGCTGTTAATAGCAGAGAAAACAACTTAATAAAATAATGAAAAATATTCCTCTTCAAAGGGAACATCCTAGTGTTTTTTTGTTTTGTTTTTTCTTGAGATTTTGATGCTTAAATAGACATCGATGACAAAACTGAACTGAACAATAGTATATCTGCAAAGTAGGAGCATCCAACTGTGACACAGACCTGTCAGAGCACAACCAGTTGCCGACTTCTCTCAAGACTGTCAGTGAAAATAACGGCTATTTACAGCCGTATGAAACACAATATGTGAAGACCCTGTGAACTCCCAAGCTGCCCACTCACTCACTCAGTCCCTCCACAGACCTTTAATCACCTGATTGAGCCTCATTTGACATCCTAGTTCGGGCCTGTCTGTCTGCAGCCTGCCTGCCTGACAAGACACAGCTTCCCCAGACAAATGACTGTTGGATGATGTTGAGTGATCCCAGGAGGAGCGGTAACCTGGCCAACACCTGACAGCCAACAGAAGACACCTGAGGCCGTGATGTTGTGGGAGTTCTAGGGAAGTCTTTGTTTATTGCAGAGCTACAGCAACAAGCTAGAAAAATGTCAGTCAAGCTGGACAGTGTTGAGGCTAATACAGCTGCTGAGGAGTATTTACACAAGCACAAAAAGCAATTCAATCAGTACAAAAAGCAAACATAAATAACTTTACTGCCTTTGAAGGGGGTGAAGCACTGAAGATTTCAATGATGCGACTTCAAAAAGATACTTCAAAACTTTGACAAATCAGACTAAGCTGTCTGAAAGACTTGATGTAAAGATGTATCCTATTATTCACTCAATTGTTTAATTCCAGTATATGCAGATTGTGTGGGTAGAATGAAAATAACGAAAATCCCCCGTCATCTGAGCAACAGTCCAAAAATCACAAAATTATATAAAAGCAAGCACATAATACAACAGATTTATTTCTTTTTACCTGGTTGAGCAATTTTTAATTTCTGCATGACAAAGATGTCTTGGAGAAAAAGTAGAAATAGTACTAGAAAGATTCTCAATTAATCATTTCCGAACTAGGTTAAATTATTACATAAAAACACTCAACTGTTTCCAAAATTGTCCATAATTTCTCAGCTACAAAACCATGTGAATTCAACACTATAAGATGATTTTGGAGTCAGACAAAAACAAGGTGAAACTCACAAATCTGAATGATCATATTACACTTTCTGAAATCTGACGTGTTCAATGAAGGCACTAAAAGAAGAATTTGCCATTTTCTTCTCACGTAAATGCGTGTTTTACCTTGTTTTTACACGAAGTGACTCATTGCAGAAAACCTTCTTCCTCCCAGCGGATGATCTGACAGGAGATCTGGTGAACATGTTTTTTCCTGAGCTTCTCTGTAAGTGTATGCGTCGCTTACTGGTTTACCGACTGGTTAAGTGGGTGTTGTTGTGGCAACAGGAGAAACAAGAATCACAGCCCCACTCCTTCTCCTCTTTACGGATAAAAACACGGTCTAACATGGCTGCCTGGAATGCTGGAAAACCCCCTGAAGACCTGAACACCCACCAACCACCACACGCTCATCCTCTGCCTCCTATTACAAAAGGGTGTGGCTTCTTTTTTTTACACCTCAGGGATTGGCTGCTGAATTTTAACCAACAGTGCTCATGGTTCTGATACGATGTCGGCCAGGCTGGGAAACACCAGCCCCCGCTCCTTCTCTCCATTCAGTCAGAGAGGTATTCATTACAACAACAAGCCACCACATTCCTTTCAAGGTCACTCACTCACTGTGAGAGAGAGAGATTAGTGATACTGATCAGCACTTTATAAAGACACTCTCTCGCCGGGTCTCTGATACAGGCTGAGAGCTGATGTGATTACCCAACAGAAGCAGACCTGCTGACCCTGAATTCACACCTCAACCTACTCAGTGGGTGCAGCTATTATCAGATGTCAGAAATAAAAGCGCCATTCATTTTTTTCTCATGCACCACTTTAGGAGAATGCATGAGACTACTGGATCTTTCCCGACACTTGCAAACACTGACACTGTTCAAGCTAACTCACGGGGCCAGAAGTGGTACTAAAAGACAGGGGGTCAGTCAAAAATACTGATCATACATACATACAACAAATATGTAATAGCTTTAGAAAACAAAGCAGTAATAACAGTCCCGAGGATGAATTCTGTAAGAAGCATCAAATCAGCTAGGAACAAGTAAAAAGAACTGGCTTACTTCTGCACTAATGGTGACACACAAGAGCACCAACAGCACTACTGCCCCCTATCACTAATATTCAGGTCTGAACAGATACAGACTCCTCTACTAGACCTATTACACGCACCAAATAATTCTGTTAAAATACTTAAGCTACCATCTTTAACATGGTCTTAACATGCCTGCAGTAGTTCTTGTGTCTTCAGTTGGAACCATCACACTGTAGGTATTACAAGTATGAGTTCTACCTGGGAACCAGAGACTGTAAACCACGAGCAAGGCAGCGACATGCAATGCTAGGCTAGGTTCATGTAAAAGGCACACAGGAGCCAAGACACTTGACTTTAGGTTTCACTGTTTTGATTTAGTATTTTATTACTTACAAGCGGTATCATCTACACAACAGTAGGTGGATCATATCAGTGCACAACTTAGCACAACTTTCTCTTCAAAATAGATGAAAAGAAAATTAGCCTGACGCACTGAGGTTTGTTGCTGTGTTCCCCATTGAACTTAACTTACATCAAACCAAATTTTATGTTATTTGGAAACTTTTGAACAGAAAAATATGTCATGTTTTTGTCCAAATTAATTTACTTGACTTCACACAGTAGAAATGGTATTGCCAACTCTCTCCTTGTACAGACATTTCTACCATCCTACTGCTCAACCCCATTATGAATAATAAGTGAATGTTCAAGTACGCAAGACAGAGGGACTTCGAAGATAAGACAACACGTAGCCACTCACTACCACTGTTCTTATTTTTTTCCCCTGTCAGGATTTCTGGGAGGTGCTGGCCATCGTAAACCCAAACTGCCATGTCAGCATGTAAGTAATATTGGTCAAGCCCACACAAATAGAATGGCTGTGACAGAACACACTAGAGTGTGATTTCTTTCATTGAGGACTCCTAAAACCTCATAACATACATATGAAGAGCCACAGAGTCCCTCCTACTTATTTAACTCCCTAAAACTCCCCCAAGAACCACTTCCATAACATTCCCTCAACATACTTCAATGACCCATGAAGACCACCTCAAGGATTACTTGGAAATGTCTTCATGTCGCTCCTTTGCTAGTGAAGACGGCCCCCATCACATGCAGAGGAATGTAAGAAATGAACAACAGGTTAGTAGTTATTTCTCCACAGGATGCCGAGACACTCCGAGGACACTGGAATAACATCTGGGAAGGACGGATGGGGGAGAGTCTTTGAGAAAGCAGAGTGATTTCACTCTCTCTTTGGATGGGGGCCCAGGGCTCTAATTCCTAGAATGACGGTGTGGTCTGGAGGGAACAATCTGGAAGGTCCATGACGCTGCAGTGTGCAGTTGTTTAAGCTGAGTCTGAACCAGTTTTTAAGATGGTTCAAAAAAGCTCAATCATTTGTTGTGTTTTCAAACTGTTGTTTTTTAGCATGATTGGGTAAAAATAATTATGTTTAAGCATACTGTATTTCAAGCGGTTTGAGGGTACACACGCCCCAATACCTACTCCATGGGCATTTTCAGACAGCTTGGGTTAAATATAAACATACATGATTGACAGCTGTAACTGTCAATTGCTGCTCAGATTGAGTTCTTCAGATGCAACCTCAAAACGAGTCTACTGCTCTATAGTTGGGGGAAAAAGGCTTTAGCATGGAACAGCAAGCCATCTACCTTTACATTTAACTAGCGCATTGAGCCATGAGAGTCTATGGGTTCTAGAAGCAGTAGAGTTGATAAAATGGGGAGCTGAGCTAAGTTTACTGATGTAACACACAGATTAGGAAGAAATATCATGACCCTCATTTTGTTATGTATTGACATCGACTTGGACCATAGACTTTTACACAGGACTGAACATGGCGGCTTATTGCCATTTATTGTGATCCGCTGAACTCCGGTCCGTGTGATCTGAGTCTGCACAAAGAGGTCTGTCAAGGCAGCATAAGACTTTTACACAGGATTGAACATGACGGGTTATTGCGACCCACTGCTGTCCTGTGTCTGGATCTGCTGAACTTCGGTCCATCTGACTGGAGTCTGTGCAGACAGGTCTGTCACCATGTTACGGCGAGGGGGGGGTGGTCCAGGGGGGACGTTAACAGGCTGGGTCTGACCGGGACCGCTGCAGTGGAACTGAACCACAGTACGAAACCAGACCGACCACAATTGTTGGTGTGTGATCACAGCCGGACCCGGTTCGCCCGTTGTGTCCCGGTGGTTCCATTGATCCGGATTTTTAACTTTAAAACCACATTTAAGCTCACAGAATTACTATTAACCAAACCTAAGTTATTAGCTTTTTCCTGAATAAAAATGGCCATCAACTCCACACATTGCAAAATCCTTTATGAAACAAATTTGCAGCTTTTAGACATGTTACCTGCTCTGTACATTACATTTCCATGAATTATGGCTGAACAGGGTCAGGTCAGATGCTGAACATTATTTTGTCTCCAACCACACTATCCCCCAAACTGCCTCATCTTCTTCTACTCCTGCCTCCTGAAAATAATCCACCTAAAATACAACTGTTGTCTTCTGCTGTAGATTTTACATCCAGAGAGCCTGGGTAGAAGCCATGTTTTTATACATTCCAGATCCAAGTTTACAGGACTTGGCCTTTGAGATGAGGAAAAGTGAAATCCTTAGTGGAAAATAACTGATTTATTGCTGTTATCGGCGTTAGAAACATAAGCTATAAAAATCATGGCTGAATGAAATTGATTGGGAAAACAAGAATAACAAGGTGTCATCACTGTTGTTGAAAAACGCCACGTCCAACTCTTCTGTCTGTCTTTACTGTCTGATAGGAAGTGAATACTTTGCTCCTTTTCCATGGTCATCCTTCATGTTTAGTCTAAGTTTTCCTCTACGTGGTGTCATCTGTTTCTGTCTGTGCCGCTGAGAGTCACTGCTTTTCTTGCCTCCAGTGATTTGGCTACAATGACCTGAATAGAAAAGTGAGTCTTGGAAATGTCAAGCTTTAACACTGAACACAGACATTTTAACTGTACAACTCAAACCAGTACTCAGCTGACACCAGCGTGGCTTGTGTCACATTACATGTTGCTTAACTTCAGGCTTCGAGCTCAACCCAACCATGATTAAAGAAGAAAAACCTTGAAAGCGCTGCAAATTCAGACACTTTGCAAAATGGAAAGAGAAGATTGTCATTTTGTTGAATCTGAAATCAACAGTCCATTCAACTCTGATACAACAGTCAATGTATGCACAACACTTGTGTAATCCCCAATTAACGTAAACCAGGTTAAAGTTTATGGATTTGTTCAGTCTGACAGATCACAAATTCAGACAAAAGATAAAAAGGTCCAACAAACTATAATGTCAATGTTATTAGCAAACAGGCATCATTTTGTTCCCACCTGAACCCCCTCAGGGCTGACAAGAATCTGAGTTTCCAATTAGATCTAGATCAAAGCTGAGGTCTACGTTTGTCTAACGCTGCTTTTCAAATGTTTGCCTTAAAAAACACAGCTACAGTACCAAGGCCAAAACTAAAAACCTTGGACTCCAGGGATAACAGAGACGGATCCACGATGAGATACGAAACTTGAGTGAAAATCTGTAATTTGTAATAACAAAGCTATTTGGGGAGGTTTCACTGAACCAAGTAGCTTTTCTTCAAACTGGCAACCTATCCTAAATTCCTCAAATCATTCTCCTGTCAGTAGTGAATGATTTATTAGCGTCTCCTCAAACTGGATTATGATGATGAAACATACAGGTCTGATTTCAAACATCTGACTTTTCAAAGTAATTTTGCTTTCTTTATACATGACAAAAGTGGGTTTGTACTCTTAACTGGCCTTTGTAGCATGTTCAGGACAAACATAAGGAATCTAAAACTATCGATTATTTTTAGCTTACCGG
Organism: Sphaeramia orbicularis; assembly: GCF_902148855.1. Taxonomy (NCBI): domain Eukaryota; kingdom Metazoa; phylum Chordata; class Actinopteri; order Kurtiformes; family Apogonidae; genus Sphaeramia; species Sphaeramia orbicularis. The sequence goes on along the minus strand of NC_043962.1, from coordinate 38,624,293 downwards.
CCGACAGGCCGTAAGCTATTGTCGTCATGCAGCGTCCGTCGGCGTCGTCTGGCGTCCATTACAAAACTTTCAATCGTCTTCTCCAAAACTACAATTCTGATTGACTTCAAACTTGGTATACAGCTTCTGTATGATGATGTCAACAAAAGTTAGTAAAATTATTTGGATCTGGATCCGATTCTGGATTTGGTCCGACTCTGAAAAATGTCCCCATTATAAGCAATAGGAAGTGGATCGATGCAATAACTCAGTAAATATAAATGATATCAAGTAGGGCTGCTCGATTATAGAAAAAAAAAAATCACGATTATTTTAGCAATAATTGAAATCACGATTATTAAAAACGATTATTTGTTAACCTTAAAGTTGTTTATTTTTGTCTTGCAAAACAATGTAAGATATACTCTTTAAATATAAATAAACCTTTTAACCATTAAAACAAAGTATGTTCACTTTTGTACGAAACAAAAAAATCTTTGAATGCAAATAAGTATACTGTAAATTCAAGTATGTTTCCTTTTGTAAATAGTGCACTGGAATTAAACTACTCTAGACTTGCCATAGAACTGGAACAATAAAAAAAAAACTCACGTAAAGTGCAAATTATAAATTCAAGTATGTTCAGTGTAGTATGAAACAGTAAATTCAGTGGCGTGCCGTGAGGTTTCAGTTAGGTTAATACGGGAGTTGCAGCGTAAAGAGATTCGGAGACTGAAGACTGCGGGCCTTTCTAAACTGAATGACAAGGAATAATGAATGACCACATAAGATTTGGCAAAGACCACGTAAGATTTAGCGTAACCACTGCTCCTTTGTCATTCGGAATAGTTTGAGTGGAATGACAGCTATAATGAGAACGACAGATGACTTTGAATAACGTTTTCAGATACATTCCCCCTTTTTTCCTACTTATACACATCAGCAATCACCTTTGACCTGCTGCAATGATTACATACCGACTGCATCCAGTTACACTTTATCAAGAATAAATCACAATACCACATTAATTTCATGGGAAGAGATAAAAACATTGTATTCCAACTTGATCGACAACAGTGCGTATAGAAATGTCACGTCACATACGTGATGCCTTGGCTCTAATATATCAGGAAGACGACAGTGGACGCTTTAGTCCCGTAAAGTTGATACGGAAGCGCTTTTATTTTGAAAATCAAGTTAGATGGGCTCGCGCAGCTCTCTGGAGCTTCACTTCCAGCTGAGGCTAGGGCTACACCGACAGCTAACTTCAGGGGATAAATGTTACTTCCATATTCTGTTCACTATATTTACTAGGGGCCGGCCAGCCAGCCAGTAAACCGACACGTCGTTTTCCGTTATTCGAAGTCATCTGTCGTTCCCATTATAGCTGTCATTCCATGCAAACTATTCCGAATGACAAAGGAGCAGTGGTTATGCCAAATGTTACGTGGTCATTCGTTATTCCTCGTCATTCGTCATTCAGTTTAGAAAGGCCCGAAGATTGCATTGCGGACGAAGCTGTAGACAGAGTTTTTTTTTATGTGTTTTAGTTTTTCATAAGATTATGATAAAGGTCGCGGTGGTTAAACTTTAGATGGTTAAAAAGGTTTGCTGTGTTACCGGTCGGTTCGGACACAAGTACGAAACACTTTTTGCACGTAATGGGTTTTTGCTCTTCATCAGACCCAAAGTGATTCCATACAATTGAATTTGACTTGCCTTTTTTGTTTACCAAGCACTTCTGCTGCGATTCTCCTGCTATTTTTCCAGACCGCTAGGTACAACTTTCCTCTTGGGGTGGACCTGCCAGCTAGCTGGCAGCAGTAGCTTAGAGGGGGGCGGGGCAGAGCAGCTCATGGGAGCTTGCGTGCGCGTGAATTAAAACAACTCAAAATTAATAATCGTTTTTTCTCGATTACATAATTTTTGTAATCGTTGCGTGTAATAATCGAAATCATAATTGAATTTCGATTAATTGCACAGCCCTAATATCAAGTGTAAATTTCTACAGTCCAGCCCTGATGGGGAGATGACCAAAACATAATGTCCACATGCTGATCAGGATCTTCTTCTGGATCTGGAACTGACGCAAAATTTAACGTGGGCTCTTGTGGGGAAAAAATTTCTATCATCTTTATCTCCCAAACTACATTTCTGATTGACTTCAAACTTGGTATACAGCTTCCGTATGATGATGTCAACACAAGGTATTGAAATTTTTTCCATCTGGATCTGATTCTGGATTTGGTGCCACTTTGAAAATTTTCCCATTATAAGAGATAGGAAGTGGATTAATACAGTCAATCAGGATCAATGATATCAAGTTGGAATTTGAATTTTTTACTGATCTGATTGGAATATGACCAAAACATGGGCTATTTCTGTAATTTAATAAATACACAGAACTGGGTGAGAATAAATGGCATCTGGATACATTTCCCAAAGCTTTTAATTTGGCTGGTAAGCTACAGGGCCATTGGTCCTATTTTTTCTATTTAGCAGAACAATGCTTGTCACTTTAGTAGATGCTCTGCATTCTGTTGCTTTATCCTAGTTGAGTATCATGATTATGCTGATACACAATCCAAAATTCCTCTGGAGTACAGTCACATCCTTAACTTAATCTAGATAATAATAAAACTGTATCTCCTACTAGGAGTGTATTGGAAAACCCAGCCTCATGTTTCCAACCCAACCAAACTCTACACACAGACTGTTGTTCAAATGAATTACTACTCATTATGTAAAAACATACATATGTACTTGATACAGTCCACTTCACCAAACCATCATAACAAAACACTTCTTCTTGATGTATGAGAAGACGTGGGAGCCTGAAAACACTTAAAATCAGGCCAAAACTATTTTGTTTTTGACTAGACAGATAACATTTTACTACTTTGGAATGGCCAACCTGTTATGAGGTCAAAAACCGTGTCAAGCCAGGGCAGCTGGATCATGTCTGCTTATATTTGAGGGGCCAGAGGTGATTGAAGTCTCCAGTAAAACCTGTTTGATGGACATGAGAGGAGGCGGGAGGACGGCAGCCAGCTGGATGAACCAAGTGGAGTGTAACTGCTGTAACTTGGCAGCAGAGCGCCACAGTACTGCTGGATAACAGACAGCTCTGAGTGGTTGATAGCTGCTGCCTGAAGCGCAGGCCAGCAGGATGGTTTGGCAGGCCTGGAAACCTCAGCACTAAGCTAAATTTGGTAAGAAGCTGAGGGACGCTGGGGTGAACAGCAGCTGTGGGAGATACAGCTTGAGTGACTAAGGATTCAGAGTGAGGAACGGCTGTCTGTACAAACATCTGAGAATACACAGAGCTGCATGAAAAGCAATTTAAATGTGACCTCCTCTTTTGTATCATTTAATGCGTCTTTAGACAGTTACTGAGAGAAAATGCACTGTATTACATGATACTCTACCTTCAGATAATATTAGGAACTTACACCTGACTCAACGTAAAATGTACACTTGTCGTCCTTCTGCTAAACAGATAAGAAAATTACACAGCCATTCTGTATGCACATCTATCTCGGCACAAATAAAGATGAACTAGGGATATGTTTGCTTTTAGGAGGCATTTTATCATTCCATTAAGGACTGTGTTTATATGCGCAATTGCTTTTTTGCCCTTATTTATTCGGAAAAGACAATAATCCTATTAAATTGTTTAAATGGCCAGTGAAAATGAACAATACAGTGATATTTCTGTTTCTATGCAGCTGTACTCATTGTTGTCTGTTTGAAAGGGGGTGATACTCCAAATATGTTGTTTATCAAAATATGGAAACCTGTACTTATCTGGAGTCATTTTTGCCAATTTTGCTTTTTTGTGTCCTTGATTTTTTTCACCCAAGCCTTCCATCAGTGGCAGATTTGTTCAACCATGAGAACATGCCCTCCATTTTCATTTCTTAAACCATGTTTTTGAAAAGTTAGCATTTTGATATTTCTGCATATCCAGTGGCTGTTTCTTTTTACCGTGGCAGTCTTGACTTCTTGTCAATGCACAAAGTTGAGGATAAACAGGCAAGAGGCTGTATGTTGTAAATGAAAGTAAGTCCTCCCACTGAGTTGCACATTCAGAAAATAATATCAGCATGTGCAGTTTACGAGACATGTATCAAATATGGAATATTATCCTGTTCAGAATAATCATAGTAAGTGACATATATGACTGGCTGTATTTAGTAAACATTCAGTCAGCTAACATCAATGTCACAGAACAATCAGCTTGTCTGCTTCACAGGTTATTTACTGTCAGACAGAATTCCCTTAATTTTAAGTGAAAACTCCATTCTAATAGGGCTGGGTATCATGGTCAATTTCCTTAATTGATTTGATCTTGATTCATAAGGTTCTGAATTGATTCATCGCGATTTGATATCGATTCAGTATTAGTTGATTGATTCAGATTCATTTAGTGATATCAAAGTACAATTTTGAGCTGTAATCTGATTATTTGACTACCACAGCCATGCAACACGGAATCAATATTGATATTAGAGAGGAGATAAATGACATTTCAGCAGTAAATAGCTGAATCTGCTCTTAAATAATGAACAGGACAGAAACATGGCCATGTTTCTACAGTGGCTCAGAATGGACATCTTCGTCATCTTTATTCTGTTTTATGGCTGGTGGCTTCTAGCCTTAAGACACATTACCATTATCCTGGGGCACCGCTACTAATTTTGGCACCCCTTTGTACAAGAAACTCACTGGCGGGGGAGGGTGGGTGGCGCTTCGTGATTGCCGCTTTACTATTCCTCCAACTCTGCACTCAGCCATAGGTGATCGAAGTTAATATTTCTAGAACCGGCTTCCGTGACCTGCTTCCGCCGGCCAGTTCCTCTGCACTGCAGGTTCGAGTTTGAGGGTGGGAAGACCTCCCGCAGAAGGGTTTTCCCCACCTTTCCTCTGCATCCCTCCCACGCCAGAACCGTCGTGAACGAGGCCAAAACAAATGCAGTGCAGAAGACTGATCTGTCATCAGCTGGATTAGGTGAGATTGCCTGTACTCTCACAGCCTTACACTTGGTTTGCCTCTTTAACCACAAGTGTACGTCAGTAACACTGCTATGACAGCCCTGGCTAAAATGGAAGCACACTTAGGTTCCACAAGCCAATGCATCAACAGGAGAGAAAGGCAAAAATTAATGAACAAATAATTTAAAAATACTATTTAGTAAAAGACTAGCATGCAGCTGTAACTTAACAGGCACAATGCAACTGGAATCTGTGAAATGTAGTGGCTAAAAATATACATCTTGTGTGCTGTTTTTTACCTTTTCACCACCAACGACTTTCTTCAGATTTCGGCAATCCCCATTGTCCACCTCCTCTTGCTCTGTTGTCATAGTGACAGGCTGGCCAATCCCTGCTGAGTCCAGTGCCATATTTCCAAGCTGCTCAGCTGCAGCTAACTCAGGGTTTTGCTGTCCATCAAACGGGCCACTACGAGGGGTCCCTAAAGGTAGGATAGTGGCCCCAGACTCTTTTTCAGTGTTCACCACTCCCGTGGCCACAACCTCCATTTTCTCCTTCTTAGTTTTCCCAGAGACCCCATCCTTGTCCTTTTTCACAGCAGGGAGGGTTCGGGAGGTTTTGCTAGACTTGTCAGTTCCTTTAGTAGGGGTAGAGTTGGGGTTCTGGGGTGGAGGGTCTCCAGGGGTCCGACCCTGAACCTCTTTCTTAGCTCCATCTGTCACAGGGGCCTTAACGCTCTCCTTAGAGTTTTTACTACGTTTTGATTTAGATTTGCTCTCTTTGCCCTGCGCGGCAGCTACAGGACTAACAAATTTTATATTGTCAGGTAAAGCAGCCACAGCACTGGGAGGGGCCGCCATGCCCCCTCCCTCCTTACTGCTTGACATCTCTAGTTTGTCTTTCTCCAAATCGGCGTCCAGGTCAATGATCAGATTGCCAACACCGATATCCCACTCATCGCCACTGTCATACGTGTCCACCGCGTTGGAGTCCACACCTTTCCCGCCTGCAGGGCCGCTGCTGAGGGACATCTTAGTAGGAGCGTCCCGGAGCGCCGCAGGAGGGCCACAGGAGGGCCGCGCTCCTCCCAGCCGCAGGACGCCTCCTCAGGGCTGGACCCCGCGTCTCCTCCCTGCTCCCCACATCGTCTCCTGCACACAGAACAGCAAACACACATCAGAGAAAACTCAGCAACTCATGACCATGTGTCAATAACTGAGTGTATCACTGCAGTGCTGTAAATGTTTTTAGTCATTTCACCAGAGATTGCACAAAACACAAATACAGCATATTATTAACTATTATTTAGTATTAATCTGCATGTGTACATACACTGAAAACCACAAATGTTTTGAAAAAAATTATCTTTTTCTCCACTAAAGTGTTTTACACAATAATTTAAATGCAACAGAAACAGATCTCACAAGACCAGGGCAGGAAATATTACTGGAATTGTTACAAAATACATGAAAAACAGATCATTTGCTATGAATGTAGTCAGTAAATCAGGTAGTTGGTGCAGGACATGTTTACATTGATATTGCAGTAATGTCTCAGTTTCTGTCCACCGACACTGCAACACGACCCGAGTTTCCCAACTGAAAACAAGGTCACTAGCAGGATTTCCAAGAAATGAGCTACAATAACTTACATTGTACATAGACATTATATAATGCATATACTTTTATGAGCTATTTTAAATTGGAGCTTATGGGAAATAAATGTGACGAGTTTTCAATTTCAAATCAAATACAGGAAACTAAGGGGAAAAAAAAAACTTTTATTGAATTTGTTGATTGGAACAATATCAGTATATTGTGATCATGACCAATTAAAAAGGTAACTATCTAAATAATTTCTCATTTGAAAGTTAAATACATGTATTTTGTAACTCCAACACTATAAAAGACTGAGCCACTAATGTTGTATTTGTAGCTCATTTGAAGCCTTTCAGATTTGTAACACAGCTACAGATAAGCCGAGTGAAAAGTGTCCTAAGGCTTTGAAGACCTGTTTGTTATCAGTCTGTCTGATTCCTTCCTGTTGAGTGTTTCTTTGGGACAGTCTAGTAAAGAGGGTGGAGGAGTTTTATTGCTCCTGACATAAAGGCTGTATTGACGAGGGATCAGAGCCATTCACTGTGAGGCTTTTTCCCAGCAGCCCTCTGCGACAAGCAGCATGAGGGAGCAGACACATCCCTCCTCTAAAGCCTCCTTTAGGCCACTTATCATATGAATGAAGTGGCATGACCCCTGACCCCTGTGACAATGCAGGGCTGTTGGCAAAACCATGGGAGCGAACGGGAGGGGGGTGGGATGTAACGTTAACAGCCCACAGCCTTACTGACACAACACTGATGCTAATTAAGTTTCTGGTTAACACTGCAGGGAGCAAAGCGAATACAAGAGTTTACTGAGGCTCAACACATAATTTTTAAGTTCTGCATTTGAAGATGTCCCCTCCAGCTAGCATTTACACATAAAAGTAAAAGTTAAATCTTCACAACAGTACTGTGGGCTGACTGAAAGATACTGAAGGAATTACAAGTAGTATCAGCTGCATTCATATCCCGTCACAATCTTAAAATAATGGGCCATGTCATTACTTAAGTTTTTCAAAATACAGACCCAAATATGAGTATATGATTTGTTGTTTGGCAGTTATTTTAAGAGGGTGGTGATATGTAAGCTTTGATCTGAGCATTATTAAAACACATAAAATCCAATTTTTAATTATTACCTCACAGAGGATGGGAATTTTTTCTATTGGAAACAATGCATAAGATTTTGTAGGTATTGTAACAAGTTTTTTGTTAATGGCATCTGTAGTTTTATTCTTCAGCTCCACTGCATTTTTTGGTTACATACTCAAAGCAGTTTCATAACTTGAAAAACAGAAACCTGCTTACCAAAATGTGGCTTGTTTATTTAAACCCTTTAGATTTATGAGTCAGCAACTTACCACCCAAACCAGCTTTGGCAGAACAAAAATAAACCAATTTACCATAACCTGAAGAATGCTGACAAACTGAAAATGTTTAAAAGTCATTCATGGGTACTGAATGCGAGGCTTTCACTGTGGAGATTCATAACACAGATTAAACATTGAAATGTGTTAATGACAAGGCATGTTTTGATAGTGAGTAGTATCTCACAAACTGGCCACAAACTGTTCATCTCAAAACTGACACTATACTAAAACCAAACAGAATTTTGCCAAGTACTTCTCATAACTGAAAACCCCACACACTATACATGAAAATGCTGGAGTTGCCCTTACTAAAACCCTGAGAGCTCCAGTAAAGCGCATATCAGCAGCCTAAAATGACAAACTTGACCCTCATTTTATAAAAAAATATATATATATATATATGTTGATGTAAAAGTCTGAATCATCTGACAGTGACATCCTGGTGATTTTGCATTGAGTTTAGCTGCTTCATACTCTGTCATTACCCTTTGGCTGACTGGCCGAAGGGGTATTGCAATCCTTTTGTCATCTGTCCATCCATCAGTTCTAGCCCAGGGGTACTAGTAAGCAGCACATTATGTTTTTTATTTATAAAACCCAAACTCATATTACAAATTTGTCTAAAACGAATTTACAGTCTACGCAATGTATAATACCTGCTGCTCTTTGGCTCTCGGTTTGAGAAACCTCAACAAAATCCTTTATTGTACCCAAATACATGTAGGACTGATGGGCACAACAGTCACCATAGGGTAAAGTCCTGCATGCTCTACTCAGGCAGTAGCCCTTTCCTAGACCACATGGAGTATTTCAGGCTAAATGATAATACATCTCACCCAAAAACTCCTGTTGTGTGCTGCATGTAAAAAAAAAAAAAGCAACTCAATTCAGTGTACGGATCTGATTCTCTGGCCAATGTTGACAGTTTGCATGCGAAAAAGACGCTCTACTGATTTAAACCTCTCATCACATTACGATCGAGTCTCACAAATTTCTAAACATAGCGCATGCAGAGAACTCTGTCACCAATTCAGAAGTACGGGTGGATATCATCTCACTCTCAATCTCAGTGTTAGTTAAATTATTGCACTGAAGTATTTTATAGCCAAGTTCAATACAGTGTTAAAAAACGTCATTAAAATCTGAACAGATTTGTGATTTAGGTAACAATACACATCTGATGAATCAAAGAGCACTCCTTAAATCTAAAAGAGTTAACATAACAAAGTTGAAAATGTTTAAGTCCTTAAATATTAAAATTGGTTATGGAACATGGAGACACACAATGTCCAATGTACATTCTTAAGCTGCCATGGGAGAACCGACAAACGCATCAGAACACCAAGTGCCTGAGGGCTGTAAAGACAGCTTTTATCACTATTTTAAAAAAGACTTAGTGCGTTCCAAACACATTTAATCAATTCTGCTTTTGCTAAAATGCTAATAAATAAAGAAAAACTTATGTCCTCATACTAACTGTCACCTAAAAGTATTCTGCAGCCCAGGGAAAAGGCATTTCCACCCACCAGTGAGTCTGTTCATCTGTCAGAAGGATCATTTGAAAACATATTCACAGATCTTCGTGAAATTCATTTGACGGGGAGGCTTTTTCCAAAGAACAGCTGATTAGATTAAGGTCTGACTGGGATTTCCACTGCTGGACAAATATAGCTTTTCCTCGGCCCAAACAGAGACAAATATCAGATTCTAAATCCTGAAGGGATGTTTTACAAGGCTCAATTGATTAAAACGATGTGTAGGGAATTGTTTACTGTTATCAGGGGGTTGTATTCATAAACATGCTAAATATAATCAGTGACAATTAAGAATAATTAGTGCATCAATCATGTTTTATATATATATATATATATATATATATATATATATATATATTAGTGCTGGGCAGCGATTAAAAATTTTAATCGCAATTAATCGCGTGGATTTCTGTGATTAATCACGATTAATCGCATAGTTATATTGGGCGGGGGGGTGGCGGCATCAACAGCGTGTATTGCCTTAAAGTGATATTTCAGACTGGAAGTACTCCGGTGATAAATAATTCCACAATGCAGTGTTTCCAAACAACTTTGGCCTTCTCAACCCCACCATCTGAAGACATTTAAAATGAAAACGTCCATGTAAAAGACTGGTACTTTTCTCCATGTTTATGTCCCCACCAGTTTATTTCCGGTTGTGAGTGATTGACAGGAGTCTTAAGCCCACTAATAAGTACTAATACTAATAAGCCCAATAATATGTGATGTTCAGTTGTTCAAAGCAAGCAAAGGGGGCTCTCTAGTGGTCGGAATAAGTTGCACTAACATATGTGTTGTCCTTGTGGTGTTACCGTAGCCAGTTCGTACATAAGAATGAACTAACAGACACGTTTCTTTCACTCTGTTCGTATGGCCCCAAAAATGTTTGCCTGTGAGTATTTTATGTTCAGTTGTTGTAAGAATGAATAGTATAAAATATCTCTGATGTGAACCTTTGTTGCTGGATAGAAAGACATTGCAAATCTTAAGTTAATCTGTAAATGCTAATCGGTAGCATTTCTATGGATTTTCCCATTCAAGTTAGCATCAAGCTAGCGATCTTTTTCCCATGCATTTAATTGTATAATGCCATGTAAATGTACTAAGGCAATGAACATAACTGAAACATATCTTGTATGCATGTTGCAGTTTTACAGTGAGTCTCAAATAAAAGATTTGGAGAGAAGTTTTCAGCATCCGGCTTTTCTTGGGAAACCTGTTGTCTATCTGCCGAGCTAATCGCTACACACACACACACAAGCAGGGGCAGAATAATATGAGTTATAATAAAATGGCATTAACATGAGGTAAAAAAAAAATTGCCGGTGTTATTTAATGAATGTGTTAACGCGGTAATAACACATTAACTTGCCCAGCCCTTATTTGTTTATTTATTTATTTATTTATGGACATATATACAGCAAATTCAGAGGGTGGATTTGAGTATTTTACGGCAGGTTGAGCCACACTACCCACGTGTGTGACAAGGATCCTCTATATTCAAGATGAATCCTCCAAAGAAAAATCCACATTTTTTAGTTGAAGTCAGTATAAGGGCAAAAAAAATTATTATTATGATTAGATGAGAGTAAGAGGCTTTAAAGGAATTATTTGTAGTTTTGAGAAACACAAATTAAGTCCAATAATCAACACAATAAAACTCCCACTGCTAACACCAAAGCTTATTGTTTACATCACATCTGTGTTATGCCATCGAGTCTTCTCAAAAACTCAGCTAGTCAAAGTAACAATGCTGCATCATAATCCTCACATGCTGTTGTACCCTTTAGCTCAGTTTTTAGCAGAACAGTCACAGATTTTCATCATGTTTTAGTTCAGGTTATGTTATCAATAGCTGTGCTAAAATTCTGTTGTGAATTGTCTGATCTGTGTGTTAACGAAATCAGGGTGAAATCAGCAAATCATCACTGTAACTTTAAACATTATCAGTATACTCATCCGACTTTACCGCTTTATCAGTGTAGAAGAAACAACAGTTCGGCATCAAAAATAATTCTTTTATTTGCTGTGATGTCTCCAACAGGGCAAGAAAAGCAAATGACTGATTTTTCTTCAAATTTTTTTGTAACTTTGTTATGCTGATGGTCACTTTGTGAATAACTACAGTCATTTGTTACATTTACAGTCAACTACCTGTCTTTCCACACATGAATGGTTAGACGTAGGGGTGGGCGATATGACAAAAATACCGTATCATGATTTTTAAAAAACAAAATCACAATCTCAATTTTATCACAATTCTTTACATTGATCTTTGAGACTAATTTGCAAGATTCTGAACAGTGCAACCAAATAATGTCCTAATGTAAAACACAGCCCTGAAAGAAAAAAATGATTTAGCCCAAAGAACCTTCCAGAACATTTGAGCAATTTTGCCAACATGTGCCATGAACATAAAACATATTAAAATGTAAACAACACTGATTAAGTGCACTCTTGAACATAAAAACTAAACTGCACTGGGTTTTTGAGTTAGTTTTCAATAAACATGAAAAGTTAAAAAATAAATAAAAAATACAGAACAAAATATCAATGAAGAAATGCCTGTTTCAAATAATCCTCCAGGCTTCTGGAACAGGTGGCTGGTAGCTCTGGTTTTTCAACTGGTAATCAGTGTATTGAGTGGTCTTGGGTGGAGGAAGAAGTCCAAAATGAGAAGATAAATAATCCAGGCACTCTCTGGCTGTGGTGTGGCTGGTCTTCTAGTTCTGTTCTTGTTCTTCTCGTACTGTTTGGATGCTATCTCTTCAGCTGATTGAACATGTTCGTAGTGTTGATTTATGTTATTCTAAGAGAAAAACGCAACGGACCTGTATGTGGAGGACACACGTTGGGGATACTGCGTGCATACAGTAAGCGGCGCAGACTCCATACGCGCGCACGTTTGAGGTTTCAAAGTCTAGCATACCAATTTCACATTTAAAACAGGTTGATGTGCGTGGATGTCCACCAAGTCAAGTACGCCTAACTCTGTGGGGACCAAGTCTGAAGTTATGATAGACTCGCCCTGCCATTTTAAGTTTCACTTTCACTGCACGCCCTCATTGTGTGGTACATGTGGCATGGAATGCACCCCCATATAATACCCCTCACTCCCCGATTCCACGATCTCTCTGCTTTGTTGGATCGTTGATACGGTCTAATCCTTCACGATCTAATATCATCATATTGCACACCCCTAGTTAAACGTGGCCTAGTGAGACCACCTACTTCTCATTTACTGTGTGTTGGACTTGAGCAGCCTGAAGCTGGACACTGAAGGGCAGACTCAAGGCTACAGAGCTACACTCTCTGTAGTGGTCCAAAGTGGCACGTCAGAGTTTACGACAGGTATCTGCAATAGAACACACATCTTTTCTACCAAAACTCTTGCCCTTGTAACACTTATAATTGCAGATCATTTTTTTGAATATTCAAAGTAGTATCATCAATATGTCAATTTTTCATTAACATGAGCCTGCTGTGAATGAATCCACATTTTGTATTACTTAACACAAAAATCAACATTACTTTCTTACAAAACACCATCTACTTTCCAGCTGTTTGTCAGGAAAACAGGCCACAACCAAGCAGGCTGACCTTTGACCCTGAGTGGCGGGAATGTTACTCAACACCCTAAGTGCTCAGTCCAGCCAATCAGAGGCTGAACCCAGGTCCGCCCAGCTCCATCTAACTGGACGAAAAGCCAGATGGCCAGACAGGAGGGGGGCAGCGCTAATCCTGCTGCTAATGACAACTTCAAATGCTCTGACAAACACACTGGCCTCACAGACAACACAAACTGAATCCCCAACACAACACAGATCACACTCAAAAAGAAAACCCATAAAACTAGCCTTGTGAAAGATGAGAGTAAAGGCCTTAAATGAGTTCATGACTTCAGCAGTGAAAAGGGACAAAAATCTGGGGAAAAAAATGGAACTTAAATTTTTCTGTAGTATCATGACACACCAACAATTTCTTTTACAAACACTTTGCATCCAGGGCTGTGCAATATGATGACATACCACTTGATGATAGAAAAACATGTTTATTTTGTAGAGTCGCAACCCACACTCTTCACAGCAATATTTTTCCTCCTGTGGATGACACTTAAATTCTTCCACTCTGCATGAATAGAGCCCAAAACTATGCATGAAGCAAACACAAACAAACATGAAGAAGGGTGAACATGACAGTACATTATAATTCTGAACAGGAGGACTAAATACACTTTCCTGCTATACTCCATTTGGTATTTTACATACCAGAATATTTATGTTTGGCTTCGATGTTGATCCTTTTCATCTGTTAGTCCTATATTTTGGTTGTGAGTATAGATTAAATGTTTTTTAAATATATTTTGTAACTTGTTCAACTGAAAATTCGTACATTTGTAAATAAATCTTATGAGTTACTTAGCAAGGGTGAAATTTAAAATGTGTTCATGTGAAATATCTATTCATTTAATCAACAGAAAATGTGCCATATGTATCGCTACAATGTATTTACTGTTATTCGGGTATGAAATTACCTATATCTGCAACTCCATCCACATTTGTAAACAATATTCATGTGAAACTGAAATCAACACTCATTCTAGTCATCATTTATGCATTTAAAAAAAAAAAAAAAATCTATGCTCATTTTACTCACTCAATCTGATTATCATGGATAATACTTCAAATGCTAAATGTTACTTGAGAAATGCTGACTCAACAGTTTAGAGGTACACGGTGTATCTCTGAATGGCAGCTGTGTTATGCGATAATCAGCCAACATGGACTGGTCTTTATTTTCTACACTGAGCCTCTGGTGTTCAGACTTAAGTGCTTATTCTTTAGCTGCTTGTGTTAAAATGACTGAGTGGATTAGCTGGGGGCCTCCAGACTGGTGAGCTGCTCTCAGATCAGACTTTCTGCTCAACTGCCTCTAATGCCACACTTAATTAAAGCCAGCGTCGTGGCAGGACCTCCACAGGCTGCCCACTCATCTGAGCACCCCATCCCGCTGTCAGCCAGAGAGGAGCCTCTTTATATGGAAATGAGCCTGGGATGCTCCGGCCGCGGTAGCTGAGCCAAGCCCTTCACCAACAGCAGGACAAATCATCCGGCCCGCACCGATGGAAACTTGGCTCACTCCATTCCACAACTCAACACAGACTAGACTGAACGCTAGCAAGCATCTTTTGACTCCACCAGGCAATAAACTACACATCCCAGGCAGGGTGAATCCTCGCCCAGATATTAACACACTGTCAGTGCTGCTGGTGATTTAGACCAGGCTGTGCTACGCCGCAGGAGGAGGAAGACGAGGCTTGGAAAATGCCAGTTACAGCTGAGCTACTTCTGCTACACTGGCTCTGTGTGGACTGATGGTGAACTGGCTCTGGGTAGATCTGAGTCGAAATTTACTTGGGTTTTACAGGTGGATGATAGCAGCCGATAGTAAGTCAAAACTAAAGGTTTTTAGAGATCCTCACTGTTAATCAGCAGTTGAACAATTTGGCAAAGTAATTAATAAATAGTTATGTACAGCTTTGTGGGTTCTGTATACACAAGAAACCCCTATGACTAATCTGAACAATGCAGAGAACAAGTAGTATTTGGACACAAAACAACAATTACACAGAAGAGTTGAGTTGTACTCCAGGTACTGCTCTGCATTCACACACTGACCCCAAACATACTGTATTTAAGGCTGCTCTATCAGCCATATAAAAAATCCAAATTAGGCCGAAATGTCACAAAAACTGTCAAAGATCGTAAAAAAGTTTTTACACTCTCATGAGGTGGATTTTGAGATGTTTCGATATATAGAAGTGTAGCATAAAAGTGTAATAGAAACACATTTTGTGCATTTTCACCCATCTGTGCACGGTGGTTTTGCTCAGGCCAAACGTTTCCCCTATGACCCTGAATTCAGAACAGGTCGCTAGTTTGTAAAGGGCAAGAGCCACTCATGTTTGTGTAGGAACTGCTTCCCAAGTGCATGACAAGTCTGGTGCCATGAAAGGTTCAATATCATCACACAGTTCATTAAATGTTGCCCGGGTCATTCAGAAATTCTGCATCCACAACTCGTTGGTGAATTCCTGATGTACAAATCTCTCCAAGAAATCCATTATGTGTAGCCGCTGCCATAAATAAGGACTTTGCCTTGGGTGATTATACGTTCCCTTCTTCTTTTGTTCAAGGCAGTCACTGCAACAGCAGTAGATGAACCAACACTACAGTGCCAACAGTGTGGAGGTTTGGCATGGAACTCAGTGCATCCATCTTCCTTAAACTAGCGTCTTAAAGAACTATACAGTATTTTACGAGAATTACGATATGTTGCAAAACAGGACGTTACTAGAGTCCTGCATCAGAAGCCAAACACCCTTCAATAGAAACACCTACAAGTACAAAATTGAAGAAATATTGCTTCTATTTTGTGGAAAACTGTAATGGAAGCCAAGCTAGTGACAGTGTGCAGGAAGAAGGCGTTTACAAGTCACTGTGTGAACAGAGTGTATTTATAGCGAGCACAAATACTCTCAGCAAAAAAAATACCTGCTGAGATTAATTTAATTTGTTTAGGTGTCCATTCAATAACGACATTAAAACTTCCCAAACTGCATTTAATCCTGGAAATTAAAAGATATGTGATACCTTTGTTCAAAGGACAGGACATAAACTCACTAATAGCGAATTTTAGCTGTGCTGAAATTTGCATAAACTGTAAATATTCAGAAATCAAAGCTAAAACCCCTCATTCATCTAAATCAGCTTGGGAGATGATTAAGGATGGGTACTGAATGCTGGTACTAGACGGGCCCTGGAGACAAATATGTACCGATAACGTGCTGCGCACTTTTAATACCCCTCGGCCAAATATGGTGTAAGATTCTGAACAAAGTTACAGCCCTATAATTTAGATTAGATTGTCTTTGTGTAAAATTTATTACATACATATTTATATTTGAAAGTATTCAGATATAACTGCACAAGGCCATTTGACCTTGAAAAAGTAGGTCAAGGTCATCTATTTTCAATAGGCTTCTGCTCCATGCCAAGATGCATCCACAGTATAAATATGATGCAGATATGTCAATGCATTCTTCAGATAATGTGATTACATCATTGAATAAACAGACAGATGACAAAACGATTGCAATGCCCCTAGAAACTAGAGTACCATTGAGCTTAAATGGTTTTCTCAGTGGTTCTGGAGAATGACAAATAGAAATATAGGTTACATAGGTTATATATTACAGCAACACAAAAGTCATTTAGCATTTTTTTATTCTTTAACTAACTAAAATTAATAAATTAATTTCTGACCAAGGCTTTGGTCTGTGATGCTTTTTTTTTTTTTTTTTTTATAAATACTCAGACCCAATCAGAGACCTGGGTTTGGGTCAGTTCTTTGTTACACACTGCAGCTCTGAGCAGCTCAAACACTTAAGAGAGAGAGGCCAGTGTTCACAGGAGAAAACCACGGGGAAGTGTTCACTTCACTTGATGACACAAGTCAGACAAATCTTTGCATATTCGTTCGAGTGGAAACACAAGTGACCCGTCACAAAACCTACAGAAATTCAGTGAAGTATATGCGACAAAATACACAGTTGGACGTAAAACTCCGTTAATCTGTCTGCTCTGTTTATCTTATGCACTGCTATGTTAGCAGCCTGGAGCACATACACAAATAGGAGCTAATGATTAAAAGTGACTGGTGATGAGCTAATGCTTTGCTTTGGGTTAGTTAATATATTTAAGGTAAAATGGTCAGAGCATCACCTGATCTATTGTTCATCGTGTCAGAGGGAGGATTTGAGAGATCTGGAGGCTGCAACAAATCTTCAACACTGACAAAATACAGTTTAACACTTAAAAATGATGAGTGAGGGGAGGAGGATTATTGTTTGGAAGGACAAGCGTGATGGCGTTTTCTCTCGAGCAGAGGCTGCAACTAATGGGGGAAGCATGTGCGAGCTCTGTGCCAACTAGCGGCTGCTAGTACAAAGCTCACTCCTACAGTGGATTTCCACTCGTATTTCAAAACAAAAATACTCAGGAGCCGTGATTTGTAATGCAAACTACTCTCACAATGGTGCAATGGTAGGTTTTACTGTACTGTAAAATAATTTGTAAATAATTATTTACATTAAGAAAATCACAAAATCAGAATCTTTGATAATA
Source organism: Sphaeramia orbicularis (assembly GCF_902148855.1). Taxonomy (NCBI): domain Eukaryota; kingdom Metazoa; phylum Chordata; class Actinopteri; order Kurtiformes; family Apogonidae; genus Sphaeramia; species Sphaeramia orbicularis. The sequence continues at coordinate 38,606,628 of NC_043962.1, read as the reverse complement.
GTTTAAATTAATGCTGTTGCACTTTCCTTCTAAAGAATAATACTTGCATATTAATTATGTAGGCCTACAGCTATTTCCAATGAGAATATAAAATGAATGATTTTGTTCACAAACTGAGCTGCAACCTGAACCTAAAAAAAGAACCAATGACAATTCTCATTCGATAAGCAGCACTGATAAAAACAGTAGCATCTATAAATTTCTAACGATACCCATCCATAGAGATAATGCACAAAAGAGTCAAGAGGATGACAAAGATGAAGGAGGAAGATTTAAAATGTTGAATGATCAGATAACTAAGACTGTGTTGCCTTGAGCAACATTTAAAGTGGCTAATGTGAACGATGAGGTGGTTCTCACTGAGATGTAATGTGATACAAACCTTAAAGAGCTCTTTCAATCAGACTACATCTGATGCCACACTTAACATGGTGGGTGTTTCTCTGAATACATATTAATATGCCAAGTCTTCTACTCAGTTTTAAAAAAAAAGCTTATCACCTAAAAACACCTGCTCTAACAGCTCTTGCATTATGGTTTTGTATATTACCGTGTCTTTTCTCTGCAGAGAACCGCAGTAGTGTGAAAACACTACTCTGACCCACCCAGTCTGTGGCTAATTTTCCACCACCAGCTGGACACGCAGGACTAGAGTCAAGTTTTTGTTTTCAGTGTATAATAAATCTCATAATCCACAGACTACTTTGACTACTCGGGCAGCCTGTGAGGTGTTTACGCTGTGTCTCAAAATGATGACTGATGGCTGTGAACTGCAGGGGAGACAAACAGAGTTAGTCTTCTGTTTGGAATTTCTTGTGGCTGCCAAATGTTCCCCTGCTGCCAAAGATTTTTTTTTTTGGTTGGCAGAGTGCAGAGCAGGAGATGAACCAAAATGAGACGATAATAAACACGTGTAACACCCACTGAAGAAATATGACAAGACGGAATATTAAATCGTACCTTTATGGTTGTATAATTACTAATAAATGTCTGTGTGGTTATCATCTGCAAAAATATGGGCAAAATGAAGGAAGGTAGAAAGTAATATTTGAGTCACTTTGACAGCCTGTATAGACTTACTTTAATGTATTTAAAGGCAAACAGAAGCAGTGAGGGGAATGTATGGGCTACTCTTAATAAGATGCACAAGCACAGTATTCACAGGTTCCATCAAAACATGACATATTTCTTAGTAATTCTGTGCAGACATTTAAAATCAAAACTGTATAATATCTAAACTCCAGTGCACAAATATGCACAGGGAGAGCATGTATGAAGTGGCCATGTTCAAGTGGACTGACAATGTGCAGGCACGTAATGTTGCAACAATAAGACCAATTCTGCATTTATGTTACAATGATGGAACTGTTATTACAAGCAGCCGAACAGGGAAAAACCTGCCTCACTTGTGACTCACAATCAGATACATGTGGATATCTCAGTTAAAACATCATAGCTTTCATGTGTCAACATAACACACCTCAACATACTATCACCACAGCAACTTTACTTCAAGGTAAATAAACATCTATCACAATCAGACCTAAAAATATGTGACAAATTTAAGGTTGCGCACATGTTGTTTTGCATTATGTTCTGTTTAATCATGCTTGTAGTTCAGTTCATCCTGTTATGTGATGATTACCTTTATGTCAGAGAAGCAAAGCTATCACACTGAGAATGGAATATGTCCCTAGGGTGTTGACTACCCTACTCTGTTCGCACACACAGGGTATGAATAAGCATTAAAGCCTAGGTTTAAAAAAAATAAATAGACTCAAGATTTTTGTAACAAACAAACCATCAATCAGTCATAGTCAGGTCCAATCGTGCACTTTTGCATAATTTTGCATGATATATTGTGATCATATTTATAAATAAGCTTAGAAAAAAAAACACAAAACAAATAAACTTTTGTGGTGAACACATGATTTCTGATTTTAAAAAGGTATCTCAAGAGAAGAAGAAGAAAAAAAAAAACACAGTTTATTTGGGCTTGTATGGTATCTCTTCTCTCCAGAAAGGCAGACAAATCTAAGCAGAGGTGCTGTGCAAAAATGAAAAAAGTGCTACACCAAAGTCTTATAATACAAGGGAAACCCTGGAAATGACTGTGATGGTGACAAAACTACTAAGTGAGATGTCAACATAGCAGCAGCTCTCAGTGTTCCAGTAGGATAAAGCCCTGTAGCAGTGCAGCTCAGCACTCAGATTTATAGATGCCCTGCTCCTCCTCCACACTACACACTGAATGTTTGTAACTAATGCTGCAGGGCCTGGTTATGTTGCATAACAAAAACTGGACTAATATTACTGAAATAACAGAGGTACTTAATATCCCAACACTGAAAGCTAAGGAGGATATGATCTCATGCCCCTTACAATGAAGACGGACGGTATTCTCGCACACACCACCCACCTAGTAGAAAAAGTCGCTAGTTCACCAAGTGTGTATTCAGTGTGCAATAAAATCCCAACTTTTTTAGCAAATGGCCTACTAAAAAAATAAGATATACAACATATGTGAGCTTCTGTAAGCCATACATAAAGGTAGGCTTACCATTAAACACAGATGAATTGTGGCTTTTCATGGAATTTTCAGATGGCACTTAAAAAAAAAACAACACACACACGTGAGCAGCAGCACTCTTATAATTTGAATTCGACGTGTACAGCTTTAGACCTATAGCTATACACAAAGTTGTAAACCTTTAAAACTAATTCTCTGCTGAATAAAATACTAGCAAAAACGCTACAGCAAAAAGGCTGTGAAGCTGTTCAGGCAGACATCTGCATCAATGCAGCTTCCTGTAATACTCACTGCCAATATAAAATATTTATATGCACAGTCAAAGTGAGGCACAGAAGACTTTAAATTCTGATAAAACCTTGCATAGAAAGCTGCCTGCCAAAGCTTGTTTCTGACTGAATCAGCATTCAGTGAAGAGGAAGTCATCTGTCTGTAGAGGAGAGTCCACCTCATATCTGTCTCCCCATTTATACATCAGTCTGCACTATCCTGTGTATACAGATGAGCTCTAGACCATGACTGTTATCTGACACCAACCACAGTTTGACTAGTTTAATAAGACAGCTTTTATTATCAGACATAGTTCAGAATGGAGCTACATTAAAGGAAAAAAGCTTATTTTTGTACCTGAATTGTGACAGTCAATTGTCAAGTCAATTCACCGAGGACACAGTTCAGTCCTATTTAGAAGAAACTGGACTTCAGCATCAGGTACCTGTGGGAAATAAAAGAAATGGCACCACACACAACACAAGGCAACAGTGAAAATCTTCATGTTGTATGATTAGGGATGTATCAGTGCATTGATTGGTGATTATATTAATTGTATACATACTCCACTGATTTGCATAAAAGGTGTTTTCACACCTGAATTTTGTTCCGATTCAGGGAGTAATGTATTACAATGTAATAGAGTGCTGTGCATCAGCTTGTTTTGGTTCATGTTCACACTGCTTCATGCCCCCAACACCACGTCCACATAAAGGCAGAAGCCCACTGTCCGATTATGTCTGGCAGTGGTACTTTATCAACAGAGCCACTCCGCTTTGTGGTAATGTTTGCTACATCGCAGCATATCATACTCTGAGTCGGGCTCGGTTGTGTGTGTGTTTGGGGGGGGGGGGGGATGCCCCCTTAAACAAACATCCTGCCCCCTCAAATTAAAGTTTCTGAAGGTAGGGAAAAGGAAAATGAGCTGCACAACAGCCAGAGACTTAGAGGAATTAGTAAAGTGTCTTGAGTTTCACTTTGACTTTGTACGGTCATATGATCTATGTGTACTCATTGTGAGGTGTGTACAGTACGGAACAACCCCCCCCCCCACCCCCCACCCCAGACAGCACGTGCACCCTTCAGATTCCTGATTGCCACTTTATATATGACTATCTGCAGCCGGACCCGCTCAGAGTGGTAGAGAAAATTGTAGTGGTCTATTTCTATCACTGTGGTCATGTTCACACTGTAAACAAACCGCTCCATGGAATGATAGCAACTGAGCTGAGACCACCTCTTCTAAGCAGTCTGAGCTCGGGTGTTTTGTTCTGGAATGGAGCATGATTATGGCTTTCACATATGCTTAATGGAACAGAGCCAAAGACTTGTTCTGGAACTACGGCTCCAATCGATCCAGGTGTGAAAACAGCGTAAGAGTTGTACTGTTTATATTCATTCTCATTTACACTATTTCACACCCTCAACCAAGAACAAATTAAGACCAGAAAAGCCCAAGACTGTTAAATAAAACTGTGTCATGTTTCTGCTATATACATTTTAATGTTTCGGAATTTTATGACCCGTCATAAAGTTGCAATTACACGACTCTAGAGTTTTGATTTATAAATAAAGCTTGAGTAAGACAGAAAAGTGGAAGTCGGAGCATTATTTAACATATATTTTAGTTATTCTATTAATTGTTTATTTCAACATCCAATAAAAAATTACAATGCAATGTTTCAATTCTTTAAGTGGGCAATAGCTAATATATAACTCATTGTCTTTGATTATATGTAGTTTGTCAGTTAGGTAAGTGAACAGAATCGAGACAAAGGGCAATTAGAAGTAGTGTAATGTTTGCATAGTCTTTGTAAATACACAGTTATACTGCAATTACTCAGAAAATGTATTTTTAATCAAATACAAATTAATACTAAAACATCTATAAATAGTTTATACATTTTAAAATTGATCCAATTAGAAATTCTTTATTAGTAATGTTATGTTAATGATATCAAAAATGTTAACTGCTGTCCTTATGATGGTATGCATCATGCAATGATAGAAAAACATCCACTGTGACGTGTTCTGCTCTGATGTTTAATTTGTTGCATCACAAATCATAGTTTTTTTGGTTTTACTCATTTGGACTACAGTTGAATGATTAATGCTATTTTTTGCTATCACTATATGACTGTACATGAAACTCATTGAAATACATTGCCTGAATGTAAAGAATAAGAAAAAAAAAAGTATTTGTGTGCCATATATTCACACTGGGTATGCAAAGTTTTGACCAGATGCAGTCCCAGAAACATGGGTCATTCAAGTCCAGGCTAGCTGCCAGCAAGCAGGACATTTGCATAAAGGAAGCACAAACATACATGGAGAGAGTGAACTTCACACAGAATGTGACAATATTTATTAGTTATCGTTTTGTAGTTTATATTTTGTTGCAAGCTTGATTGAGAATGAATTAGGCTATATACAAGTAAATGCATTTTATGTATTAAGTATGATTAAAAATGTAAAGGTTGCATTGATTAGTGATTAATGGTAATGATTGCCCTCATGACCTTAAGGGTACGTATTACTACCTGAATGTGAAATATTGTAGGTGGTTTTGGTCATATCATAGTAACTGAACTTGTTTGAGAATGGAAGTATGCTGTGTAAATAAGGATGTAACGTCCACAGATCAACTGACTCCAAACAAGGACCATATCGGTTCAGCCTACAGTTCAACATAGACTTTTCACCTGGGAAAAGTAATTTTCTTATCAAAATGGGTTTGTCTGCACTTCTCCATTGAGTTGAAGAGCTCTCATAACAATAAATATGATTAATTATAGTATGCTGTGACTCACTGAAGAACCCATTTGTGGAAAGAAGCAAAGCAAGTGTTGGGCTGAAGAAAGGAATCCGGGGGCTCATGTACAAAGACTTGCATGGATTTCAAACTGAAACCTGGCGTGTGCCCAAATCCAGAAAAGTCCGTACGCACAAAAAAATCCAGATGAACAAAACTGTGCGTATGCCCGAATCCAAGCACATTTCCTTTGTACATCACAATCAGTGTGGAATTGACCACATATGTTGGAGTACCAGACTCCTCCCTCTCCACACCCATACTTAAATATGCAAATCAGCATAAACAGGGTCTGCAGGTGGGATTCCCTCTGGGATTCCCCTCTCTGCATGATCAGATGATGACATCAAGGTGAACACGAACCGGAGCCAAAACAGGCGGAAGGAGAAAAGACGAACTCACCCCATTTGAGCAGAGAGTCGCCACTATTTTGAATGACACTGCTCTCACAGGGGTGACTCGAATCATCCCCAAGGTAAATATATATTTTGTATTTGTGTAACTCACACATTTGTTCTTTCTACAGGTCACTCAATAGTCTGATCACAGCCAAACAAGATAAAGGTTCATACGCAGTCATGCCAGGATATCAAAGAGGAAATCAAAGACTTTGACTTGTGTTTAATCACTCCATTTATTATTTCCCAAAAGACACTGAGACAGAAGACAGTAAGACGCAGTCTCAGCCTGTCACAGACAGTGGGATTTCTCTGGTCCAACAGCCAACTGCTGATGCCCGTCCTCAGCCGTGTCTTCACAGGGCTCGTGACTGCGACTGAATTACGGTCGCATTCGCCTGAGAATTTCGGTAGTGCGACTGTTTTTGAGATTACGATCGCACGGTGCGCCAATAAAAAAATGAGCGAAAATTAATATGTGCGCCTAGAATAATGGCTGCAGAAGTAACTCGTCAGCTGAAAATAAACAAGCTCCACGCCCCGCTGACTGAAGCGGAAAATCTAGTCCCCGCCCCCTCGCGTGCGCAGGCGGCATAAACAAAGGGATCAAATAACTCCACCGACGTTTGAAACAATCTCCCGCCAAACCCGGTTAGTAGCGCTGGCGTTGTTCCAAGTATTTTCCCATGACGTAATGTATCCTGCAAGTCAGATGATCATGTTGCGCGAATCAACTTGCTACACGATCAGCTGACCGTAACCAGCGAATCGAGGGGCTAATGAATAAACAACAAGCGGTATCCAGACGTGTACATGATTCGTCAAAAGTTTCTTCCTCAAAAGTTGGTTGTTGCAAATAATGGTGTGATTTGTCTTTCTTCTCCAAGAACCAACTAAAGTATATACCACACATTGACAATTGTTTTGCACCTGTGTCAATGTAAGCTTTTTCTTTCATACTCTATTCAAATACTTTATTCTAGGTTGTTAACATTGCTTAAATACATATAGGAATATTACTTGGTATGGCCAAGAGTTTTGCTTGTTCTCCAAATTTTTTATATAATAGTGGTGCGCCTAGATTTTAGCCTGTGCTCCTAACTTTTTAGGGTTAGGAGCACAGTGCTCCTAACTTTTTAGGGTTAGGAGCACAGTGCTCCTAACTTTTTAGGGTTAGGAGCACAGTGCTCCTAGGTCAAAAAGTTAATTTTGAGCCCTGCTTCACCCATGCTACCCCGAGTCACCACAGGACATCGCGACGGCAATCGGTGGCATCAATGAGTGCCTGGACCGACTTATAAATGTTCCCACAGATATTAATATTACATTAAATGCATTTATCAACAAGTGAATTCTGTGTCCATGCCAATCGATTGGCACTGATGGGTCCAGGGTCTGGTTCTGGTGGGGGGGATGTGCTGCTCTGGCAGTAGGATGACGTGCTGGTGTGTAAACTGTTTAACTGTGTATCTCTGATAGGCACATCAATTGGAGAAATGACCTTTGTCACATTATTAACAGTTTCTCAGTATCACCTCTAAGTGTCGCCACCGATGGTTCCAAAGCACTAGAAACATGCGTACACCAGCTATGAAGTTGGCGTGGAGCACCGCTCATTTCCACGGTCATGTCACTCTTTGTACATCTGAACGCAAGCGTGGAAAAGGGCATACACCACATTTATGTACATTTGCAACCTTTGTACATGAGGCCCCTGGTATTTATGGTAGTCATCTGATTTTGTTTATGGTGACGATCATCCTCAGTCAGATGTACTAAAATAATATATCACTAGAGTACATGGTAGCTCATTAAGAGCAGGCAAAAACAGAAGCAAACGAGGAAGAAACTGACAGCTGCACCACAGCTTTTGCAGTCAGACCGCTTTTAATCATATTCACAGCACTGCAGCTTCAAGGCAAAAAGCACAAGAGGTATAAATACCAAATCCAGCATCAGCCTGCAGTCTGCAGCTGTCAGCACTGAACATCCAGTCTGACCATTCTGCTGGCAGTAAATCACAGCCGACTAAACCCCTGAAAACGGCCGCTCACATCTAGAAAGATGCTACAACTATAGAGATAAATCTGAAAAGCAATTTCCAGCCACAACTGAGTTAAAGGCTGTTTCCCACCAGCAGTACCAAGGTACATTTGTTCACAAGATGAGATGTAGAGGAGGAGGAAGGAAGTGAAAGTTAAACCACTACACCAGAGTCTGTGAATCAGGTTTCTCACTCTCTAAATAAAAAGGAACATCCTCCATCTGTGGATATAAGTTTCTTCAGAAAAAAAGAAAACTCTAACCTGTGAGCTTTGTCAGGCAACTCATTGCCAGAGGTGGAAACACCCGCATCCTGTTTCAGCATGCAATGCAAAATGCCTGATGAGCATGTTGACTTTCAAGCTTTATCTGTATTTGAAGCCTCCAAAATAATATTTGTGCCCCCCAAATTCATGTTATTATCAAAAGAATCATCATGAACATCTCACTGGTTTTATAAAGCAGGCTGACCCACTCCATGTGATTATCATATCTTTAAACAGTTAATCCACCACTGAAGCACAACACAATAGCAACTTTGACGCCTTGAAATGTAAATCCGAGACAGGCACAAATTCAACAACCCACAAACTCTACCACCAAAACAATGAAATCTCTAATATGAGGACGCCCAGAGCATTTGGCTGGTGCCTGAAAAAGAAACCAAACCCTCAAACTACGCACTGTCTCACTGTTGTCGGTCATGCAGTCTCGCCTTCTCTGTCTGGATCGACTGTTGACCTGTGCAGACAGAACGAGCTGCAGGGTCCAAAACACCTCATTTAGAAGCTGTTGGGTTTGGCTCCATGCCAACAGAGTTTCAAGTGAAACACCCCTGAAACTGTGAAAGTGGTCCAGTAGAATTCAATGCGAATGGGTGTTAAAGTACTGGATACATTTACTGTTCTGAGTTATCATTAATTAACCACAATATTAACATATTTATAGAGAAAAAAAATGAACGTGCAGAGCAACTTGTCTACATAAGAAGCTAGATAAAATTATTATGAGTATACAGTAACTATCAAATAATTGTGTGACTGGTGTTTCATCCTCTTACAGTTTGGTACATAAAGAGAATATACAGTAGCCAAGATTGATGGATGTAATCCATATTATATATTTCACACCTGGAGACCTTAACTTGGAAGCAGCTACTAACATGCCATGTTAAGCTTAACTCAAGCTAAAAGACCTGCCAGCTCCTGTCAATAGGAAATAAGGAAGATATCTCAGACTCCCAGTGAATTACGATGGCAAGGGAAAGCGAGTGGAGTGGATTGGATGAGAATGATGTGTTGGAGTTGTGGGAGTATGTGTGGAAACTCATCTAACACATAAACACACAGAAAAAGAGGAACATGTTTACACATTTTTTTTTGGCGAGGGCTGAGCCTTAGCTTTGAATGTTTAAATATAGCCTGTGGCACAAACTGAAACAGTCCTCATGCTCAACTTTTATAACACAAGACATGATTTTCAGTGTCATAGCAAATTGTGACCTGTTGCTTAAAAAAGTGAAAGAAGTCATCACTACATAAAAATATGTGTATGTTCACCAATTAGATGCATTATTTACTTCAGGGGGAGTGAACAGCAGCAGATCAAACAAACTGTAACCACTCTCAAATTAAATGAAAGAGAAACCAAGTCTTGTGCATTTGGAATTTTTGGTGCTTTCTCTGATGTACCAATCCATGACATCGGTAAATTGTTACAGACCTGCCGGGAAAAGAAAACTGTCCAAACTGGCTCAGCATTCCAGTAGTTTTGCCCCCGTTTTACATATGGCTTTATGTTGTACTGTACACATCAAATGTCCAGCAGATCAGAACTTGCAAACCATTACCCAAAAGGTCTCCAACCATTTTGCAATTACAATATAAATGCATTTTTTCCCCCATATATCTTTTTGGTGGCCCACTCAGGCGGTTTGTCCTCTGTTTTTTCCATCAGAATCTGACAAAGACGTGACAAATGCCTATCGGGTGATTAATTATGTTAAAATAAAGAAAACATGATTATTTTAGGGCAAAAAATAAAAAGAATATTAACAAATACCATGACCATCCATGGTCCATCTCAACCATCCCAAATGCCAAAGCAGCGTATTTTTCTGACTGTATTTTAGAACAGGGCATGAATAGTGAGCAGCAGAGAGCCGTCATCAGCAGCTGTGTGCAGCCTCCATCCATCACGACTCTCTTTCTTCTTGGCATTACAGAGGACACTCCATCTTATTGATTATCCGGCGGGTGTGCAGCTCACTCAGCTGCTCTGTGTTCATCTGGCAGCAGACTGCAGAGCTTTAACAGCACACTGCACAGCAGTAAATGCACAGTTAAACTCGTGCTACTGAATTAAAGTGACCATCTGCGAGGCTTTCATTTAATGTCTGTCCACCTCTATGGAGAGCTAAGAACATGATACTAGGGTAGATAAATCACATATTCCTGCCCTGTCAGTATACCAATGGTGAATTGTTTAAAAAAAAAAAAAAAAAAAAAGCAGAAATTTCAGATTAATCTGTTTAGAGTGTGAAGAATGTTCTCACTCACTTGACTTCAATCTTAATACTGCAGTGTAATTTTCAATTTTGTAATTGGTGCTTAAGAGAGCACACGTTTTCATCATCTGTGATGCAACAAAAATAAATAATCCAGATCCCAATTTCACAAAAATTCAATGTGCCCTCGTGTACTTAGTAGTTCTACATTCACTTAGTGCTCCTCACATTTGATATGTCAAAATGTGTGTCCATCAGTGAGTTTACAGACATATCTGTAGAGATCGTGCACCATCTTTGGTAACCAAGCAGACATTTTGAATCAACAGGATATCTACAGGATTCATCCTGTCACTGAAAACCTAGATGGATGACAAGTTAAAAGTAAAGACTTGGTGGGAGAAAACTCTCCAGGGTGACAATGCCTCCATCCATAAGATACAAGGGTCCACTGAATGTATGATGAAACTGATGATTCATATGACACAACCTTCACACTCCCCAGAGTTCAGCTGAACTGAAAACTTTTAGATTTTGGACATGTTTTAAAACAAAGCGCTACCACATCCTCAAAACACTCAATGCAGGAATGTGTTCTGGTAGAATGGTGTTCATCAAGGCGCTTATGTATACTACTAGTGTTTATTAAAAATGTTTGTACATGAATTAATAATTTTCCTTCCAAGGATTACTTCTCATAACTATTATTCTTTCCTTTAAATTTTACAGTAGGAAACATTTTTCCTCACAAATGTTTAAATCTTTCCAAAGTTTAACATCTGAATAAAGGCTAGACTACGCCACACTGGAGTCTGTGCACTGTTGACAAAATTTTATGTAGTCACATTAAAAATTTCTCATTCTCCTTCAGTTTAAATCTCCATAAAAATTTTGTCATAGAAAATATTACAAGTTCAGCAGCTTTGGTAGTTTATCACACTTTTAGCTCAGCCATGGGTGTCATGAGCCAACAAAGATTGTGCGAGGTTTTTTTTCCAATGAACATCACTGACGCAGTGATCATACCATCATGTCACTGTTGGATTTTACACCAATCCACGCTCCTAGATACATTTTAGAGTTTATACACTTATTTTTAGTCATGACCGGGACTGAAATGCTCATATTTTCAAGCTGTGGAATGTGCACTTCATTGATTGTGCCATGAAATCAAAGACACTTTTAATCAAAAGTGATATCATGATTATTTTGTTTTATATTTACATCTCATATTTATTGTGCTGTGCTTCTATGTCTATTTTTGACACCATTATACAAAATTTCATTGTTTGCCTTATTTAAGATGACAATAAAGCTATTCTATTCTACTGCTAACTGATTAAAATCAAATGACCATTGAGAATATAGAGGGCAAAGAAATCGCCACAGCCATGCACTGCTCCTGCTCTAGATCCACCACTTCACGTCTCTCTGTCTTTATCTATCTTAGTCTCTCATATAGGCAGAGTTCAGTCAGCGGTCAGGAGATGCAGCAGTGTAACTTCTGTTTAAACTGTATTGCCTTTATTCCCAGTCACTCTCTCACTTTGCAATATACCTATCCTTGTATAATTACTCAATATGTCTTCACATATCACAATGTAGCAATGCTTCAGTGTTAAACTGCTTATCTCTGGTAGCTTGCTGGTCAAACAGAGGCCCCAAGGCAGCATGAAATGAAAGCGAAGGTCAATCAATGTACACAAAAGACTACTGGGCAAAACAAGCAAATATAGAGCAAGATACATATTTGTGTAACATAACTTACAACACCTTGTCTGTAAGGCTTGTTACGTTAACCTCATAAAGCTACACAGACAAAACCTTGGACATCAGCCAGCTCTCAAGTTTACACTTCACAGTTTACGCACAAAAAATTTTGGGTTTCAATATTACAAACTAGGGATACACAATAACTATTGGCACCAATAATTATCAGTCCAATAATGAAAAAAATGATGTCATTCAGATAATTAAAGTTTTCACCAATAAACAGAACCCATTATAATAAAACTAAATGCTTAGATTTCTCGCACTTCACCAGTGGCCCACTTATTTGGTACGGATCGAATGCAGACTATTTTTTTTCGTTTGGGTCGGATCGCACTCTCATTGCACTTTTTGCTAGTGGACCAAACTTTGTAAACAGAAGCAAGCATGTGATGAACTGGGCTGGCACTGGACAGAAAAGTCGGGGGCAGGGTGAATCAGAGATGGCAGGTGTTGATGAAAATAAAAATGGAGGTCCTATGTGCAGTAGGACCAAGTGTCAATGAGATATTCAATCTCCTCATTGCTCCACATCTGTCCATGGCTCATGGCTGCTGCCATTACCTCATGGCTGCTGCCATTACCTCTAGCTACCCATGTGGCTCAGCTACTTCCAGTGTTGTTGATTACCCACAATGCCATGCGGCTACAGTGGCTCATCAAACACAAAAAGATGCATAGTTCCTTGGTTTGTTTCAGCTCGAGGTCAGTTGTATTCACACCAGAAGTGAACCGGCACAGAGTCTGTTTGGAAACAAACCGAGACCACCTCTTCTAGGTGGTCCAAGCCACTTGTTTGGTTTGAATCAGAGTTTGCATATTTGCATTCACACCTAAAAAAAAAAGGTTTGGACTTTTCAAGGAAATGAACTCTGGTCTGTTTTAAATTGACAAAACGAAGCAGGTCTGAATACACTCTCTGCTACAGCTGCAACATGAAGATCAAGCGGTTGCGGCCACTGTTTAGGTCCGGCAGCAGAAGAAGAGGGACATTCTAAAACACCTAATGTAAAAAAAGCTTAACATAGCTCAATGCCAGAAAACAGTGATCAGTCATCACCAAAGTTTGTGTGGACATCTCTAGTCATGCCCACTCTCACCTCTGCAAAAAACACGACAACCGCCCAAATTTTATGGATGTTGTCCACGTTAAGCCTTTTCCTCTCCATAGGCGCACATTATAGAGAAAAAGCTTAACATAGCTTAATGTCTGAAAACAGTGATCGATCATCACCAAATTATGTATGTGTACATAAATAGTAAGTAACTATTGTGGTCTATTGTCCATTTCAAACAGCCATAAGCTTTTGGTTCTGTAGAAGCCTTTATTTTCCTAATACCAGAGTTTTACCATTGACTTTAAATAATAAAAGAATCTGAAGAATGAGAACTATTGTTTCTATCGATAACGGTAAGGTTGCACCGATCTGATATTAGGATTGGATACTAGCCCCAATATCAACATTTTAGCTGGATCGGGGATCTGTAAAAGCAACTGATCCATAAGGCCGATCTTTCCCCTTTAAATTTTTGCCACACGCGCTACCTCATGCATGCTGAGAGTTGAGGGGAGTTGTTGCAAACACAGACAGGCGACATGGAGTGAACTAAGGGGTCTGTGAGGTATTTCAGCCTCAGCATCACGCAAAGGAACATGAGGAATTCCAGCAATTCAACAGATCAACAGGAGCCAGTGCTGCTGGAGGTAGTACACAACTTAGGTTGGTAGATTCTCTACAGACTGTAGCTTCTTAAGTCAACAATGATATCAGGCCGTTGTTGGGTATCAACCAATATGCAAGGCCCCAGCATCAGTATCAGCACTGGAACTGAAAAAAATTGGATTGGTGCATCCCTAGGTTATGAGAAGCAGGAAGTTATCGGTTGTAAAAAACAATTATCATGCATCCCTAATAAAAACCCATCTATAAGGGCCATTCTATATGAAAATATATCTCCTGTTATGACAGAAAAATATTTAACATATTTTCACATAATGCCTCATCATTTGCATATACTTATAAATTATCCTCTTTACAGCAGTATACCTAGTGATTCAGGCACTTTGAGTTCTGCCACACAGCAGTGAGACAGCTAGTAAAATTCCATGATAGCAACACAAAAACAAAAAAGAAAGTGAACGTGACAAAACAGACGGATTCTGAACAGGAAGTTAATTGTCCTGAATGTCCTAAAAAGCAAATCAAATTGGATGTAGCACAGCATGACTATTTTAAAACACTTAACAAAATTAAGAAATTACCTTGACATAAAATTGCATATACAGTGATCATGGTGTCATTAACGTGCACTTAGCAGTGACATGTATACAACAGTCAAAACACGTCAAGTTTTTGACTACAGTTTGTGACACTGTCTCTGGGTTTGCCCATCTACAGTGAGCTGTGTGGTGCACAAATAAACAAGTGAACAGACTGAGGTAAAGCAGAAGTATGGCCAAAAGAACAGCCCACATTTCTGGACAGAAGGTGAAACACAACTACTATTAAACATTAGACTTGGATATCAAGAGAATTTGGATAAGATCACAATGCATACCTTTCGAAGAAGACGGGTGAAGGAATGAAAGAGGCTGCATTTGCATAGTCAAACAAATCCAGCACTGGGAGGAAAACTTAGACAAAATCCTATTATTTAAAGGCCGTAGCTGTAAGACATACGTCACTGAGGTATTTTACATTATTTAGATCATGTACAGCTGCCTGAAGTAAAATGATTGTCTTTCCAAAGAAAAAGAACAAAAACTGGAACGTTTTGTGTATACCATTATCATCAATATCAGGCTTAATTTGAAATACAAGTTAATACAAACGTATACAGTAGTCGGCTTCAGTTTATCTTCCATTTCCAATACAGAAATGTGTAGATTGGAGTTTTTATTTTGTGGATGAAACATAAAGACTTTACTTGGCATTTGTTCTATGAGGTTGAAAAGGCCAAATTCAGAGTTGAAGGCAGACTGATTCACTCTCCTGATCCTTCTGGAGTAGTTATCACAAGTGGTCTTGTCTGTAGCAGTTCATCAGCTCAGGTAACTCCACAGAAATCCTCCAAGTCAGTCAACACAGCAACAATCACCGAATGACCAGCAGGGCTGTTTGTGGCACAGAAGCAAGTAGGTGACAGCAGGTCACGGCAGCTCCCAGCTTCCCTTGCTGCTCAGGAGTGCCGTCTTCCTGTTTGACTGGCCTCCCAGGAGGAGCAGATACGTTGGCTCATTTCAGTTTCCTGTTGGCATCTGACTGGCTCAGCAATTCTACTGTCAAACTAACCATAGTGCACACTGAGAGGTCTACTGCAGGTAATTATATACCGATTTTATGTGTCTGTAGCCATTAAAGTACACTTCATTGACATTAAAAGACTTGCTAGGAACTCTCTGACTTGCTCAGTGGTTAGAAGTCATCATTTGCAATTATTCACTCAACTTACTAACGTGACATTACACCTGCTGCTTGACAGAATACTACTGCACAAGTGTGAAAACACTGCACAAAAGCAGAATGTGCTCTATTATTAAGATAAGAAAATAAATGGGATTATTATACTTTACTTAGTGCTTCCCTGTATATAGAACAATGTATGAATACACTTGTCAAGAAAAAAACTGTGATTCACATTTAGAAGTGAATGTTGGTGGAAGTATCTCCCAGAATGGCACTGAAGTATCTTGCATAACTAAAGACATACATATATACCTATAACAGTAGCATCATTCTCGGTGTTTCCACAAGTATTTTTACTTGTTGGTCCAATGTGTGCAAACAATTTATTTTAATAGAAAAATCGGAAATTTATGATGACATTCTTGAGTCTGTTACTAATACAACACAAAACTATGGTGAGGAATGACTGAAAACTAATTCAAATCAGTTTGTCCATTTAATGAAAAGTGAATATTAAGCAAAACAGACACAAACAGTTTAGCAAATTATAAAGACAAGGTTCGCATGGCTTCAAGTGTAGCCTGTGGACCAACTAAAAACATTTACTTTTTCCGCTTTTTTCCAACTGTATCAAAGTCCCCTGCTGCCAGCTTAAAATCAAATGTGTGTTTCATGTAAAAGAACAGTTACTGAAACAGACCCTAAAAAATACGATATAAATAAATACATAAAAAAAATATGGTCAATGCCGTATGCATATCACCAATATCCGTCAGTACTATATTGGTAAAGATGAAAGCTGGCTGTGAGCTTCTGGTGTGAGTATTTCACCAGGTGAAAATACAGTTTTTTGGAGGAAAGAAAAAGTCTAAATGTTTCAGCTCCAACAGAGATGGCCTTTACAAAAATGTCCCTGTTTTTAGACATTTTGCAAAGAACCAGAGTGATGTTCTGTAACACAACCCCATGAGTCTGGATGTAGTTTATATAGTTCAAATTTAGAATCTTCTGACACTTCTACCATTTATTCCCAGTTGTTTGTCACTAACATTTGGATTTCCTTTTAAGTTAAAAATGTTGCAACATGCATTCTCCCAAATCGCCAATGGAATTGCTGGAACAGAGAAAAACAACTTGTATTCCAAAGTTCAAGATTGTATTCAGTGACCTTCACTTTCAAAGCTACACATTGACAGCTGTGCAAAACTGAAATAAGATGGCCACAAACCATAGAGGGTATCATGGTGAACAAGCACATTGAATTGTAAGACCATAGCAGAAGTTAAACAACTGTCACACACTAGTGTCACACACCTGCCACAAGATTAACTGAGATCTACAACGTGTCAAGGGATTTGATTTGCTCTGAAGACAAATATGTCCAGCCTATGGCGTCCTTTTGTTTTAGATCACACTTGAAATCCCCAAATATTGAGAACCAAGATTAGTTATTACTCCATGACTGAAATTCATACAATTAAGTAGCAGACATAGGTAACACGGATCCTACTTACTGTGAGAGGACCCTCACACATATAGAGTTCTACTATACATTCAACCATTTAAAATAGGTAATTTTCCCCTCAATAGTTCACGAACTGATATCGCAGGCCTTTAATCACTCGAGAAGGTTATGCAATCACACGAACCTGGAAAAATCGCGACCTACTTGTCATGTTAATAGCATGTTTTATCATCCGAGACAAATCCTTAAATATTACCTTAATGCGACTGCAAGTTACAAAAAATTGACCTCGAACCGCAATTAAAAGGATATATGTATCGTAGTTAGCTTGCATTAAGTTAGCCATGCCGTGGATGTTTCGCGGATATATGTTAAAACCGTAGGAAAGAAAAAAAAAATACAATAGTGTTATAAATGTTAATATGTTGGATAAACGGGGTTTTCCATTATATAAACGACAGTTCTTGCAAACACCTCAAAGCTAACTAGCCAAGCTAACGTTGGTGAATTAATCGTTAGGCTAGTTAGCGGTGGCTGATTCGTCGGCCCTGGGTCTCACTGTCCTTTAGCGCAAAGCTAACTTGCACGCTAATAACGTGTCACAGCGGCCACGGATGTTTAGTATTACCGTAAAACGCACACAATAACATTAACTTCAGAGTCTACCATCGAATAACATGAGGGTATTTTCGCAAAATTTGTGCAGCTAGTTTGAGGCCCGTTGTGGCCCGCTACGAAGCTAGCGATATCCATTATCGGACGCAGTGTTGGTTTCCCCTACTGTTCGCATTTCGGTGATCAGTATTTCAACTTATAATGATAAATCAGTTATTTCAATACAGCTATATCGACAGTTAGACACAAGATCACAGACTTCACAAATTAATCTAACCTGAATATATAACACTGTAACGACCGTTTATATAACTGTTGACCTAAAGTCCTATTTGTCGTGTGATGGACAATTACCAATGCAGCGCTTCCAACCTCCCCATCAGGACTATGCGTCCATTATCGGACATGCGTTGGGATTTATTTTAACTATTAATATTGGTTATGCATATGATAAACCACGCTTAACCATTTCATATATGACAAATACTGTTATATCAGATAATGTGTGTTCAGTTATTCTCTTAAAGCGCTGAACAGTCGAGTACTGGTGTAGACGTTCGTTTCGCCACTTATGGAGCCGACACAGCTGTAAAGAAAGTGTAGCTACCAGTTACATTTACAATGTAATGCACCCTTTTTACGTGTATAAAATGGGTGACCGAACGAAATGGCAGGAGTTCATATTTTTCTGCTAAATGGAAACAAGCGGGTCAGACGGGGACGTGTCCGATGATGGACGCATCCCCCCTTAGCTCCCCGGTCTCTCCAGACAAAGACAGCAACTAGCCTGCTGAGCTAACCCCCGGGATAGCTAGCAGGCTATCCCGCGTTTGAAAAAAGTGCTTCCAGATCCCACCAAGATAGCCAACTCCAACATGTCTACTTACCCCGTTTGGAATCCCTATCCGACCAATATTCATGTACACTCCATAGGTCCCGGTAATCCCAGTAAAAACAGTTAAAACAAGCTCCCAAACTGGTGGATTGAACAGGCAGACCAGTCAACGTGCTCCCAGTTCACTGGACCGCAGCCATCACACGGTCACAACCAGGAGAAAACTGGAAAACAGCGGGAAACATTACATTTCTGGGGTCAGTTGTCGTGCCTGGATGAAAATAAAACATATCCCAGGTATCCCATGGCTGCTGGTGATATTCCAGGAGTTTTCAGATCAGCGGTATCCCTGTTAATGTACACACAGACAGCAACAGACAGACAAACAGCTCTGTGGGGCTAAATGGCTGTTAGGTACAATGCAACCAAAGCCCGGAACACTGGATCTATGGAATCACTGGACCTGGAGTCCGTGGACTCACTGGATCGGAGTTACTGGGCTTCCTTTGATCAGTGGACTGAAGACTGTGGATGCATCCCACTGCCCCTGATCTAAGCAATGGTGGGTGGAGGGAGAGCTCGGACCTGTAATTTAGTAAGAGTAGCACAAATACTCGGGCTCAAGTAAAAGTCCTGCATTTATGAATGAATGACTGTTTTATTTCGGACATACAAAAACACAGTAACAACCATAACTAACAACCAAACAACTGGGGGGTTTGGAACACACCTCTGAAAACACAATTTATGAATTTGGGAGATTCAAAAATACAACAATAGAATAGAATAGAATAGAATATATTGTCAATACACAGTATTAATATTACACAGAATTAACAAAGTGTTTTTGTTGTTGTTTTTTTAAATCCCAGTATAAAGAACAGGGGAAAAAAACAGTTGTAAACAGCTAAAATTTGCTTGGAGGTCTTATTTATGTCTCTGTGCATAACAAATCAATATAAGTGAATCCCCAAAGGAACTTTGTGTTGGTAAATGCAAGTCATGCAAATTTACAGGATTTCAGTTCTGTTGCAACATGTTGATGGTCATATGAACTATGTTTTCAGGTCAAAAATGTCCAATTTCATCACAATTAATGCTATATCTTCATGTCACAAATGGCCAAGTTATATTTCAACTAAATTTACCTGAAAAACAAATATTCTATTCTTTTAGATTCCCCAATTTTTCTTACAAGATTATATACTACATATCACGTTTTATTTTTACAGGTTGCAATATGGAGTATGGTGCTGATCCATCCTGCTTATGTTACGCCAATACATACATTAAGAATGTCACACATCACTTTTTAAATCAACAGTTTTCTAATAATAAGTATTTTTATAAAGAAATAACAGTTCTGTATTGTTATTTACTCTTTAGTATGATGATAAACTATACAATAAATAATTATTATCCTAGTTTTTGCACAGGGATCATTTCTGGAAACGGTGACATGGCTGCCGAGCATCAGTATGATGGGATCTGTAACAACCATGTCACATCCGTCCACTGCCACATTTTTGTTAAGCTGTTATTGTTTTAGATCCACAATACTAACATTTATGAATAAGAGGATAATTAGCAATAGTAAGTATATAAGTTTATTATTACTAATAAAGTACTGGTACTGACCAGATCATCATGGATAATGTCACGTCCGTCCACAAGCAAAAGTTTTCACATACACGTGCTATTCAAAATCCAATATTTCTGAAAATATAGCTTCCACTGTCAAATAATATCAGTAGCCTGTGCACAAATGTATTGGCATTATTTCAACACAGTTCTATGCATTTCTTACAACTTTTTTTTTTTTGACAAAAATGGCCACTCATTTGACCCCCTAAGTAAATTTTAGCCGTAAAAGATATTGCAATTTCTAAAGTATAAATACTGAAGTATAAAATATAAAATATAAAGCATGAATAAACAAGTTGCAGTAAAGAAAAGCGCATTTTACTTGATCTTATTGCAATGTAAGGTACGATTGTCCTTGTAGTAGAATTTTTTATATTTATAGAATATTTTTAACCTAATACATAAAATCGCTCTCATTTTGATGTATGATTCATGGCCAATTTTTAACACTTTGGACTCGGATATAGAAAAACTAAATCAAGTGCTTTTTAAATAAATGAGTTTATAATTCTACAAATAAATTCCTCAGATTTTGAGGCATTTTTTATTCCCCCTTGTCAGATATTACACTTACAACATTTATAACAGACTTCATTTTCCTTCTCGCCTTTGTAAACCTGAATTACTATGATTACTGATATAAATAGCACCTCTCTTTCGTTTCAGTTCAGTGGCACTGAAAGATGCATAGTGGCAGCTATTTTTCCTCTACTTATCTCTTTTCTAATTCAGGAGTGGTAATGCCAGGTTCTTGGCTCTCCACCACCCCAGGTAGAAATCACATGACCAGGATTCATTTGTTCGTTCGTTCATTCATTTATTTGTTTTGAGCAGAAGAAAAAAAACAAAACTTTTATATGTACAAGGAACTAATAGTAGAATAAATACATTAACCCATAAAGACCCAAACATCCACTGCTGACCAAAACCATCTACTGATGTAACTGTCTAATACCTGTTGATCCAATGATGCTATCAATAATTGTAAACAACTGGTGTAAAATGCAGTTAATCATCTTTTCATGGTCATCAGATATGATCCATCTGGACGCTCAGAGGCTCTGTAGTTACCATGGAAACACTGTCATCTTCAACAAGATTGATTCATCAGTAAAACCCATGGAGTTGGATCAATGACCATGGATGGAACAGTTGTTTTTATGTTCAGTTAATGATAGATTTGCTCAAAATGTCACTTTTTCTTCAGTTTTCTGTTTTTGATGTGATTACCCTCAAGTTTACCCTGAGCTTTTATGAACTCATGATGATTGATAAGATAAACGTAGGAAAACACCCAATTTTCACTTGAAAAAAACACAAAATACAAAAGATAATGTTACAATAAATGGTGATAAATCACTTAAGAAAGGCTAAATATTGAGAAAAATTCATTTGAGAACTGACACTTAAGTAACACTGGGTCCTTATTGGTTAATAAATAGAGGTGATCAAGACAATATAGCAATTGCCATGTTCACTAGTAATAACAAAATAAATTCAATAAGTATATAAACCAGTGGTTCCCAACCTTTTTTGGCTCGTGACCCCATTTTAACATCACAAACTCCACACACAATTTCATAGACATTTAAAAATGAAGACTTTTTTTGCAAAAATTAATTTGTTTTTGATCAGGTAATAGTTTGCTATACTATGTTGCAAATAAATGTTAATTTTAGACGACATTTAGGCTATATAATGTATATTATTATGGACGGAGGCAGAAAAGCCAGGTGTAGATTACTGCACAAAGTGAGAATTTTATTTTCCTTGGTCAGGATATGTACAGTCAGTCCAGCTTGGATTTACAAGGCTGACAATTAATACTGAACAAACAATAACTCAAACTATGAATTATGAAAGAGCTGCAGCATCTGAAACCGACCACAATGAACATTTGACAGATAAACAGTACCACAGTGCTTCAGTTTCAGCTTCACAATTTGTCATGTCTTTTATGGATTGAGATTTTCTCTCTCAACTCACCATATATTTTTTATTAGTACGTTTTTGTTTTTATCAATTACTAGAAATTTCAGGCGACCCATCTAAATTCCAGGTGACCCCATGTGGGGTCCCAACCCCTAGGTTGAAAAACACTGATATAAACACTACAAAGCCCGAATGCTCTGTGGAGGTGATCAGTCAAAAGTCTATGAATAATGCTCTTTGTTTGAACCCACAATGATCATTTTGATTCACTGGGTTTACCTCTAATAGCAACACAAGTCACTTTTGTGGTTTTGAAGAAGTCATCACTTATTTAAAGAACTAAGTTTGATGCTTTTACAGATTCATGCCCTTCTATGGAAGAAAAACTTAGTCATAACCCAGTTTTGATGAATTAATTCGGGGTGGGGCAAATGTCTTGGTAACATTTCAAACAAGAAAAGCACTCGGAGAGCGCAGACCGCCGCCAAGGCACATGCCCCCCCCCCATAACTTTTTGAGTTATCTTGCTAACAAACAAACAAACAAACAAACATGCAAACACACAAAGCAAAGCGATCACAATACTGGCGGAGGTAATAAGTGTAGACATATTTCCCTCATGTTAATATAGACCAATATTCCTGCCACTGAAGTATCTAAAATAAGATGGAGAGGCTTTAACAGGTATCATCTTAGCTCATAAATGTTTAGTTAATTAAATATAACACTGATTGGGTTAGTTACTAAAGAGGGTTCAAAACAAGATCATCTGCTGATGAGTGATTTTCTGCTTCAGTCTCATGTCGATTTCTCTATTGTCAGCTCCTACGTGATAGTAAAGGCAGATTCTGTTCCGTTAAATCTTATGGGAGAAATAAACATGAGCACATATTACAATCCATTCTTTAGCGTTGTAGCCACCCAAATACAAACACTGCACTCTAGTTATATCTGCTGCTGTTTGGTTCCATTATGCACCTGCTCATCTCATAACCATTACTGTATTGCACTACTGCTGCTACTGCAATCTACACTTTATATTCTGTTATAGTTTATTCTATACACATCTTATTTATTCTTATTCCATTTTTACCTCTCATTTTTTAATGCATGACATTTAACAAGGTGAGAGAGAAACAGCATCTTAATTCTCTGTATGTTCTCATCTAGTGAACTGACACTTATCTTTGAATCTTTGAAAGTAAATACTGGGCTCGTTTTCAAAACCTCCACATCCTTTAACCAACCTGACATTAAAGGAGGATTCATCATCTGACAGTCTAAACCGAAGTCCAACCCAGTGTTCATTTTTGGTCACACTGTATTGATTTGGTCTGATCTGCTTTCACACTGCAACTCTGAGGGCATTAAATGACTCCCTGAAGCCATCGTCTAAATGTGCTGCATCTTATTGTGTCTGACATCAGCATGTTGTTAAAGTCTGAGCTTCTGTTTTTTTTTACCCCGCCCCCTGAAGGGGTGACAAGGGGTTTTGTTTTTGGTTCGGTTTGTTTGTTTATTTATTTCTGTGTTTCTTTGATTGTTTACACTCAAGAAGCACAATTATTGGTTGAATTTATACCAAATTGGGTTTATAGATTGCCAGTGACCCAGAATAGATCTGATTACATTTTAGGAAAAGTAAGTCAAAGTTCCATTTTTTTTAAATGAATTTTTAAAATCTTTTTTTTTTTTTTTTTTTTTCCCCATTTACTTATAATGGGCAAAATTTCACATGTCTGTAGCAGCAAAACTATTGGTTGAATTCATATCAAGTTGGGTTCATAGATTGCTAGTAACCCAGAATAGATATGGTTATATTTTGGGAAAAGTAGGTCAAAGTTCCAATTTTTTATGAATTTTTAAAACTCTTTTATTTCTGCCATTTATTTATAATGGGTGAAATTTCAAATGTCTATAGAAACATCAATTTTGTTTCAATTTACTTCAAACTTGGCACATATGTGGAGGCAATTAATATGCTGACATCAGCACACACATACACTTGATGACATCAGCTGGATTGATGCCAAAATAAGCTACAATACGTGCAAGGGGCGGGGTTTGTTGTGCCTGCACTGTAAAAAAAAATCTGTAATTTAACAGAATTTTCACTGTTTATTTTACAGATTTTCCTGTATTTTCAAGATACAGGAAAATATCAATGAAAGGACAAAAATAGACTGTGATTTTACATGTCAAATGTAAAATAACATGAAAAAAAAACTGTAACTGTAACCATAAAATTTCCATTTTTTAAAAGAAAATTTTCTTTTTCGCAGAAAAATACAGTTAAAATACATTTGCAAATGTATCGTAATTTCACAAATATTTCTTTTCTATTTATGAGATTAGACTGTTTAGTTAAAGTTTAATACTGTTAAAAAAAAATAATAACACGAGATAAAATTACTGACAATTAACAGTTAAAGTAAATTACCGTATTTTTTTGAGATGGTTATTTTCCATTATTTTACAGTATTTTTTGGAACTCCTGCTGCCGGAATATTATCGATTTTTTACTGTTTTTTTTTTTTTTTTTTTTTTTTTTTTTACAGTGTGGCACCATTTGTTTTTTTTTGTTTTGTGTTATGATAATAGCCTGACATAACTTCCTGTGATTGGTCTGAAATAAGTGTTTTCACATTGTCCTTGACCTGAACTATGGCTGAGTTTGATCTGGACTGAGACTATCTCTTTAGTGCGTCAGAAGCCTGGCTGTTTGATCTGCGCTGTCGTCCAATGGAGATTTCACAGTTGCAAATTTGTCCAAAACAAACTGGAAAGTCCAACTGTCGGGACCAAAGAAAGTCCATTGTAAAACACTTGAAAATGTATTTTTCAGACACACAGATCAGGACAAAATTGACTTTGACGCCTGTGTCTGTCTCAGCAACACACAAATGCAAAACGTAGCAATGCAAATCTTGTCTTGAGGTAAAAATGTGCAAGAAAATAAAGTGAAGCAGAATTATTATAACATCATATTAACTACCAGAAAAAAACCATGATATTAGTGCGTGACATTCTCAACCCTTCCGGCCATGCCCAATTAGAAAACAGGAAGAGCACTCTTTCATACTATCTTTGTGTAGAGCTGTTATCTCCAAATGCATCATGTAGCTGTTTCTACTGGGTCCACACTTATCAGGGAAAATACTTAACAAAAATATGGGAAGTTAATTCATTTTCATAATTAAAATAGCAGGAGAGAGTTCTTTGGAAGAGACTGACAAGCAGCGGAAAAACAAAATGTAAATATAAAAGATGCGACAAGGTGTAAACCACTTAAAGAGATATCATGATGAAATAACCTAAAGGATATAGCAACATAAAAATTGATTAAGAATCACTTGAAGAGAACAAAAATGTAGAGAAGACGTAACAAAATGAAACGTAAATCTAACTGAATGTTGTTTTAACCCATAAAGACCCGGTGCTACTTATGTGGCAGTTCCAAAATATTTTTTTTTTTCTGTATATTTGCTTTTCTTTGTTTATTCATTTATTCTTTATTGAGGATCCCCATTAGCCAACGCACAAATGCCAGGCTAGTCTTCCTAGGGTCCTCTAAAAAAAAAAAAGGTTTAGGATGCAAAATCACAACACACTTAAGTGATTTATCACCATTGATCATAATATTATCCTCTGCATTTTGTGGTTTTTCAGTGAAAATCTGGTATTTTCCTACATTTAATTTACTGATCATGTAGATGTTCATAAATACTCAGATTAAAGGTGAAGGTTATTAGATTAGAAACAGAGAAAACTGAAGAAAAAGTGAATTCTTCAGCAAAGATACCATTAACTGAACATAAACCCAGTGTCTCTATACTCTGTCATTGATCCAACTCCAAGGATTTTACTGGTGAATCAATGCTGTAGAAGATGACGGTGTTTCCACGTTCACTACAGAGCCTCTGAACGTCCAAATGGGTTATATCTGATAACCATGAAAAGATGACAAACTGTATTTTATACCAAATATTTACATGGATTGATAGGATTGGTGGATTAACAGGTATTTAACTTTTTTTTTTTCAATTAAGTTTTATTGAAATTTTACAAACACATAATCAGCAACAACAAACAAACAAAAAAAATGAACCAACAAACCTTGCTTGGGTACAGTACATGACATTACATTTAGATTTATTCAGTCCTTCCACCATTCTGAGTTCTGTAATCAATCCATTTATTTCATTTTTTTGTCCATTTGTGCTTCTTGTAGTCGCAGTTTGTGACTTACTTTTTCCATTCTATATATTCCTTCAAAAATTGTGATCATTGGTCCTTTGTTGGTAGTTCTGTCTTTCCCCAGTTCCTTGTAATAAGTTTTTTGCAAGCCACTAAAAGTACCTTAACCAAGTGTATGTCGTTTCCCGCTGCATTTCCATCAGACAAGTTACACAAATACAGTACATCACAGCACATTGGAGGTATTTAACATTTTAGATCAGTAGATGGTTTTGGTAACTGATGGTTGTTTGGGTTTTTATGGGTTAATGAAGGAAGAGACAGTAAAAAGACAGACATGGCAACTCATCACATCGTTTTTTCTTTGGTCTCGGGCTGAAAAAGCTTGGATATCACTGGTATAGAGGATCTTCGTTTATTGTTCAGAATTATTGGGGGAAAATGGTCATCATAACGCTATCTTTAGGAGGAACTGTATTCTGGAAGCACAGGCACTGGAACAACAGCTTTCTGAGAGGCTTATGTTGGTTTTTCCTTTAATTTGTCTCCTGTCTGTATGCTTCCACTGTGGTCAGTTTTAAGTCGGTGTCCTGTCTTGTCTGGTGTCCCTAGGTTTGTACCAGAGTGCTGAGTCTAGTCTGGAAAAGCTTCGATTTTAACCCTTTCATGCATAGTGGTCGCTCCAGTGGACAGTTATTCTACAGCTGTTCTCTTGTATATTCATGTGTTTTGTTGTTTTAGTTCCATATCAGCCAACACAGTGGACACTTATGCATCATCCCATACACTGACATTCATACCATTACTGTAACTTTCCTGTTATTTTATCTAAATCAATTGTTAATTGTTATTAGACTGTAATTAACAGTTTTGTTTTTTTTTTAAACAAAAATGTTTTTTTTTCTTTTTTTGCATATTATCTGAGTGAGTAATAACTAGTATTATAGTATGTTAAAATGTAAGAAAACATCAGATTAGCAGCATTAACCTCCTGAGACCCAGGAAAGTGAAATCTTTCGCTTTTTTCCATTAAACAATTGTCTTGATTGGAAACTACATAATACAACAGTTTTTTTTTTTGTTTTTTTTTTCCGAGACATTTTTAAAAATTATTTTCATGTATTTTTTTTTTAATGGCATGTCCTTTACAATGGACAACATTTTTTAAGTAAAGCTGTCAAACTTTTGTCCCCTACAGAGGACAAAAATGTATTGCAGGTCTCAGGAGGTTAAAAATGCTTTTATTTAATAGTTTTCACACAGTATGTCAGTAAGTGCATGTTTCTGAGCTTCAAAAATTAAACAAACGGTGTCCGGCTGAGTGGACATTTTTGTAACTCCATGAAAAATAGGTTCATAAAAAAAAAAAATCAATTACATTGTTTTTTTTCATGCCTAAAGAGGTATAAAAACACTCAGGAAAAAAATCTTGATTAAGGTTGTCATAATTCATGCATGAAAGGGTTAAACAGTTTCCAGATCAGTTCAGGTGGAGATTGTAGGAACATCATGTCCGGCTTCCATTTGTCTTTCCCACTAAAACATGGCTCTGCTCCCTGTCTTGTGTTTAATGTAGAATTCCAGGCTGGTTACCCTGGCAACAAGGATATGATAATGTTGCTTTTGACATGACATCACTATCTCTGTCCTTCATAGCTCCTTTAACACACATGTATGAGCATACTATTACCTGTTACAGGTGATCTTTGTGTGTGTGTGCAGAGGAGGAGGGGGCTTCTTTCCATCTGATTACATTTTTAATCAGTGGTCTCTGCGGAGGGAGAGAGCATTTACATTTTTATTTGATTCCTCTCTTCTTTTGTTCATGTGGGTGACTCTCTGTTCAGGACACAGCGTGCTGGGAACAGAGGAGTAACGGCACAGAAGAGAAGGAATAATCACAGTGTAATGAGGTGTTAATAGAGCAGTAAAATACGACAGTAATACGCATTCATGTTATATGAATTTTATGGTTTAATGCCTAGTTTGCACTGCCGGTGTGCTTTTTTTCTGACACTGGAGAATCAATGTGTTGGATGTTTGATGTGAGTCCAATGTTTTTATGCCCAATATTCAAATGCATTGCACTAGTTTAAAAGAAAAAGGCTTTAGAATAGAAGTAGCAGAAAATAAATAATACTTCAATACTTGCTAGTGGGCTGTATTTTGCAAGATACAGTATTGGGTCAAAATGTGAATTTCTATGAATTATTAAGAGAATGGTACTACTCAAAAGAGATGTTTGTCTTTGAGCTACCAGTTCCACTTCAAAACACTGTTTGTACATTAGAATACATTCACATTTCACAGTCCTTCTGGTGTAAGATTTAGAAAACCGTCACATAGAGATATGTTAAATTATATTAACACTTTATCATGGATATTGAGAACATGAAAATGCTGGTACTTTAGTCATTTATTTTACAACTCATCTATTTAGTATGTAAGATTCAGGACATTTTATCTCTGGAACGGATAATTTACAGAAAAAAATTGTAGACTAGTGTTATTAAAGCTGTAAAATGCTACAGTGTCACTTTAAAAATATCTAAAAACAACTATGTTCATCATATATTCTCATGACTTCTGTAATTAGATTCTATGTTTCTAAGAATGGTGCTGTGAACATTGTGGGCAACATATGATCACGCAAGTAAACAAGTTAACACATCATTTAATAAAGACTTGTTTGTCAATATGTTAATGCAGAAATGTAACATGTGATAGCTTTAAGGTGTTGGTCTGTCTCTAAATCTGCAGACAACCATCTGTTGTATGCTATGCGCCATATTCTATTTAGGTTTTATGAATAGAAGCACATTTTCTGGTTTGATTTGCACAATAAATAGATTTAAATTAACCTTATTCCTAATATCTGTTTTATGTATGTTATTTTATGTGTTGCTGGCATGACCTGTCCTCTATTATAAATCACCTATTTATTTAATGATGATACTTTTTATTTGCTTTTTGTCGTGTAATTTGCTGTTAATGTTTGATGCGTATCAGGATTCTGTGTGCATGCTGGTGGACTATCAAACTAGATATTTAAAGGTGGTCTTTTCAGGTTCCAAGGTAATTTTCCTACAGTTGACCTTCATAACAGGCATCATTAATACTTCACTGTACTTGAAGGAGTGATATTTTGCTTTTTTAAATGGAATTATGCTTTTTAAAACATTTCCCTGTGGTCTACATAAACTGTACATGCTCTGCTTGGGTCTGAATTCTTCATTAATTCAACTCCACAGGTTCATCTTCAACCCCATTTCTGAGTAGTGACACCAGAAAGGTCATTTTGAGCGCAGGCCCTTTAAATGCAAATGAGCCACTTCATGCCCCACCCCCTCCAGGTTGTTGGCCGTGCTGCTCTGTCCCATTCAACCAGCAACTGAACATTTTAGGTAACTGGGTCAAAGTTTGAATATACAGCAGAGGAAAAAAAATATTAGACCACCCTTGTTTTCTTCAGTTTCTTGTTCATTTTAATGCCTGGTACAACTAAAGGTACATTTGTTTGGAAAAATATAATGATAACAACAAAAATAGCTCATAAGAGTTTAATTTCAGAGCTGATATCTAGCCATTTTCCATGTTTTCTTGACAATAACCAAAATCACTTCAGTTCTTACCTCAATAGCTATGGCATTACTGACAAAAACAATACTTTTAGGCATTCCATGTTTTCTTTTCTGTCTGTTTTAGTCACATGATACACACAGGAGTAAGTACTTGATTGCATAACCATTGTTTCTGATGACTTTTGATGGTTTAATAATTTTTTCCGCGCCTTTATTTTCAGTATGGACTACAACCGTGCTGCTTACAAACAATTGTGGCGTACTCTGAGAAATGTTCATTGGAAGTCTTGACTTGAATTAAAACAGGCTGTAGAAATCCACTTGATTTTTGCCAAAATGAATATAAAGATAGCTTTACAGCACCTGGAGGGTTCAAATTCAAACTTTTTGAACAATTAGGGTCAGGCCCGGACTGGCTAATCAGGAGGACCGGGACAATTCCCGGTGGGCCGGTGTAATATTTAGGCCGCAAGGGCCGGAGTTCACTTTAAACATATATTTAATTTTTTTTTTTTTTTTTTTGTTTTTGGGGGGGTATTCAGTCATAGCACTGAGTTGATCACGTAAGCTGCAACCCCTGTTCCTGGGCCGCCACCCCCTCTACTAGCAAGCTGTTTTTTTTCTTCCTTTTTTTTGCAGATGCACCTTGGCGTAATCTGTCCTTGCATACGGTTAGTAGCTCTGCACTGTAGCTGTGGAGCATATACGATCTGTGCTCTGTAGGCTGTGGATGGTCAGCTGTGTTTGCTGTTTGAAACATGGATAATAGAATGTTGAGCCGCATTATGTAAGGCAAGAATTAAAAAGAGGAAAGCTCTTGAAGCAAACTCAGCCAAATGTGCCAAAATCAGTAACTTTTTCACAAAAATGACCTCTGGTTGGAAACAACTAATAAGGACGATGAAACGGGTAAACCACCTTTCAAGTTAGTTAATTATCGAGTCAGTGAATTGTGTGGCATTGTGGCATGTAACATAACGTTATGCATTTTGATAATAGCATGATGCGATGCCACATAACTGGGAAACTTTGTCTTGTAGCTCCTCAGAGTCAGAAAGCAGATCCAGCAGCAGACACCAGCCATGAGCCCACAAGTCCAGAGTGGGCAGGTAGGACTGCTCATAGAGGGAAGATTATTAGAATAAATTGGCTCCAATGAAGAGTATGGTGTAGGCCTGTTCAGTATGAAAGGTGCTCTGAGATACTAGATGATTCAGCACTACATGAATGAAACTGACACCAAGGCTTTGCAAAATAGAAGATTTGTGCTGAGAATTAGGACCATTTTTAAAATGTGCTTTAGTGTCAGAAGCAGAGCCAGGAGCCAGTAGTGATGAGGGGATTGTTCCTGTCAGGGTGGAAGGAAAAGGTGAGCTGTTGGAACAGACTGTGTGAACAAGCATTAGTTCCACTAAAACCACTTTCTAGACCCAAACCATAGTCCTGACCCATTTTATTTTTTATTACTAAAAGTGAGACAGTAAATACACAAAGCCCACAACTGAAAGGCAATAGCATAAAGTAATATTAAATAAGCCTGCATATTTTGCCAATGTAAATATCTTAATTGGTTAAGTAAGTCAAAATGTCTGTAGATATTATTTTTTACTGTGATACAGGTGCAGGAGAGTCTAGGGAAACTGGAGGAAGTGTGAAAGGGAGAGCAGAGTCTACTGATGACAGAGGAGCAGCTCAGCAGCACAACCCTGAACCACTAGGCACAAATGACACAGATGAAGAGGAGTCTGTTGTTAGCTTTGATTGCTTTGCTCACCCTCAGTCACAGGATATACAGACATTTTTTTCTTATCATCCTCGTCAAACCCCTAATATCACTGTACCAAAAGTTTTCAATAGCAACGATGAAACAAACCGCAAGTGGCTGACTTACTGTGAAAAAATCAATCTCTCTACTGCTCTATTTGTCTCAGGCTTTGCAGAACAGTGTGTAGACCCAACATGTAAGGTTATAATTACATGATTTTAATAATAATTGGTCGTGATCTAAAGTGGGCCGGTCTGAGGTATGAAACTCCAGGGCTGAAAATGAGTCTCAGTCCAGCCCTGATTAGGGTCCAAATACACAAATAAATGAACCAAAGACTAAGAAAAGTGAGTTTAGCAAAATATGACCCCTTTAAGTGTTCATGGTCATACACTTGCTCCAAAGAAGGCACAACGAAAGCAAACAGTTTCTTCCAAACTTTTCATTTCCCTGAAGAGGTGTTATATGAAATGTGTGTAATGTGTGTGGGTAGAGGTGATTGACAAGTTAATCACTTGCCACCTGAAATTACTGTGTGAATCAATCAGGATTATGTTTACATGATAATTTAGAATGGCAGCCTGTCAGCACGGTGAATCAGAAATGGACTTAGACAGTAGATGAAAACAGACAGTTCTGCTAGAGGAGCTGAGTGCACACTGATTGGATGTGATCACAACAAATCGTAGAGCTTTCCAAGTATGGAGACACAAAGACACACAGGATTGCTCTGCAACCAGGAACTCTTCAGTTAAAAAGTTGAAACCCGAACACTAAAGAGATGTCAGACTCAGAAAATAAAAAAATAAACTGTCTTCATTTCACATTCTAGTCATTTCGACAGCACAGATCTTTCTCTTCCCCCTCTCTCTCTCTCTTTCTTAGACTGTCTCTCAACCCTCCTGTCTCTCTCTGTAGAGCATAATAAGCAGACTTCAAAATAAATGGATTCCCCACGGCGTTTCATCACAGCAAGAGGAGAGAACACGCACCCACTCAGCAGCAAAACATGCTCAATTAATCCTACACACACACACACACACACACACACACGCACACACACAGACACACACACAGAGCCGAAATCAAAGGACATGGTGTCCTGAATGCAGTGTTGAACAGCATATTGAACAATTCTTTGAAATCTGCCCCTGGCGTCCAGTTTCATCTGTATTCAGAAGGGAAGCCGGAGAATAAAAATTAGTGGATTTTATATTCCAGGCATCTCCAACCTGCTCGACAGAGGACACTGTTAAGATCAGGATAACAAAATAGTTTATTCACCTTTGTTATCTTTAAACAAACTGAACAGAAATTAAAGGTCACAGCAGTTAGAGTTGTGTTCAGTCTGAACATTTCATGTGCAGTGAACATCACATTATGTGTGACAAATATAAAACAAACCTTTTCTGCTGCCAGGATTTAAAGCAGTACCACCTGATTCTCTCATATCACTCTTGTTCGACGATGATTACAAAGGTGACCTGTTCCTGCACGATCTGATTTCACTAAGGCACTCCACTATAAAATACCTCAAGTCACTCTTCATTCTGCATACACACCTGTTAAAGGAGTGATATTTTGCTTTTTTAAATGGAATTATACATTTTCAAACATTTCCCTGTGGTCCACATAAACTGTAAATGCTATGCTTGGGTCTAAATTCTTCATTTATTCAACTCCACAGGTCCGTCTTCAACCCTATTTCTGAGTAGTGACACCAGAAAGGTCGTTTTTGAGTGCTGGGGCCTTTAAATGCAAATGAGCCACTTCACGCCCCACCTCCTCCAGATTGTTGGCTGTGCTGCTCTGTCCCGTTTAGCCAACAACTGAACATTTTAGGCAATCAGCTCGAAATTTGGACATATTTTCAGTTTTTACTACAACCGCTGCTGCTGACAAACAATTATGGCGTACTCGGAGAAATGTTCCTTGGAAGTCATATATATGTGCAAATGTCGTGACGTAACTAGTTAAAGACACAACAAATTAAGCAGGAATTGAAATGGGTTGTAGAAATGCACTCGATTTTTGCCTGAATGAATATAAAGACAGCTTTGCAGCACCTGGAAGGTTCAAATTCAAACTTCCCAAATACAGGGTGGGGAAGCAAAATTTACAATATTTTGAGGCAGGGATTGAAAGACAGTGTATGACCAATTAGTTTATTGAAAGTCATGAGAATTTATTTGCCACAAGAAAATTTACATAATAGAAAATGTTTTTATTCTATGTGTCCTCCTTCTTTCTCAATAACTGCCTTCACACGCTTCCTGAAACTCACGCAACTGTTCCTCAAATATTCAGGTGACAACTTCTCCCATTCTTCTTTAATAGTATCTTCCAGACGTTCTCGTAATAGTTTTGCTCATAGTCATTCTCTTCTTTCCATTATAAACAGTCTTTATGAACACTCCAACTATTTTTGAAATCTCCTTTGGTGTGACGAGTGCATTCAGCAAATCACACACTCTTTGACGTTTGCTTTCCTGATTACTCATATGGGCAAAAGTTTCTGAAAAGGTATGGATAATAGTGTT
This sequence comes from Sphaeramia orbicularis, assembly GCF_902148855.1. Taxonomy (NCBI): domain Eukaryota; kingdom Metazoa; phylum Chordata; class Actinopteri; order Kurtiformes; family Apogonidae; genus Sphaeramia; species Sphaeramia orbicularis. Next base: position 38,572,318 of record NC_043962.1, on the reverse strand, counting down.
AGGTATGATTATGACATCAATATATGTTTGGTTTCAAAACAATTGACGTAGTGCCTGCTGAGAAAAAACAACTAAATGTTCATTGTAAATTTTGCTTCCCCACCCTGTACACAAATAAATATACCAAAGACTAAGAAAAGTGGGATTAACAAAATATGACCCCTTTAAGTTCATCACCACCTCACCATCCTTAAACAGTCAAACCATCAGATTAACCCATAAAAACCCAAACAGCCACTGTGGACCAAATCCATCTACTGACCTAAAATGTTTAATACCTGTCAATCTACTAATTCTATCAATCCATGTCAATAATTGGTGTAATATTCAGTTTGTCATCTTTTCACAGTCATCAGATGTGACCCATTTGGACGTTCAGAGGCTCTGTAGTTACCATGGAAACGCCGTCATCTTCTACAACATTGATTCACCAGTAAAACCCATGGAGTTTGATGAATGACAAAGGATGGAGACGCATGTTTTTATGTTCAGTTATTGATATTATTTACTAAAACAGTCCTTTTTCTTTAGTTTTCTCTTTTTTGATATAATAACCTTGAAATTTACTCTCAGCTTTAATGAACATCTACATGGTCTGTGAATTAAATATAAGAAATTACATGATTCACAGTGAAAAAATACAAAGTAAAGAGGATAATGTTTTAATAAATGTTGATAAATCACTTAAGAAAGGTTAAATACAGGGAAAAATTAATTTGGGAACTACCACAGAAGCAGCACTGGGTCTTTATGGGTTAAAGGAGAAAGCCCATCTTCTACAGAATCATCCTGGCATTCTCATCTGAGAGGTCAGTTCAGTCTTAAAACCCATAAAACCCATCTATTCACCTCTGCCTTTTATCGCCTTCTATCTACATGTATTCTATATGTGCTTGTTCATGCACAGATGCACTGGGTTTTCATGTGTGTGTTGTATTTTTGTTGTATCTTACCTCACTTTACAACATTTTAATAATCTGTTTGCTAATTTATCTCAGTGTTATATTGCTAATTATTTATTATTACTTTATTTTATGTACAGCCCTTTGAGAAATATTTGATATGCAAACTGAGGACAATGGGGAAAAAACCTGGAGCAAGATATGAATCCTCTCTAACGGAGTCTCAAACTGTGCAGCGACCAATAATAATGATGGCAGTTTTAGCTCTTGGATGAGTCAAAACGTTATTATACTGTATGTGTTACACGTTTAACCTTTTAGAACACCTCTGTGATAACCCTCTGCAGGAATAAAGTTAACACATGACAGTAAGTGATACAATTTGCCGTGTAAAATTGTTAATAACACCCAGATACAGACTAGGTTTCAAGAGCTCAGCATAAGTCAGGACTGTTTTCATCAACCTTCAAGGCTTAATTTTCTTTCATTGCACCAGCAAAAGATTGCAAAATGATTGCATCATGTGTATCTCAAGGGCAATTTGAGTTTTTCATTTCACCATGTTTTACTAATAATGGTTCTTGTTCTAGGCCATTTATATGATTTATATTTTAATTGGTTTTATTGTTTACTTAATTGGATTTTGTTGTTTTTACTTTTATCACCACTGATTACCTGTGTTCTCTGTAACTCTTTTTTAATTCTCTACTTAGGTTTTTATTGTTTCCAAAAAGAATTGCGTTTTTTTTTTTATTATCATCACCAATTATTGTCTTTTCTCAGCTATATTACAAACGATTCTGTCACCTCCATATATTCTAATATTAAATAAAACTTAATAATTACAAAAATACCTGACCCTCATCTCACCCTCCTTTACGGTGGTCACAAATATGTGGAAAAATCCTTAGTTAGTACTTAGTCAAAAAGATTTAAAAAGGTAGTACATGTCATATTTACCAGTCTAATCACAATACAAATATTTATTTTGCTTACATCTCAGAAAAAGTACAGTGACACACACTGACCAGCCATAATATTCTGACATAGAAGTGGTAATAATATTGATTATTTCATTACATTGGTGCCTTTCGCTGGGTTTAATATATTAGAATCAGAATCACATGACCCATTTGGATGTTCAGAGGCTCTGTAGTGAATGTGGAAACACTGTCATCTTCTATGACATTGATTCCATGGAGTTGGATCAATGACAGTGGGTGGAAATGCTTGTTTTTATATTCAATTATTGATATGTTTGCTGAAAAAGTCATTTTTTTCTTCGGTTTTCTCTGTTTTGATATAATAACCTTTGAATTTACTCTGAGATTTCATGAACATCTAAATAAAATAGTAAATTAAGAATAGGAAAATACATGATTTACAGTGAAAAATACAAAATACAGAGGATAATATTATAATAAATGGTGATAAATCACTTAAGAAAGGTTAACAGAGAAAACTTCATCGATCGGTGGTTCAAAAGTTATTACCATTTTAGATGTTTTTGGTTGCTGGTGGCTGTTTACCCAGTCTGCTCCTACACTTTAACATCCACCCGAATTCAGTGGATAGAAATACTTCATTTGCAGCCTCTAAAGCAAAACCTGCCGAGCCAAATGGTAGAGTCATTACAATGATCCACTGTGATACCTTGATTAAATCTTCTGCAGGCAACAACAGGCTGCAGCAAAAACAGGAAAAAAAAAAAAACGTGTAGTCTCTATAAACAGAATCCAAGTTTGTTGTGTTTTCCTTCGTGACATACTGAGATCCAACAGGGACTGAAATGAACACTTCAGCATGATGGGAAAGATTAAATGGATGAAGTGTACTCAGTGTGTTATTATCAGGGGTCTGTTTCACCTCTATCACCAGAAATCTGTTCAGCTACAAAATGTGTTGGAATAGTTCTACAAATTTTGCATCTGTACAGCTCAGAAGAAGGATACATTTTCAAGAGCAGATGTTACAAATATGTTTAATAATTCAACTATATAATTATAATTACTATATACTATAATATTTTAACTGTTAATGCACAAACCTTAGTCACTTGTCACTGCCATAGGAACGATGAAAATCAGTTTAGCAGCTCTGTTCTGTTTAGCCGCAAAAACAATTAGTGCAAAAAAAGCAATGTAAAAAAAAAATCACACAGTATATTACATAAATACTGAAACGTGTAAGCAACATACGAAAGCTACAAGATACAATATTAAGGGCCGGATCTACTAAAGGTCTGTGTGTAAAAACGTGTGTAAACTCATTGCACACGCAAAAAATGTACAAACTGATTTAATAACAGTGCGCATTGAGGGTTGCGTCTTTTAAACGTGCAAAATATAGCGTCTGCATCCAGTTAGTACATTTGCCACAATGAATATGCAATATGGGGTGTTTACATACAATTGTGTGTGTGCTGGGAGGAGAAAATGTAAATATATTAATTTAGTACATGCAATGTGATTTATCAAACCCAAAAGCAATTTTTCTCATAGAAACTGTGTCTTTGTCTCAAAGGGAGGTGAAAACGGTTTGTATGCATAATTGTGCACACATGGAAGTGGTTGAAACGGTGAAATGAGATGCAGGGAACGTATTTTTCATCCTCACGTGAACATTTTTGGAGTGACGGAAGAAAAAATAATTGAGACGTATGCCTCATTTCCATGTGTCTGGATCATTCAGCACACTGTTACCATTAATGCTGGTGTATCCCAGAGCAGTTTTTACAGTGTATTGTCTCCAGTAGTGCACACAAAACCCTCATTTAAATAGAGTGGTCTCCAAGACTTTGCACCTGTTGACATTTACACAAGCAATCTTAGTAAATCACCTGCAAACTGCGGTTACACCCCACATGTAACATTCTAGGTTGCCCACACAAATTAGTACACAAAAACTGGGACCATAGTAAATCCGGCTCTAATTATACATATACTACAAAGTACTACAAAAACTACTGAAATATACAATAAGCTGACTGTATACTACAGATGAGAAATATGTACAATAAATAAGGATACATATATATATATATATATATATATATATATATATATATATATATATACATATACAAGCAATATAGGATATGTAAGACTAAAAGATTAAGGTGCATGTGTTGTGAGAATCGCACTGAGGTAGGGTAAGTGTTCAGTGTGTGTGTGTGTGTGTGTGTGTGTGTGTGTGTGTGTGTATGTGTATGTGTGAGGGGAGGGGGCGGAGAGGGGGTGTCCAGGGTGTGAGGGGTCTGTGATTATACTAAATACACAAACTGTCTTGAATATCCAGTTGATCAATTATTAATTTAGTTGAACAAAAGTACAAAAAAAACCTGCAGACCAAAATATGCGGTGGTATAAAATAAAAATACTTAACGTGCAGAGTAGCACTGACAAAGTATGTATTGTTAGTTTATTATACAACTGGATTATTATTGATAAATTAACATGTGAATTGATGTTATTGTGATTTGTTTTTAAATGGAAAATCTGATGCTTATGAATTGTGTCTTCGCTGAGACTCAAATGTCACTATAAGTGTAAATGTTATGTCAGTTTTAATACTTTTATTTAATTTTACTTTTTGCACGTTTAGGTGAATCATATTATTCTCCAGACTACTTTCCAAGACAAGCTGCTGGGAGCTCACAGCACTTTTTTGAAGATAATGTTGAAAAAGTCTCTTTTAATTAACAATTTGCTTGCAGGCATTTCATCTGAGTTTTATAAGAGTGTTGTATCATTCTAAATTTGAATATCAATGCTTTAACTTTTACTGCAAATGTTGGTTCCAAATATGTCTAATCGGTCTTATTGGTAATTTAGTAACTGGTTTGGTACTGGCCCCCCCAAAAATGGTCAACCCTTTAATGACTGTAACACACATCTGCATTATGACATCAACACATTTTCTCTGTCAAACAAAAACCAAAACATTCTGTCAAAATAACACAGATGTCTTAAAATCTTCAGATGCTGTGTTAGCTGATAGTTTACATTATAGCTATGGTTTTAGATGAAAAACAGACACAGTAAAACCACAAATCACCTCTATTTTCTGTACAGTTTATGTTGTCAGTAGCTGAACTAAAGATCTGTTTGGAATCATCCAAACAAGATTAAACAAGAACTGCTACAGTTTAGTCTGAACCACGGATCAACAAGCTTAACAAATATAACAACATAACATTATAATTTAAATTTAGTATTTTAAATCTTCACAAAGTTAAAGGTGTGGGAGACTTTTGTGATAAATTTTTCATCAAATCTGTAAAACCTCAGTCATAGCCAAAGTATCACGAATTGTGATTACTCACCTGAATCTCTTGTATTACGGTGAACAGTTTCGAAGTGCTATCCACCATAAACAAACCCCGTTTCCCACAATGCAAGTCACGACAAAAAAATTCCAAAGATGCCCGAGTTACTTCCCGGTTCGCAATGTAAACACACGCGGTTTGTTTATGGTTTGTTTATAATAGCCAATTTTTTCTCTTTGATTTAGTGCAAACACATTAAATTATTAAAATATTAGCATTAAGAAACTATCCTTTAACAATAAAATGTGAAAAACCTGAACAAATATGGACAACCTGAAATGTCTAGAGAAAATTAAGTGCAATTTTAACAATATTCTGGCTGTTACTAAATGTTTTGTGCCTTTGTAGATCTAATACGTAATGCACATGTATAAATTATAAGTCGAGGCATAATATTGATATAACTGTACTTATATTTCTAAACAAATTTCATTTTTTTCAGGTTATTCACATCCTTTTTGTTTGGATAGTTTGTAAATGTAAATACTGGCATAATTGAATGTTATTTTTTGCGCTAAAACAATTTGGAGTTGTCATTATTTATTGGCTATTATGCTATTATTTTACCGGTCCGGCCCACTTCAGATAAAATTGGACTGAATGTTGCCCCTGGAAGAAAGTGAGTTTGCCACCCCTGCTCTAGAGGGTTGCGTGGGTGTTGGAGCTTATCCCAGTTACCATCAGGTGAAACCAGGGAACACTGTGGACGTGATACCAGTTCATCACAGGGCTGACACACACAGACAAAAAACCATTCACTCTTACAGAAACACCCACAGGAGATTTAGACCAGGTAACCTATTAAAGTGCTTATCCATGGATTATAAAAGGACAGTGGAGTATCTGGAGAACCACATGGACATACAAACCGCACAATAAAATATCAAATTATTTAAAATCCAATTAAAACAGGACATAGTACTAAAACAAACCAAGAGAATAAAATCCTTCAATAAATAAAACCCTTTTTTCCAAATCCTCCAATGATAAATTTGAGCAGATTTTTGATTATTTTAAGGCAGAATCTACAACTAGCTCCTTTAATTCAAAGCCTAAGTCATTTTTATTTTATGAACTCACATTTTGTTGTTTAATTCATCACAGTTCAATCCACTTTAGAAGATGTGTTCTAATATCTAGTCTAAGTCTGAAAGATGTGCAAAACTAATAAAACTAATGAAAAAAAAAACGAATAAAAAAATAATAAAAAGAACAGCAATGACCATGAAAATAGTAGCTATCTCATTTAACTCCATCAAAACAAATTTCCCAACTGATGATCAGGGTGTTTTTTTCATAGGTTCCCGAAGATTAGACTTTATATGAGGTGTCTCCTCTAATAGTACTATTCCTCCCAGTTCTGTATTGTACATAGTTCTGTCGTTGGTACCAGAGAAATCTTCAATTATCGGCTTATAGACAAGAAATCCTGAGATGCACTCTCTTTATTATGCAAGTCATTTTGTGTCTTCTTTATTATTTATTGTTTTGAATGCCTTGTGTAATGTAACAGGTAAAACCTTGCAGGACTTTTACATGAACAACAATATTGTTTTCATTTACTGATATCTACCTCATTTCGAATTTTCTTTCTTGTCTTTTGTCTGAATGCATCTCCAATATGTTCAGTTGATATTACTGAAATGGAATAGCCATAAGAGACCACCAGGTTACTGTTTTTCACTGTATGTACCCTTTTGTAAATTACCAAAAGAAAAAAAAAAGAAAAAAAAAATTCTGTATACATTACAAAACAGTGACAGGAATAGTTTTAAAATACATGTTCCTTTCATCTGACATGCATTTTTCTTGTATTTTCTTATATTTACTTTTTGTATTTAATCATTTATTTTTTGACACTTACTGGTAAGGAACCAAATATGGTAACTTCATTGACCTTGATTTTCTACATAACATAAAATTTCACAGTCCAATAACACACTGAAGTTAAAAATTTGAATCTGAACCCATAAGGTCCCAAACATCCATCACCGACTAAAACCATCTACTGATCTAAAATGTTTAATACCTGTTGATCCACTAATCCTGTCAATACATATAAATAATTAGTGTAAAATACAGTTTGTTGTTTTCTCATGGTCATCAGATATTACCCATTTGGACGTTCAGAGGCTCTGTAGTTACCATGGAAACACTGTCATCTTCAACAACAACGATTCGCCAGTAAAACCCATGGAGTTGGATCAACAACAGTGGTTGTAGACACTTGGTTTATGTTCAGTTAATGATAGATTTAACTGAAAGAGTCACTTTTTCTTCAGTTTTCTCTTTTTTTTTGGTATAATAACCCTCAAGTTTAATCTGATCTTTTATGGACATCTACGATCAGTACATTAAATATTGGAAAATACCTGATTTTCACTGGAAAAATCCAAAATACAGAAGATTATTTCATAATAAATGGTGACAAATCACTTAAGAAATGTTAAAAATAGAGAAACCACCACAAAAGTAGCACCGGGTCTTTATGGGTTAAACATGTAGCGATATTTAATCATGTATATAGAGTTAGACATGCCCTATAGCGCCACCATTTGTACCTTTAAACCTTTCTTTGGCACATTGAAGATCCCATCCCACACATGTTATCCCGAAAACCAAATACCTGGCTGTTTTACCTGAGAAATAGTGTTCTCTTGGATTTGAGATTGCACTGAGAAAGCATCACTGAGAAAGCTACAACCAACTGTGAAATAGATGACTGAGGTTTTGGTTTCACACCAGCAGCACCTGCCAAGAAACACAATCCTCCTCAGAGTGAGAGGCCTGGCTCACTGCACAGTTTTCTCCTTCACTTTTAACTGGAGCTGACGGCTTAATAAAAGGAGAGAGTTGTTTGTCTGTGAGCTTGTCTGTCGTCATTATTTCCGTCTCCGGGCTGCAGTATCCACGGGGAAACAGTGTGGAGGAATCCCTTTGCGCACATTCTCACCTCAGTGTTTTGAAGTTCAGCTCTGCTCACGTTTAATCTCCCATACAGCCCATTTATTCTGCAGGAAACAGCTTGACATGGCTGTTAGTGAAGCAAGTTTATTCCTGCAGGTCCAGGAGACTCTTTCTATGACCTGCTGCCACATAAATAAAAGAAGCAATGGTTAATAGGATGAAGCAGCTGACAGTGAAGACCTACTATTTTAGAATGAATTCATATTTAGGTTAATAACTCATTAGCCACAAGAGGAAGAAGAAGCTATTTTAAGTCATTTCAGAATACGATCGTTAAGACACAAATCAGAAAAATACAGAGAGAGAAATATTCCCCTGAATCCGAAGACTGCTATCATTCATTTTTAAAGCATCACTTCCATTATTTATGTCCTATGATTCCATGTTCCAATGTTTTTTGTGTATCGGGTGTTTGTGTACATCAACAGGGGTTAGGGTGGAATCTGCTGGAATGCATTATTAAAATCTGTGCAAATTGTTTTATTGATAGAAACAGCCAACAAGACTAAAACACTAACAAATATAGAATATATAAAGATCATATATCATTTCTTTTTTTTTAGTTTTTAGTTCAGATAGACATAGCTATGCAACCAAGCAGACAACCAGAGGTAATTTTACACTACCCAAATCAAGAACAAGTGCAATGAAAAGAATGGTAATATACAGAGCTGTGCAAGAATGGAACAAACTACCGGAACACATCACACAAGAAAACTGTAAAAATGAAATTTAAGAAATCAGTTAAGAAACATCTATTGACCATAGATGATTGATACCTGGGTTAATTGAATATATGTACTGTATATATTATACCGCTGCTGACCTAAAGGAGCTGTTGTGTCTGTATTTTTGTCTATTTTTTTATATGTTATGTAGTATGCGAAAATTGTTTTGAATGATTATATTGTATGTTATTTGCACTGACAAGTTGTAAAGGTTATTGTAAGGACCCCAGGAAGAATAGCTGTAGCTATGGTACAGCTAATGGGGATCCCAAATAAATAAATGAAGAAAGAAAGAAAGAAAGAAAGAAAGAAAGAAAGAAAGAAAGAAAGAAAGAAAGAAAGAAAGAAAGAAAGAAAAATATACAGTATACTATACCGAATGACTACACTCAAAAATACATTTGTCCATTTGTAAATATTTAATTACATATAAAATGACATTTTAACATGAAATGTTTGTGATTTGTCAGTTAATCATAAATGAAACAAGGAATAATGAGAAACACAACCCAAAAATAAACCAAGATTTTATATACATTTGGTTATATATATGGATTTGTTTAAAACTAATCATAATAACCTGGTTGTTCCACTTACATTTGACTGAAGAATTATCACCATATGAAATGTGTTACGTTAGAATAGTTATTTTTGAATGAATGGCCTTTTTGGAGAATGAGAAATACATCTCGGTTTGCGATGGTATGACATGTAAGACACATAAATACATTACATTGTGAGGACTTAGATGGTTACGTCTGAATTTAATTCATTCATGTTAGCTTTGCCATATTTGTAACCTGTAACACAGATTAAGAGGTTTCTATCCCCTAAAAACTGCACCTGGTTCGTTGTAAATACACCAGTGAGGAGGCGCCCTCCTCAGGTCATTGCAGAACTGCAGAGGGACAATGAGAGGGACAGGTTTCATTAAAGAAGCTGATGATTTATTGAATAATTCAGATTTATCTAGACAGTATCATGCACAATGAAAATAGAATTTTACATATTTTATCAGTATTGAATTTGATGTCAGTTTTTTCAACAGACATCCAAATGAATAACAGCTGGGAAAAACATTTTAAATGGTTTATTAATCCAATGTGATAGAGAGATAGTTTTATTTGCCATTTGTACACATTTAGATGCATAGGAATTATTATGCAGAGGTTTCTCAGAGTGCAAATATAAAATATTTAAAGACACAATCAGAATAAGAGTCAAAAGATATAAGCAGTATAAAAGTATAAAAGTAGAATAACAACAATTAAAAGACAATAGCACAGTGAATTGTAATAAATATCTAGAAATAAATACTATCCATAAAATTGCATTTATGGATGTTACACATGAGAACGTTGTACATTCCCTTTCCTCTTATATAGTGTTGTATAATATAGAGGACAATGGATCTGTTCATCGATAGAATGTAATGAGTACTGTGTGTTAACGCAGTATATAAGTACTTTAACTCAAGTACTGTTCTTAATCACAGAAATAGCTCTAGTTTCCTTGGATATTTCCACTTTCTGCTGCTTTGTACTTATAATCAATTACATCTCAGAGGCAAATTTGGACTCCACGACATTTACCCGACAGCTTTATAACTATTCATACGGCAATTTTCTTCTCCTCTCTCTGGTCTTGTGCTGATTTTGACTTTTTGGGATAAAGTGAAGGATAAAGTGATAGTATACGGCTTGAGTTTCAAATTCTCTTCCAGTTTTAAAGCCTTATTTGTGATCCTTCATAAAAGTCATATCACCATCCTTTGCATTGTGTGAGATGAATGAATGAATGAATGAAATCTTTATTTCAAACATGTAGACAGTGAAATCAAAACAAAAATCAACCAACAGAATATAAGTGCTGGTACATAAATGATTGATAAGCAAACAACTAACTAACTAACTAACTAACTAACTAACTAACTAACTAACTAACTAACTAAATAAATAAATAAATAAATAAATAAACAAATAAAAAATAATAAATAAATAAATAATAGTTAATAATAATAATAATAATAATAATAATAATAATAATAATAATAATAATAATAATAATAATAAGAAGAAGAAGAAGAAGAAGAAGAAGAAGAAGAGGAATAAAACAAATGAAATTAAATTCTACATGCTCGAAAGGGAGTAGGAAGAAGTAAAAACTTATGTACTCCTACCCCCAATTTCTATTCCTTCTGATCATTATATAGTAATTATTATTTTTTATTAATATAATAATAATAATAATAATAATAATAATAATAATAATAATAATATCACACATCCTTTTTCCTATATACACTAACATGATAATACCCATTTACAACTTCTCCTACCAGATATTAATAAAAACTAAAAGAACAAAAACAAAACAAACAAAAAAACCAAACAAAAACACATATACATACATAATATAAACAAATATAATATTCTATATTGTCATATATAGTAATAATATATTCATATATCCATATTTACACTACATTTTTTCAGCACATATGTGGCAAAGACCCACTATGAAAAACAACTGGCCCTTTCCTTTCTGTATTTTGTAAAAATCATTTGTTTGTATTTGTTTTTAAACTGTTTGATGTTTGGACATTGTTGCAGCTCCACATTCAGTCTGTTCCATAGTCTTACACCATTACTGGATAAACAGAATCTTTTCTTCGTGGTTCGACATCTTTGTATCTTAAAATTTGTCATTTCCCTTAATTTATACCTTCCCTCTCTTTCCTGAAACACTTTCTATAAATGGTTTGGTAATAGATTATTTCTGGCTTTGTACAGAAATTGTGCTGTTTGGAATTCAGCCATATCATTGAATTTTATTATTTTAGACTTTAAAAATAGTGGATTGGTGTGTTCACAATAACCTACATTGTGAATTATTCTGATTGCTCTTTTTTGCAGTATGAAAAGTAGATGAATAGCAAGTATATAACAGATGCACATATTTTAAGTTATTTGTGGGACTGATTCCACTGGATCCATCCTACTTGGATCTGATTGACATTTCTGGCATTTGTCCAACTGGGTAATTTTGCTAAATACCCTCCTCTCCCACACTTCCCATGGTGTTAAAATAGATCACCTCAGTAATAATTAATAGGAACCTTACCTGGCTGCCATGAGATAAAGAGGGATGTATCTCCATGGAGACAACCCCCCGGTAAGCAAACACAAACCTCCTGCTGGGTTCATCTTAGAGAATTCAAGGTGTAAGTGTGTGATAGCCAGAGGGAGCAGCATGCACAGGTCGTACCAGCCATTAAAGCCCGTCACCAACCGCTACCTGCAGCAGCGATGGGACCAGAACAACTTTGACAACCACCGCAGGAAGGTAAGAGGACGGACAGGAGTAAAGGAGCTGCAGTGGGATGTGTGTTGTGCTTTTCTTCCATGTATTTTAAGAGGAAAACACATGACTGCTGTTGGTTTGAAGGGAGAGAGTGTAGGACATGAAACACTGGTGAAACTATGGTGAGAGAAACTGTGGTGTATTCAAGGTGGTCGACTGATGAAGGACACAGAGACACTGGGTGAGAAACAAATAAAAGCTGTACAAAACAACCTAATTACATAGAAACAAAACAGCATCAGTATTATTGTTAATGTGAAATTGTGTGTCGTGCCATTCAGTAAATTAGAGTCCAATTTTCACTCTGTTAAGCTCTGGTTTGCTTCAGATCCTGAGGGAAATATCTGTGTTAGCGATGACTCACACTGATGAGAAAGAAACACTTCTACAGGATGAAACATAAAGTGCTGTGCACTTTTAATACCCCACCGAATATAGAATAAGATTGTGTTGAAAGTTGCTACCCTATAATTTAGATTAGGTTGACTTTGTGTAAAATTTATTACATGCATATTTATATTTGAAAGTACTCGGATATTATATCTACACAAGGCCATTTGACCTTGAAAAACTAGGTCAAGGTCACTTATGTTCAACAGGCTTCTGCTCCATGCCAGGATGCATCCACAGTATACATTTGGTGCAGACACGTCAATGCATTCTTCAGGTAATGCGAATATGTCGTTGAATGGACAGATAGACAGACGGACGGTCAGATGACAAAACGATTATAAAACCATGAATGTGTTTCAAATTCATCCAGTGCTTGGTTAGAGTGTCAACGTGACCGACAGAATGACTGTAGCAAACAAATGATGAAAAATGCTGTTTCAGACAAGAAAAAAATAATAGACGGACGGACAGACGGATGGACAGAAAGATAGACAGACAGACAGATACATAGATAGATAGATAGACAGATAGATAGATTCTTTAGTGTCAGTGCACATGATTATAATAAATAAAATTATTAATCAGTGTACTTGAAAGTAAATGATCAAATAGTATTTACATATGTACATTGTGGTTGTACATGCACATGGTTTTCATTCCATATCCTGTAGTAATTTCAGTAATTTCTTATTGAATAAATACTTTTTTGACTGTTTTTCTTTTTGTTGGATTACTGATACTCCTTTGTTTGTTGTGTCATTTAGGGAGTTAAATTAAGAATAGAGCTCAACTTCATACTTTAAGTACCTTTGCTCTCAGTTTAAGCCCCATCCACCCTGTGTTTACATTCAGGTGACGTCTGCTTTGCCTGTAGTGGACAACAAGGGCACGAGGACGCCCACTCATGTCCAACTCAAGCTCAAGAAGCTACAGGTTTGTGAACATTAACCCTTTCTTGCATAGTGGTCACTACAGTGGACAGCTATTCTACAGCTGTTCTCTTGTATATTCATGGATTTTGTTGTTCTTTTCGTTGTTTTTGTTTTTGTCTTTGTCTTTTTTTTTTTTTTTTTTTTTTTTTTTACACATTTCTTTATTAAAGTTTTAAGACACTACATATCTTTTCTGACATGAATTGGTAACATTGTGTAGATCTCTCCTGAGGATAAACCCCCAGAATCACAAGCCTTCTCCACAGTTTTCACACAATTTATCAGTAAATACATGTTTCTGTGTGTCAAAAATTAAGCGTGTGGTGTCCAGCTGAGTGGATATTTTTGCAACTTCATGAAAAATAGGTTCATAAGAATTTTTTTTTGTCATCATTACTTTTTTTAATGTTTTTTTTTGTTTAATTAAATTATTTTTATTTTATTTTTAATTTATTTTTCAGAAGAAAATTTTCTATCACATTGTTTTTTTCAGGCCTAAAGAGGAATAAAAACACTCAGGAAAAATTTTTGATCAAGGTTCTCATAATTCGTGCATGAAAGGGTTAAATGACAAAACATATAGTAGCATCATCACAATCATCACCCCTCAGATTTCACTGCACCCATAAAGACCCAAACAGCCACCAGCCACCAAAACCATCCACTGACCTAAACTGTCTAATACCTGTTGATCCTCTAATTCTATCAATACATGTAAATAATTGATGTAAAATACAGTTTATCATCTCTTCCTGGTCATCAGATATGACCCATTTGGACATTCAGAGGCTCCGCATTGAACATGGAAACACCATCATCTTCTACAACATTGATTCACCAGTAAAACCCATGGAGTTGGATCAATGACAGTGGATGGACACACTGGGTTTATGTTCAGTTAATGATAGATTTTGTTGAAAAAGTCCTGTTTTCTTCATTTTTCTCTGTTTCTGATATTATGATAATCAACTTTAATCAGTTTTTAATGAACATCTACATAATCAGTGAATTAAATATGGAAAAATATCTGATTTTCATTTTTAAAAATGCAAAATACAGAGGATTATATTCAATAAATGATGATAAATCACTTAAGAAAGGTTAAATAGAGAGAACATTTCACAACGTAGCGCTGGGTCTTAATGGGTTAAACCCTTGGCTCTTTCTTCCCTTTGTTGGTATGTGTTTGTTATTGTTTACCGTGTTGGTATGTGTCACTTCCATTACCATTGTTGGGATGTGATTATTGTTGAAATATATGGTATTTTAAATTGTTGCATTGGTTTGTCTATCTGGTTTTTTTGTCCGTGTGCAAGATAACTCAAAAAGTTATGGATGGATTTGGATGAAAATTTCAGTAAACGTTGATACTGGCACAAGTAACAAATGATTAAATTTTGGTGGGGGGGGTGGGGGGGGTGGGGGGGCAGGCAATGATCTGCCTTGGCGGAGGTCTGTGCTCTCCGAGTGCTTTTCTAGTTTAGATAGTAACTATGTGTAATATACATCAGCTTTTCTAATCTGTTTACTATTGGTTATTTACATTATGAGGACTCTAAACAGATGTTACTATATCATTAAGGAAGCAAAGGTAATGTGTTATGGTGTATAAATGTGAGATGGAGGTGGGATTTAATAAGTTTTCTTCTTCCCATTCCTTTCTGAGCAGTACATATTGAATTTATTTTATGATTACTAGTGCACATAGCAGTTACTATTTTGTCTTGATCACCTTTATTTATTAATGTACTTGCTCTGATATTAGTTCCATGTACACTAAAAATGTAAAATTTTTTCCTTGGCTCAAAACAAATAAATAAATGAAAACTGTAGCTGTGTTAGACTTAAAAACATCTTCAAAATATGGAAGTGGGTTGAAAAATAAAACCCTGACATTCAGCAACCAAATTCAACTCAAATGCATCCAGTGTCCTGACAGACAGAAGGTTCTGTCTGACTGTTTTTAATTCAGAGTGTTACAGAATCTCTGAAGGCTCTGGTTTGTCTACAGCTGCAGGATGAGCGTCTGTCCGTCATCGACAGAGATAACCGCCTCCTGGCCTCCAAACTGGCCAACATTGTGTGCTCAAAAGGCCTGGTGGACCATAAGAACCAGTACCATCTGAAGAGGTAGGTTCTGTTGTGTCATGTCACGTTTTGTCCTGTGATGAAGTCAGAGACTATGTTTTGAAATGTAATGGAAAGTTAAGTCAGGAAAACCTTATGGCTCCATACCGTTAGCGTAATTGGTAGTTTTTTCAGGTCATGACCAATGAAAATGAAGCAGCACGTTGTAAAAAAATCTGTAATTTAACAGAATTTTTACTGTTTATTGTATAGATTTTTCCTTCATTTTTATGTTACAGGAAAATATCAATGAAATTACAAAAATAGTCTGTGATTTTACATGTCAAATGTAAAATAACACGAAAAAAAAAAAAAAACTGTAGCTCTGAATAACTAGAAAATTTTAATTTTTTTTAAAGAATTTTTTTTAGTTTTTTCACAGAAAAATACAGTTAAAATACATTTGCAAATGTATCATAATTTCACCAATATTTCTTTTCTATGAGATTAAACTGTTAATTTAAAGTTTAATACTGTAAAAAATAACAAATTTTAATTATTTAAATTATTGACAATTAACTGTAAAAGAAGTATTTGTTCTGTAAGTTTAACAAGACTTGTTTGTTAATTAATAAATATCTTGTGTAATTATGGGAGGTTTCACAACAAAAATGTTGAATAAATGTATTTTTGTGAATGTATAACATGTATAAGCACCAATAAACTGACAAAATACAGTTTTTATCTGTGGATTGTACAACTTAGTCTTATTGAAAATTATTTATATATATATATATATATATATATATATATATATATATATATATATATATATATATATATATATATATATATATATATATATATGTAATTTGATTGTTTTAATACATGGAAATAGTCTTTATTAAACATTAAATAGTAAAAACAAAAAAAAAAAAAGCAAAATCTCATAAAAAGTTAGGGCAAAAAACTGTATTTTAATTATGGAAAATTACCGTATTTTTATGAGATGGTTATTTTCCGTTACTTAGCAGTATTTTTTCAGCATTTTCTGCCAGAATATTACCTTTTTTTTTTTTTTTTTTTTTACAGTGCAGTGTTTGGGGAGTGAAGTTACACAGATATCACAATTTGGCCAAAAACAACTTAGGCAATCATACCATGAGGCTGACAGTATGCATTTCTGTCTTATCACAACCCTAGATTCCTAAACTAGTTGGGATGCTGTGCAAACTGTAAATAAAACCATAAAGTAATGATTAAATCTTATAAACCCATTTTACACAGAATAGAACAAATATTATATCATAAGTATAAACTGTGAAAATGTACACTTTTAAGAGAAAATTATCATATTTTTTTGCTGCAGCACAACTCCAAAACATTAGCATGAGTGCAACAAAAGGCTGGAAAAGTAAATAGACACAGCTAAAATTACATTTTGCAACTTATTAGGTGAATTGACAATAGTCCGGAACATGGATGATAAAAAATAGGACCATGGCCCTGTAGCTTACCGGCCAAATGAAAAGCTTTGGGAAATGTATCCAGATGCCATTTATTATCACCCAGTTCTGTGTATTTATTATATTACAGAAATAGCCCATGTTTTGGTCATATTCCAATCAGATCTGTAAAAAGTTCAAATTCCAACTTGATATCATTGATACTTACTAATTTATTGGATCAATCCACTTCCTATCTCTTACAATGGGAAAACTTTTTAAAGTGGCACCAAATCCAGAATCTGATCCGGATCTAAATAATTTCAATACCTTGTGTTGACATCATCATACAGAAGCTGTATACCAAGTTTGAAGTCAGTCAGAACTGGAGTTTCGGAGAAGAAGATGATTGAAATGTTTTCCCCATCAGAGCCCACGTTAAATTTTCCGTAAGTTCCCAGATCCAGAAGAAGATCCTGATCAGCATGTGGACATTATGTTTTGGTCATCTCCCCATCAGGGCTGGACTGTAGAAATTTACACTTGATATCATTTATATTTACTGAGTTACTGTATCAATCCACTTCCTATCTCTTATAATGGGGAAATTTTTCAAAGTCGCACCAAATCCAGAATCAGATCCGGATCCAAATGATTTCATTAACTGTTGTTGACATCATCATAAAGAAGCTGTATACCAAGTTTGGAGTCAATTTCTCCCCAAGTGACACTAACTACTACTGTATGTTTTGGATGACATATCTTCCCTCTTTCTTTCAATCTTTATTCTTCTGGGAATGGCAGCATGATTGTAAGGCTATTGTATTCCAAAATGACTAATATCTCCCAAAATATTGGTCCTATCAACTTGTCATTTTCGCTAGTCTGTTCCTTGACCAAAAATACATATGTATGCCAAGCTGTCAGCTCTTTCCAGATTTTGTATGATGCCTGAGACACACAGACACAAACAAAGTCCACTTCCCTTTTATAATATAGATGATGGTAAATTACATGGGAAAGACAAAAAAAAATTGGAAGTTGTGACAAAATATTTGGAAACATATCAATTTTGGACTGAAAGAGTCAAACATAAATGCCCTACAAACTACATAAGCCTTATCTAGAATTTACAATAACTACACAAAACACTTATAGTTTAAATTTATATTCAGTTCATGCGGGGGCAGGATTTTCAGATGGTAGATAGATGTAAATTCATGTTCTTGTATTTGATAGAAGCAGCAGTATGAGTCTTCTTTGTATCTGTATATATGGAATAAACCAGAACATTTGTCCCACTAAAGCCTAAAGATTGAAATGGCATCTAAAAAATATATTAAGACAGAAATACATATGGAAGCACTTTTCCTTTTCTCATATCTACTTCCAGATAAACCCCTCAAGAGTCAATTAATATATCTTTTGTATTAGTGTATATTATTGCATTAGGTATAATTCTATAACATGTAATTTCTTGTGTCATGCCATGTAATGTATTATATTTTATATTTGTGTTATACATGTTACCATTTAATGCAGTTCCATATTTAGTGTAATTACTTCCAGTTTACATATAAGCAATCTATGTTTACATGTGTAGAAAAGATCACTAAAACTCTTGGATCCCTATTGTTGGTTTGTTGTCGTAGTCGCTACCATGGAGTTTTGTTGACTTTGACGCCGCTGCCTTCATCCTCTCAGGTTTTTAACATTGCGATGATGATGCCAGTGTGCCTTGTTGGACCTTTAAATAATTGATGTGACCAGCCCTGCTCTGTTATGGTGTTGAATTATTGAGCTGGGAAGGGATATGTGATGGTGGTGACAGTCTCTGGTATTTATCTGCTCCCATTTATCTTGACAGGAGTGGCAAAACTTCTCTAAATCAGCTGAGGTTTGTTTCGTATTCCGTGCCTCTCTTCTCTTCTTCCTCCAGCTATCTACGAAGACATAACAGCAATAAAATGACTCCTGACTTCTCAAATAGTCTGCTGCTCTATTCATGAAACCTGAACTAACCTATTTTTGGCTAATATCATATAGAACAAACTGCCAGATGCTGATATAAAATCGCCTTATAGCAGGGGTGTCAAACATGCGGCCTGGGGGCCAAATCCGGCCCGCCAAAGGGTTCAATCCAGCCCCTGGGATGAATTTGTGAAATGCAAAAATTACACTGAAAATATTAACAATAAAGGATGTTAAAATAATTTTAAGTCAATTAATTCTAAAGTGGATCAGAACAGTAAAATACTGTCATAATAAACGATAAATAATGAAAACTGCACATTTGTCTCTTTGTTTTAGTGTAAAAAGTGTAAAATTACACAAAAATGTTCACATTTACAGACTAGTGTTTTACAAAAAAAAAAAGTGAATATCTGAAATGTCTTAAGAGAAGTATGTGGAATTTTAATAATATTCTCCCTGTTATTTAATGTTTTGTGCATTTGTAGATCCACTGTGATCTCTAAGTTGTGATTCACATGTATAAATGATAAACTAAGGCGTAATATTGTTAACATTGCACTTATTTTACTAAAGAATTTTCAGGTCATTCATATTTGTTCATGTTATGTTCAAGTACAATTCGTAGATGTAAACATTTTAATTATGGAATTTTAAGTGTATTTTTGTGTGTATTGTAGGATATTTAAGCATATTTAAGTGTATTTTTGCATGTATTGCAGGATATTTAAGCATATTTAAGTGTATTTTTGCGTGTATTGTAGGATTTCTGAGCATAATTAAGTGTATTTTTGCATGTATTGCAGGATATTTAAGCATATTTAAGTGTGTTTTTGCATGTATTGTGGGATATTTAAGCATATTTAAGTGTATTTTTGCATGTATTGTAGGATTTTTGAGCATAATTAAGTGTATTTTTGCGTGTATTGTAGGATATCTAAGCATATTTAAGTGTATTTTTGCGTGTATTGTAGGATATTTAAGCATATTTAAGTCTATTTTTGCATGTATTGTAGGATTTTTGAGCATAATTAAGGGTATTTTTTATTTTATGGAATTTACTTTTTTCACTCAAAAGTTCTTATCCTATTGTTTATATTATTTTACTGGTCCAGCCCACTTTATGTCATATTAGGGTGGATGTGGCCCCTGAACTAAAATAAGTTTGACACCCCTGCTTTATAGGAAAAAAGGGAATGTTAGCTAACATACAGTATTAACCTTTACAAAACAGTATTAGCAGATGTTTAACAACCCATTCACCATAATCAAATGTTTTCACTGTATATTTCTGCTAACCATATATAATTTCAACATCTCTGTATCAATACATATCCTTTTGAGACCCAGTAATGCATATTTGTCCTCTGTAGGTGACAAGAGATTGACAGCTTTACTTAAAAAAACAAACAAAAATCAACTAAATGGTATTCATTGCAAAGGACATTCCATAAAAAATTAAGAAGTATCTAAAAAAAACTTGCATCATGCTGTTTCCAATCAAAACAATTATTTAAAGTAAAATTTTTTAAGTCTTTAAACTGCTCGTGGTGCTTTCTGCATTTTGAAGGAACAGAAGTGAAACAACTGCATCACTTGAAAATAACAAGTTATAACAAGTGGTGCCAGGCACAACAAACCCCGCCCCTTGCATGTATTGTAGCTTATTTTGGCATCGATCCAGCTGATGTCATCATGTCTATGCATGTGCTGACGTCAGCATATCAGTTGCCTCTATATATGTGCCAAGTCTGAAGTAAATTGAACCAAAGTAATAAGTTAATTTTGCCACTGGCTCTCTCACCTTAGTCCCCTCTGTCTTGTCTATACATGTTTGTGTGTCTCTATGTGTCTGTATGTTTTATGTGTTCATGTGTGTATTTTTGTAGATTATGTATGAGTTTTTATTTTTTTGAGTGTGTAATTAACCTTACTTTTTTTTTCTTTTATTATCATCATACTATCACTGTGTTCTATGGTATCCCATGACACGTTCTTATGTCTTGGGCCCACTGTTGGTATTCTTGTTCTGAGACTCCATCCATCCATCCATCCATCCATTATCCACCGCTTATCCGGGGCCGGGTCGCGGGGGCAACAGTCTAAGCAGGGATGCCCAGACTTCCCTCTCCCCAGACACCTCCTCCAGCTCTTCCAGGGGGACCCCGAGGCGTTCCCAGGCCAGCCCAGAGACATAGTCTCTCCAATGTGTCCTAGGTCTTCCCCAAGGTCTCCTCCCGGCGGGACATGCCCGGAACACCTCCCCAGGGAGGTGTCCAAGAGGCATCCGAAACAGATGCCCGAGCCACCTCAGCTGGCCCCTCTCGATGTGGAGGAGCAGCGGCTCTACTCTGAGCTCCTCCCTGGTATCTGAGCTCCTCACCCTATCCCTAAGGGTGCGCCCAGCCACCCTGCGGAGGAAACTCATTTCGACCGCTTGTATCCGGGATCCTGTCCTTTCGGTCCTGACCCAAAGCTCAAAAAGTTCTGAGACTCCATTCAAGTAATATTGTATCCTCTGAAATACCTCTGCTGGACTTCATTTGTTAAATGATATGAAAATGAAAATAAAAATTGGATCGCAAAACAAAAAAAAGTAAATTGAAACAAAATTTATGTTTTTATAGATATTTGAAATTTCTCCCATTATGAGTTAAAGGAAAGAAAAAAAGATTTTAAAGCTTCATAAAAAATGGGAACTTTGACCTACTTTTCCCAAAATGTAATCACATTTATTCTGGTTTACTGGCAATCTATGTACTCAATTTGGTATGAATTCAACCAGTAGTTTTGCTAATACAGACATTTGAAATTTTACCCGTTATAAGTAAATGGGAAAAAAAAAGATTTTTTAAAATTCCTAAAAAAAAATTGTAACTTTAACCTACTTTTCACAAAATGTAATCAGTTCTATCCTGGGTCACTGGAAATCTATAAACCCAATTTAGTATGAATTCAACTAATAGCTTTGCTGCTGGAGTGTTAAAAAACTAAGAAACAAACAAATCGAACCAAAAACAATACCCCTTGCCTCCCCTAATTACCCTTGGAGGGGTAATTAGGTTTTGCTTATGTGCTAAACTACTAAATCTATAGGAACTAGGATGCAAAGTCAGTTACAGTAGATGTGTGTTTTTAAATGTCAGCTTCACTGTCAATACTGTGGATTATAATTTTGTTAGTCATGTTACATATTAGGAATTTAATTAATTGAAAATTAAGAATCTTTATTTGTCAGTATGGTTCACATATGCAGACATGCACATGCACCAATACTGAACTGAATATTGAATGACAGTAAAGAACCTTGAATCTAGAACGTGTCAGACTCCTGGATTTTATACATTCACCATCTACCCTGAACAACTGTCTTTCAAGGAAAAAAAAAAAAATCTGTCTTTTCATGACAACTTGATACATCTGAGAGGTTCCAAGTATCTGTGATTTGCAGAGATATAGTCTGGTTTACTGGAGGTTCTCTGCTAGAATAAGGGTGAATATTTCCATCACACAGTGGCAGGACCATCATTATCCTTCTTTTCATCTGTGCATGATTGCTTTGAATGTCCCCCTTGCTACTTGAAAGACCAACAACGTCAGTGCTGCAACCCTGAAAATGACAAGTATTGACAAAGGCACATGCCATTCTAGTACCATAATATGCTTCTTCAACCGCATATGTTCACCAACAAACAATTTCTCTCCCATTGTTATTGAACTCAGCACTGCCCAACAACTGGTCAAATAACTTTTATTCCTATTCCTGAATGACAGCGGAGGATGGTAGACGCATCAACAGCACTGGCACAATGTTAACAAAGTGTGGAGATCGGTCTGGCTCTGCAGGACTAACAGAAATGTACAACAGTAACATTTTATTCTAGCTACTGAGTAGCATTTAGAGCCATGTTTTGCTGCAGGGGCTGAAATCATGGGGAAAAATACAAGAAAGTGCCTCCCTCTGCTGCAGCTTCTTCTTGATCCAAATCAAAAGACTAACTATAAATATAGATGAACCTGACTCTGTCATGGTGGTGGGGAACAGATCATACTTCTGTGTTAGACCAGTAGAGTCACATCTGACTAAATGTGACAACGAATGGAGAGTACAGATGTGGATCATGAATTTAACCCATAAAGAACCAGTGTTCATTCCCAAATGAATTTTTCTCCCTATTTAACTTTTATCAAGTGATTTATCACCATTTATATTAATATTATCCTCTGTATTTTGCATTTTCACTGTAAATCATATATTATCCTGTATCTAATTTCCTAGACTTTATTTAGATGCTCACAAAAATTCAGTCTAAATTCAAGGTTAAGGTCAAGGTTTATTCATATACAGTCTACTCTCGTTAAACCGCCCGCCGTTATACCGCCATTTCGCTCACCGCCGACCAAAACCATTGCACAAAAATCCCCAATGCATTCTTCCATTAGCTACCGCCATTTCCGCCTATCGCCATCCGCCAGCCCAGTTCCATGCACAAACAACACTTATACCATTGATTTCCCGACCGTTATACCGCCAGCGTGATTGCCATGGAGTACACATAAATTTTAACAATGCACTGAAACAAACGCGCCAGACGCTGATCGCGACAAGCTACGAGTAGGTCTACGGAACGGCCACCGTTCATTTATCGCAGAACACTCAGTAGGTCAGGATGTCGGGAAGAGGACGTGGGATTAAGCCAAAGCCTCAAGATGATGGGATGTCATTTCCCGACACGGTATAATAATGCTTAAAATGTTTCCCCACTTTAAATGATCCCTTCCAACATAACAGAATCAAGATTTATTTAGAAACGCAATTAGAACGGGTTAACGGAGGCAGCATAGACATCATATAGTAAAGACATGCACATTATGGACGCAACCCGTTGTAACGCCATTTTCGCTACACCGCCAATTTGGCCGTGAACGGAAGTTGGCGGTATAACGAGAGTAGACTGTAGTAAGTAAGTAAGTAAGTAAGTAAGTAAGTAAGTAAGTAAGTAAGTAAGTTAAGCTTTATTTATATAGCACTTTTTAAAACAACATGTCACAAAGTGCTTCACATAAAGGAAAGATAGATCAAATCAAATCAAATCAAATTTTAAGCCACTTTACAGAAACCCAACAGAATCCTCCAGGAGCAAACACTTAATGACTGGTGACAGTGCCGAAGAAAAACTTCCCTTTAACAGCAGAAACCTCGAGCAGACCCAGACTCCTGAAGGATGGCTGTCTGCTTTGACCAGTTGGGGTTAAAGCGAGAAAGTAAAGGAGGAGAAAAGAGAGAGTGATAGAGATAGAGAGAGACTGGTGGAGAGGGGGGAGGTAGGGGGAGACACATGCACAGATAACTGAACTAGAACATGTATAGAACAGTATAATAAACACTATCGTAACTATATGGATAAGTGAGTGGTGATGACGAAGGTGGAGAGAGGCAGGACCACAGCAGCAGGTCCAGAGATGATCTTAGGAAAACCTGTTATGATCCTGGGAAAACCTGTGAGGCGATAAAGCACAGAGACCCCAAGGAAGAAGTCAAGTCAGTAACATGAATTCACTGGGGCGTAAACAGAAGAGATTTAATAAAATGCTTGTTTATAAAAGTGAGTTTTTAAGAGTTGCTTGAAGGCGTCTATAAAATCTGATGATCTGATGTAATGGGGGAGACTATTCCAAAGGGTTGGGGCCAGAATTTCAAAAGCACAGTCACCTTTTGTTGAGAAGTTGGAGCAGGGGATGGATAGGAGGTTTAAGGTTAAGCACATTATATTTATATAGCACATTTAAAAACTGACATTACTACCCCAAAGTGCTGTACATAATCATGAAACAGAATATAAGTCAAATGCAATAAATGGAATAAAACCATACTGACACATAGTTCATGCATTAAAAATATTAAAACAATAAATATAAACACTAAATACAGTCATTTAAAACTCTACGATAAGTAAAATGTCCAGATCAGCTCATATTAAAATCCAGTGCAAAAAAGTGAGTTTTAAGCAGCGATTTGAAACTGTCAACAGAGGTAGCAGCTCTAATGTTCAGGGGGAGAGAATTCCAAAGTTTAGGGCCAGCAACCGAAAAAGCCCTTTCCCCTCCGGTCTGCAGTCTAGATAATCCAGGAACAACTGGTCA
Organism: Sphaeramia orbicularis; assembly: GCF_902148855.1. Taxonomy (NCBI): domain Eukaryota; kingdom Metazoa; phylum Chordata; class Actinopteri; order Kurtiformes; family Apogonidae; genus Sphaeramia; species Sphaeramia orbicularis. Next base: position 38,547,079 of record NC_043962.1, on the reverse strand, counting down.
GCAGACCAAAGTGCCCTGACTGGAGTGTGCAAAGTTAGCAATTCAGGTAATTCATTGATTATTACATCAAAACAGAGAAAAGTGAAATGACTTTTTCAGCAAACATATGAATAACTGAATGTAAAACCAGTGTCTCCTTACACTGTCAATGATCCAACCCCATGGGTTTTACTGGTGAATCAATGTTGTAGAAGATGACGATGTTTCCATGGTAACTACAAAGCCTCTGAACATCCAAATGGGTCATATGTGATGACCATGAAAAGTTGACAAACTGCATTTTACACCTGTTGTTTACATTTATTGATATGATTAGTGGATCAACAGGTATTAAACAGTTTAGATCAGTAGATGGTTTTGGTTGGTGATGGATGTTTGGGTCTGCTCCTTACCTGTATGAAAACACCTGTGATTGGCCAAAGTTTATTGTTTATTGTTTATACGGATCCCCATTAGTTTCCATCATGGTGTTTGCTACTCTTCCTGGGGTCCGTTAAAATACAAATACAGTTACAAAATACATACATAAATAAAAACAAGTTTACAATTCATTGTTATCATCAGCAAGCTGAAAATTTCATCTCAATACATAAACCTTAAAACGTTTAAGTGTTTATCTTTACAACAACTTGGATTGCGAGAGTCAAAAGAATCATTTGCATTACTGCATTTCCTTGAGTAGTTCCTGTTTGAGGGTTTTTTTGAATGAATGTTAGCTTTTAGTGTGTTTGATGTGTGAAGGTAATTTATTCCATAGACTGGAGGCCCTGTAAAAGACTGAATATTTTTATTAATTTGTTGTTGGTTTGGGAAGGTCCAGGTGAACCCATGGTAACCTGTCTGGTGCCGTGATTATGTTGTAAACCTCTGTGCCTTATTCTGTCGGTAAGAGAGTCAGGTTTCAGGTATTTATCATGGAGAAGATCACAGCAAGATTACAGCTGAAAACAGACTTGTTTGTCAAAAGATGGACATTATTAATACAAGCAATACCACAACTCTAGTCACTTCCCCACTTTGTTTTGCTTTTCTTTTTTTGTTTTCTGTCCCCCCCCCCCCTTTTTTTTTCTCTCTTTTTAAGCTTTTTATGTGTACAGCAGTTGAAGAACTGACTATGAGAGCTATGTTATTGAAGTATAAGCTACTGACTGTTACTCACAAAGACATAGTCCATAAAAAAATTAAAAAAAAATAAAAAACATGAATTTGAGATAAAGTGAAGCAAATAAAACTGTACATGTTATACATCTCCTAAATGTTTGTTGGATGTGTGTCTATATGTGTATGTCAAATAAAAAATCAGTTAAAAAAAAAAAGAAAAAAGCAAAAAAACAAGAAAGTCAGGGTTCTTGTTCACAATAGCACTCCTCATAAGGAGGTTAAATTTAATAGTCTCATCATGGGCTCTATTTTCTATGGCATGAAAACAGGAGGAGACAGAGTTGGGAGAATTCCTATTTCCTCTCAAGTTCATTATGGAATTTTACCTCAATAACTCTCCCAAAAATGTCAGTCACTGCAGTTTTGACCTAAAAACAGTAATATTTAGTTTCTTATCTGTAGTTCTGCCACCACCACCTCCATAGTTCTTTTGGCTGTTGTATGTTCCACTGTATTCACTGTCTACTTTCATCTAAAATACTTGGCAGGGAGTGCAGAGTTATCACAGATTTTTCTTGGACTGTAGTGCCTCAGACTGAAATGTAAAACAGTGCAGAAAAACAAAAACTGTCATAAAATCAAAGCTATCTTTCTGGCTGTTTGATTTGTTTTTGATTTTGTTTTTGGCTGTAATGTGTGTTTCACACTTCCTGCCACACATTGTACTTCCACCTGGACTTAAATGCACTATAAATAAAGTCTCATTTGCCTGATTGCACACAATATTCTTTTTAGCACATTGTATAACTATTTTGGCCATCTATTGCAGTATTAGTTTCCATCCTTGTCTATTTGAGTGGTGTTTTCAATCCTTAACAGCGAAGAAATGGAGACTACTTATATATGTGAATTCAATGCTACATTTTGCTTAAACAAAAACTTCTTCTTTCGGTTTTCTTCTGCTGTTTGTCTTCCTCAGTTTGAACTCTGACAAACGGAAGGAAGAGCTTTTACTGGTTGGGCGTCAGAATCAGGCCATCTACCAGCGAATCATGTCCAGACAATCTGAATATCGTCACCAGCTCTGGTTGGATGACTGGGAGAGGGCGGCACGGCGAAGGGATGATATTTCCAGATATCCACCTAGAGTTAACAGTAATCAGGTGAGTCCAGAAAAGGAAAGAAATGACACCAAGTGGGTCAAAGTGAACGCATTTGCACATTACTTGTAGTTAACGTGTATTTTGGGCTTTTTTCTTCCATCACTGTGCATGAAATTGATGCAAAATTTTCAGCAGAAGCCCTTCAAGTGTTGAATGAATCCATCTCTCAGTCATTTTCTTCATTACATGTATTACAGAGAGCAACAGAAAGCTGGGACAACCACTTATAAAAATGTGATTTAACTCAGATAACAGATGCTTAATGGACTGAATGAATGATGAAGTACTTTCACGTAAAAGGCCTTTAACTAACAAATGGTAAAGATAGATAGATAGATAGATAGATAGATAGATAGATAGATAGATAGATAGATAGATAGATAGATAGATAGATGTGCAAAGAAAAAGACAGGTAGAAAAAAACACAAACAAGTGAGAAATTAAATTTAAAAGAAAATGAGAAATTTGGTATTTATATATATATCTATATAAATAGAGAATTAGAATAAATAAAAAATAATAACATCAATTCAATACATAGCAAGTGTCTAATAGAGTGAAAACTGTGCTTAGTGAGGCAAATGGATTTATGGATGGATGACAGAAAACAAGTTAGTTCCCTTCAGAGGAAAGAAGAACTGTCGTTATTTCTTTTAATTGTCAACATGATAATAAGAGCTTTGGGTGCAAGGTGTTGATAGATACTTTATATAATGACTATTTTAATGGGTTAATCTGTTTTTATCTGTTAAAGATCCAAAGTGTATGATTTGGGGGGAATTTAGGAGGCTCTACTTTTAGAAATCAAATATTCATAATTATTTTTTCATTAATGTATAATGTTTCTACAATTAGTCTATAATTTTTTCGTGAAATTATCAGCCTCAGAGGTTAAAAATGTGCTGAATCTTACATAATGTAATAAGATGAATGTATAGATAGATAGATAGATAGATAGATAGATAGATAGATAGATAGATAGATAGATAGATAGATAGATAGATAGATAGATAGATAGATAGATAGATAGATAGATAGATAGATAGATAGATAGATAGATAGATAGATAGATAGATAGATGGACTTTATTTATCCCAAACTGGCAAATTACAGTGTAGCAGTAGCATGACATGTTCAATAGTGATATAATACCACAGCAAACATGAGTAAAGACAAATATAACACAAGTCCAAACACAATACACTGTACACTATACATTAGAAGTATAAAAAGATCTGGGTAGAATCTGGATAATAACTGTAATGTGCTGAAAAATAACTGTAAGGTGCAAAAAGAAGTTGAAATATTCCAACCGGGAATGTGCAAAACTGTAAGGCACCAAGGAGAAAAGCAATGAGGAAACAGCATTAAAATATCAGAATCCATGTTTTAAATTCACAGAAAATAATGTAAAAACTGAAATCGTGATAACTAGACCTATAAATGAGACCAACAGAATATAACTGCACTCCAAAAAAAACAAACAAAACTAAATCTGCTCTGTGATGTCGTGGCCTGTGGTTCACCTGGTAACGAAAAGATGAAGAAGGAAAAAATGCATGCAACAAATAATGCAGGAGCTGAAATAGCAAACAACTATCCTATAGATAGATAGATAGATAGATAGATAGATAGATAGATAGATAGATAGATAGATAGATAGATAGATAGATAGATAGATAGATAGATAGATAGATAGATAGATAGATAGATAATGGATGGGACAGTGCTGTTATGACAGTAGTCTGTAAAATAGACATGCTCAGTGCTGTTTGTTTCTGCAGAGGTCTCACAGAAAAGTGAAGTTTGCTACTGTGGAGACGAGTGAACAGTCTGAGACCAACAGCAACAAGACTGACAAGAACAAGAGCAGCAGAGAAACCTGAAACATACAGGGTTCAGGGGATTGTGGCTCCGAAAAACAAAGTTGACTAATAAAACCTCTGTTAAACCTTCATCGTGTTGAGCTTTTGATTGATGATTTTTCATTTAAGGCTTTCTATTTTCCAAACCTCTACTGGAAGTTGCTAATTTTATGCACACACACACACACACACACACACACACACACACACACACACACACACACACACACACACACACTTCTATATGAGATCTAAGTGAACTGGACAGAAACAATATTTGCAGTGCATGCACAATAATGTCTCATTCTGCACAGTTTGTTTATCAAGATCCCCATTAAGTTTTATTTAGCTCTTCTTCCTAACAGCTCATTATAGTCACACACAAACCACATCACAACAACATAACACAGTAAAACAGAAGTGTCAAACACGCGGCCCGGGGGCCAAAACTGGCCCGCCAAAGGGTCCAATCCAGCCCCTGGGATGAATTTATGAAATGTAAAAATTACACTGAAGGTATTATCAGTCAAGGATGTTCAATCTAAAGTGGGTCACACCAGTAAAATACTATCATAATAACCTATAAATAATGAAAAAAAAGCTATTTTTTTCTTTTTGTTTTAATGTCAGAAAAGTTAAATTACACAAAAACATTTACATTTATAGACTGTCCTTTCATAAAAAATATGAACAACTTGAAATGTCTTAAGAGAAGTATGTAGTATTTTAACAACATTCTGCCTGTTATCAAATGTTTTGTGTATTTGTAGATCCACTGTGATGTGTAAGTTGTGATGCACATGTATAAATGATAAACTGAGGTGTAATATTGTTATTTTTCTTAAGAATTGTCAGGTTGTTTATAATTGTTCATGTTACGTTCAAGTACGGTACGTAGATGTAAACATTTTAATTACAGAATTTTACTTTTTTCACTCAAAAACATAAAAAAAACTTTGGAGTTGATATTATTTCTAAGTTCTTATCCTATTATTTACATTATTTTACATTATTTTACTGGTCCGGCCCACTTATTTTCATATTAGGCTGTATGTGGCCCCTGAGCTATAGACACACAGACACTGGAATCCATGGAAACGCCTGCAGTCTTCTTTTCCCCACTAGGTGGCAGTGATGACACGCCTGTGCTCTGCTGAGTCTATTCTGGTGATTATAGTTGAGACAGGGTTAGGCAGAAGGAGGGAGAAGATTAATGATGACTCCAACTAGGAGCAGAAAAGTATTGGAGTGGATGCTGTGCTTATAAATGAGCAGGGCCTCATCCCTCTGCTCATTTGGTTTCTATAATCAGAGTCTCATTAAACACATGGTCCAAGAAATGTGCAGAGATGCCCAGACTGATACGAAGAAAACATAACAACAGGAGCTCATCATTCCTATTTCACATTATGTACTGAGACATTTAACATTTATAATGAACATTAAGTCTGTATTTACCTCAACAATGCACAGTTTACAGCCACATTCTGGTGCATTTTTGATTAAAATAAAAAACAAAGAGGACCATGGTTAAAGAGTGTACAAAATTAGTTTTCAAAATGGGCAAATGACAATATGCAGACAAGTGACAACACACTTATGGTTGAATGTTTTCATACACTTTCCACGGACATGATTATTATTGAAGTACTTGTCCTTCAGTGATTGTCGGTGTGTGGTTGTCTGCGTACATCTGTAGCTGCCTAAATGACACTTTTGAAAGGCACAAATCTGAATTTAATTAAGATTTTCTCAAATTAAGATTATACAAACAGTTCATGTTTTTCTTGAGCTAAAAGTCTCTAAGTGGGCTCAACTGACGATAAGGTTTTCTGATGTGGAGATGGTTGGAGATATGACTCCTACTGGCAGAAGCTCTTCACAGGACTTTTACAGCTCCAGGAATACCTGTTTCATAGACATTAATGTATGATTTAGATTTTTTTTCTATATTTTTTTTACTGTTTTCACACTGTTTTCTCATACTGAGTCCTATCTTGTTGACAGTTTCTATTAATAACATTGCATCCTCTACAACAGGAGTGTCAAACTCATTTTAGTTCAGGGGCCATATTTAGCCCAATTTGATCTCAAGTGGGCCAGACCAGTAAAATAATGACTTAATGACCTATAAATAATAACAAATCCAAGTTTTTCTTTTTGTTTTTGTACAAAAAACCCCAATCAAATTATGAAAATATTTACATTTTACAAAAAGATGTGAATAACCTGAAAAAAAAGAAATTTCACTTCAAAAATTAATGCAATTTTAACAATATTATGCCTCTACTTATTATTTATACAAGCACATTACACACAGTGTTACATAAACATTTGGTAACAGGCAGAATATTGTTAACATTTTGGAGTTTGGAACTAAAATTTGAACAATTTCCACAATATTCCATCTCTTATTATTAACACAACTACAGATCACAGTGGATCCATAAATGCACAAAACATTTAGTAACAGGCAGAATATTGTTAAAATTGCACATTTCAGGTTGTTCATCTTTGTTTTTATTTATGTATTTATTTGCATTTTATTGTGAAAGAATAGTTTTGTAAATGTTAATATTTTCACAGTGTAATGTTATTTTTTTCACTTAAATTTTTTCCACATAATTTTTCACAAAGAAAATTTGTTGTTGTCATTATTTATGGTTTATTGTGTTGTTATTTTTACTGTAGATCACATTGGTCTGTATGTGGAACCTGAACCAAAAGGATTTGGACAACCTTGACTGTTCAGGTTCATTTTTGCACTTTCATCCTGTGGGCCGAAATGGAACCTTTGGCGGGTCAGATTTGGCCCCCGGGCCGCATGTTTGATACCTATGCGCTATAATAATGGTGCAATATTATTAAGGATTATCATAAGTAAAGTGTATTAAAGTCCCTGTGCTTGACTCACAATGTAATGAAAATTTCGACTCACTCCAATTTCATTTCATTTCATTTATTAAGATCCCCATTAGCAACTTGAACATCAGTTGCTATTCTTCCTGGGGTCTCCTCTACATTACATTACAATTTTAATTATTTATATTAATCTTACACCATTCACGCCCATATACACACACACACACACACACACACACACACACACACACACACACAAAGGAGACATATAATACTGAGGCCCAATGCAATGAAAATAAATAAACAAACAAAATACATTTATACTCATTCACCAAACAACTGTCTGATACAAATCATAAGACATCTTTCAATAATATCAGTACTCTTTCCATATCATGTCCATTGTGTAAACAAGAAAAGTTTTAATTCCTTTTGAAAACATTTTTTAAAAAATTTATTTTCCAACAACAGAAACCCTAGCAAATTCCATGCAACCATGGCCCGATACACTTAGTTTCCAATGACAACATTTATACACTATGTGGACAAAAGTATTCTGACACTAGGGCTGTGCAATTAATTGAAATTCAATTACGATTTTGATTACTACACGCAACAATTACAAAAATTATGTAATCGAGAAAAAACGATTATTAATTTTGAGTTGTTTTAATTCACGCGTACGCAAGCTACCATGAGCTGCTCTGCCCCTCCCCCCTCTAAGCTACAGCTGCCAGCTAGCCGGCAGGTCCACCCCAAGAGGAAAGTTGTACCTAGCGGTCTGGAAAAATGGCAGGAGAATCACAGCAGAAGTGCTTGGTAAACAAAAAAGGCAAGTCCAATTCAATTGTATGGAATCACTTTGGGTTTGATGAAGAAGACGAAGAGCAAAAACACATCACGTGCAAAAAGTGTTTCGTAGTTGTGTCCGCACCGACCGCTAACACAACAAACCTTTTTAACCATCTAAAGTTGAACCACCGCCACCTTTATCGTAATCTTATGAAAAACTAAAACGCATAAAAACAACTTCGTCCGCAATGCAATCTTCAGTCTCCGAATCTCTTTATGCTTTAACTCCCCTATTAACCTAACCTAACCTAACCCGTATAACCCTAACGTACGTATTCTAGATGGCTGATGTATACAGAAGGCCTTAACTGAAACGTCACGGCACGCCACTGAATTTACTATGTTTCATACTACATTGAACATACTTGAATTTATAATTTGCACTTTACGTGAGTTTTTTTTTTTTATTGCTACAGTTCTATGGCAAGTCTATAGCAGTTTAATTACAGTGCACTATTTATTTACAAAAGGAAACCTACTTGAATTTACAGTATACTTATTTGCATTCAAAGATTTTTTTGTTTCGTACAAAAGTGAACATACTTTGTTTTAGTGGTTAAAAGCTTTATTTATGTTTAAAGAGTATATTTTACATTGCTTTGCAAGAAAAAAATAAACAACTTTAAGGTTAACAAATAATCGTTTTTAATAATCGTGATTTCAATTATTGCTAAAATAATCGTGATTATTTTTTTTTTCTATAATCGAGCAGCCCTATCTGACACTTTGAATTCAGGGGATCAGGTCAGAGTACGAAGAATATTTTAGAAATTTAGAGGTGGAATATTTAAAATCACAGTCATGGATAAAAAAACAAAACAAACAAAAAAAAAATCAGTGTTGAGAGAAACTAAGTAAAAACCAATTTTAACAAAACTAATATGCAATGGTATTTATTGAGTATTTATTGAGTATAAAAACAGACCAAAAAGTAGGTAAGTAGTGTGAGGATAATTCCTGGATCAATGGTACATTTTAGGTTTACATCTCTGACATGTTGGTCCCATATGAACCATCTGGGACTCTGAGAACCTCAGGGACAGGTCTTTTTCTGGTGCCCAGAGTCAGGACTAAACAGGGTGAAGCTGTGTTTCAGTTCTATGCAGCTAAACTCTGGAACAGTCTTCCTCATGACATGACACAAACCTTTAGTCTGACAATGTTTAAGTCCAGGCTGAAAACAGTTCTGTTCAACTGTGCAGAGAACAACTGAAAGGGTTCTATCTGTACTCTTCTCTTTAACTTTATTTTAAAGGAGTGATATTTTGCTTTTTTAAATGGAATTATGCATTTTAAAACATTTCCCTGTGGTCTACATAAACTGTAAATGCTCTGCTTGGGTCTGAATTCTTCATTAATTCAACTCCACAGGTCCATCTTCAACCCTATTTCTGAGTAATGACACCAGAAAGGTCATTCTGAGCGCTGGCCCTTTAAATGCAAATGAGCCACTTCACGCCCCACCCCCTCCAGGTTATTGGCTGTGCTGCTCCGTCCCATTCAACCACTTGTGTTCGTTAATACAACCAACAACTGAACATTTTAGATAATCGGCTCGAAGTTTGGACATATTTCAGTATGGACTACAACCGCTGCTGCTGATAAACAATTATGTCGTACTCGGAGAAATGTTCGTTGGAAGTCTTGACCTTACATGTGCAAATGTTGTGATGTAACTAGTAAAACAAATTAAGCAGGAATTAAAACAGGTTGGTGACAGTGGCGAGGAGGGACGGGAATCCAGAACTGGTTCTTTTTGAGAACCGGTTCCCAGTGGCTCAGTTCCTTGGAATTGTTTGCCTGCCCACTACACGATTCTGCTTACGAATTCCGCCTTTGTTGGGCATGCGCGATGCTGTCACACATACTCTGCATTTTTTTGGTCTAGAACATGGCCAACATGGCGTCAAGGCACAAACGCTCACAAAGTATAGCTATACTGTACTTCTTTGTTAAGTTAAAGGCAGAAATGTCCGTTCAAAATCAATAAGTTAAGACTGTTTTCCATGTTTTTCATTTAGACCAACTTAATAAAAGAACGTATTGACTGATTTAAATGTGTACATGTAACAAATTTATTTTTAAGCAGAGAAAGCTCTTGATTTTAAGCTTAACTTACTAACCTCATGAATCATTTTTTAGAGTGTAGAAATCCTCTCGATTTTTGCCAAAATGAATATAAAGATAGTTTTGCAGCACCTGGAGGGTTCAAATTCAAACTTTATGAACTATTAGGGTCCAAATACACAAATAAATGTACCAAAGACTAATAAAAGTGGGTTTAGCAAAATATGACCCCTTTAACTGATTATTATTTATGTTTCATTGATAATGTTGTAGTTGTAATTGTGTGTTTTTAACTTGGTTGTTTTCCATTTTTTTAACGCGCTGTGAATTGCCCTGTGTATGAATTGTGCTATACAAATAAATCTGCCTTGTCAATGATAACTGGTGGTTCTAGTATTCACCCATAAAGACCCAGAGCTACTTTTGTGGCAGTTCCCAAATTAATTTTTCTCTATTTCTACCTTCCTTAACCTTTATCCTTTATCTTTGCTTAATGCTTTGTCAGGTACCATGAATTAATGGTACTAATGTAAGGAATGATGTTCAAAAGGATAATGTGGATGTGGACAGGTGTCTGGATCAGCACTTATGTTGGTCTAATGTTCTAAAATACATGTTCCTTTCACATTACGTGGTTTTTTCTTGGATTTTTTGTATATATCCATCCATCCATCCATCCATTATTTGCCACTTATCCGGGGCCAGGTCGCGAGGGTAACAGTCTAAGCAGGGATGTCCAGACTTCCCTTTCCCCAGACACCTCCTCCAGCTCCTCCAGGGGGACCCTGAGGTGTTCCAGGCCAGCCGAGAGACATAGTCTCTCCAACGTGACCTTGGTCTTCCCCGAGGTCTCCTCCCAGTGGGACATGCCTGGAACACCTCCCCAGGGAGGCGTCCAGGAGGCATCCAAAAAAGATGCCTGAGCCACCTCAGCTGGCCCCTCTCGATGTGTGTTTTTGTATATACTTAGATTTTATTTTTTCCACTTGCAGGCAAGGAACCAAATATGGTAATTTGATTGACCTTGGTTTTCTACATGATAATAAAATAAAATAAAAAAAATCACAAAAGTAATAGTGTTTTTATGTCCTTCAATAGCACACTAAAGTTAAAATGTTAAATTTCAGAGTATTTCTATGAGTGCTCTATAAAAGGGCTAACTGACTTACCACCAATTTTTTAAAAATATATTATTCTCTGTGTTTTGCTTTTTTTTTGGGGTGTAAATCATGTATTTTCCTATAATTAATTCACATATTGTGTAGATGTTCATGAAAACTCAGAGTAATGTCAAAGCTAATTATATCAAAACAGAGAACATTGACGAAAATTAGACTTTTTCAGCAAAAAAAAATCAATAACTACATGTAAAAACAAGTGTCTCCATCCACTGTCATTGATCCAACTCCATGGGTTTCACTGATGAATCAATGTTGTAGAACACAGGTGTCAAACATGTGGCCCGGGGGCCAAATCTGGCCCGCTAAACAGTCCAATCCTGGGATGAATTTGTGAAATGCAAAATTACACTGAAGATATTAATGAATCAAAGATGTTAAAATTATTTTAATTCAGGTTCCACAAACAGACCAATCAAATCTCAATTGGGTCAGACCAGTAAAATACTATCATAATAACCTTCATCTTTTTGTGTGTGTGTGTGTGTGTGTGTGTGTGTGTGTGTGTGTGTGTGTGTGTGTAGGTGTGTGTGTGTGTGTGTGTGTAAAAATGTAAAATTACATGAAAATTATTATATTAACAAACTATCCTTTTACAAAAAATGTGAATAACCTGAACAAATATGAACAACCTGAAATGTCTTAAGAGAAGTAAATGCAATTTTACCGATATTCTGCTTGTTGTTGTTAAATGTTTTGTGTATTTGTAATTGTAATGTAAGTTGTAATGCACATGTGTAACTGATAAACTGTTAAACTGAGGCAGAATATTGTTAAAATTACACTTGTTTTTCTTAAAACATTTCAAGTTATTCATGTCATTCAGATTTTTAAGGGAACATTATAGATATAAATATCATAATGTCATTTTTCTTTTTTCACTGTTATTCCTTTACTGTTCCGGCCCACCTGAGATCATAATGGGGTGAATGTGGCCCCTGAACTAATATGAGTTTGACACCCCTGTTGTAGAAGATGACGGTGTTTCCACGTTCACTATGGAGCCTCTGAACGTCCAAATGGGTCGTATCTGATGACCATGAAAAGATGACAAACTGCATTTAGCACCAGTTATTTACAGTGGATCAACAGATATTAAACAGTTTATATTTGTAGATAGTTTGTATCGCCGGTGTCTGTTTGGGTCTTTATTAAACAGTTCACACATTTCCAACACACATTTCCAACAGGAATGAGGTCAAGACTTGAGGAAGGCCATTCCAGAAGCTCAGCATCAGTCTGCTTTTTCTGTTCCACCACCAGCTTTCTCCATGAAGACTGAATGTAGAAGTCAAACTAAAACTCTATGTGAACAAAAGAGCAGGGCAATAAAACCCATGATAAGACGGGGAACTTAAAAGGAAGATATAAAGTATATAGATCTAATAAAAATTAAGACTTGTCTGTTGCCTGCAGTAAACGTTGCAGGTATGAGAGTCATCTCTGAGAACAGTGTGGGTAGTTAATATACAGAGGAAAAGCCCTTTATTGTCATGAGTCTGTGCTGCTGTTGAGTTTAACTGGAAGTCTCCTCGGGCCAGGACAGCAGGACATATGGGACCAGTTATGCATCGTCTGTAACAGTAAACCAGTCCTGGCTCTGCACCAAGAGTTATATTAACAATAACTTTTTAAACTCTTCCTCTGTTTGAACTGACAATACATAAAAATGTTTGTGTGTCAGGTTTTTATGTGTGCGACTGATGCATTTCTTTTACAACAAAAACTCAAATTTGTTTTGCAAAGAGTAGACTAGTTGTCCTTCCCTGTTTTACGGCGTTTCACTTTATTAAGATCAGAGGGAGCGGCATACAGACCTGCTCTGCTCCATATTAGTGCAGCCTTTTACACAACATACTCTAGATAAAAAGCACTACAGGGACAACACGGGAACAACGAGAAAAAGTCATTACCGGTAATCAGAATGTGCTTTCATTAAATTAAAGACATCTGATAAAAAAGACAGAAAGGAACAAGTCTGCCATTTTTAACAAAGCCCCCTCAACACTGACATATTATCTCCTTTACAGTTGAAAAGACATTTTTAAAGTTGATTTACTTCTATTAGCTCCGTTTTGGTCGCCACCACTTCCTGAGAAATAAGTCTGATCATATTTCTCAATTCAGGCAAGATATCAACTGACAACTGCTCATTAAATTAAAAATGCAATACTTTTAAGCATGATATGATATAAACTTCCCATAAACATACAGTATATTCATTATTTTTACTAAGGTTTCTCTTGCCTTAACAATATATGTAATCTGAATATCTGAATATTATCTTCCCCTGAACCTTGCCAAGTTTGTTCATGTATTTGTCATTATTGCAGCCTCAAAACAATAGCAATTTTGTGCATTTTAACCCTTTCATGCATGAATTATGAGAACCTTAATCAAGATTTTTTTTGCCTGAGTCTTTTTATTCCTATTTAGGCATGAAAAAAACACAATGTGATAGAATTTTTTTTTTTTTTTTATGAAGCTATTTTTCACAGAGTTACAAAAATGTCCACTCAGCTGGACAGCATGCATTTGATTTTTGAAGCAAAGAAACATGTATTTAAAACCCATCATCATAAAGTGATATACTGTGTGAAAACTATGAAATATATATATATTTTTAATGTAGCTAAACTCATGTTTTCACACATTTTATCATATTCTAATACTAGTTATGGAGATAATATGCAAAAAAAGAAAACTTTTTGCTTGAGAAAATTAGCAGCTGATTTCCACTCAAACATGTTAGTGCAGATCAGGTTTATCAAGAACAGCTAAGTTACAGTCATGGTCTGAATGTCAGTGTGGATGATGCATGAGCGTCCACTGTGTTGGTTGATATCCTCCTGAGACCCAGGAAAGTGAACATTTTAGCTTTTTTTTTTTTTTTTTTTACATTAAATAGTGATCTTGATTGGAAACTGCATAATGCAACAGTTTTTTCAGATACATTTTTAAAATTATTTACATTTATTTATTTTTTAATGGAATGTCCTTCGCAATGAACAGCATTTTTTTAGTGAAACTGTCAAACTTCTGTCCCCTACAGAGGACAAAAATGCCTTGCTGGGTCTCAGGAGGATATGGAATTAAAACAACTAAACCCATGAATATACAAGAGAACAGCTGGAGAATAAGTGTCTGCTGTAGTGACCACTATGCATGAAAGGGTTCATACTTTTTCATAGGGGAGACACAGTATTGTCAGAGGGAAAATGTAATATATAAGAATAATAAACAGACAAACAAATAAAATGTGTAATTTCAGACAATATGTATTTATTGAGACAAACAACTGTCTGACACCACAAAACAATTTGATAAGCTGGTATAAACCCTAACCATATTTTCCGGGGTAAAAACACCTAAAAAGACATACCCAAAGTAAATGAAGAATTACTTCACAATAATAAGGTTCATATGGATGTTCTTGGTGTCTATGGACATTTAGAGACCTAACAGAATCTATTCCCATTGTCTAAAATATTGTCTCTATTACTATGCCTGAGTAAACTGTAACAAACTAGAAGAGAAATTATAATTTTTTATCCTCGCCTGTTTTTTTTCGGCTGGATTGACGATGCTATGCATAAATTAATCGTTCGTGTCGGAGATTTTTAAAAGCGTATATTTCACCCCACAAAGATTAAAAATCATGTTTGAACATTAAAGTTTGCACTAAAATACACTTTTGATGTACTTTTATTAACATTAGGGTCTAAACTTTGAGCAAAAGTTGAAAAAAACATTCATTGTCCTGATTTATTATATTTTTTATAGTAGATGAATATTAATATAATTTTTTTGGCCCACGGCTAGGCTGACAGGGCTAAAGGGGTTAAAAAAATGGATGGAACAGTGGTGGTTGTGGTTAAAGAATCACTCAAAAAAACAAAAAGGAAATAAAGCAATGCCTTTATTAATGTAATTATAAAAACATTAGTTGTAGCCTGTTCCACATTAACATGGGAATTTATACATCACATGCTTATGTCATCAAACACATTCATTTAACGAGTAACATTAGAACTGCATACAAAAATAAAATGGACCCCAGATATCCTGTATTTCTGCAGCTGATGTTTCTAAAAAGACTGAATTTTTCATTGATTCCTCTTGTCTTTTTTTACTGTCTCGTCGGAGTTAAACCCATTAAGACCCAAACATCCATCATTGACCAAAGGCATCTACAGATATAAACTGTGTACTACCTGTTGATCCATTAATCCTATCAATCCATGTAAATAATTGGTGTAAACTGCAGTTTGTTGTCCTTTCATGGCCATCATGATATGACCCATTTGGACGTTCAGAGGCTCCGTAGTGAAAATACCGTCATCTTATACAACATTGATTCACCAGTAAAACCCATGGAGTTGGATCAATGACAGTAGATGGACACGCTTGGTTTGTGTTCAGTTAATGATAGATTTTGCTAAAAACGTCACTTATCCCCCTTTTTTTTTCTGATTTGACGCAATATCCTTTGAATTTACTCTGAGCTTTTATGAACATCTACATGATCAGTCAATGAAATATAGGAAAATACCTACTTTACACTGAAAAATACAAAATAAAGAGGATAATATTATAATAAATGGTGATAAATCACTTGCGAAAGACAAAATAAATAATTTTGAAGTTGTGACAAAGGAGTTAGTATAACGTATGTTACTGCATTTATTCATCCATTCATTCATTTTCTGTCCTTGAGTGGGTGTAAGAGGAGCTGCAGTCTATCCCAGCTACCAATGGGAAGGCAGGGTACACTGACTTATAAAGAGAAACAACCATGCACTCTCACATTCACCCACCAGTGCATGTTAATCTATATTTTTATATATTTGTTTGATATCTCCTCTTCCTTCCATCTTTACACCTTTCTTTAAGTATTGTTGCATGTACTGTATGTGGCTGCTGCCCTTGAGCTAATTTGCATTATTATGTGGAAACCAACAACTATTTGGACAGGACTTGGTGAGAAAAACAGTAAACAGAAGTTTAACAAAATAACAGTAACTCTCTGGGTAAATATATGAGGCCTGTGAGTTCCTGCACTCAATAAAGACCCAGAGAAATGGTTGAATTAATGACATCTGTGTTTGTGAGTCACAGAGAGAATAAAAACAAGAGAGTGTAAACACAGATGACAGATCAACATTTTACTATTCTGATCATGAATGTGAGTGAGATATCTGAAAAAAAGACATCCAAAAATGATAATGATACATGTGTTGTAGGCGTTTCTGATTTTACATCACTGAGGCAGTTGCAGATCCAGACAAAATGGAAGGGGGGGGCGCAGGAGAATGGTGTTTTGGTTTTTTTTGTTTTTTTTTTTATTATCATACACTAATAAAATGAATACAGTTTAACCTCACTAATGTGACCACTGTTGGAACCAAAACAAACAGTTGGCTTTAATAAGGTTCGACTTAGTTATAACATGGAATTCCATTAAATTCCAAATAATTTAAATCAAGTGTTGCCAGGCACAACAAACCTGCACCTCGCACGTTTTGTAGCTTATTTTGGTCATCATCAAGGTTATAATAGTTTTGGATTTTTCATTATAGTTTAGTTTTATTTAGTTTTGACTTTTTTTTTTTCTCTAACTCAGTTCATTTTAATTTGTTTTTACTGCAGGTTTGCTAGTTTGTATTAGTTTTAATTTTTTTCTAAATGCTTAGTTTTAGTTTAGTTTTAGTTTTGTTGTATCTTTTCTCTTCTTCTCCGTCGTATTCACATAAATCCCAGACAGGACTCTGCTGCTTTAGTCTCCATGTTTCCGACTCTAAACCAAGTGACGGACCGTGAAGTGTCTTATGGTGTTGTTAGCTAAAATTGATGGAGTGAAATAAATCAATTTCATATCAATCTGACATTGACAAAAACAAATACTAAGGGAATTTTATCCATAATTTTTAACCGTTTCAGTTAGTTTTGTAAACACACAATACAGTCTCAGTTAGTTATCATTTTTTTCTTTTAATTTATAGTTTTTATTTATTTCAGTTAATGAAAATTTTTTTGCACTTCTAGTTTTCGTCATTTTGTTAGTTTTCATTAACGATAATAACCTCGGTCATCATGTCTATGATGTCAGTATATCAACTGCCTCTCTATATGTGCTAAGTTTGAAGTAAATTGAAACAAAATTGATGTTTTGAAAGATGTGAATTTTCGCCCATTATAAGTAAATGGGGAAAAATATTTATAACATTCATAAAAAAATTGATCTTTGACCTAATTTTCCCAAGATGTAATGAGATCTATTCTGGGTCACTGGCAATCTATAAACCAAATTTGGTATGAATTCAACCAATAGTTTTGCTGCTAGAGTGTTAACAAACAAACAAACAAACAAATAAACAAACAAACAAACAGAACCAAAAACAGTACCCCTTGCCGCCCCTTCGAAGGGTGGGGTAATTGCACACAACAGGATACAGTAGAGGTATAAACCTATGTTTGATAACTTTGTGTGATTCACTCAATCACTGTCTGTGTTCAAACATATTTAATATTCAGTCCATGCAGTTCTATAGTTCCCACTATATAATAATCCAGTCCATACCTTCTGTGGCTGCCCGTTTGTTTTTCATTCAGACCCAAATGCTGCCTTAATTGTCTCTTCATGATCTGACTTTAGTCTAGTTTAGATTTAACTCCCTTTACCATGCAGACTCTCATCATATATGCCATGTGTGCAGTAGATACCCCCCCCCCCCTCCCCATTACAAGAGACATGAGTGTCTTGGGACGCATAAATTTGTGTGAAAGCCACGTGAATGGGTGGCTCAGTAAGCACTGCTATGGTCTAGGATGCAGGACACTGGGGCTCGAATCACGGCAGTAGCAGTTTTCAACATTTTACATGTTCATACCGAGGTTATGATAGTTTTGGATTTTTCATTATAGTTTAGTTTTATTTTGGTTTTGACTTTTTTTTCTAATTCAGTCAGTTTTAATTAGTTTTTAGAGCAGGTTTGCTAGTTTTTATTAGTTTTCTTTTTTTTTTTTTTTTTTTTTTATAAATGCTTAGTTTTAGATTAGTTTTAGTATTAATTTTAGTTTTGTCGTATCTTTTCTCTTCTTCATCGTCATATTCAAATAAATCCCAGACAGGACTCTGCTGCTTTCTCCCAACTTTAGTCTCCATGTTTCCAGGTAGAGCGGGGACCAGAGGATGACTCTAAACCACAAGTGAACACAAATGACGGACCATTAAATATCATATGGTGCCGCTAGATAAAATTGCTTGAGTGAAATAAATCGATTTCGTATCAATCCAACATTGACAAAGATGAAAACGAAGCGAATTTTATCCATAATTTTTATACATTTTAGTTAGTTTTGTAACCACACAATACAGTTTCAGTTAGTTATCGTTTTTTCTTTTGATTATAATTTTTATTTATTTCAGTTAACGAAAGTGTTTTTTCAATTCTAGTTTTTGTCATTTCGTTAGTTTTCGTTAAAACCTTGGTTCATATGGGAGGCGCGGTGCAGATGGTGCTGGTAGGTAAATCCACCATTGCTGAGGTCAGACAATGTGTTAATCTAAAGTTGGACTCAAAGTCATAGTCTGTGTGAAACTGAAATGGCAGATGATAATGATTGGTCTTCTTTCCTGTTATTGAGTGCCTCTGGTGTGGATGGGTTGTGGTTTCTCTGCAGGACATCAGGCCTTTTGTTTCTGCAGAAAAATGACATTCAGACGCACCTTCCGCCATTTTCATTTGTTTTTTCATCATTCAGGTTATTTTTGTTCTTGTGGTTCATAACTGTTCTCAGCTGCTCTTTGTAATGTTTCCTCTGTCTCTTTATTTAGGCCTTCATCCATCCTGGTCTCTGCTAGTTGAATGAAAACACACAGCAGCTGAAAAGTAGCACAGATTATGTGTCACTTTAGTCAGAAATACCTAAGTTCTGACCTGCTGTTCTCATGGCTGCGGAGGATAATCCGTAAAAACTAGGTCAAAATTCACACCGACAAAGTCACATAAAATGGTAATAAAGGTGATTCTTTACTCGCCACCAAATCTATTTGCTGTTTTGTAGACGTTAAATGTTTTTGTTGCTGAAGTGAATTCAAGAAATGACCAAATTCTACTTAAAATGCTTAAATGAGGCCCACAGTTAAAGAGCCTATGAAAAGTGGGTGTTGTGTTCTGCAAGGATTATAAATCTCTGACACATTTGAGCCATAAAAATAAAATTAACTGTTGATTTTTTTATGCCTTTGTGTCCTTTTTCCATCGTGTCAAACAGCCCTGTTCAGACATTTAGCTATGTTCATTACAGTGGTATTTTTAGCTGACAGTCTGGTTATTTATTATGTGGGTGAAATGATCTCAGAGAAGTTTAATTTCTATTCTGTGATGTTTTTGTGTCTTTTTTTCGCTGTATTTTTCTGGATCAGTTTGTGTCTGTGGTTCTAGTTGTTTATTTCCACTGGTGTCTCTGGTATTGTTTGATTTGTTTAATGTTTTGCAAGTGTTTGGCTTGATGTTAAAAGCTTTAAATATTACATCTTTTATCCATCAAGGTGAAAGTATTTAATGCAGTAAATCTTTACCTTCACTGTTTCCCTTCGAATAAAAAATTGACCTAAGTATGTCCAAACAGGTCAGTTTTCATCACGACTTTTGTCCATTTAAGAAGGTATTTTTATTCTTTAACCAGATAAACCTTTATTTGTTGATCATCATGACTTTGCACCAGCATTTCTAATAGGAATCTTCCACCTGTCTGTTTGTCTGTACAGTATATACAGTAGGTCACCTGGTAACAGCGTGATCGGTGACGACATTGAGGCCAACTTAAAGACCATTTTACCGTCTGTTCCACTTTAACTCCGCTGCTTTGACTCTAACTTTCCACTTGTTATTTCCAGCAGAGTGACACCAGCCTGCTGCCGTCCAGCTAACTATCTTTTTATGGATGGACAGGGAACATGTGTGTTTTAATCACAACCATTTCACACAGCAGTTTCAAGGAGCTGCTGCACCGCAAGGTTAAGCATCAATTTTATGAATCAGAATTGATACGTGGTTAAAGTTACATGTAATGGCTTTACCTTTAGCTACTACTATGGTGTAGTAAGGTTCAACCTGTTGTATTTTTTGACGCATGCATGACGGCCTGATTACAATCAAGGGTAACGGGAAGGGTGCACAGAAAAAAAAAAAAATATTGCTCTATCAAAAAATCAGACAGGCCATTTTATTTGTCTGATATTTCTCTTTTAAAGTCCAAATTATTTTTGTATTATGGTGTCTACTAAAAATTTTGCAGGCTTGTACCCCTGTCAAATCAGAAATTATTGGGTGTACGGACACTACAGCTTAATAGCCTCCATATTTAATGCCTACAAAGATATACAAATTATTATTGCATAGATGTCGCGTCCAAAGCATGCGTGCTGAAAAATTCCATATATTGACAGAAACAATAAAATTAGACCCACATATTTTGAATATGGTGTACGGACACTACTTGGTGTACGGACTCTACAAGATTAGAATGGAAATCTGGCTTACCACATGGTCGCATCTCTGTTAGATCTGTAACTAAGTCTTCCTGGTACAGGAGTAAATAAACATTTGTGAACAAGTTATAACAAAATATCTATAAGGCATATACGTGATATTATTAATAGAAGTATATTGGTGTACGGACACTACATGAATTTTGGTGAACAACGCACCATTGAAAACATGCGGTTCGACGTAAACATACGTTTGCCACATTGTTCCCAAATTTTCTGCAGCCAGGGAGCAGACCAAAATCTGTCTAGTTGTGCATATTTAGTCATAATAATACTTAAATAACAGGTTCCCATTCTATTATTACAATTAAAGGGCTGTAAAAGAAGGGTTTTCAGAACAAAATGGTTGATTGTCTTAATACTGAAAATAAGAATTGATAATCAAACAGCTGTTCAACAAAAATGATCAATAAATGAAAAGCAATGTGATGTGTGTATTTTGTAATAAAAAAGACACAGGAGTTGAGTAGTAATTATTTATTGTGTTACAAAACATTATGTACAATAATTTTGCTCTCTTATAACAATAAAATTGTGCACATGTTTTCACGCTCATTGGGTCGCCATTTTATCAGTTTTTATCCGATTTTTTTCAAATTTGGAGGATTGCAAGATCTAGTAATAAGATGGCCAAAGAAACAGTTTGGGAATGGTTTGGGGGGTATCTTTTAGCAATACTGATTAATAACTGATGCAAGTATACTTGTGCACCTTGATTGTGATCAGGCTGATAAATGAATGTCCAGATGGTTTTCTTTGTCTTTGGATATGCCAATCCATTTATTGACAAATATCAAGTCTAACTCTTCAAAATAGGTCACAATTGTCATTCAGAGATATGTAACCTTACAACACCCACACCAACACCCACGATGAACTGCACGTGTGGTCATCATTACAGCCACACCCACTAAACAATCATTAACCCTTTCATGCATGAATTATGAGAACCTTTATCAAGATTTTTTTTGGAAAATTTTCCTGAGTGTTCTTATTCATCTTTGAGCATGAAAAAAAAAACAAAACAAAACAAAACAATGCAATTGAAATTTTTCTTACGAACCTATTTTTAATGGTGTTCCAAAAATGTCCACTCACCTGGACACCATGCGTTTCATTTTTGAAGGAAAGAAACATGTATTACTGATATATTGTGTGAAAACTATAAAATAAAAACATTGTTAATGCTGTTAATCTGATGTTTTTTTCTCACATTTTAACATATTCCTGTACTAGTCACTACTCACTTCATGATAATATGCAAAAAAAAAAACAAAAACACCACCACCAAAAAAAAAAAAAAGTTTTTGTTTAAAAAAAACTTTTAATTACAGTATAATAAGAATATTAAGCAATTGATTTACACTCAAACATGTTAGTGCAGATCACGTTTATCAAGAACAGCAAAGTTACAGTAATGGTATGAATTACAGTGTATGTGATGATGTATAAGTGCCTACTGTATTGGCTGATATGGAACTAAAACAACAAAAACCCATGAATTTACGTATAACAGAACAGCTTTGAACAGCTGTCCACTGGAGTGACCACTATGCATGAAAGGGTTAAATTAAGGTCAAAACAAAAAAGAGGGATAAACAAACAAAAATGTAGTTTGGCTCCAACACTACAGTTACACATGAGTTAAAGTTGTAGAAACAGGTCCTGGGTTCTCGACATTGTGATGTTCTTCCTCATCACTGAAGTGTATGGAGCTGAAGAGGCCGGAGCGTTCCTAGAGGACGGTGTGTTCTGAGTCAGCTCCACATTCCAGTACAGTAACTGCATTTAGAGACGGCCTTCCTCACACAGACAAGGCCTCAGGAGGCTGAAACCCAAATTATCACATAAGCCCAGAACCTAGACAGGGGGCAACACACACAGACAATTTAGTATTTATTTATTTATTTATTTATTTATTTATTTGGGCCAGTGCCGTAGGTTCCATATGTGCTCCTCTGCTCTCCTCTGTATACTGCACACCTGTGGCACAGCTACAAAAACAGATCCATGCACAAACTGGTGGTTGTTTATAATGACTCAATGAGGATACTGCTGAGTGTCCCAAGGCATTATAGTGCCAGTTAGAGGTGGGCGGATTGATCCAAATATCGATAGCATCGATACCAAGTCAGTATCGGTATCAGATTGATACTAGCATGATGAGACTGATACTTTAGTTTCAGTTTTTCTCTTGTACACATTGCTGTGGTTTTGTCAAAGAGGCGACAGTCAGGTCACCGGACTCGTCGCTTCTGTCTTAGTACAGAGCAGGTACACTTTGTTTCTCCTCTCTCATCTTGTGTTTTGATGTTGTGTCGTCATGTGACTCAGCAGCGCAAAGCAAACAAACAAGCTGCTGGCTCAGGTGTACCCGCCCACCAGCACACGCACAACACATGTACAGACTGAGACATGGAGCAGAAGAATGGCATGGAAGAGCAGCGCCGTGTGGTTATATTTTCAGGACCAAAATAAGACAACAGCAAGCTGAATAATTTGTAAAACAACTATAAGGTACAGATTGATTTAATTTTTGTACGGCAGTTTCTGAACACTACCTGAAAAAAAATTGTTTAAATTTGTTTTCCGGTGATCATTTTGTGCACTTTGTTAATTTAGGGAAAAAATTCTAGACATGACAATATACAGGGAAAATTCGTTTTGTTACTGTTCTACTGTTTCTGAAAAAAACTTATTTTGATAATAAAGTATTTTACTTATAAACTTTGCCCTAATTCTGTCCTGGGTTTTAACTATTAAACATTAAAAAAGAAAAAAATCACAAAACACTTAAAGGTCATGAAGGTTTATTGAGATTCAGCAATTCGATGATGCATCCACCTTAATTATTGAAACGTATTGGTATCAGTATTGATATCGTCAATACTGGCCCTGTACTTACTTGGTATCAGATCGATACCAAAATATATTGTATTGCACACCACTAGTGCCAGGATTGTGGTGTTTGATGGTGTGAGGCTGCTATACAACATTTTATTTATTATTCATGTGCAGAGTTACAAAATTATCAAAGTGAAGTGTGTAAGCCCTGGTCTGTCCCAAGAGTAGTTCTGTAAGGTTTACATCTAAAATGTGGTCTCACTGGCGATCGAGCCTTTATGTGTAAGTAACATGAATTTATGGTGTTTCTTTTCTTTTTTTTTTTTTGTTTTTTTACTGTGTATGTTTTTATTTTATCCTATGGACCTAGTTGTTGTGTCCTTAATAAAGCTTGAATGAATTAATGAACATTTACAACAATTGCAGCTGTAAATATACCAGATTATGGCAGCAGTGCTAATTTCCATCTGTTGTCCATAGGCAGGTGACAAGAAAGACAACTGACAAAGGACAAAACATCCTAAAAACACACAAAACAACACAGTGAGGACAGTCTACTGATGGTCACAGGCTTGGTTTTCCTTCATCCAATGTTTAAGTTGGGATTTGAAGGAGGCATATGATTGTCAGTCTCTTATGTTGTGTGATAAACTGGTCCAATATTCAGTCCCAGTGACAGAAAGCGTAGTCTGTCCAACAGTAGTGCACCTGTGTGGCACCCCCCAGTCTCCTGGACCTGTGGGCCTGGTGTCCATCCCACTGACACACCAGGATTTGATCAAATCTGTCAAGGGAGGAGGGGCAAGTCCATGCAAGGCTTTGATCATCAGGCAAGCATTTTTGAAATTCACAAAATTATTAAAATTAAGAAATTTATATTTATATAAAACAGGGGTGTCAAACTCATTTCTTCCAGCGGCCGCATTCAACTCAATTGGAACTCAAGTGGGCCAGACCAGTAAAGTAATAGCATCAAAACCTATAAATAATAACAACTTTTTCTCTTTATTTTAGTGCAATAAAAAACATTAAATTATGAAATTATCTACATTTACAAACTTTTCCTTAACAAAAAAAATGTGAATAAGCTGAAAAAACTGAAATTTGTAAGAAACATCAGTGCAGTTTTAACAGTACTATGCCTCCACTTATCATTTATACATGTGGATTACACACAATGTTACACAAACATGTGGTAACAGGCAGAATATTGGTAAAAATCTGGAGTTTGGAACTAAAATAAGAACAATTTCTCATTTAATTTCTCATTTGCTCAGGTCTTCGAGGTTTGACTGGACTAGTTTTACTTTAAAAGAGCAAAACTAGTCCAGTTGAACCTAAAACCTAGAAACATGGAGTTGTCACTGTTTATAGGTTATTATGTTATTATTTTACTTTAGATCATATTGGTCTGTATGTGGAACCTGAACTAAAATGAGTTTCACACCCTTGATTGTTAATATCTTCAGTGTAATTAAATAGCTCCTAAAATGCTCTTTATGTGTATATCTTATGTTATTTTTATGTTGTTTTTACTCTCTTATGAACTCTGTGTATGTGTTTAGTCAAAAGCCCAATATGTTATTTATTACCCAGTATGTTTATTTATTTTTTATTAACCTGATTATTTATCTATTTTATTTATTTATTTTTTTTCTCTTTGAGAACTTCCATACTTTGTAGCATTTTTTTTTATACTTTTCATGTATGTACAGTTAACATTAAGCAACACTGTATGAATGTTGTGTCCCAAGTGAAAACTCTAATAAAAACTTGAATTAAAAAAAAAAAACAAAAAAAAAAAACAGTATGTATGGATGGTATTGATATGTCAGATTATTTGGAATGGTATCACTGTGCTGTGTTCAGCGTTATCCAGGAATGTGACTGTTGCTCAGTAGCCTTTTCTGTAGGATTACTGGACAGATGTTCACATCTGGTCCTCAGTGCTCTCTGTGAAATCACAGACACAAATGGAGGCATTTCCTGTTTGTGCACCAATCAGGACATTAAAGCTCCTGTGTTGAAAAGAGAAGGTGAAGTTAAAGGCTCTTTAAAAACCAGAGAAGTGTTTGGGTGTGTATGTGTGTGTGCCGTGGATCAGACACATCAGACAGGAGGAGGTGTGTTTACTGCGCTCCTCCTCTCTCTCTCTCTCTCTCTCTCTCTCCCTCTCTCTCCCTCGCTCTCTCCCTCCTTCACACATCCCATCAGCAGAGTTAAGACTCAACCCTTCAACAAACTCACACTCTGCTTCCATATCTGTAAATACTAGTTTTTAAACTCATGGATTATTACCACCTCCTGCTGCTGTGGACCTGCAGCCTCCTGCCAGGTGAGTGAGAGGGCAAGAAAGAAGGAAAGAAAGTGAGCTGGTGTGTGTGAAGTGATGAAACTACAGGCATGAGTGTGTTTGTGCCAGGCAGGTGTTGCTGATGGATGGATGTGTGTTTCAAGCAAGTTAAGAGTTGTATGCACAGGTATTTACACAAAATATATACAAAAGATGCACATATTTGTGCTCTTGCAGATGCCGATATTGTGCCTTTATTTATTTATTTATTTTTTTTACAGTTTAAGGGATACTAACAATAAATTAACAATAATAACAGAACTTAATAAACACATGCATATTCATTTAGACTCTTTTTCTGTTGACATGTGAAGGATTTTTTGCTTAAAGGTGCAAATTGGTTATTCATCAGTAGTTTCAGTCACAGGATCTGAAGCTTTTCAAATTCTATTTTTCTAATAAAACATCAAACAACTTCTCATGTCACTGATCCAACAAACTGTTCATTTAAAGTTGCAGGCAACAGCAGGAGAAGCACTTATTCCCTGTATTTGACTTCAGCAACAAGCAGTTAAATGCTTTTAGCTGATTTCCTGACACAGTGCAACAGAAATATGAGTATGTTTTCATCTGCACACGTGTTTTCTTCCCCAGAGAGCCTTTAAGACCAGCCCACGTGTTCTGCCAGCTACTGTAAGACTTAATAAACGTTCACAAATAATTGTGCAAGAAGCATCACCCTTTACTGCGGTAAAAGTATTAATATTACAATCAAGTAGAAGTTGCGCATTCACAACCCTGCTGCAGTGAAAGTATGTATTAGTGATAAAAATTACAGAAAGTATGAAAAGTAAATCACTGTGCAGTAAAATGATCCCTGTCCCTGTCAAATGATATTTGGGTTCATATTATCATACTGCATTAACATGTATGTTGCATTTTACATCTGTAGAAAGCAACACTTTATCTGTCTGTTTATCACCAATGTAAATGTCCAAAACTAGTCGAGCAAAAACTATATCAATAAAAGTATTTAGTCAAAGTTCCTGAGCAAATCACACTTTGTTGAAGGAGTAAATATTTCTGTCTGTCACTGATTTGATGTATTTAATTTTATTTTGACTTCACTCAATGAAAACACCCTTATATATAGAAAATAGAAATAGTATATTTCTGATATATTCCATATAGAGCATATATACACATAATAGTACATAGAGCAAATGTAATAAAAATAGTATATTTCTTGTCATCGTGGATATAGATGACAAAAAAAGTAGAATTACAACAAAACAACTAAAACATACACCCAGCCCAGCCCATAAATTGTATTTGGATTTGACTCAGCGACAACACCAACACTATTGGACCACATGTGATCAAACTGAACTCACAATAAAGGTTCAATGAGTAAAAGTAATCGCAAAGATGTGGAATTATATTTATACTAGCGTGTTGAGCTGTGGGGATCAACAGGTTCTAGGTGTGGTAGTTTTTATGCTGTTGTGTATTTGTGCATGCTGTACAGCATTTGTCCAGCAGTCACCACCAAAGTGTTCTGGATATAGAAATGTGATTGTAAGGCTATTGTATTACAAAATTACTAATATCTCCCAAAATATTGGTCCTATCAACTTGCCGTTTTCTCTAGTCTGTTCCTTGACCAAAAATACATACGTATGACAAACTGCAGCAGTCAGCTCTTTCCGGATTTTGTGTGAATTCTCGGACACACACACATGCACACAAAGGCCACTTAGCTTTTATAAAATAGATTAGTGTATAGTGACCTGAAAATGTGAATGTTCAATACTTTAGAAGGGTTGTGCCATCTTCACAGAGTTGCCATAATGTCCAACTTTGATTCAGTAACTTAGAACAGACTTTTCTTCACTTTCTTTGCTTTTAGAGCAGGTGGCATACAGTGTTAAAATGCAATATCATCAACTATTATGTTTGAATGTGAACCACTGTTTATATCCACTCAGACAAACATTTGGTTGTTTTCTGTGGCCACCATAGGGGAGTTTGAGGTTCATACCCAGTTGCAACATCACCTCCAGTTTCCATTAAGTATTTTACACACTGAATCTTAATTATGCTTCCTACTCTTTATACTAATTTGTTTTGCTTATTTCTGATCATGTGACCATTTCATTGCTGTAGTTACCTTCATTTTTTTAAAAATTCTTGATGCACAAGTGTTCATTAAGTTCAGTGTATTGTTTTTTTTTGTAAACAATGTGGAAAAACTTGGCATTTTGTATGTTAAATATGAACACAGCTGGAAGTCTGAAGTTTGAGGTTCATCCACAAGGGAGCATGGATGTGTTTCATGATCATTAGAGATCAGATTAAATATTTCTACAATGGCACTAATAGTTGGTATGTCATGAAAAAATTAAGGAACATCCTGTGGGGAACATCAATATCTTCTACTAATATAATGCAAAATTGTACCAAATTTGATATAGAGATGAAAATGAAAACACTGACCACAAACTCTTTGTGTTGCACAAATGGGATTGTCTAAATTAAACTGAATGGAAAAGTGTTCCTACACCTTCATTGGTTGTTTTAGTATCCTGGTGTGTACACCCAGGTGTGAAACAACGTCCAACATTTACCCTAAATTGTGATATTCTTATAGTTAAACTGTGACTGTGTTTGTTTTATGTCTGTAATGATGTTAACCCTTTAATGTTGACTTCAAAACTTTTCTGTTATGTAATCAGCCGACTTAGTGATAGTATTGTGCATATTCGATATATATCTAGTCAGGACACTAAAAATAATTTAGTGGCATCAGTAAAATCATCTTCATCTAAGAGGAAAATCTGTTTTATTAGTTTTTCATGACTATTGACCATTATGCCTGTTGTTGCAAATTTGAACCATACCCAAATTTCTATCTGTTTTATGTGCTATAGTCAAATTATTTCCACTTAATTTACAATCTGCAAAAACACAAATAATGTTTTTCTTTAAATATACTTGTATATAAAATCAGGTGTTAATGGGATAATCATCGATCCTTCACATTTTAACCCAAACTAATTTTGTGATTTTGCTTTTGTTTTTATGCCACAACCTAAATAAACTTTTACTGTGGTACAACCTAAACACAACACTGATCTTCTACATTTGTAGTATTTATGGTATTTTGTGTCGTATGTCCAGTCGACCACATCTGTGACATTATGGGTCTTTTCCTGCTGCTTGTAAAGGCTCTAATGCACCAAACGTTGGCTTGTATCCAGTCACACATAGTCAGAGGTATCTCCACACTTTATTGATTCTGCTGTAGATAAGTCTAACACCTCCATTATCATTCTGGAATAGAGCTCATTCTTGGATGTCCCTGAGGATGAGATGCTGCCACGGTACATTTGCAAAATAATATTGGAAGAGAATCTGTCTTTTCCAGGACGAGGACATAAGGAAGTGTAAATGCCTGCAAAATAAAATGGCATATGAAATGAGAAGTGTCTGCCAAAACCTGCTATTTTTTGGCCGTGGTTGCTGCCTGTTGTTGGAAGTTGTTGGTCTAGTTTGGAGAATTTACAGAATTTACAGAAGGAAGAGAAATGACAATCCTGTCACTGTTTAATGGACTTCCTCTGAGTTAGATGAGATTGAATTTGTTGGGAAATGACCCATTTTGGTCATTCAAGTTTAACCCATAAAGACCCAGTGCTACTTTTATGTCAGTTCCCCAATGAATGTTTCTTCTATTTGACATTCCTTATAGACTATATCTCCATTTATTGTAATATTATCCTCTGTATTTAGCATTTTTTCAGTGAAAATCATGTATTTTCCTGTATTTAATTTACTGATCTTGTAGATGTTCCTAAAAATTCAGATTAAAGTTGAGGGTTATTGTATCAGAAACAGAGAAAACAAAAAAAAAAAAAAAAAGTGACTTTTTCGGTCAAATCTATCATTAACTGAACATAAACGCAGTGTCTCCATCCACTGTCATTGATCTAACTCCATGGGTTTTACTGGTGAATTAATGTTGTAGAAGATGGCGGTGTTTCCACGTTCACTACGGAGCCTCTGAACGTCCAAATGGGTCATATCTGATGACCATGAAAAGATGATAACCTGCATTTTACACCAATAACGCTGCTCTACTGTTTCCTAGAAAATATCTGCTTCAGACATTAAATGTGTTAAATTTTACATACTTTAATCAGATGAATCAGAAAACAGATTAGAAAAGTAATGTTGTGTTTTCAATATATATGATGGTATATAAATATATATATATATATATATATATATATATATATATATATATATATATATATATATATATATATATATATATATATATTGATTTATGTACATTTATACAATGGATTTATAAATGTTCTACAAGAAAGAACCTGAAAAGTGAATGTATTATAATGTGCAGACACTGTTTAGAGGTAGATCTGTGGCTCTGAGACAAACATTCCTTTTGAATAAAACCCATTCTCTAATTAATTCTCAGAATTTCACATTTTGGCCCCAAGACTGTATCTTAGAAACTACAACCAACTAGCATTTTGACTTAATTTGTCTTTATTAGTAACTCAGATTTGGTAAAGTTTAACTACTTTTATTCTGGAAGCATTTTACTTGTAGATCAGTGGTACATGGATTAATATGATTATTGGATCTGAAATTATTAAGCATTTTACAGTAATAGATGATTTTGATTGCCAGTGGCGATTTGAGTCTATATGGGTTAACCCTATAACAGCAAACGTATCATATTTGATACATGAGTTTTGAAGCCCTCTACATGATCAATGTGATATTTTTCTTCTTGAAAAACCTGATGTATACAATTAGATACATACTATACATGGATAATCCACCAGGGGGAGGAATTTGTTCATCAGAGGCCTTTCCAGTGACACTACAAGACTGTCATTAATGAGGAAGGAAACAGAACTTTGACAATTTTGAAAAGGAATTACCAATTTGTTAGACATGTTTGTGTTATATTATTTTTTTATTTGTTCCAAAATAGTAATATTTGAGCAATGAGACCCGATGTATTAATTATGATACAAAATTGAAACTCATACATGGAAATTGTTATTTGAAAAAAAAAAAAGTTTTTTCGTTGTTCAGAAGGACCAATAAATGCTCCAGTTTCAAAGAACTGGAATTTTCTGTCAATGATTTCATGCTTCAGGCTTTACAGGGTTAAGGACTTGTTGAAATGACAATATAATAACTAATAGTGTTGTTTGGACAAAATTACTGGGCAGAGAAATCCACTAGTTCTCTTCTCCATCTTTAGGTGCCTGTATGCAGTGTGTGAAAATCATGTAAACTTAGACATTATAACACTTTTGTCCCTGTGGATAAACTCAGAGCCCATTTTCCTCTTTCCCTCTGATTAAATTGCGTTTCCATACATTTAAGCTGCTGTATTATGATCCCACTGGCCTCTAAATTGAATTTGGGGATAGTTTTATATAATGGCTGGGATGTTATGCATGTTTCCCTGGAGGATCAGACTGTAGGTCAGTGAGCTCATGCTGTGAGATGATGAGTATTTCTCCAGGAACTCAGAGGGTGAAATGGTTTTTACGGTGTGTTGTGGCTTTTAGTCTGATCGTTAAACTCCTGCAGCAGCACATCAGTCATGATGTTGTTGTTGTTGCTTGTCAATCTGCGGTTGGCAACACCACACAGGAAGGTATGAATTACAACCTGCTCCATTCAGGCAAGATCTCTCCCACATCTGATTCCCATGTCAGATTTCTGTACGTTTGTGTTTCACCTAATGTTTCAGACAGGTTAACAAGACAGGTCAACAGGATCTGGAAAAGACTGTCCAGGCAGTTCACAGGCTGTGACTCTGTCTGACAGAGCAGAGTGTTCTCTTTTGTACCGAACTCCACCCACGTGCCGCACCAGCATTACAAAACAAACCATAAAATAATATCACTTAGCCCAGTCCAGCTGCCAGCTTGGCACCACAGTCACACTTCATAGTAACCACAGACATGCATGGTGGTTTTACTTCTGCTGTGGTGCAGAAGTAACTTTCCCTCAACAACAAAACGGTGAGAAAATTCTGTGATGCATAAAAGTGTTTTATAAAACAAAAGAAAAGAAAATAACATCTTTTTTGTAAGCTGGAGAAACAGAATGTTCGCTGGGTTATGATCAAGTCAGTTTTAAATACGGTCATTTTCTTTTTTGTCATTTAAGTTTTTATTAGCTCCTCCTCCACATCCTCTTGATGTGGAGCGGCTCGGAGTAGAACCGCTGCTCCTCCACATCGAGAGGGGCCAGCCGAGGTGGTTCGGGCATCTGTTTCAGATGCCTCCTGGATGCCTCCCTGGGGAGGTGTTCCGGGCATGTCCTGCCGGGAGGAGGCCTCGGGGAAGACCTAGGACACGTTGGAGAGACTATGTCTCTCGGCTGGCCTGGGAACACCTCGGGGTCCCCCGGAAGAGCTGGAGGAGTTGTCTGGGGAGAGGGAAGTCTGGGCATCCCTGCTTAGACTGTTACCCCCGCGACCCGGCCCTGGATAAGCGGTGGATAATGGATGGATGGAAGTTTTTATTAATTTCATCATATTTTTAATCCTTTACAAAAAGGAAAAAAACAAAGTGAAAGAAAGAAAGAAAGACAAGGAAAACAAAAACAAAGCAACCCACAACTTAAAAAGGCAGCCGCAACCCCCCCCCCCTGCCCCCCCAGCACCTCCACAATTCTTTTACACATACATTATATACAAAATACGGTCATTTTCATGTAAAAAAAAACAAAAAACTTTTACACCAGATTTCTAATGTCTAATACGCAACTTTTGAGACTAATTCAGGGACAATAGAACCCAATAGATAGCATTTTTGGATAGCTGAGCCGTGTCTTAGTCTGAAAAAAATCCTCAATGATAATATTCTAAAATCATTCATAATCAAATCAAAACATTTACATTGAAAAGTCCATTAAAATAAGATTCAAGATTCAAGATTCAAAGATTCAAGATTCAAGATTCAAAGATTCAAAGATTCAATGATTCAAAGTTTCAAGATTCAAAGATTCAAAGCGTTTATTGTCATGTGTACAGTAAAGAAACAGGTTTCCCTGTACAATGAAAATCTTACTTTGCCGTAAACACTGAATGCCACAAGAGTTTAAGATAAGTATAAAAGTACAAGTATAAAAATAATTAGAAAAGAATAATTTAACTAGGAAGTTACACAACCAAAGAGGCATTTTTAAAAAATGGCATGCAGGAGAAGAAGAGCATAAAGATATAAAAATATAAACTATTACTACTAAGAGAAAAATATATATTTACATAATGTGCAACATCTGGTAATTGTGCAAATTGTCATAAGTAAGAATTGTTGAAAGAATTGTTGATGTGAAACCTGAATAAAAGAACTAGAACTTTAGCTAAATATTTCTGAGGTGACTTGAGTAAGTTTGGGAGATATGTGGTAGGATTCACAAGATGCAGTAGTGGAAAATAAATAACTTAAATAACTCAAGTGGTGTACTTACCTTGAGGTACTTGAACTATTATATGCTAGTTTACTTGTACTCTACTACAGCTCAGAGGCAAATGTTGTTTTATTGTAGTTTTTAATTGTCACATAGTGTTTTCTAGCCTTTGTGTCGTGTGCCGTCTTAGAAAAAAGCAGTGTGTAGTTGTCGGACATCTGTTAACAGCTCCTTACCTTAGTGATTATTCACATTGTTTCAATACATGTTCAGATCATACAATATGTCCCCAAAAAGATTAGAAAAAAGTAAAAAATCTGAAAATGCCCCATGCTCCTGGTGTCCTTGTGAATAAAACTGTATATAAATCATTTACAGGGTGGGGAAGCAAAATTTACAATGAACATTTAGTTGTTTTTTCTCAGCAGGCACTACGTCAATTGTTTTGAAACCAAACATATATTGATGTCATAATCATACCTAACACTATTATCCATACCTTTTCAGAAACTTTTGCCCATATGAGTAATCAGGAAAGCAAACGTCAAAGAGTGTGTGATTTGCTGAATGCACTCGTCACACCAAAGGAGATTTCAAAAATAGTTGGAGTGTCCATAAAGACTGTTTATAATGGAAAGAAGAGAATGACTATGAGCAAAACTATTACGAGAAAGTCTGGAAGATACTATTAAAGAAGAATGGGAAAAGTTGTCACCCGAATATTTGAGGAACACTTGCACAAGTTTCAGGAAGCGTGTGAAGGCAGTTATTGAGAAAGAAGGAGGACACATAGAATAAAAACATTTTCTATTATGTAAATTTTCTTGTGGCAAATAAATTCTCATGACTTTCAATAAACTAATTGGTCATACACTGTCTTTCAATCCCTGCCTCAAAATATTGTAAATTTTGCTTCCCCACCCTGTAAAATATAATAATATATTAGTTAAGAGGATCAAACCAGTCCTTTTACTGAATACTTTAACTACCTTTTGCTGCTAATATCCACCTTCACTAGTCAGACAGGACTTTTTCTGTTACTTCACTAACCAGATGACAGCAGTCACAGCCTCCTGCTTCTGTTTTAACACAAATCGGACACTAACTGATGGTCTAGGCCATAACCTCTGATCTGTGCTGTCAGGGGCATGAAGGGTTATCTGGTTGTGGTCAGTGTTTTCAGGCCTGATGCTGATGTGGAGCCAACAGAGCGTCTGCCTCCCTGCTGGAGGAAGTGACACAGACGGCGTTAGGCGGCGAGATGCCTGACAACAGGACTGATCACCAAATCATTCCCATCTTTGACCTGATTAGACTGAGATCCAACTGCTGCATCTGATTTGGAGGTTGTGCAAAAACAGCACAGACTCTGTTTTTTTTATACCAAAAATATTCAGTGTTGCTGCAGTAGCTGCAGCTGGATATGTATCTGTTTTCAATTATTAGAGCAGCTAAGCATATCTGGAAAAATCAAAAGTATATAAACATGTACACACAGAATAAGTCACAAACTATTGCATGTGTAAAAAGTGTTAAAAATGAATCGTCACTGCCAGGTAGGATCATCCACATCAGTCAAATCATCCAATGGCAGTGGCGATAGTGGACTCTCAGACCTGGGTCTGGATCTCGTATCGTCACTCTGCCAAAGCTCCTGCTGCCTTTCGCCAAAACCTCCAATAAATCGAGCTGGCTCTTGGCTCCGCTTGGACATGAGCAGATTCCTCTCAGCTGCTAGGAAACATACACACCTTCAAGGCCAGGACAATTTACCCATAATTCCTCACTTTTTCTTTTATTTTTAAGCTCAGCAGCCAAACTCATCACTGTCGCCTTCACTGGCAAACAAACCCACCACAGCCCACTGAGTTTTCCGAACACTTTGCTCATTTACACAGCTGGAGGAGACGAACCGGAGCGTACAGAGGAAATACTTCAGCGCAAAAGCAAAAGCCTCAAGTTTACAGTGTCACTGTGGGGTCAAAGGGTCACGGGCTGGTAGGAAATAAGTGTTGGGTTCAAGGCAACCAAGTGGCCAGAAATCTTTTTTTTTTTTTTGCCATTGCACATTTCTACCATCCATGGGGACTTCTGACATTTCTTAATCAAATATATGTTTCATTTCTACATGTTTATCACATTTTACTCTATCTAGTTGCCAGTTCACCTATCATCAATAGGAGAAGACAATAGTTGCTTTTTCATTGACCCTCAAATTGTGCAAATATAACTTGCGCATAAAAATTTACCTAATGGAAAAATGACAATTTTGCTAAACTCTCGTTTTTTGACTAAAAGTTTTTGCACTGGCAGGAGGTGGTTTTTCAAGCGTAGCGCAAATGGTATATCACACAAAACTGCAATGGAAAGACCTTTTTCTGTAACTAAAAGACGGATGTTGACGGATGTTACAACAAGCAAAGAAGAATAGTTTTAAAAGGAACATGGTGCGATATGTGTGGACACACCAGGAAAACAAATAATTTTTAAATTTAGTACAGGATAGAGGGGTAATATATAATAATAATAAATATATCTGTAAATCAATGCGATATTTATGTTCGTCGCCATGTTTATGGAACGACTTCTCATGTCATTTCGCAATAATAAATAAACAAATCATCCCATCTGTGATTTAATGGAAAAAACAACATTACACACTTCTGTTTTTTCGACATTATGTAAATATCGGTAAAGTTTCGCGCAGATGTCCAGTGGAAAAGCAGCTATTGTAGAGGTGAACAGATCCCTAAACAACTCATTCAAATGTAATAAAACACATTTAATCCCATTTTCAGTTGATTATACGCTGATAAAAACATAATTTAGTGTATTAGGCTCCATTACCTTAATTAAATCAGCCTAAGTCTTATACAGTAAAACTTTAAACATCTTTATTCACAAATTACAATCTAAAAAAAAAATATTCATAACCATTAGAAAACCATGTAAAACTGTTAGTGTAGCAGATTACATTTTGATGGAAATATTATTAAATCTTAATAATGTTATAATTATTGTTTTTTTTATCATGATGGTTTGCTAAATTCCTTGCATTAATCTCACACAATACTTGCATTGAAACTAATTTCTTATACAATGCTGTCAATTCCGGTTGCGCTACTATCCACTGTAACACTAAATGACATGGACAGAAGACAATTGGACGTTTATGTCTCCACATCTTTGCAGACTTTGCAGTGCAACGTCTAAACTTAGCCATACAAACCATTAAATACTTGCTGCTCTTATTTCTGGGAGAATAACTGTTTCTGGAGTTCTGACTGAGCTGAAATGAAAAAAAGCCCAAATAGTTGGAAGGTCGCTTGAGCTCAGAGCATAAAACCGTGATGAAGGGAAAAAATTAAGACACTCTTCTCTGAAATCCTTTCTCTATTTTTCATGCCAGGGTAAGTCGTTGTCATGACCTGATTGGAGAAGAATGCCTACTATTTTCTTCTCTTGTGCTTTATTTGCATGATGCAGCTTTGGTCAGTTTTATTGAAGGGATGAGGTCAGTCTTTCCTCTGTTCCTAGCTCTCCTCCGTTTCCTTGACGTGGAAAATATTTTACAAAAAGCTCTGTGACATCACTCTCATCATCCTTCATTAGTGTATCTGAGCTTCTGTCAGCTTTGGCAGCACTGAGAAGCCCTGAAGCATCCTTTCTCCTGTCAAGTGACTTTGCAGATAAAGATTTTAATTGAAACCAGAAGGAGATTAGACGACGCACAAGCAAAGAAGATGAAGGGGCTGTGGATGAGCGCGATGTGAAGGGTTCATGGTATCATTGAGGAGGTTCTGTCCTCTGTCGAGATCCCTGAGGGCGTCTGTTCATTTTCAACACTGAAAAGTAAGACAGACTGCCTCCGTGTCATTTTCATGGTATAAAATTTAACTTCTGACAAATCACTTTAAAGCACAGTGGTGGGCTGCAGTTAAACTGTCATGGGGCCTGAGAAAAAAACAAAAGGAGGATATGTCTGTATGTTCTCTTACGTATGACG
This sequence comes from Sphaeramia orbicularis, assembly GCF_902148855.1. Classification (NCBI taxonomy): domain Eukaryota; kingdom Metazoa; phylum Chordata; class Actinopteri; order Kurtiformes; family Apogonidae; genus Sphaeramia; species Sphaeramia orbicularis. The sequence goes on along the minus strand of NC_043962.1, from coordinate 38,509,822 downwards.
TCTGAAATGTCCAGGAGGACTTCAGATCAAGGCCAAAACCAATTTCCATTAACTCCCACTTGGTAAAAAATGTACATTCTTCTAAATCACTCCCTATACTCAGTTTACCTGATGATTTTTTTTTTTTCTTCTACCAGGAAATTATCAACTGAATAATGTACAAACATAATACACACACAGTGACCCTGGTAGGAGAATGGGGCCAGGCAAGCCCGGATTAACCATATGGGCAACTGGGCAATTGCCCAGGGGCCCGCGACCTCTGAAGGGCCCTGGGTAGCTCGGGCATAACGAAAATATCTGGTTATCTTTTGCTTATAAACGAAACTGTCCGCAAAAAGTGTTCTTAAATAACTACTGGATACTTTGGAAATGGTTTCTTATTTATTTTTTGTGAAAATGGAGGACACTTCCCTCTCTTTCTAATGTAGTGCATCAATTTTAGATTATACTGATGCTAATGTCTTTTGTTTTCATATCATCATATGCAAGTGAGTGGCCTTGACAAGAGGCTATAGTGGTGCACTTGTAGTTCTATGAGCATTTACACATTTGTACATCAAAATGCATTTGATGATAGTTAGATATTGAAGTATGGGGTATATTTACATATATTCCTGGAACTTATTCTGTATTTTGCCAGATTGTAGGGATCCTGGGGTTGTGATGATGGGGCCCTTGAATATTGTTGCCCAGGGTACAATGAAGTGTTAATCTGGCCCTGGGGCAAGGTTATAATAGTTTTGGATTTTTCATTATAGTTTAGTTTTATTTAGTTTTGACTTTTTTTTTCTCTATTTCAGTTAGTTTTAATTCATTTTTAGAGCAGGTTTGATAGTTTTTATTGGTTTTCTTTTTCTTTTTCTCGAAATGCTTAGTTTTAGTTTAGTTTTAGTATTAATTTTAGTTTTGTCGTATCTTTTATCTTCTTTGCCGTCAAATTCAAATAAATCCCAGACAGGACTCTGCTGCTTTCTCCCAACTTTAGTCTCCATGTTTCCAGGTAGAGTGGGGACCAGAAGACGACTAAACAACAAGCGACGAGAAGTGACACACCCTGAAGTGTCGCATTTTGCCGCTAGCTAAAATTGCTAGAGCGAAATAAATCGCTTTCGTATCAATCCGACATTGACAAAGACGAGAACAAAGGGAATTGTATCCATACTTTTTATATGTTTTAGTTAGTTTTGTAAACACACAATACAGTTTCAGTTAGTTATCGTTTTTTTCTTTTAATTATAATTTTTATTTATTTCGGTTAACGAAAATGTTAGTTTTCATCATTTCGTTAGTTTTCGTTAACGATAATAACCTTGGAATGGAGTCTATGAACTGTAACATCCAAGTTTAACCCATAAAGACCCAAACACTCACTGGCAACCAAAATCATTTACTGATATAAAAAGTTAAATAACAGTTGATCCACTAATTCTATCAATACATGTAAATAATTGGTGTAAAATACAGTTTGTCATCTTTTCATGGTCATCAGATATGACCCATTTGGACGTTCAGAGGCTCCATAGTTACCATGGAAACACAGTCATCTTCTACAACTTTAATTCACCAGTAAAACCCATGGAATTGGATCAATGACAATGGATGGACACACTTGTTTTTATATTCAGTTAATGATATATTTTGCTGAAAAAGGTCATTTTTCCTCAATTTTCTCTCATTTTTGATATAATAATATTCAATTTTAATTTGAGCTTTTATGGACATCAATCATGATCAGTGAATTAAATGTAGAAAAATACCTGATTTCACATAAGAATGCAAAATACTGACCCTTTTATTAGAATGAATGCTGATGAATCCCTTAAAAATAGAGAAAAAATCATTTGGGAACTGTCACAAAAGTAGCACTGGGTCTTGATGGGTTAATACCCAGTCCAATGTTGTGGTCTTTTTTACCTGGTGTTTTCAGCTCAGCTCAAATCTCAAATGTTGGTCTAACTAAAAGGAAACTTAGAGATAGAGTGGCTGAACAGAGGTATGCCATTCAGTCTAGGAATCTTAATTACCCTATGGCTAAACATTTTGTGGAGGCTCATCATGGAAATGACTCGACTCTGAAGGTTTCTGGCAATGAAGCCATTACAATGGATGCCTGGGGTGGGGACAGAATCCAACACCTCAAACAAAGAGAGGCCTGTTGGATTCATGTTCTCAAGGCCACAGACCACCTGAGCCTGAATGATGATTTGGATTTATCATGAAATTTATGAATTATTTCCTCAAATGTAGAACTCTCGTATTATTTCATTTTTCCCCATTTATTTTATGAGGTTGATGATAATGATGATGATGATGATGATGATTATTATATTAATTTTATTTTATTTCTTTTTAATTTATTAATTTATTTTCCTCATTTCAACATATTCTGTCATCTAATTACAAGAGACTGGCTACTTACTCCGGTGGCGGCTGCTCGTCTTTCAGAGAGGGGAAGCTCGTTGTCGGCTTACATCAAAAAAAATTGTTAGGTTATTTAAGCATAAATCCTCTGTTCCTTTTTTAAGAAAATGGTCAGTGACTTTATCGTACCAAGTAGGCATCTTTTCCAGGGAACTGATAGCTAGTTCACGCTGACATAGCCAACAGTATGATTGATTTAACTATCTACAAAACGATATTAAACTTGAACAAGAAATGATTAAATTATGTAACTGAAGCAAGAAAATGTTGAAATTATGTTAAATTGAAACAAGGAAGTACAATGAGTGTGTTTTATTTACAGAGCAAGAAATGAACAAATAATTTCGTAGTGGTTTCTCTCGATTTCACAGTAGAATCCTCGATGGTATTAAACTGAACTGTGTCAGTGAAGGAGTAGATCTCAAAATAGCTGTCAATCAAACAGATTCAGCCTTTCGACTGATCCTCCAATCAGCACGTGGAAGCCTGGCGTCCAGCCCAGCTGAGCTCCGCCCACAGCTCCATTCACCCCCAGAGATGCTGAGCATCCGGGGGCGGGACAACATCATGGCATTTATCCAATTACCGTCCAGTTTTGAGGCAATGAAAAATCGAAAAGATTGTATGAGAAAACAGCGCAACGGGAATGTATGAGAAGTGAACAACATGGAGTCCGTTGATTTGTGATAAAGCTGATTCTGAACAAACTCGTCTGTGAGATGAACGTGTTCTAACACATTTTTAGTCAATGAAATGCCAACACAACCGTACATATTTGACTATTTAATTTTCATAATTTTAGAGGAAGCTGAGCTTCCCTTGCAATCTGTGAGAAATTGCCTCTGACTTACCCCCACTTAGTGCCAGAAAAACTTTTTGCTGTTGTCTCACTGGCTCTCACATCTCCAGTCCATGAGTATAAATTAGAGTCTTCCTCTTTCTTTGTAACACCCTGAAGAAGGCTCATGCCGACACGTGTTGGTGTGGTTTTAACTCCAGCCCCAAAGAATTAATCTACATGTCCTCATGAAATAAAGGCTTTTTACAGTTTTTCCAACCAAGTGAGTGCCTGGATTTTTGCCTTTTTTCTTACCTCAAATCTGCTTGACTTGGCTCAGGTTTGGCACCAGCACATTGCATTTCCACTTCAGGTATCAGTTTGTTAAGCTGCGACGTCATTTACTGTTCACGGGTCCATTTCTGCTCATTTCGCTGTATTCAATATTCTATAGGCTGTACACCCATCAACCATAACATTATGACCAGTGACAGGCAAAGTAGTATTAACTGTGATTATGTCATTACAATGGGACCTGTCAGTGGGTTAGATATATTAGGCAGTGAGTGAACATGCAGTGCTCGAAGTTGATGTGTTGGAAATAGTCAAACGGGCAAGAGTAGAGATGGAAGAAGACATTGTAATGGCCAAACCACCGGGTAAGAGGTTCTCCAGATCTTGTTTCATGTTCCCAATGTAAAGTGGTTAGTATCCTGAGTGTGACTGCGGCTAAAAATGGAAATTAGTTACATCTCAGTCTTGTGTTAGGACTTTTCAGTGCAGGTTTCATTTATTTAAAGGGGTCATATTTTGCTTAACACATTTTTATTAGTCTTTGGTACATTTATTTATGTATTTGGGGACCCTAATAGTTCAAAAAGTTTTAAATTGAAGTAGAGCTGCACAATATATTGTTTGAGCATCGTCATCACGATGTATGCGTGTGCAATTGTCACATCGCAGGTCCTGCAATGTAGGAGGCAAATGAACTCAATTGTGTTCTCATCTAATTTGAAGGGTACCTGACACACACTGCATACAGCGATCCACCAATCACATACGTTTTTAATCAGTTTGGAGTGAGTCGCTGATAACAGCATTGAAAAATAAGCAACGAACGAGAGAAAATCACCGTAAACGAAGACTTGGTGCCAAAAAAAAAAAAAACAGTGTCAGTTATCTGGAATTATTTCGGCTACAAGACGGAGGATATTGAAACACTTGTTCTGTGTCGACAGTGCCTTGCAGTTGTTGCCATGAGAAGTAATAAGTAATTTGTTTGACCATTTACGTCATTGGAGTTGTCATGATTTATAGGTTATTATTCTATTATTTTTCTGTTCCGATCCATATATGACCCCTGGACTAAACCTTGACATTTGCAAATCCATCCTACAGGCTGGCTTGAACCCTTTGGTGGGCTGGTATTAGCCTGTGGGCTGCATGTTTGACACCCCTGCTTTAGATACCTGTCACATTAACTATGATCATATTTCATGTAGTATCACTGTAATATCATGAGCATGTATAAATGACATACAATGTGAGTTATGACCTACATCTATCCCAATAGTCATGTGTTTACTTCAGTGACTCCTACTGGTGAACAAACAAACAGCTGAGATGAAGCCACCGACTGATGTCAGTCATGTTAGTTTTCTGATAAACTCAAGTGAATAGTAGTTTTACTGCAGTGTCATATATTACCTAAGATACAAAGAAAGCAAGTGGTGCCAGGCACCACAAACCCCTATTCTGGCATCGATCCAGCTGATGTCAGCATATCTATGTATGTGCTGATGTCAGCATATCAGTTGGCTCTATATATGTGCCAAGTTTGAAGTAAATTGAAACAAAATTATTATTTCTATAGACATTTAAAATTTTGTCCATTATAAGGAAGTGGGAGAAGAAAGAAGATTTTAAAAATTCATTAAAAATTTTAACTTTGACCTACTTTTCCCAAAATGTAGTCACATCTACTCTTGGTCACTGGCAATCTATAAACCAAATTTGGTATGAATTCAACCAATAGTTTTGCTGCTACAGACATTTGAAATTTCCCCTATTATAAGTAAATGGGTAAAAAAAAGATTTAAAAAATTCATTAAAAATTTAAACTTTGACCTATTTTTCTCAAAATGTAATAAGATCTATTCTGGCTCACTATAAACCCAATTTAATATGAATTCAACTAATAGTTTTGTTGCTAGAGTGTAAACAAACAAACAAACAAATAAACAAACCAAACCAAAACCAATACCTGTTGCCTCCCCTTTGGAGGGGCAGGGTAATAATCACTAATGTAGTCCAGTGTTTCAGGTCTACTTTAAAGGATCAGATCACAGTTTATAGTGTGTTATCACCACCAGTATAATTCCATTCAGGGATTTAGAACAATTTGAAGACATTTATCAAACAATCAAGTAGCTCTTTGTGAAGGTTATTATTATATAACAGTAGTTTTCTTGTACTTAACTCTTTTATTGATAGCTTGCTTCTCTTGGATCTCACCAAACTGAGAACTGTTTGTATTATTTTGTCTCTCCACATACCTGCGGTGACTGGCGAAGGTCTGGAAACACCTGTATGTGATTTGGTATTGTCATTCTTTCTTTTCTGTGGGAAAATGAACTAGAAACATATTGAGGGTTCCAGGCCAGAGGGGCTCTTAGAGGACTGTTGGAATCCAGGAGATCTTTTATTGATGAACTGTAATTCAGTTTTTTTTGAAGAAGACCTTTTTCCTAAGCCTCTCTTGTCAACTTCTACTTCAATTAGAGATTTTCCTAAATTTCCTTAAGCCACAGGAAGGCGACATAAACCTTTCCCATTTGCCAGTGTGTGTAGGCAGACAGAGCCATATTGATGGAGTGACAGTTTTTCCAAGAAGGCGAGTGTTCCCAATCTGCATCTCCTCAAGATGGACCTGCTGGAAATAGCAGATCCTTTGGCCATTAATCTACATAATGATGAAAAACAAGTTTCCTTTTTGGCGAACAGTCTGTGAAGCTGCAGTGTAGTGTATTGACTGAACGGCCTCCAGTCTGCAAAAAGAAATGAGTGAAATTAGTGAATCATCATGGGCCACCAGATAAAATCCTTCTCTTCTGTGTTTCAGATCTTCACTGCTGCTTCAATTTCGACACAAAGAACTTCAAGATCTTCTCTGGATCTAAAGGAACCCAGTTTGGCTACACAGTCCAGCAGCATGAAGTGGGAGGACGCAAGTGGTGAGAATCTCATCTTGTGAATCATTTACCAGAGAAGGAAACCAGTCTGTGATGATCTGTAAATGCACAACTGAAGCCAGGAAGTTACAGGTGGAAGGACTCAGGAAATTCCATCTTGATTTTCCCCAAATTAAATGTAAAAATACTGAATCCCTCTCACCACAGACTCTATCTTCTCCAGCCACTTCATAACACTTTAAAACAGCCCTTATTTTCATCTGTCAGTATTGACAAGATGGTTGGATTTGGTTGATGCTCATGAGATAAGTGAGGCCTCTATACTTTACACTGGTCTGCAGTCTTGTGTAAGTTACTTCCAAACTGTAATATATTACAGATTACTTGTTACTGTTATTTAAAAGTAGGATTGCACCGATCTGATACCAGTATCAGGCATCGGCTCTGATACTCAGTGTGCGTAGTTGTACTTGTACTCGTAAAAGTAATCCGATACCACTTACGGCCGTGTGACATTCACAGTTCAGTGCAGCAGGTACGCGGCGGTGGAATAATGTGTGTGGAGTGTGAAGATTTTTCAAAATAAATGACGGTGATAAAAGTAATGCTGACTGAAAGTAACGTTAAAGACACAGACGAATACGGACGCAGCGTTCTGTCCGTCCTCTGCGTACATTCCATCCGTTTTCCAGGTGCTGGCGGATGAGTACCCAGACAGAGAATTCCACCGAGAACTGTGGAGGTAGAGGATCTGTTCAATGAGCGACTGTGTGAGTCAGTGAAAAACTACTGACAGATTTATGACAGCTACCCAGGGCTGGGCCGGTTTCCATTCTACTCATAATACTAAGGAGGTATGGAGCGGTGCGGACCGCTGCCAGCGGAAGTGAAAACAAAACTTCTGGCTCATTTCTCTTTTCTCTTCCTGCTGAAGCTAAGCTTTTAAACCTTACCAGTGAAAACGCTGCAACATTATTATCACATTAGTGTTGCCTCTGTCGTCTCCATGTTTGTTATTACTGACTTTCTTCTTCTTCTCAAAAAACTTTACTCTTCTTCATGGTATTTGTCCAGTATAGTTAATTAAGAGCGGCACCCCCTGGTGGATTAATTGAGAAATGCTCTTTCCAACACATTAAATGTCAGTAGCAGCACTTTGTTCCAGTCAGACTAATGACAACGACAATAAAGCACATTTACAAAAGGAACTAAGAACTGGAATTGGATTATTAAGTACTCGTATTGGTACTCAGTATCAGCAAGTACTTAAATGTAAGTACTTGTTCTTGTACTCAGTCTGGAAAAAAGTGGTATCGGTGCATCCCTGTTTAAAAGTAATTCCTTACCTTACAATATTACTATCTCAGATTTGTAACATGTTAGGTCGACATGACTCCTGTAATACTTTTGAGTTACTTACAGACTCTTGTCATGATTGGCGCATGCCCCCCCCCCAATACAGCAGATAGGAGAGCCTTGGGATGCATACATTTGTGCCCTGAAGTACATGTGAACGGATAGCTCAGTAAGTAATGCTATGGTCTACGATGTTTGAATCCCAACAGGAGCGCTTGCATGTTTTTCAACATTTTACATGTTCAAACAGGGGGCGCAGCACCAAGGATGACGGTAGACGCAATCAATAAAGAATTGCAGTCGATAAATTATTTTAACTAGTCATAGAAACTTTAACTTACCTTCTCATTGCTAATCACAGGGATCATGCTAACTAGCTTCAGTAAAGCAGGGTTAGGGTTAGTAATGAGCATACGTCCATGTGGACAATAGACTGTCTTCTGCCGTCTTCACCCATTGACTGAACACCAACAGGAAATAGAACTTTACTAATGCATCTTTGATTCCTTAAAGGCCCCGTATTATGCTATTTTTCAGTCACGTCATATAGGTCTCAGAAGCCCAAAAACATAGTATTTAAGTTTGTTCGCCCCAAAATCATCCTTTTTTCGGAGTTTCAGCGGTCGAAAAAGTCCCTCTCACCAGCCCTCCTCAGAACAGGCTGTTTCTGGGCCTGCTTCCGGGTATGCAAATGAACGCATCTGTCCACGCCCACTCCCCCTCCCCTCTCTGGGAGAGGACGCGGCTTCCGCTAGCGGTACTACACGCTAATGTTGACTGAAGCCATGGCTCTCTCGTCTACAATACACATGTCTCAGACAGAACGTCTTTCCAAACACTGGCTTTCTTTGCCTTGAGGCGTGATTGAGCCCCGACGGAAAACGGCGGTGTTGTGTCGGGTTCGTGGACCTGACACGGAAAGACGCCACTAATGCAGGCAGCTACTAACAAGCTTGATGCTAACTATACTGATGCCAACCACAAAAGGCCCGTGTTCAAAGTAGTTCTGTTGAATGTCTCTTGATATTATCAGCTCTTGCATGTTAACGGGGACGCAAACGTTAGCAGCAGTAACCGAGCTATGTTAGCTGCCATGCTAACGTTAGACGTACACATCAACAACGACCCGCTTATCCGTAATGTAGGGTTATGCAGTAAAGATACAAAAAAATGATAAGAACTTACATCTCCCACACTTGTACTTGGGTCACGAAGCGTTGGTACTGTGTCCTTCTTGATTCGGAGTCTTTGTGCCAAGCCGGAGCTGTATGGGCCCATGTTCGAAAAACACTCGTCCGTGAAATGCCGGGCACACACATACAAGCGTTTGGGAATGTTGTTTGGTACATGACCTTCAAAGATATAATCCAGCCACTTTTTACGGAGAGGCTCGGAAGTGGGGAGCAAAAATAAACTATCGTGTTGGTGTGTGCAGCCAACAACACCACAACTTGCATGTCTCGCCTTCGACATGTTTGTTGTCCAAGAGGTACTTTGCCAGGGCGGGGCTCGCTTTGCCAGGGTGGGGGCACAGTCAGGGGGAGGAGTTAAATCCGCTTATGTCGTCATAAACGGACCCAACTCAAACTTGGCCGTTTGAGCAGGCATTTTCACAAAATGTGGTGTAGCAAGGCAGGGAGGAAACAGACAGTTTTCAAATTCGAACCTCATAATGAGGCTACTGCAACACACACTACTATAAGAAAACTTTCACAAAGTGAGATTTGCATAATACGGGACCTTTAAGATCTCATGGTCTTACTGTGTTTTTTTCATTTGAGCAATTAAATTATGGGCAAAAAGTGTGTTGAAACGCAAGTGCTATTGAACGTGTACTGAGTAAAATATTACTGAAAATTGATGAGTAATGCCTTACACAACAAAAAGTAATCCATTACTGTAATGCATTACCTTTATAACGTGTTACTCCCTTGTCACTGGTGACCAAAAGTATCCACAGATCTGAAATGTTTAATAAGATTTCAACCACTAATCCTGTCAGTACACAATACACTTAAAATGCAGTTTTTCAGCCTTTCATCTGCATCAGATAGGATTCATTTTGACATTCAGAGACTCCGTTGTGAACATGGAAATATCTTTTGTTGCATTGATTCATCAGTAAAACCCATGTAGTTTGCCCAGTGACAGTGGTTGTAGACACTTGTTTTTACATTATGGTACTGATATCGTTTGCTGATGATTCTGTTTTCTCTGTTCTGATGTAATAACTACTGGATTTACTCTGAGCTTTTATGAAAATCTACATGGTCGGCGAATTAAATATAGGAAAATACTGGTGTTTCACGGAAAATTGCAGAGGGCAAAAAAAAGGAATGAATTAATAAATAAATAGTGACACATCACATGAATAACTGATTTGGGAGTTTTCACAAACATAGTTCTAAGTCTTTGAGGGTTAAGTCAGGATTTTTAAGACTGTATTTTTAACAGTTTAACACGTGGCAGATGATTTGCAAAGTCACCTTGCTCAGAGGGATATAGAGAAGTACATTTTTTAAATTAAATCCAAGAGTGTTTTTAATAAGTTCATTTAAATTAGGAACGTGGATAATTTCAAGGTCAGCTCATAAAGGAAACACTTCATTCTTTAGTTTATCAGAAAAGACTGAAAAGGATCAGACATATATGGTTTTCACTGCAGCGATTAACACAGTCAGACAAATGTAGTAGAATAAAAAGTACAATATATACCTCATATGATAAAATAAAACTAATACTCAAGTAAATCACAAAGCCCTCAAAATGAACTGTATCCCACCACCATCAGTAATGCAACAGTTTTTGGCCACTGTTCAGTTTATTTCAGCTTTGATGTATTATGTGCGAAACAAAGACTTCTGAACTGTTTCGACCTGTTGGGTTACATTTTAATGTCAGAGCACCACTTGTATTTGATTTTCATTTAGAAAGCTTGTAAAAAATGGCTGGGCCTTGATTTGATTTACTTCATTGTCTCTCATCTCACTTGTCTCTTGGGCATGTGTGAGTTCAACTTCTAATAAAAGAATTATGCATAAGACTGTTGATAATTCGGGAAAATACTGGCCAGTTATTATCTATATTATTATAAAAAGGTTAGAAAGACAATCAGAAACCAGTCAGAAAGGTCCAGAAAGAGAGTGCACTGATCTGGGAAACAACTGGTGCATTTCCATGAATGTAAGTAATGAAAATTTCAAAGGTTTTGCATTGAATGGTTTTATTTTATTTATTTATTTATTTTTTCGAAACATCACTTGGAAAACATTGGAAAAAGATTTTTTTTTTTTTTTTGCTGATGTAAAGTTGTCTTTATTTTAATTAGGGTGAAAAATTACCAAATAGTAACTCCATAAGGGGAATGGGAACACTTTTTTGGAATAAATTTGGACAAAGTGAATATTTAACAAAAGGGATTTATAAGTAGATTGATCGGCTGTTGGTTGCATCTCCTGTCTGACCACTGACAGGTGAACTGGTAAGAATATTAATTATTTCATTAGAATTTGAACCGCTCACTAGGTTGGATAGATTAGGCAGCAAGTGAACATTTAGCCCTTGAAATTGATGTGTCAGAAGCAGAAAAATGTGCAATGGTGATGTTAGAGCCTTTGATAGGAACCAAATTGCAATGGCTAGGCAGTAGGTTCAGATTACCTTCAAAATTGCAGGTCTTGTTGGGTATTCCTAGTCTGCAGTGGTTAGCAACTATCAAAAGTGGTCTAAGAAAGGATGAGGTCTCAACTCAGGCCTCTGCAGAAACATGACATTATTATTACCCTGTTTTTTTGCTGAGAGTGCAGGTCTGATCCAAGGCCAGGACTCCACAAACCCTTCACAAGTAGATGGACTGGACTTATTTGTCCAGTAGGTCCCATGCTCTAGTTGACTGAGATTGATTGTGTTTTGTTTCACCACAGACCACCTTTGGTGAGTACTTACCACTGCAGACTGGGAACACCCAGCAAGACCCCTCTGGTCTGGAGATGCTCTGACCCAGTAATTTGGCTTACAATTTGGTCCTTGTCAATGTTGTTCAGATCCTTAGGTTTGTCCGATTTGCTTCTGACACATCAATTTCAAGGACTAAATGTTCCTTTGCTGCCTAATATATCCCAAAGACCCAGTGCTATTTCTGTGGCACTTCTCAAATGAATTTTTCTCTCTAGTTAATGTTGCTTAATTGATTTATTACCATTCATTGTAATATTTTCTTTTTTTTTTTTGCGTTTTTTTTTTCAGTGAAAATCTGATGTTTTCCTACATCATATTAATTGATTATGTAGATATTGATTAAAGCTCAGAGTAAAGTTGTGGGTTATTATATCAGAAATAGAGACAACTGAAGAAAAAAATGACATTTTCAGAAAAGATATCAATAACTGAACATAAAAACAAGTGTCTCCATCCACTGTCATTGATCCAACTCCATAGGTTTCACTGGGGAATCAATGTTGTAGAAGATGACGGTGTTTCCATGTTCAGTACGGAGCCTCTGAACGTCCAAATGGGTTATATCTGATGACCATGAAAAGATGACAAACTGCATTTTATGCCAATTATTTACATGCACTGATAGAATTAATGGAGCAACAGGTATTAAACATTGTACATCAGTAGATGATTTTGGTCCATGGTGGATATTTGAATTACTATTGCAACAACACATCATCAGTCGGGTTAAACTAACCTGTCTCACGGTGGTCTAAACCCAGCTCGTGATCCCTATTAGTGGGTGAACAATCCAACGCTTTGTGAATTCTACTTCACAATGGGAAGATGGATAGGATAAGATGATGTGGTCTTCTTAGGTTCGTCGAGCAGTGACCCTAGCTCTCGCTGGGGCAGTTCACAGCTGAGTGTGAAGCGGCTGGGATGAAGGTCAGCACCTCCAAGTCTGAGGCCATGGTCCTCAGCTGGAAAAGGGTTGAGTGCTCACTTCAGGTTGGGGAGAAAGTCCTGCCTCAGGTGGAGGAGTTCAAGTATCTTGGGATCTTATTCACAAGTGAGGGCAGGATGGAACGGGAGGTCGACAGGTGAATTGGGGTGGCTTCTGCAGTGATGCGAATGCTAAACTGGTCTGTTGTAGTGAAGAGGGAGCAAAGCCAAAAGGTGAAGCTCTCGATTTACCAGTCGATTTACATTCCGACCCTCACCTATGGTCATGAGCTCTGGGTAATGATCAAAAGAATGAGGTCGTGAGTACAAGCGGCTAAAATGACTTTCCTTTGCTGGGTGGCTGGAATCAGCCTTAGAGATAGGGCAGTGTTTTTCAACCTTGGGGTTGGGACCCCACTTGGGGTCGCCTGGAATTCACATGGGGTCACCTAAAATTTCTAGTAATTGATAAAAAAACAAAAAAACAAAAACCTTACTAATAAACAATATATGGTGAGTTGAGAGAGACAATCCCAGTCCATAAAAGACATGACAAACTGTGAAGCTGAAACTGCAGCACTGTGGTTCTGTTTATCTTTCAAATGTTCATTGTGGTCGGTTTCAGATGCTGCAGCTCTTTCATAATTCATAGTTTGAGTTCTTGTTTGTTCAGTATTAATTGTCAGCCTTGTAAATCCAACCTGGACTGACTGTACATATCCTGACCAAAGAAAATAAAATTCTCCCTTTGTGCAGTAATTTATACCTGGCTTTTCTGCCTCCGTCCATAATAATATACATTATATAGACTAAATGTCACCTAAAATAAATGTTTATTTGCAACATAGTATAGCAAAGTATTACATGATCAAAAACAAATCAATTTTAGCAAAAAAAAAGTCTCCGTTTTGAATGTCTAGGGTTGCTAGAACTTTGTGATGTTAAAATGGGGTCACGAGGTAAAAAAGGTTTGGAACCACTGAGATAGGGTGAGGAGCTTGGACATCTAGGAGGGACTTGGAGTAGAGCTGCTTTCTCCATGTCAAGAGGAGCCAGTTGAGGTGGTTTGGGGATCTAGTGAGGATGCCTCCTGGACGCCTCCCTGGGGAGGTATTTCGGGCATCTCTATCTGGGAGGAGACCTCGGGGCTGACCCAGGACACGCTGGAGGGATTATATCTCTCAGCTGGCCTGGGAATGTCTCAGGATTCCCCTGGAAGAGCTGGTGGAGGTGGCTGGGAACAGGGCTGTGTGGGGTTCTCTGCTGAGGCTGCTGCCCCTACGACCTGGACCCGGATAAGCAGATGGAGACGAATACGAGTATAAGTATGGGTGGATATTTGGGTCTTTATGTGTTAAAGAAGCCATTGTAACAAAATAATCATTATCATCAGTTCACCTGTCACTGGTGTAAGAACATAATGTCCTGTGAAGTATAGTGTTAGCAGTGTTTCAACAGACAGTTTAGGAATGACAAGGATTTCATATGGTTCTACTTACCAAACTCAGTTGACAGGTAATATAAAGTGATGTGACTAAACTGCACTAAATAACTATTATTTGCACCAACGTTCACGAGGCTTAGTGATTTTGGGGAACATAATTCAGCATTTTACAGCTTTCACTCAGACAGAATACATAATGTCTGTCTGTCTGTCTGTCTCTGTCTGTCTGGTTAAAAATGCAAATACCTGTTGAATTTTAGGATTTATGGTTCGCAGTGGTCTGTTGAAGGCAAAGTTTCACATCCTGGGAAAATGAGTTGAAACCCCTTCAGCTGTGAAATCCTTCCAGGAAAGTTATTTGTTGCTTTCTGTCCTCCTTGAGCTGTGTGTCAGTGAATCATGCGAGGATGTCAAACTCATGTTGGGATGGATGACACAATTTTCCACTGATGTGTTTGATAAGTGGAACATATCTGCACAAGGTCTGTGTTTTATTTATAGTCCTCTCTGCTGTAAAATAGGATTTCATAATGTTGATCTGATCCTATGGCCTCTCAGCTTACTGCTTTTTCTCCCCCCTCGCTCCAGCAGACACATGTTGGTGTACAGTCTGTCCTTGGCTTCAGTCTGCTGTGATTGTCTGTCTGGTGTTTCATTCTTCATCTTTATGTTTCCAACCTGCTTTTGGACTCAGACAGGTTTAAAACTGCTGCTGCCTTTAGTCCTGCAGGAGAAATATTAGAGACGAGATGAGATTGAATAATTGGATAAAATATGATTAGATGAGAAGGATATTTTGGAAAATGATACAGGATGAGATAAGTAGAGATGAGACAAAATGAAATGAGATGAGACGAGATGAACCGAAGCTGGATAAAAGGAGATGAGACGAGACAAAATTAAATAAGTTGAGGTGAGATCGAGTGAAATGAGAAGAGATGACATAAAATGAAGCGAGATGAAGCACCATGAAGATGAGATTGAATAATTGGGTAAAATGAGATTAGATGATAGATGTTTTTGGAAAATGATACAAAATGAGATGAGCAGCGATGAGACAAAATGAAATAAGACATGACAAATGAAATGAAATGAGATGAAACTAGATAAAATGAGACAAGATGAGATTAAGTGAGAAGAAATAAGATGAGGTGAGATGAGACTGAATAAATCGAGATGAGATGAAATATGAGAAATAAAATGAAATCAGATTACAGTGAGTTGAAATAAAATGACATGAGATGAGGTAAAATGACAATGACAACAAAGGCAGATGTATGTCTTTGTTGTGATGTTTCAGCAATTAAAATATAATTTTATCATGTTTTATTAAATGTGCATAAATGTTCCATCCAGACTTCAGTTTTAGGATGGTACTATATTCTTTTGTTTTTTATTATTAAGTGAGCATTACATAACAAAACATGTGAAAGACATGACAATAAATAAGACAAAACAAAAACAGATACTGTGTGTGTGTGTGTGTGTGTGTGTGTGTGTGTGTGTGTGTGTGTGTGTGTGTGTGTGAGAGAGAGAGAGAAAGAGAGAGGGGAAAAAAATGAAAAAGACAAAGGGGTTTGTAACAACAATAAATTCTAATATAAAAGAAGAAAAAAATGTTATTAACAACAGTGGTAATTATAATGATATTAACATAATAACTTATAATGAACAAAAATACATAACTAAATAACCAATAATAGTAATAATAATAACAATAACAGCTGGAATTGATAATTTTGTGCTTGTACTACATTCCTTTTGAACAAGGGTTTTTTTTAGTGAGAAGTCAGAAGTTCTGGAAGTTGTTTGTAATCATAAATACCATAATTTGGACTTTTTAATGTGTTAATGAATTCATGAGTATGGAAACCAATGAAGCATGTTAAGTGAGATAGTTAGAATGCTTTGATGCATGTCCGCGGGTGACTCCACATCCCCTGCTGCTGTTGTCCTTCAGCGTCTGTCTGCAGATGCAGATGAGGTTGTGCAACATTCCTTGCTTTGTCTCGTTTCTGTTTTTTACCTGGAAAGTTTTCAGCCGTGATGAATACCTCACAGTCTTCCAGCATTACAAAATCACCCTTCCTTTGAAGTCGCAGGTAAATAAGTGGAAAGTATTTGTCTCACGACCGGCCTCTCCTGCGTCCTGAGGCAGAGCGGTGGATCTGGAAACTATGTGTTGCGGTTTGTTATTCCCTGGCCTCCCTCTGGGAAGCCCATCACTCTCCTCTATGTGTGCGTGCATGTTTTTTTAAGGGGGATTTGACATCGTTATTCTGCAGAGTTGTTTTTCTACGCAGCCTTGTGACATTCACGTTTCAGGTGTTTGTCTGAGGGTGATGGGATAAACGCTGTCCTCTGTCTTGCTCCGTAGTTCATAATTAATATTGGCTTATACACCTTCAGGGTCATGTGCCCTTTGACACTGTTCCTCCTTTATAGCTTTTTACAGGCAGACAGTTTCACTCAGTAAATGGTGTAAATTCACCAGTTTCCAACCCCATCATCTTTCCAACACATACAAAAAAAGACTTATTTAGTCTGCTTCTCCTGAAAGCTCAATGTGGTAGATTTACATCATCTTTTACTCTAAAGATATTTAGATTGTTGTTGTCATATGCACCAAGGTTATAATAGTTTGGGATTTTTCATTATAGTTTAGTTTTAGTTAGTTTTGACTTTTTTCTCTAATTCAGTTAGTTTTAATTAGTTTTTAGAGCAGGTTTGCTAGTTTTTATTAGTTTTTGTTATTTTCTAAATGCTTAGTTTTAGTTTAGTTTTTTTTTTAATATCTTTTCTCTTCTTTGCCGTTGTATTCAAATAAATCCCGTACAGGACTCTGCTGATTTCGCCAACCTTTAGTCTCCATGTTTCCAGGTAGAATGGGGACCAGAAGACGACTCTAAATGACAAGTGAACACAAGTGACGGACTGTTAAATATCATATGGTGCCAGCAGCTAAAATTGCTTGAGGGAAATAAATCGCTTTCGTATCAATCTGACATTGACAAAGACGAAAACAAAGGGAATTTTATCCCTAATTTTTATCCGTTTTAGTTAGTTTTGTAAACACACAATACAGTTTCAGTTAGTTATCGTTTTTTTCTTTTAGTTATAATTTTTATTTATTTCAGGTAACGAAAATGTTTTTACAATTCTAGTTTTTGTCATTTCGTTAGTTTTCATTAACGATAATAACCTTGATATGCCCAATTACCCATAAAGTTGGAATAATTTTATTTTCAGGCACATTCCTCTTTCTATTCCTATTTATACACATCAGTAATCAGGTCCAATATTTATATACTGAGTTCCAGTTACATTTTATCTATCAAGAATAAATCACACTGTCATAATCATTTCACAAGAAGAGGTCAAATTATTTTATAACAAATTTATGGGTAACTTTATATATACAGATTTTTACATTTAGCCTAAAATGAAACTTTATATATTATATATAATATGTGACATTTTCACATTAGAATTTCAAAAACAACTTTACACTACATGTTATTGACTTGTGTACTTACCCAAAATATTTCTAACAATGTACAAATTCAAACAAGTACATTTTATTCAGTGTAAAAGTTCATTTAATTCACTTGCAATAGCATCACATCCCCTTCACTAACATTAACCTTTCACATTATGTGCAGGTATTTCACCAAAATGAAATGCTACAACATGAATATATATCACTTAACATAATGTGAATTAAACTTTAATCCATGACCTAAAACATCACATAAACCACATTTGTTTCTGAGCCATGCTGATCAGCAGTGATGGAGAAAACAACTCCTACGATCCTGCTGTCTATCCAGTTTTTTAAGAGACCTCTAGTAGGAGAAATTACACACTGTGAGTTTAAATCAGACATAATTATTATAAGACATAGATATTTTGACCCCTAGTGGGAAAAAAAACAGTCAATCTGTGTGTATGTGTAAAAAACAATAAATAACCATAAAATAAAATACCTCTGGGTTAAGCTGGATGTGTTTGTTTGTCTCAGCTGAGGATGTTGTTGTGGTCGTGTTAGAGGTTAAATCCATTGACCTGTGTTAACCCCAGTCAAAACTGAGGTCAAACCTCCGGCGGTACATGTTTATAGAGCCAGGCTGGAGTGTTTATGTGGCCTGTCAGCTGGGATGTGTGTGTTTGGTCTACTTTGGGTTTCTTTATATAACTTCAACTGTACTGAAAAAACACATTATAGAAAGATTATCTGTGTGTTAAATTACTGTTGATTGTTTATGATGAGATTTTGTTAGTATTGTAGCGTTAGAATAATTCGAATTTATAATATCAGTTACTCCTGGGTTTTACAATTCAGTATATATGAAAATGAATTTTACCTGCTTTTTTTTTTTTTTTTTTTTAACTGTTGAACTGTTTATCCCTGACCATATTTTCAGGGGAAAAACGCCTAAAAAGACATACCCAAAGTAAACGAAGAATTACTTCACAATAATAAGGTTCATATGGATTTTCTTGGTGTCTATGGACATTTACAGACCTCACAGAATCTATCCCCATTGTCTAAAATATTGTATCTATTACTATGCCTGAATAAACTGTAACAAACTAAAAGAGAAATTAGAATTTTTTATCCTCGCCTGTTTTTTTTTCGGCTGGATTGACGATGATATGCATAAATTAATTGTTCGTGTTGGAGATTTTTAACAGCGTATATTTCACCCCACAAAGATTAAAAATCATGTTTGAACATTAAAGTTTGCACTAAAATACACTTTTTATGTACTTTTACTAACATTAGGGTCTAAACTTTGAGCAAAAGTTGAAAAAAACATCCATTGTCCTCATTTATTATATTTTTCTAGTAGATGAATATTAATATAATTTTTTCGGCCCATGGGTGGGCCGATAGGGCTAAAGGGGATTTATCCACTTCCACATCACTACTGACTGATACGGCATCAGTAGTAGAATGTAAATACCCTAAAGCAGCCTATGACTTTCATTACAATTTTTTTTCTAATTTCTAAACCCCAGTGATAGCCTAATTATCACATATCCATTATCTTTCCGTGCTTACACACCTGAATCACTTCCCTCAAAGATGACTCCATCATAAACACAGTCTGCTTGTTTACATAACGAACCAAAACATCGCTCGGGCCTTTTCGGAAGCTTTATCGCAAAGTGCACTGTGAGAATGGGAATTCCACGCAGCAGCAATTTCGCAAGTGCTGAACCCAAATGTCGTCTTTACCTCCATCCACCAACTATACTCATTCTTTAAAACAACCCTAGTGGACTGTATAATTTTACGTTGTAGCAATCTGGCTCATTTTCTTGCTGACTTTGTTGACATCTATAGACTCTTGTTATAAATGGTGCATGTGCAGTAGAACCCCCTCCAATACAGAGATAGGAGAGACCAAGCCCCACCCACAGGAGTAAACGTCACATCCTGAAAAGAATCAAGACTTCCTCAGAAATGGAAGGTCACACAAGATCATCAAAATCAGGGGTGGACACACGTTTTCAGCTTGTGAGCTACTTTTAAAATGACCAAGACAAAATGATATACGTCCACAGCTGGGGTCCCCCTCCCTTCACTGGTCTCCCTCACTGTACTGAAAACGTATCAAAATTATATATAACCCAATACCCCTGGACTGACAACGTACTGAACTGAAATGTTTCTGTACTTAAATATACTATTTTCTTTCATTCAGACAAGGTATAGTTTTTAGATGTTACCTGCTTGACAGTTTCAACTGTGGCTCCAGTCTTCCTCAGAAGTGTCATCCCACGTGCTGCTGACGTGTCATTTATCAGCTCGTCGGCTCGACTGACCAATCAGAGCCTGTCGAGCTGACCCTGCCTCCTCTGCCTTGGGTGGTCTCTGGAGGAGGGAATCCCAGGTGTGCCAGAGGGTGTACGCCCTCTGGTCCCGGTTGATGGTGCTGCTCGCCCGCTTCCTGATCTCTATTGCCTCCTTGATCCAACGTTTGAGTTTGTTTGTTTCAGATGTTATGATTGTGCCCTTGTCCCAGTCCATGAAGTGGTTGTGTCTTCTGCAGTGGTCTGTGATGGCTGAACAAAAGAAAATAGTAGAGAGGGAGAACATATACGTCACTTCCCCCGTGGGCCACGCCCCTCTAAGTCAGACTGAGTGGCAAAAACAACATGGCGGAGCATGGCAGTAACTACCGCGAGACCGGGAAAAATGTGGACTATAACATGATATTAAAGACAACTGGACTCGACATGGATCCATACAACTACCAAACAACAAGTGGTCTACGAACATTGATACGTGGCCGGAAATCACGTATCCTGACATTTATATGAACCTGATTTCAACGCCGGGAAAATCCCCACTGCAAAGGCTGAAAGCATACAAAAGCCAAAGAGTTGTTGACATCCTCGTCATCGTTAATTAGAGGATTACAGCTGGTGAGTGCTTTCAATTCAACATACTATTGTTTTGGAGGTTTTCTGTCAGTGCAGACGTATTTTCTTGGCGGTGATTGCCGAGGTAAAGGCCCAGCAGTAGTGCTCACAGTTCACTACTGATTTACTGGAGTTGAACCCTTAGTATTGACCCAAGTGAGTGGATGATCTACTGGTACTTTTGATTTTTAAGTAGAGTTAACATCAAATACTTGATACAACACAGTTACAACAGCTTTGTGCCAGAGTACCCCCTTATTTGGAAAACTAGGTTAGCCTCAGTTTAAGCTAATTTACAAATCATGTAGAGCACAAGGTTCTGAATCACACAACTGAAGACAAAAAAAGTTTCAGTTATCAAATATAGAAGTAAATGACAGATGCTAACATTAAGAGCTTTACTAAGAAGTAACGTTAGCCAAGACGATATGTAATTTAAGGTATGATTTTACACAAGAATACAGCATAAATTAACGTTATCTGACATGAAATGGTAACCGCAAATCCAGGTTTGGTTTCCTGGATTCCAGTTATTTATACGAATTGCAGCGATCCATCTGCTTCTTCTGTCTTTGGCTTTAGGTCGCCGGTAAAACGATAGCTCCGAGTGCTTCTTAAGCCTATTTGTACAATCAGTGGCACAACAGCCCTTCCCCATTTTTTAGATTGTTCTAAAGTTTTCGCAGTATTCAAGCCAAAGTCACTACTCATCTCCCTCTTTCTGCCACTCAGTGGGCATAACTGTGGTGACTTCCGCTAACGGTGACGTCACATGCATACCCTCTATGTAGTATATTTACATAAACGGAAGACAAAATGAACGTCATTAGCCATTTCTGTACTGTTACACCCCTATAATTATTATTTTAAAATAGTGGTTTATATGCTTTGGTGGATCCTAGTGGTGATACGTGGTTATAGTGCATCCTAAAACTGACTTGCATACTGTGCCCCTTCAAAAAATAATTTCACCAGCCACCACTGCTGATGATACTTGCATATTTTAGCTTAAATAATATCTTGAATACAGAACTTTAACTTGTATTATTTTCACATGGTGTATTTGTACTTCTAAGTAAAGGATCTGAATACTTCTACCACAGGAGACAATAATCTGAAGCAAGACAGGATGTAAAGAAGCAGGGTTTAATCCTGTCTGTAATGTTACTATTGTTGATGTGGTCTCCACCATCACTCTTTGTTGTAACCCAGAGGGATAGAAAGGCCGTCATTAAAAAGCAGAAGCTGATACACTCATGACGTTGGACTAATAAGCTACAACACCTGCTATTACCGGGAATAAAGGAGTGATGTCAGAGGATTAGAGATGGGTTTAGTCCGGTCGTTCCATCTGCTGTCTGCCGCTGCAGGCTGCAGGATGTGAACTCAGCCGGGCTGCTGTTTGGGATGTGGTTTGTCAGCGCTGCTCTCCACCCGTTTGATGTGGATGGGAGACACATTAGCAGATTGAGGGTTAGTGTTGTACTATGGCATCTCCTCTGGTATGTGACTCAGCCCTCTTCCCAGAACCGGCCACCGTCCAGGCCGCATGTGGTGGTGTTTATGCGGGTTAACACTAATAACCCCGTCGCTGTGTGACACTGTAGCAGTAGGATTTGTGTTTAACGCCATGGCTGCTGATTACTCCAGCAGCTGCACAGTGAAACCACAACTGACCCCCGAGTACAAGATAGGAAAGTCACTTATCTCACATATACAACTGCACATTTGGGCTTGTCTTCAATTCTGTCAGTGTTTAAAATCTGACAGTTTAACTATGTTTTACAACAGTGGATGGTCCAAGTATGAATGTGAACAGTATGTCCTGAACACATCACAGTCACAATCACAGTTCCTGCTTATTCCCTATGAAAAGTGACACCTTCACTTACTTTTTTACTTTTCATTCTTTAAATGAGTTACTAGGAAAAATAACCGTTGTGTTCCTTTAAGTCACAGGTGTCAAATATGCGGCCCGGGGGCCAAATCCGGCCCGCCAAAGGGTCCAATCCGGCCTGCGGGATGAATTTGTGACATGCAAAAATTACACTGAAGATATTAACTAGCAGTGGTGTCAAAATCATTTTAATTCAGGTTCCACATAAAGACACATGCAGTCCAATTAGATTTCAAGTGGGTCAGACCAGTAAAATATTATAATATCATATCATAATAACCTATAAATAATGACAACCCCAAATTCTCACATTTTTTTGCTGTAAAAAAGTAAAACTACATGAAAATGTTCACATTACCGAACTATACTTTTACAAAAAATGGGAATAACCTGAACAAATATGAACAACGTGAAATGTCTTAAGAAAAGTAAATGCAATTTTACCAATATTCTGCCTGTTACTAAATGTTTTGTGCGATTGTGATGCACATGTGTAAACGATAAACTGATAAACTGAGGCAGAACATTGTTAAAACTGCACTTGTTTTTCTTAAGACAATTCAAGTTGTTCATGCTATTCAGATTTTTAAGGAAACTTTGTAGATGTAAACCTGATCGTGATATAATTTTACTTTTTATACTGTTATTATTTTACAGTTTCCAGCCCATTTGAGATAAAATTGGAGTGAATATGGCCCCTGAACTAAAATGAGTTCGACACCCCTGCTTTAAATGTTTGCTTTGATTCTCTTGCTGAAAAGGTGCTGGACACTTCAATATGCCTTTTGAACTGTAAACTAAAGTTTATGATTCTGCTGTGATGAAACACATCACACATGTGCTTTACATGACACTGTTTTTAAAATGATGCTGTTTGGAATTTTCTACATCATGCAGTTTCAGTTGTTCTGAAGTTGTTTTCACTCTATTCAAAGCCACCAGGCTCCTCTGATAAAAACAGTACTATTACCTCACAGGTTCTTTTAAAGGATCCAGATCTCTGTGAATCACTTGAGTCATTTGAGTCAGAATCGCCAGATCACAAACAAAAGAACGAATCTGATCCAGAGGACTCTCGGTGTAGTGGATCATCTACCCAAATCTGAATCAGAGGACTCATATTGCAGTAGATCCTGTTAGTAACTGAATCTCTGTCTGCGAGTGAATATCGGGTAAGAGATCAGAGTAGGGAATCACTTTACCGTCTCTCTCCAGCTCAGACTTTTGAGTTCCCAGACAGATTCGGTTCAATCTGTCCATTTCCTCCCTACATATCCACTCCTTACTGTGATGTATGATACTTTTGGCAGCCTTTATAGGAGCATGTGTTGTTATTTGGTTGTAAAAATTGCAAGAGGTTTGAGTTTAAATACCGATACTAAATAGTGATACTGAACTGATCTGAATAAATGGCACACAGATCTGTGAGTTATGAGTCATTTTTGGAATTTGAGTAAAATATCTGAGTAAGGATTCACTCGACTGTCTCTGCTTGACTGGTTAGTTTTTTCACCAAAGTCACACAATGAGATAAACAAACAAACAAACAGAGGAAGTGGTTCTACACAGTAAAGCTGCTGTTTTAATGATACTCTACATGGTTTACTTAATGAACTTACTTCAAACATAAAATAGTGACAGCATTTTTAATTCATATACAGGGTGTATCAAAAAAAAACTATACATTTTGAAAAATTACCCCCAGTTCCACATTTGATAATTTTTGGAATTTTCTTTTATGGATTTATGTAGGTAGGGGATTGGTGGATATTTGTCCAAATTTACAGACCCTGGTTTTCATGCATGAGTGAGCAGGGGCAAATTGTGCAATCCAAGTTAAAACTGGTTTGCGCGAAGTACCAGTGAGATTTAAATCCAATCAAAGGTCATGGGAGGGGACAATGGGCATCCATCTTGTTTTCCACAAAATTGCCAGGTTACAGCATTAACACTTTGGCCACCATGTCAATTTCATATCTTTACCTATAGCAGGGAACTGTGGGTAATTTTTCAAATTTTTCAAAATGTATAGTTTTTTTTTATACACCCTGTAGTGTTTCCTGCCCTTGATTGATATTGAAGCTGTATGAAAGGACAGTACATTTTAGTCATTATCACTATGAATTAAGACGTACGTACAAAAATGATGCATCGTCTCCTGGATTTTACACCAGCATCAACCATCTTGGACTTCTCAAGACTCCTTTAAATACATATAGTGATAGTAAATGGAAAACAGACACAACATTTACATTTGGCAGGCAATCATAGCAAGTTGTTTTTATATTGAAGGGTTTATATCACTGTGTTCCTTTGGCTTCTGTTTTTAGTTGATATAATACTCCTGACAGCCGTATTAGTTATTTCAGATACTTAGAAGAATTCATCACATCAGGATTAGAGTAAAGTACCACAGTGCCATGAAATTGATCTTGGCTGAGTTTTTTTTGTGCGCACTGAAATCCACAGCCAACCTGTTTTTTTTTTTTGACAAAGCTGGTTTTAGATGAGAAAAAGCACAGTGGAATTACAAGAGTGTTTAGTTCACTCTGTAGGAAAGCCTCCTTTGTTTTCAGAATCTGAATCATAGAGAAGAAGGTAACACACTGATAATTAAATGACTTAATTTACCACATGGGTTTTTATTGTGTATCTCCGTGTGGGTCTCATGAGGGTAAACTCACACTGTGAGGTACTTCCTGTAATATCTGAGGTGGTGTGTGTGCTTTCAGGTTGCTGGTTGGAGCTCCCTTTCAATATACAGGGAAGCAGCAGACGGGTGATGTTTACAGGTGTCCTCTGGAGATGAGAAGTTCTGCAAACTGCAGCCGACTCAACCTGGGTGAGAAACAGACAGTAAAGGAAAACATGTCCTGATGAATCACAACTGATGGGTTTAGATAGTATGGAATTTTACTGCTGCAAGGCCTGAAAAGTAAAACATTTTTGGGATTATGTTTAAATCTGAAGTTTGTAAAAAAAAAAAAAATCATGTTATAGTGACATATCCTCCTGAGACCCAGTAAGTAAACATTTTCACCATTTTGCATTAAAAAAATTGTCTTTTCAGGTACATTTTTATTTTATTTTGTTTTTTTATATAATGTCTTTTTCGGTGGACTTTTTTTTTTTTAAACTAAAGCTGTGAAACTCTTGCCCACTACTGAGGACTAAAATGCATTGCTGAGTCTCAGGAGGCTATAAATGTATCACATTAGACAAGAAAATATGAATAACATTCTTATAATATGAGTTACGCTGTTATAAAAAGTTTCTTGTTATAATGTAAAAATTACTGCATCTTAATGTGACATGAAAATTATGTGGTTATTATTGTAAAAATTACCTTGTTACTATAAAAACATCTTGTTTTAACATATAGTATGCGTGTTTCTTTTTCTAATATGTATCCATAGATAAACAATGAAACCACATGATATAATATTTGGATTTGAATATCGTCGCTGTCGGGCAGAAACCTTTAAAGTTCATTTTTGGTGTTTTTTTTTTTTTGTCATAAAATGATTCTATCGGTCAGTCTTCACGTTAATGCTTTTAGAAATATTAAACCAATGAAAAGTGTTGTAAACAGTTTGCGACTGTAAACAGTTTGTGTCTTACCTCCATTCCTTTATTAAGAATATACATCGTTATTCCAGTTTCCTGAAAAATACCCATTTTGGACATAGTTTCCGCCCGACAGCAACAATATGCTAGACTCTATATCCTCTGTATTTCAGTATAAAGACTGAGTAACCTCACACATCACAGACTATTACCATAGACTGTACATTTGTCATTATACTCCATAACGAACTAAAATGTCTGTTTTCCTGTGATCAGGGAAACTTTCTCTGGATAATGTGTCAGAAAGGAAGGACAGTATGAGGCTGGGAATGACGCTGACCTCCAACCCCAGAGACAACAGCTTTGTGGTGAGTCAAACCACGACAAAAAAAAATAATAGCAAACTACCACAATTTCTACTCATTTTTACATGACACAAATGAATAAAACAATGTAATGTATTTTATTCAAGATTAAATGTCTTTACTTTAAGTTTAAAGTCTTTCATCATATTATCTTTGAATGAACACAGACTCAAAAAACTAAATGAAAAACCCTTTAATTTAACAAGACACATCAATATCTGCCTCTGCCATCAGTGAAAAGTCATTTTATGTACCAATACTGATATTAACTGATATCAGAAAGTGCTGATACTAATATCAGCTGGTATGTCTGTGCGTGTTTATATTTTATATCTAGGAATGACAGACAGAAGCCAACAGTAGTCGCTTGTCCATTGACCCTCAAATTGCGCAAATATAACTTGTGCAGGAAACGGAATCAGTTTTTAGTTTAGTACGGGATAGAGGGGTAATATATAATAATAATAATAATAATAATAATAATAACA
The DNA here is from genome assembly GCF_902148855.1 of Sphaeramia orbicularis. Lineage (NCBI taxonomy): Eukaryota > Metazoa > Chordata > Actinopteri > Kurtiformes > Apogonidae > Sphaeramia > Sphaeramia orbicularis. The sequence continues at coordinate 38,482,999 of NC_043962.1, read as the reverse complement.
ATAAATATATGTGTATATATATATATATATATATATATATATATATATATATATATATATATATACATATTTATTTATATATATATATATATATATATATATATATTTATATATGTAAATCAACACGATATTTATGTTCGTTGCCATGTTTATTCTCGTGTCATCTCGCGATAATAAGTAAACAAATCATCGCATTTGTGATTTAATGGAAAAACCGACATTACGCACTTCTGTTTTTTTGACATTTAGTAAATATCGGTAAAATTTTGCACAGATGTTCAATGGAAAAGTGACTACTGATGCAAATGACTAATGGAAAGCATGAAAAAACACATGAAAATGAAAATCATGTCACTAAATATTGAAACTCTTAAACTCTTCTGAAATTGAAGAATTTTGTTCTTTAAAAACTTGTTTTTATCTGCATTTTTTGTTTCTTTGGTCTGTTATATTCTGCAAAATCAATGAACTAACCGGCAATATTTTTATCCGGAATTTGCAAAAAAAAAAAAAAAAAAAAAAAGCTGTCATGTTAGATTAAACAAAGGTGTTAGTTTATACCAGTGGTCACAGCAGTTTGACCAGAGCTGTATCTGACTAGATTTTCAATGTGTATATGTTTCATACTGCAGCTGGTGTTGGTAGAACCCATTTTAACTGCTTTATCTACAGTTGGATAGCTTATATATAATACTACGTCATAGTTTATTTGTCGATTTTAATCAATAATATCATTGCGTTATTGTTGAGGTGGAGAACCAGTGGGAAACTGGAGCTGTGAGACATGACAGGACTATGTTATTTTTTTATTTATAATTTTCTATTATTTCTAAAACAAAGGTTATTAAAGATTGTTGATGGATATATTCAGGAGAAACAGCACAAGAAACATGTACAAGTAATTGAATATTTCACATATGTTTTATTTATTTTGAACATTTTAATTATATTTTTTGTGTATTTCTGTTGTGTGTTTGTGTCCTCAGACCTGTGGACCGTTATGGTCTCATGAATGTGGGAGTTCTCTGTACAGCACAGGAATCTGCGCCAGAGTGGGACGGAACTTCAAACTGTCCCACACCCTCGCTCCAGCCCTGCAGAGTAATCCATCCATCCATCCATCCATCTACTCTTTCATCATCCATCCATCCATCCATCCATCCATTTTACTGAACCATCTCTTCTTTTTGAACCCTGCAGGGTGTGAGACGTTCATGGACATCGTAATAGTTCTGGATGGTTCTAACTCCATCTACCCCTGGTATGAGGTCCAGGACTTCCTTATCACCATCCTGCAGAAGTTCTACATCGGCCCAGGTCAGACACAGGTCGGTTCATCAGAAGATTGTAAACAGACTCCATAAAGTCCATGATGAAGTTGAACATGTTGTTTTTATGCTGTGAAGAGAGTTACACCTGAAAGACCGCATCATGTTATAACTTGAAGAAATGAGGCAAATGTTTACACCTGACAAATGTTCACTGCATGAAGACAACTTCTAAAAAACCAAAACAACAGTGGTTCTTGTTTTTAATCACTTGGTCAGTTGTTTCTTAATGGTTCTCATCCCATCTCGTGACTCTCTGATGCTTTGACTCACTACTCCCTCTAGTGGTCACATAAATCTGTGTGTTCGTTTGTTTAAATTGGTTCAGCATATACATGTACAGTCCAATACAAGGCTTATATTACAAACTATAGGTGGTATATTATGAGGCAAAAATATATCACATAATTTTACATAATGCATTGTTACAAGGCATAACAGCATAAAAAAGTAGTCTGGTAGTCCTGTGTTACCTTCAGGTACTTGAGTTTGTGTTGTGGGTGCAGGTGGGTGTGGTGCAGTATGGATCCACGGTGGTCCATGAGTTCAGCCTGGGGGAGTACCAGACGGTGGAGGACGTGGTGGAGGCCGCCAGAAGCATCGACCAACGAGGTGGAGAGGAAACACGGACAGCACTGGGCATCAACGTGGCACGGTACCAGAGTTATTATATAGAGGACCTCGATTTTCATTCATTTTTATGTTTAGTTTGGGCTTTTGATGTCACTTTAGTCTTGTTTTTTGATGATTGCGTATGTAGTTAAATTTTTGCTATAAAAAAGTCATAGTTGTAGTTTAGTTTAGTGTAGTATTAGTTTTTCATAGTTGCTTAAAAAGGTAGGATGAAAAGATGCATAATATCAAGTTTTTTTGTTTTTTTATTAATAATTTCTGACAAACATAAAAATAATACACATGCATACACAGACAAGGCTGGGATTGGGGTGGAGGGTTACAGAGCTTACATTCATACAATTTACACAAAAAGTACAGGACCATCAAATTAATATATGTTTTTTAAGCAAACAAGATTTGACACTGGCCCATGGTCCTGGTGTTTTAAATTCATTGGGAGAGTCCAAACAAAGAGAGGCCTGTTCCATAGAAAGGAGGTCCATAAAGTCCCCATACCAATTGTGTATACTAAAAGAGAGGTGTGTTTGAGTTC